>NC_090935.1:1059520633-1060136191 GCF_040938575.1 Ambystoma mexicanum | reverse complement strand
GGGTGGAGCCGGAGGCGCAGGTGGGCATATTTCCCTAAAAAGACCCTTGAAATATTCCCTCATGGGGTCGGTACACATGAGCGTCTGAAATTTGCTGAAAAAAGCTTCCTCCGGAGACGGTTTTGGACCTACCGGGGGAGGCCTCTCATGAGGAGGATAATTCCAGGGACCCAAAGGGGAGGGTTGCCACACAAGCCCATCCCCCGAAGCCACAAAGGTGCCGACCCCACAGGCAACGAAACATTGTGCGTAAGGGGCATCCAAGTGTTCCAGTCGTAAACTGGGCGAAACGGATACGCACAAGGAATTTTATGTTCACTCATAGAACCAAGCCCTACACCTGAGGCCGATGGCGTAGTTGTAGGGGAAGCGCCCAAAATGGCCGCTGTGGTCGAGGCGTGAACGGCTGCCATTTTGCCATCACCTGAGGGGAACTGCGGCACGTGAGGAAGTGAGGCAGGGGTCCCCGTCGATGGATCAGGGGTCTTAACTTTAGCCTTTACATAAGGAACCTCGGCCAAGCCGGTACTATGAGGCCTGGAATGTTTCTGCGACATACCAATAGCCAAATGAGTCTTCTCAGTAAGGACCTCTGCACTGCCGGTAAAGGAAGAACTTTCCTTTTTTGCCCCCTCAACAGTTCTGGCGTCGCCACAAGACCGGGAACGATGAGAAACAACTTTCACCGATAAGGCCTTGCCAGGCCTCTCAGAAATGTCAGGAACTTTAGCCTCTGAACGAGGGACCTCGGACCCAAGTCCGGTAACAGCCTTACAAACACGGGCCTCGAACATCCGTTTGGTTACACCAAGCCCAGCCAAGGCCTCGGTCGCACCCCGGTACTTTTGAGGGAAGCCGATAAAGAGGCCTCAGAACGAGCTCCGGTACCCCACGACTCAGTAGAACTGGGTCTAAAAGCAGCCCCCACAGGAGGGGCCTCGGAGTGTACTCCGGTATCCACAGGCCCCTTACGGAGACCCTCGGAGAAAACTCCAGTACAAATATTAGGCCTAGAAGGCACCTCGGGGCAATCCCTGGTGACAGAGCGGCTAACGCTCCTCCTGGCTCGAGAAGAGCCCGGAAAGGTATCTCCCGGCCGGGGTGCTCTAAAAAGTAAAGAACTTACCGGGCGTTTCTTCTTTTCATCGATAAACGCTTGAAAATGCAAAGGAGGAGTATGTCGAAACACCTCCTCCCGGCGCTCCAACCAACGTTGAAGTGCCAGGACCGAAAGGGACTCACAATAAAAACAGGAGTCCCAACAGTGGTCCTGACCCAAACACTTGAGACAAAGAGGATGGGGGTCTGCCCTTGCGAAGAGTCGGTGACACGATGAACAATCTGGAAAGTCTAGTTTGAACAACATAGACAGACTAGTACACGGTCGCTAGCGAGAGCCAGAGAGGAAAAAAGGGAAGAAAATCTTCTGCGGATGCAAGTACGTCCAGTCCCGAAACAGCGGAGAAAAGGACTGATGGGCAATGCGCGGGGCGGAGCCGAGGTTGGCGTGGTTAAGGCCGCGTGCCGGGCCCCACGCAGAAAGAAAGGAAGGACTAAAAATGTTTGCTAAATTTTTGGATGCTTTTTACAAAGTGCTCCAGTCCCGTCCCACAGGACAGAGGGATGTCCCTTAAGTGTGGAGGAAAGGGGACGGGACGTAGGAGTATGTGTAAATTACATCAGCGTAAAAGAATTGCCTCCCCCTGTACAACCAAGGCTAATGACCAATTCTTATGGTGTTCCTTTAAAGAACGCTATAAGGAACACACTGTGGTTTAATTGTAGAAAAACAGAAATTACAAAACCTTGTTTTTCCATTAGGGGCTTAAAGTCCCATAATTCCCTAGGTGCTGGGATGAAGAAGAGGGCTGAAGAAGCACAATGTTGCAGGAGTGGTCATTGCATTACTGCAGATGACCCACTCCTGAGGGGGACATAGGCCCGAAAGGCCCCGGACATAGGCCTAAAAGGCCCCCTCAGCCGCAGGCCATAGAGAAGGAAGAGTGGGCGTTGTTGGTGTAGAGTAGAAGTCGTCAGAAGCAGAAACAGCATGGTCTATGCTGGTAGGCCAGGCAGAAGCTGCAGGAGAGAGAAGACGGCGGCACCATTGCAGGGCAGATAGCAGCTGCAGGTCCCGAGAGGGTCTGTAGCCCCAGAAATCTGAAGTGCAGAGATTGAGCAGCGGGAAGCGTGCAGAAGGAAAGCTTTCCCTCTTGTGACCAGGTCTGCAGAGGCTGTGCAGCAGGAAGCATGCAGTAGGCTGTCTCCAGTGGCTGGTGTGCACCAGAGAGCCTCAGGAGCAGGCAGAGCTCCAATTGGAAGTGGCGAGCTTGAAGGAAGACTTACTGAAGTCATTTGCCGGGTCGCAAGGTGCCACAACTTAAGAAGTCCTGTGAGCGGCTGAGCGAACAGAGGCGCAAGTCTGATCCGGTGAGTACACAGATTGTCAATGACCCCAGAGCACTCTGTCCCCACACACGTATTGGAAGCAGGCACCCTGGATACAGCGCTCACGTAAAAGCAGAATGAAGATAAAGCAGCAGAAACATTACTGGCATGTGACTTAAAGTAAGTCACTTGTTACTTGTGAAAACCAAACTATTTTAAAACCGCAGAAGCAGCATTCACGTGTAAGTGAAGGTGATTCCCAAGTCGTTTTTGAACACCAAACCAGAGAAAAGCAGCAAAACTATAGTAAACCAAAGCCAAATTACTGTAATTTTGGGAGTGTGAGTCAGTGGAAATGTCAACCACCCGCGGGGCCAACTTTTAACAAATTTGATAATAAGCATTGCCCAAGCCAACAGAAACTGAAACCAAGGCAAATACACTCTAGCGAATACTGTCAACAACAAAAGGGAGCTAATGCAAGGTATATAAACTCTAACTTGTTGCCTATATTTTAAAGAACATTTGGTACAAGCTGGTACATACACACATTGCCAAAACCAGGGGAGAGGCAGGAAGAGACCCTATCCCTGTCCGTCTTTGGCTGCTTTTGTAGTGGGGAACCAAGAGTGGCAAAAGGCTGTCCGTCTGCGAACAGATATCCAGAAGGAGATTAGCATAATTTGCAGAACAATATTAAAGAGCATCAATGTGAATCTTCGTTTCCCTGAAAAGTTGTTGAACGTTTTAAAGCAGCAATTTGTTGAATGCTGTGAAGCTGTTGTAATCGCTTATCAGTTGACATTGACCACCAAAGCACTTGCAGTAGTGAAAGCTGTTCGGGCAAGGGAGTATAACCGGATGGTTAAACTTTAGAGATAATAGGCCTGGCATGGAAGCATGCCAAGTGGAAGCTGAAAGAGTGCTACAAGGTGGTCTTGGCAGAGACACTTTATGTTAATGGTGCCGGAGGAAGAGCCATGCAAAACTGTTACATAGAAGCTGTATTTCTTTAAGTTGTTAAAGTGGCAAATCATCCTGAGGCCATCATTGTTGCAATTGAGAAACAGAGAACCTGTTTAAATAAGAAGAGACCTGTATCTTTTATGTTGGAACTTTCTGTTGACAAGTTGAAGTTCCATCGAACTGTATTGAAACTTGTGTTGCGAATCAGAACTTTGTGCTCTTTCTTGAACTGTGAAGCAGAATCACGTTTAAACCTGGGGAAGGAGAATTCGCCCAGGTTATGAAAAAGAGACTCTGGTCACCTTTTGAATTCAATCATTATTGTTTTGAACTGCCATATATTTCCTTGTTCATTTGGTGTATTTATAAGCGTGAGGGACAGATATCCTTTGTTAGAGTGTTTCCTTTAGTTTATTTTAGGCAGGGAAATCCTCGTCAGGGTAGGGATAGTGAGGCATTCATCCAACCTTATATAACAATAAAATTGCATTTTTTGAGAAAACTTCACAGCATGGTCCGCCTCACATTTCTGACTCCTCACAGGCCACAAATTTGATGAGTGGGGTGCGGAAGACGTATTGGAGAGAGGTGAGGCGCGATCATCTGCAAAGGTCAACCCTTCCAAAACAAATCCGGTGTTTCATCCAACACACCTCCCAGACGGCAGACTAATTGGAGCCTGATCACACCCAGTCTCCTCAAACAGAGGCAATTTCCCCCATCTCAACATTAGGAAACAAGAGGTGCTAAAGTCTGCAACAAAGAGGATAATCAGGATTGGTCAATCATCCAGGACGGTTTATAGTGATAAAATCGATGTTTTTTTTAATTACATTTTTTATTCGAAATGGGGGGATTCCTCCCTAACCCCCCTTTTTTCTTTTTTTGTTTTACCCATTTTGTTTTATTCCCGGACCCCAAAATAAATATGTAATAAAAAAAAAGGAATTCGACTTTGTTTTTCGATATTATGACTTTCGACATTTTTGTTTCGAAATTTTGACTGCACACCATCCAGGACAATCATGGTTTTATGAACCCCTAGATCAATCTCTTTTCACTTGGGTGCAGTGTCTCAACCTCATGAAGCATTTCTGCCATACAGGCCATCATTTATAGCAGGCCTTATCCATTTGTTTGCGGGAGAAGTTGGAGAATCCTGCAAAGCAGGAACAGACCCAGATGAATTTGCTGAGCAGCGATGCAAGACATGGACTGGTCCTGCTGGCCCTTAATTTGGATGTCAATGCAAAAGGGGAAGCCCCTTTGACACATTCTTCCATGGTGTCCATTAGGAAAGATTTCTCCCTTTGCGACTTTCTCTCCATAGTTTCTATGGACACTGTGGTGAACCAGAAGACTCCGGGATGTCATATTGAGGCTGTCTTTTTTTATTTAACTAAAAGAAAAATGCCCATCTGTCCCTACTGGCAAGATGGACTAAAACTACTCTCAAAATAAGAAAAGTCCAAATTCTATCCAATATCTGGATCTACCAGTTTAACAAACCAACAGAAAATTAGGCCAGAACCATGGCCTCTCATATCCAGCCAATGTTTTTGGGATCACTCCCAGGGCGTTCACAGTTCAAAGAAATATTCTTGACCATTCATGGAAGCAAACTCCTTAGGTCTTTCTTTAGGTTCTTCATAAAAGGTTGCAAATCTCCGTATAAACCAAATGTCTCTTGTCTTTAAATGCAAAGTGAGAATTCCCTTCCTCCATGTCCACCAATTTGGTCCTTTTCTTTCCTCCCCTATGTCAGAGTCTAGACCAGACCCAATGAACCCTCCCGGTTCTTGTCTGTTTATCAGTTGTATAAGATTCCACGTTTCCCCAGGACTCTCCAGACCCCTCTGTGTTTTTTGGCTGCGTTTGTTTATTGTAGTGGATTGTTGGCCCCTGTCAATATTCATAACTTGGGTTTCTCAAGCTCCCCATAGCCCTCCTCATTATGCTTCCTCTTTGTGTTGCGTCCCACTCGCCTCCCTCCTCCCGGGGCAACCCTGGTACCTTCTTGGTTGTTGGGTGTGATCCAGCAGGATGGTTTCGCAGCGTTGACGTTTCTGCTCATTCCGCACTTCACCGTCTTTGCTTTTTAAGCATTGGCCCTTCTACTCCGAATTGAGGATTTGTTCCTCCGCTCTGATCTCAACGTTCGTTTCAGGGTCCTAAGCCCACCACGGCTTCAATGTGGTAATACCACTGTAGAGGAGCAGGTGGGCGCATTCTCCCTAGTCACCGCCACCTGACCCCGTCCTATTGGAATGACAGACGAAGAGCCACAATTGGGAAGCTGTGTATGAACCCCTGCAATATTCCTATACCTTGTAAAGTATATGAAAGACGATATGCACTTAGACAACCATTTAGGACTCACCCTCACTTTGAAACAGTGGAAGAATGTCCCTTGTCGAGTTGCCGGAATGCAGCCATGAACAAAATGGTGCGTGACATGGATGCAAGTTAAACAAACTGGGTCTCATTACGACCCGGGCGGTAAGGGATTACCGGTACCGGTAAGGGCACTGATGCCGGTAATCCCTTACCGCCCAATTACGAGGTCCCTTTGCGGATCCCTACAATAACGGCTGGTTTTACCAGCCGTTAAGGGACCCGCAACGGGACCTTGCAGGTAATTACGGTACCGCAATTTGCGGTACCGTAATTACCACCTTCCCCATTCCCATTGAGCCCTATGGGGCAAAAATGGGAATGGGGAAGGGCCAATGGTGAATGGGGAATTACCGCCCCGCCAACCTTGGAATGTGGCGGTAATTCCGCCATTCACCATGTCGGAATCCGGCGTCAACCATGGTGCTAATAGCGCCATGGTTTAACGCCTGGGTCGTAATGAGGCCCACTGACAGCAAAAGGATATCCTAAAGAAGATATATGAACATATGCTAAAACGATATGAAAATACTGAAGAATGACGATGTAACTGAAGCACTGAGAGAAACATGTACTCCATGATGCAGTGCATGCAAACACAAAGAAGAATGAAATGACTCACTGGTCAATAACTGTCAATACGCTGAAACGCAAGGTAGAAAAAATACACACAAGCCTGCCTATAAGAGGTATATATTTAAGGTTTAGGACAAACATTCGAAAAAGATAGACGACGGCTTATGTCTCTCAACCCAACTACCTCAAAATACGAGCCCAGCATCTTAAAGTGAAAAGATGATGAAGAAGCTGTATTCCCTTGCAAAATAAAGGCGTACATTGGCTTTCAACCAAGGATGCTATTTCCAGAGATGGAGGAAAAGCACAAAGGGAGTCTAATGAGAAGACCATGTGCAAGGACATACTTCCCAAAGATTAGGAGGAACAAGAACATTTATGGATGCCAAATATTGGACAATTAAAAGGGCATGAAGTTTATATGGGATAAAGTGAGCAAGTCTCCAAAGGCCAAGAGGAGCAACTGCACCCAGCATAATTGAATCAAATGGTGTTAAATGCACTGCCAAAAATGGATATATTTATGGTCTTGTATTTTATGCCTTGAAAATTGACATTCATGGTCTTGAAACACGTGACGAAGAGCTCACAAACAAGGGCTAAAGTCTACACTTCTATGTCCCGAGAGAGTGCAGACTGGCAAGGTCAGCCTTCAAACAGACGACACTGGCATGAGGACTACCGATGAGAGAGGGTAGACTAATTGGGAAAACAAGGGGAGAGCCGACGTATCTCCAAGCACCTGGGTTCTGTTTCTATGCACGTGCTGCTAGCGAGCCGAACGTCCAAGGTTGGATTTGGGTTGCCAACCAATCAGAAAAGCCTGCCATGAACTTTTACATACAATGTTGCAGAGTATTATTCTGCTGCTATATTCTCAGCTATGACAAGTATATTAGACCACGTGTATAGAAGTAGTTCAGGGTGTCTCTCACAGACAAGAGACCGCCAATGAGGGATAACACGCCGCTAATCCAATCCCACCCCTCGATGGGTTTTGCAGTTTGCCACGTAGGAGGACGTCAGATGATGCATCTAGCACTAGATAATTTGAGTATAATAAAAAAAGACTTTGTGATCTTGCATGAATCGATTTCACAAGTGTTCATTCGCCCCGCTTTACTTCTTTGAGATTAAGGGCTGCAGTCCTGGAGCAGCCTCTTTGACCCTAACTGTAAGGACGCCTGTGTGCGGAGGCAGTCGCCTTTCTCCAACCTGATCAGTGTCCTGAGGAGATTTGCATCAGTGGTTCTTGCATTTCTTCATCACCAGAGGTCGAACTCGCAACCCTGGGCTTCACTCTCCGAAATCAACAAGGGAAGACCGAGGCCCCAGAGGATCCACAACGACATCTGGGATAAGAGTCAGGGCGGTAAGTAAATGCAGTATATCTATCCCCTCTGCTCGTCTTCCATAGGATAATATTGGGAACATGTCCCTGTGTCCCCTGCATTCCACTCCAGTCCACTCTCCTTTTGGTTGTTGAACCTGGGTAGAGCAACCTGAAATATCTTTGAACTATCACCAACACAAGTAAATGACTACTTACCTGCAGAGACCCCCGCCCCACCTCTCTTCAGGGTAGAAACAATGTGGCTCCTGTGACTTTTGGGTGCAAGGCCCCATTATTCTTAGGGTTTGGACTGCTTAAGTTAGGGAATTAACCTGGTTCCACCATTTATTGTATTTTATCTACTTAACTATGTTTTATACTTCCTGTCTAAATTGAATTGTGTGTACCCTACTGGGTGGGCTCATCGAGGGCCCCTGACACCACTCACTCTCCTGACAATATGCCTTCACTGCTCTCCATTGCTACCTTGATTGGGTTTTGGTAAACCTCTGTGTTTCCTGTTCACTATAATAAGGGTGGTCTCCTAAAATCTGTCCACTAAGCCAGATTCTAGAAATCCATTTTAACACTATATTCACCAAGTGGTGATTATCCGCATTTCCTTGCACATTACAATGGGAACTGGTCCAATACCTGGTAAAGCTGAAATTGCCGCGCTCAAAATTGGACAAATATTAATCTCCGTACTTTGGACATAATGAGCGCCTTTGTGGGGCAACAATGAACCTATGTGATCAGGTGAGCTACCTGGCCAGGAGTCTGCTGGAACTTGGAAAACACCCAGTGAATCCTGTCTCAGGTAAGTTCCACACCCTACTGAGAGTCTTCCAGGTCATGCTCGTCTATGTTAGCTAGGATACCTTGAAGGCAGATGTTATTTCAACTTGCCCCATTGTTAGGCAGAATCATGTGCAGTGCCCTTAGGGACCACTACACACAATTAAGCCTACAGGTGGCAATACAAGTTTTACCTTTGGTACAAGCCTGTACTACTATGTCAGAGAGGTAGCAGTGGCGGAGAAGCCAGGCTTATCTCAAGAGTATATGAGCAGTAGCAGAGATTACACAAAGGGACCACAACTACTGTGACTCAAGCAAACACTGACTCAAGGTTTCAGGTAAAAAAAATATAAGTACATTTATTTTTTAAACCATTCGTTATAAACACAACACTTCTATTAAACTCAAATAAAAACCACACGTTAAATATACTACAACTAACCAATTCACTTTGTACAGTAAGTCTCAAGGTAAGTACCCTGTGTTTGAAGGAACCGGTGTTACGAACAAAACATGTTACCACAAATACGATTGCGATCACTTTTTGACAGTTCGGTCTACTAAATAAACGCGTATCCGTGACATGAAATGCTACCAGGGCAAAAAGACACTTAGCACCTGAGATACCCAGAGAGAGTTGGAGGCAAACATCACAGGCAATATTTTGGTTAGGCAGGCAGAATCAAGAAACACTCAGAGACAGGAGGTCAAAAGTCAAAGGGCCGGAGTCAGGGTCGAAAGACACCGGGGCCTGTTGTCGAAGATCACACAGTCCGACAGTTCACGATTCAACGTAGCCAAAAGTACTTCGATATTGTCAATGTTCGGAAGCAAAAGTTATAAGAAGGAGGGAAGACAAGGGCACGCCTTGGAAATGAAGCAAAGGAGATTCACCCAGTTTCCTCAAGTAGAACACAGTACCTTGTTCCAATGGTGCAGCTGATGCCCTGGCAGTTGTTCCTGTTGGTTTCCCGCAGACCCACGATTCCTGGAGCTTCGTTGTGAAGGAGGACGTCTGAAGGGGGTCTGCACCACACAGGGATGAAACCGGCAGCAGCGACGAGGAATAAAAGGTGCACTCCTTAAAAACAGGAGAGGCTCTTCAGGTGGCTATCCGGAACAATACAGCAGCGTACAGCGATTTTGACCAAGGACGAGGATCCTCTGGCTGTGGAAGAAGAGCTGCTTATCCGCACCAAGATCAAGGGAAGAAGACTCCGGAATGGATCTTTTGAGTCGTTGAAGGGAAGTACTGAAGCAGGGCTTCACCGGGACGGGGTAGTTGCAGCAGCTGTCATTCTCTCCGCTTCTCTTCGGTTCCTTGTAGTTCCAGTGGCGACTCTCTGACTTCTAGCCCAAGAGACCTGCCTTTTATGCGAAAAACCCCCATTCACACAGCCTGGCTGTCAATCACCCAGCAGGGGGGTTGTCCAGCCCGGACAACTACCCTGGCCAATCATGACAAAGTGCGACTTGGGTTTCCTAGGATACCCTGTCGAGGGGGTGACTACACCCCTCCCTCACATTCAGCCCACCCAGGCGCCTTGAGGAGGGCTTCTGAGCAGAAGCCCGCCAAAAGACAGTGAACAAAGAAGGCGAACCTAGTTTGCCGTGCAAAGTAAGACACAGAAGGACTTTAACAAAAAGAAATGGCGAATAAACCCAACCGTAGCCAAAAGAAAGACGATTTGGTCAAGCAGGTTTATGTTTGAGGCTAATATAATAGCCAAGAACAGTACCATGTTTATCTAATATAATCGCGGTAGAAAAGTTAGGGTAGATAGCACTGCCACCAGCCAAGTCTAAATGTTAAAAGAGCGAAACAATGCTCTAGGAGGTACAGATAAAAAGGGATATGAATTAACCCTTTCCAGTACTCCATGGAAGATGGGGTGTACTGGATCTGTGGTAGATTGACTAAGTAAAGTTAATGGCAACTTTACCCTTTTCTGGGGGACGGTAGTCTCAGAAATGGAGTCGAGGGAAGTCTCAAAGACAACCCTGTGCCATGGCACTGAAGGTGCTGTGTGACACGTAAAAAGAAGGGAGCTACTTAAGTGGTGTACTTCAGAGTCCACAATCACAAAAACAGATATAAACACATAGCAAAACACAGGTAAGAGTGGGGAAAAAGCTCTCACTCTTACCAAGTGGAAGAAAATAAACTCCAGAAGTCCAGCAAAGCTGCTGGGGGACTCACTAGGTGAGGGAAATTAGCCATAGATGAGAATTCTCCCTAACACCCATCTTCTTCATCTTACACCTTCTTAGAGAGATTGAAATCTCTCCTCTAGCTCAGCAACCCTGTGATTAAGATGTTCTGATGATGCAATTTTACACACAGCGTTGTGCCCACCTCATTCATAGGTTATTTGATGACTCACACTTTCTGGTTAAGGGCTACATCTGCAATCACTTTACATTGGTTGTGTTTGTCACAATGTTCTTTTTAATTAGTTGAAGCATCATAGTCTTGGCCACTGCCATTATTCTGGGTGCTTTGGGCATATGCAGATCAGCATTTTTCCCATGTCCGACACTGGCTCACCCAGAAGGAAGACCCTGTAAGTGGGTTACCAAAACATGTTGCATTCCCTTCAACACAAAAATAAAAACATTAACCCACTTAGCAGGTTTAAATCATCCACAGAATACATGGACACCAAGACTAAGGTTGATATAGTAATTAAAATCCAGCAGAAGCACATAGAGTTAGTATGCACACTACACAAAGAAAGGCATGCCTTAGTAGCAAGACACATGCTGTCCTAGCACTAAATCATAGCAAGAGAGAGAATCCTTAGTACACATATCAAGATTCAAGTCTCATGTGCAACACCTCATCACAGTTTTCTCTAACTAAAATAATACTCAATATAGACTGATCTCATGTAACAAGGTAGAGGGAATAAACAAAGTTGTCATTTAAAAAATATGTGCACACAATGGTAAACATTTTTTTAAAATAATGGAGTTGTAATCCAGTGCTCTTCCACACTTAAATTGCAACAACAGGTTTGACAACATTTCTACGCAAAGACGACCACTATTTAAAAGAACCATAGACTCGTACAAACTTTTCCAACAGGGTACTGTCACTGGTCCGCCTGGGATCAAGAAAGACACCAAGACTATATAGTGTAGTTCACCATATTTTATTAGAGCATTTGTTGCAAGATGGAGCAACTGATATGAAAATGGGATCTTTCAAAAACCAACAATAATCAGGATGGTTCTCTCAAAGTGATCAGATCCAGTTCTCCCCTTGTGCAAAGTATCTTCTGCAAAATGCATATTCCAGGGTCTTCCTGCCTGCTGAAGAAACTGTACAAGTTTGTAGACTTCAAAAAGGGATAAGATCACCCCTTTGTGGTAATGGAGATTTTAGGGTGACCCAAACACTTATTTTCCATTTAAACTGGATGCTGGCTTTCCCGGGTTCTGTACTCCAAGACTCATTATAGAGCGCAGTCTTGTGTGCAGATGGTTCTGTGGACAAAGCTAGAGAGGGGGTTCCCTAGGATTTTGGCTGGGCTTTCTCCATATTCCTCTCCCCTAGTCTCTCTGATCCCACAACATCCTCCTTGACTTAGTTGTGTTTTTCCTCCCAACGTCTGGTTCTGTGTAGGGCTGACTGGGCCCAATGGAACCTGCCTGCTCTGGCTATCTAGTAGTTGGTTCTTTCTTTGCTTTACCTATTGACGTTCGCATCTCTCCTTCCACCTCACATGTTACTGTCGTAAGGTCTCTGCCAGTTATTGCCACTAAACCATCTCTTTCAATGGACATCACATATTCCGGGCTATTGGCTCTTCCAATCTCCTTCATACCACCTTCACCTTGCAGTGTTCCTCCCTCTGCCTTCTCATATAACTCTCCTACTGATGTTAGCACCTCGCTGTCACTTGCGGCCTTCGATATCATCACCTCCTTCTCCCCCCTGACCCCCCGGGTGTCACTACCTCCGCTTACACCCCAATTCCTACTTCCTCATCCGGACTTACACACCCGATGTGATAACCTCCTCTTGTTACCACTGAGCACTTACTCCAGTCCAATCAGTCTGTTGTCATCACCTGCCCCATCTTCCTAGCGCACACCACCTTCTTCTGTCCACCCTCACCTTCGGATGTTACCATTCCTCTTTGACCCGCTTATCTCTCACAACTTCCTCCTGCTTGCCACCGCTACCTTCTGTTTGGTCTCTTAAGCTTTTTCTCCTTCAACCATTCCCCAGCCTTCCCCAATAGCAAGGCTCCTGCAAACCAAATATTACCCTGCAGGGTTCCACAAGGAGCTTGTGTAGGCTTATAGCGTTTTGGGCTGGCCTGTGATACTTAGTTGGTAGATATGGGAGGTTCCAGACCCCTCGTCCCCCCCTTGGAATGGCTTGTGATGAGCCACTGCTTTTGTTCCCCTAACATGTGACGGGTACCAAGGTGAGGTAATCATGGGATCCTCTCCATATTGCCCTGGGGCCCAACATCCACTGGAAAGGGGTGGCGCGAAGACTTCTGAGCCACCACCTTCATTGTACCCATAACCAGAGAGGGAATTGAATTACAATATACATTGCTACTACAAGCACCTAATAGCAAATAAATATCAACTACAGATATTTTAAAAGTAACGATTATCATATTCTACTGCCTTACACCATGATGAAATAAAGATGATATTTCTTGTTTAAAGGCAACCAAAGGGAGCATTGACCTGCATGTCAGTTTTATCAATGAGTATCCTCCGAGATACACACACACACACAGGGAAAGTGTCATTGGATGATTCAATGCATCATCCTATGCCATCAAGAACAGCCTTTGAAAAATATCACGCAAGGAGAGGCAAATGGCCCAGAACGGTTTTGAGTAGATGTGTATTCTAAATAAACCTGTAAATTGATCCCCCTTAAACTGTCATGTACACGGATCCTGAAGTAAACCGAAATAAGGATTGCCCAGATAAGCTTAACATGAAAGAGAAAACGACAGCCAGATGACTGTGACGAGAAACAGAATGACAAAGTTACTCACCGTAGTGACTACATTACTCCTAGTCCATAGTCCCCTTTCCTCCATACTTCGGGACAGGACCGGAGCACTTTTAAAGCATCAAAAAATGTTTGTCATTTTATTTTTACGCAGGGCCGCCGCATGTGACAGCAGCCCCGCCTTCCTGAGCTCCACCCAGCGCATCTCCCTTCTATGCTTTTCTATCACCAGGTCCAGGACCATTTAGCAACAATAGAGGATACTTATTAGAGGTGACGGCGGGCGGGCGTGTGGAGGAAAGGGGAACATGGACTGATAGTAAGGTAGTCACTACGGTGAGTTACTTTGTCATACTCCTACGTCCTGTCCCGTTTCCTCCATACTTGTGGGAGATTCCCAAGAACGGACCAAAGGAAGTATGGGTGGATGGAAATGTCCCTTTTTGGAACAAATTCTTACGAACTGCCTGGCCGAATTGGGCATCATCCCAGGAGCTCAGGTCAAGACAATAATGGCTGCAAAACATCAAAGGGGAAGGCCAATTAACAGCCTTGGCTATGGACTCCTAAGAGACAGATTTTTGCAAGGCAACAGCAGCCGCTTTGCCAGGGACCAGAAGTGCATGAGTGCACTTTGGGGGCTGAAGGCTCAGAAATACATGAAGCTATCCAACGACAGATGGACGCTTTCGATGCTGGTTTCCCTTATGGGTCACCAAATGTAACAAAGAGTTGCGAAGAACTTCTAAGTTTGCTCATTCTGTCGAGGTAAAACTTCAAAGCACGTCTGATGTCTAGGTTATGTAAAACCCTCTCGGCATCGGAGATCAGGTTCGGGAAGAAAACTGTAAAGATATGGACTGGTTTAAATGGAATTCAGAAACCACATTGGGAAGGAAAGAAGGGCGAGTGCGAAGCACAACCTTATTTATCTTTGTGGAAAGTAAGGAACGAATGTTCAACAGAGAGAGCTTGAAGCTCACTTATTTGTCTTGCAGATGTTACCGCAATCAAAAAGGCCATCTTCCAAGACAGGCACTTGAGCTCCGTGGTGGCCATAGGTTCAAAAGGCTTAGGACATAAGGCAGCGAGGACCACATTCAGATCCCATTTGGGATGAGGGGCCCGAACGGGCAGAAAAAGATCAAGAAGACCTGAAAAATGTCTCTTGATGACTGGGGTTGCCAGTGAAAAAGAGCAGCTGTCTGGACAGATGAGCCGCAATGGCGGATAAGTATGTCCTGCATGAAAAGACATGGATGCCAGAGTCTGCAAGGTCAGATACAAAAGACAAGACACAGTCAATAGAAGCCTGCCTGGGATCAAGCTGTTTATCAACACACCAATGGCAAAATCAGAGCCACTTGCTCCTGTATTGAGTTCTCGTAGAGGGCTTACGTGCTGCTTAAATTATACGCATGTTATCCTCATAGAGGTTGAACTGCGCTAATGATCGGAACTCAGGCACCAGGCCGCCAAGCTGAAAGATTGTGGGGAGGGGTGCTACAACTGTTGATTGCTCTGGTGAAGAAGGTTGGGAATCTGCAGCAACCTGATCGGGGAGCACACAGACAGGTGCTGCAGTTCCGAAAACCAGAACCTGGTTGGCCACCAAGGAACTATGAAGAGGAGAGTGCAGTAGGAGGCACTCCTGAGTTTCCAGAGCGACCGATGAATCAGCGGCAAAGGACGAAAATCGTAAGCCTTCATGTTGTCCCAAGGGATATATCGAGAGCATCCCCCAAGGAAGACACTCCGAGGCTGTCCCTGGAAGCATAAAGAGGAAATTTCCAGTTCGTTGAGGTCGCAAAGAGGTCCACCGCTGGAGGACCCCATTGCCGGAAGATCTTGCTGTTCATCTCCCACTCTTAACTCGCAGCAGATTGTCGACTGAGGGAGTTTGCAGCCACATTGAGATGACCCGGAATGTGCACCGCTTGAAGCCAGACATTGAACCACATTACGAGTCCGGCGGTAACCGAGCCGGAAAAACCAGCAGGTTACCGCCAGACTCGTATTACCATTCCGCCTCTGTGATTCCCAGAATTACAGGGGCATTATGACCCCGGTGACCCGGGAATTCTGGATGCGGAATTCGGTAAATCCCCATTCCCATGGAGTCCAAAAGGACTCCATGGGAATGGAGAAGTGGAAACACTGGCACCATGTTGTAATGGTGCCAGTGTTTCCACGTCCGCCTGCAGGCGAGCGGTGTTAAACCTGTCAGGTCAGACCTGGCGTGAGTGACACCTCCCGCCTGCAAAACTCGAGATCAGCCGGTCCGGAAAGAACAGTGGTGGCGGATTTACCACCAACGTTCTTTCCGGACCGGCTGACTCGTAATGAGGCCCATTGTGTTGGATAGACCGAATTCCAAATTTGGATAGCTAGGCCCACCAGACGAGGAGACTTGGTGCCCCCTGTTTGTTGATGTAGAACATCGCTACGGAATTGTCTGTGCAAATTCGAACCACACTGTTGGTAATCGAGAGTTGAAAAGCCTGGAGCACCAGAAAAACCGCTAGAAGCTGTAGGTAATTGATATGGGACAGCCTGTCTTGGGGCGTGCACAAATCGTGCACCTCTAGGTGATGCAGTGTCGCTCCCCACCTCAGATGGGAGGGGTCTATAGTAACCGTTACTTGTGGGCAGGGCTCCTGGAAGGAGGTCCCCACTGAAAGGTTGCTGGCGGACTACCACCACTGAAGATCCACCGTCATGCAGGATGGAAATGGAATCATCTTAGAGTCCGGATCCATAGCCTGGGACCAGCAGCCCCGAAGAGCAACCTGAGTGCACCTCATTTTCAGGCGTGCCAGAGGTCATGAGGCCCAGGTGTCTCTGGAAACACCAGGCCGACATGTGGGAGGACTGCAGGAAGAGTTGGTACGTGGTTCAAAGGTCTGCAATCCTGTCCTCCGTCAGGAACACTCTAGTACTGACAGTATCGCAACGGAAACCCAGAAAGATCAGGTTCTGAGCGACCGCCATCAACGATTTCTGCCAGTTCACCGACAGCCCAAGATTGAAGAAGGAGCTGAAGAAGTGACTGAAGATTGGCCGTAGCAGCTTGTGGGTAAGGACTGCGCAGGAGCCAATCGTCCAACTATGGATATACATGAACTCCCAGCAGTCTGAGGAATGCTGCAATGACCGCCATCATCTTCATAAAGGCACGCTGTGCGAGCTGAGACCAAACGGTAGCACTTGATACTGGAAGTGTTCAGTTCCCATGGAGAACTGCAGATATTTTCGATGCGAACTCCAGATCAGGATGTCTTTAGGCATCCGGAAGGTCTAGCAAGCTGAGCCAATCGCCCTGCCGGAGAGAGGACTTTATCTGGCCGGGCATAATCATCTTTAATTTCTCTTGAGGTAGAAATAGATTGAAATTGGAGAGGTCGAGGACACTGTACAGGCCAGCCTGGTTGGGTTTGGGCCCTGTAAACAGACTGGAGTAATAGCCCTCCCCTTGTTCCCGCAAGGGAACAAGCTATACTGCTCAGAGGTCTTTCAGAGAAGTTTCTGTACCTCGGCTCTGAGGGAGGGGGACCCAGTTTGCTGAAGAGGAGGGTGATGGGGTGGGGGAGGGGCAAGCAAATGTCTGCCCGGACGACAGACAAAACTCAACAGCCTTCTGTGATGTCTGCCACGCCTCCGGATGAGACCAAATTCATCCTGCGACCAATGAAAAACATCATTTAAATTGTTTATCGACGTGGAGACCACCAGTTGCTGAGGAGGAGGCTGTTGACAGAGAGAAAAACCAGCCACCTTGCCTTTGCTGCTTGCGGCGAGGGCCACCAGCGGGAGCATCTGCCTGGCGCGCACAGCAGTCCTGAAAAACTCAAACCAGAGAAGGACCTCTGAGACCCCGACCTCCGAGTACAAGGTGCCTTAGCTGGGGTTTTGGCAAGAACCGACAATGACTTGGCAGTGTGCGTAATTGCCTTGGTTTTGGAGAGTTCCTCATCAGTGGAGGAGTGGAATAATTCCTTTCCTTCAAAGGGAAGATCAAGTACTTTGACCTGAACCTCCTTCGAGAACTTAGTAGCATGCAGCCACGCTTGGTGGGAGAGGTCTACTCCAACAATAAAGCCCCAAGCGGAAGTGTCAACATAATGGGCCTTGGCCTCCAGCAGGTCTTGCGCCAGAACTCTGGCATCAGATAAGCCGTCCTTAAAGTCTTCAAGCCTATTAGGAGTGATATATTCCTGAAACTCAGCAAGCTCCTACCAAAGCTTGACATTAGCAGCTGCCAGGGTAAGCTCGGTGTTAGCCTGACGCAGCTGAAGAGCCGAATTGGAAAATGCTTTTTCCCCCAATGGCATCAAGAAGCTTGTCCTCCTTGGAAAGGATCTGAGACTGTGCAGTGGAGGATGTAGAGGGCAGCTTAGACTGGAGTGTAGCTGCTGCCAACAAACAAATGAGGGACTCCAAGTGAAAAAATAAGCACGGTCGTGCTTGGGAGAAACAGTTATATATATATAAAGCAAATAGGAGACTGAGGTATAGGAAGTTGTTTAGGTTAACAGGCAAGACCAGACCATGAATAGCACAGGTGGTCAAGAATACAAATGAATCGATACTGACCACATCACAAAATAGGAGATGAAAAAATTCAATTCACATCCTAAATTTAATAGAACACTTTCTTTTTATTTAATAAAGTATCTCATAAGAATTGTAAAAACTCCTAATGTTTCATGTAACATTGAAGTAATAAAATGTAATCCATGAAAGAAATTAGTTCATGAATGTCCAAAGAATTACTCAGAACAATGTGCAACACAACCAGACCCATACAATTCACCAATCACTCCATTCATACTAGAACTCATACACATCTAAAATTCATACCTCAAATACAGTGGTGGAACACACAAAAAATACATTAACACAAATGGACTAATTGCACAAGATATTGTAGCACCATATTCAAATTCCAGTCAGTGGCAAGCACTGAATTACTAGAAGGAATGTCCTGGAATTAGGAACGTTCAAGACTCATATTAATTGACAATTGGGGCCACACCAAGAGTGGACCACTTAGAAAACCACTGTGCTTAGAGAGGCATCAGCTTCACCTCACTGATGATCCCCAACAAGGGTGAAACACGTGTATGGGGTTGCTGGTGGTACTCTCGTTCAGGTTGGAGTTGCCATTGCATTTCGGTGCTGGACTGCCCCTGGGCAGGACAAAGACTGATATGCAAATGGATATTTCCCATCTGTGAAAGGCACAGTGAGTAAAAGCAGTGGCTGCGAACTCTCAAGTGGTTAATAACCACTGAACAGGTTATCAAGTCTGTTCTTTCGAGAGAGGGGCGCCCGCTACCGTTGTAAAACACTTAGAAAACCAACTGCCACCACCGTCGATGAGGAGAGTGGACAAGCGGTCAAGGATATGTCTTCAGATGCGTGTAGCTTGTTGCGAGCGTCCATTTTCTTGTTTAAATGCCCGGGATGAGGTTTTTCCCTGACCTTGCAAGCTTCAGCCAGGACATCCTTTTGAAGGAACAGACCAGTGTGCTCCTGTGTCAATATAGTAAAAGCTCCAGAGAGTACCCCTTCTTGTGGAGCCGGAGGCTCGGGTATTGGGATGTCTAGCAACGCCATCATATCCACAACCCGGTTGTGAAAGGCTCAAATAGAGCTGGGCAGGTTGTCGCTGTACTGGTCCGCTTGATCCTCATCCAGTGCGGCGGGAGCAGAATCCTGATCTGCTGCACGTGGCACCTCAGGCCGCAAGGGCAGGGTTGACTGCGCAATGGGAGTCTTTAGCACAGGTGAAAGTGGAGTCAGAGGAGGCAGTGGAGGAAGGGGTCCCACTGGAAGTGGTGCCACTAACGGGACCTGCAGAGGGATTTCTAGAGCAGGCGGCGGTTCAGGTGGCTTAGGATACATTTCCTTAAATAAATCCTTAAAGTACGCCTTCATTGGAATACCTCCTTCCACCTGACAAGCCAACGCTGGAGTGCCCGGACAGAGAGGGAGTCGCAATATAAGCACGAGTCCGACCTGTGTTCCGGACCCAAGCACTCCAGGCAGAGAGAGTGGGGATCCGCCCTCGTGAAACAACCTTTGCACGAATAACAGGACACGAATTGCAGGCGCTGCAGCATAGACAGAAGAAAGCAGACCATGGAACCAGAGCAGGAAAATGAAGGAAACAAAAAGAAAAATATTCACTAAGATGCAAGTGCGTCCGACCCCAACCGCGCAGTGTAAAGGACTGAACGGCGTGGCTGCAATCACGTGCAGTGGGCCACCATAAAAATAAAAGAAGGATGAAAAAGTTTCTTTTTTGATGCTTTAAAAGTGCTCCCGTCCTGATGGACGGAATGTCCCACAAGTATGGAGGACATAGGAGAGTAATAGTTTCTTACCTGTAACTCCATTTCTCCAGCATTGGTATCTTTCATGGATTCACATGCTTAGAATATTCCCCGTCGACAGACTGGGAACCCTCGGTAAGCTTATAAAGCCTTTTCCCGTAAGAAAACGTCCGACACTTGTGTGCTATCTATGTCGTTTTGGGCCGCGCACGCATGCCCCACTAGGACGTAGTGGTATAAAATGCCCCGCACTCGCGGCTCCCTTCAGATTTCGACCCCTCCAAAGTGGAACGGGGTGAAACAAAAAACTACAAGATGATTGCATTTTGGGGATGCCGGAGGGCGATTGTGAATCCATGAAAGATACCAATGCTGGAGAAATGGAGTTGCAGGTAAGAAACTATTCCCTTCCCCAGCATTGGATCTTTCATGGATTCACATGCTTAGAATAGAATGCACAGCAGTGACCTTGAAACAATGGAGGAGGTGTAAATGCAATCCAGCACCCACCCCATCCTGCAAAAGGCGAATCATGATCACATAAGATTTGAAATTAACAATATGCCACAGCACTGCACCGAGTAATATTTATATAAGCCAAAAAAGCATACATAAAACACACGCGTTTACCTCCATGCGTATATTCGTACCTATATCTATATATACATATATGCATATACAAATACATATCCAAACCAGCATAGACCCTTCTCGAAGAGAAAGGGCTTACCTTATTGAAAAAGATGTCGCAAGACTGCTCGTCCCATTTGTATCTCGTCCGCATGCTGTCGTTCGAGGCAGTAGTGGCGGGTGAATGTATGGGGCACTGACTATGCTGCCGCCCTGCAAATGTCTGTCAGTGGAACCCCCGCCCACAACGCTGTCAACGACGAAGTTGCCCTGGTACAGTGAGCTCTCGGACGTCCTTGTAGCGGTTTTCCCGCTTTTGAGTGACAGAAGGCAATCGTCGACGAAACCCATCGGGCCAGTCCTTGTTTTGAAATTGCCTTCCCCTTTGCCGAAGGCCCATATGCAACGAAGATTTGCTGCGTAGATCGAAGTTGTTGAGTTCGATGAAGGTAACATTTTAGAGCTCTCTTGACATCCAGGGTATGCAAGACCTTTTCCGCAGCTGATGAGGGAGTCGCGAAGAAGGTGGGCAGGACAATGGATGAATGTTTATAAGTCATAGGAACTTTCGTTATGAAACAAGGACTAGTTGACAAGATCACTTTGTCTTTGAAAAATCTGAGATGGAGGGTCTATGACCAATGCCTGCAACTCAGATCCGTCTAGCCGATGTTATGGCTATTAGAAAAGCCACTTTCCATGATAAAAACTTCATCGACGACGTGGCCATTGGCTCAAAAGGGTGGTTTCATTAACCCTGCAAGTACCATGTTAAGGCTCCACATCGGTGGAAAACGCTTAACCGGGGGAAACGTCCGGAACAAACCTCTCATGAAGTGTTTCACTAACCTGTCACTAAACAAGGCCGTTGATTTCCTCCCTCTTGTGAACCTAGAGATGGCCGCCAGGTGAACCTTTAGTGATGAAAAAGACAAACCACTCTTCGCCAAATGTAGTAGATACGGGAGAAGCTGTTCCGGAGTAACCCTCAGAGGTTCCACTCCTGCCTGTCCTTGGCACCATGTACAGAATCTCCTCCACTTACACCTGTAGGACTTGTTGGTGGACGGGGCCGTGCAGCCTGTAATATCTTCTGACAGTCCGAGGGAATGTTCAAGGCACCACATTCTGAAAAGTCAGGAGCCAAGCTGTGAGGTTGAGGCTGCTCGGGTTGTGATGCCACACCGTTCCTTCTTCCCGGGACAAGAGGTTGGGCACCTTCGGGAACGCTATCGGGTGATCCGCTGACAGATGAAGCAAGTCGGAAAACCATGGTTGCCTCAGCCAACACAGCGCTATCAGGATGACTCGGCACCTGTACCTGCGTATCCACTGCAGAGTTCTCCGTACCAGAGGGAACGGAGGGAAGGCGTAGAGGAACTTGCCCGTCCACGTGAAGGAAAACACGTCTCCCACCGAATCTTCCTATGGCCACCTGCTGGCGTACATCTCGCACTTCTTGTTCGCCTTCGTGGTGAAGAGATCCAGCGGAGGTCGCCCCCATTTCTCGAAAACCTTTGATTATTGATCGGTGTCTATTTCCCACTCGTGAATCTGGTCCATATTTCTGCTGAGCGAGTCCGCTTGCTCGTTCCTCACTCCTGGCAGGTGATGAGCTACGATGGATATATCGTGTTTTAGGGCCCAGTGCCACACCTTCTGAGCCTCGATGGAGAGGGTTCTGGATCGCGTGCCGCCTTGCTTCCTTAAGTAAAACATTGCTGTGGTGTTGTCCGTCAAAACTCTCACTGTTGATCCCCTGATGTAAGGCAGGAATGCCCTCAGGGACCAGCGGACCACTCTCAATTCCAGAACGTTGATGTGCAGGAGAGATTCCTTCTGAGACCAATGGCCCTGTGTCTGCAGAGTGCCCATGTGCGCTCCCCAGCCAGTTAGGGACGCGTCAGTCACCACAGTGAACCGGAACTCGGGCTCCTGTAGGGGTACTCCTTTGGAAATATTCTGAACTCACTTCCACCACCGAAGAGTTGATAGGAGCTTGTCGTCCTCGACGGTCAGTCTGTCTGAACAGAGGCCCTGAGTCTGCGTCGAACGATCCGCCAAAAACTGTTGCACTGGCCTCATGAAAAGGCGGCAGTTGGGAACCAGAGGAATGCAGGACGCCATAGCTCCCAGGATTGATGTATATTTTCTCACCGACAGCCTGGAATTGATTTTCAACTGACCTGCCAATCGACTGAGCCTGGTGATCCTGTCGAGGGATGGTCTGACTAACCCCAACTGGGTCTCGAACTGTGCACCCAGAAACACCAAGCTTTTAGACGGCGTAAACAAGGATTTTTCGAAGTTTATCACAAACCCCAATCGTTGCAAGAGGCTCATGGTGTCCTGTAGACTCCTGTGCGTCGACGCCGGGGAGGATCCCCTCACCAACCAGTCGTCGAGATACAGGTATTCATGGTGGCCTTGCCTTCTCAGCCAGGCTGCCAACGGTGCCAGGCATTTCGTGAACGTTCTGGGGGAAGATTTCAGTCCAAAGGAACTGTGAACTGGTAGTGAGTCCGCCCTACCACAAAACTTAGGTACTTCTTGCGTCGCCGACACATCGGAATGTGGAAGTACGCGTCCTGCAGGTCCAGAGACGCCAGAAAATCCCCTTCTTGAACTGACCTGATCACCTCCTGGAGCGTGAGCATCTTGAACTTTATGTTTTTCAACGACTTGTTTAGTTTGCGCAGGTCTAGGATGGGACACCACTTTCCATTTGGCTTTTTCACCACAAAGTATCGGGAATAAACCCCTTGACCCCTTTGTGACGACGGGACCAGTTCTATAGCCCCTTTTTGTAACATAAGTGCTACTTCCAGCAGCAACACGCTCAGATGAGATTGAGCTACACACGCCGGTGGAATATGCAGAGGGTTGCTCTTGAATTGCAGGGAATGTCCGTATTTTACAGTGTCCAACACCCATTGATCTGTTATTAGCTCCCATTCGTTGATGTAACATGATACTGTGCCCCCCAGAACGTTCCCATGCCCATCATTGCTGGTCCTTGCTCCGTTTATCCCTCGTCGACGACGAGTAACCTGCTCTCTTCTTGGGGGCCTGGTAGTCCCGGCGACGTTTAGCCGCTTGCGAAGCTCGCCTGTATCCCTGAGAGGAATATGCTGGCCTACCGAAGGGTCGGTCCCTCGATGAAAATCTGGAATTCCCCGATGCTCCTCTGAAGGGACGAAAAGACCGGAAACTCCGACCACTCTGGAGGGCCCCCAAGGAACGTGCCGTGTCCGAGTCCTCCTTCATGCCCTTCAGGGCTTCGTCGACCTTATCGCCGAAGAGGAGGTCTCCTTCAAAAGGCATATCCAGTACCTTGTACTGCACCTCCGGTCGGAAGTAGGTGCATTTTAGCCATGCCTGTCGTCGGAGAACTACGCCGTTGTTCACCTGCTTAAACCCCGACTCCACAAGGTCTACTGCGATGTTAATGGCATGATTTGAAGCCTCCTCACCTTCCCTGACCAGCAACATAGCAGCTTTTCGATGTTTCGATGTTCATCCGGAAGGTCTTCGAGTATAGGCGCCAACCGATGCCACATCTCCCTGTCGTATCTAGCAACTATGGCGAGAGAATTGTCCGCCTTCACTGTGGTAGCACCTACCTACAGGACTTTTTTGCCGAATGCATCCTGGCATCTAGCATCACTTTCCGGGGGGGTCGTACACTTGTGTTGAACCCTTGCCTTTCTCGCCGCCGAAACCACAGAGTCAGGTGTTGGTTGTGAGGAAAGGCACTTTGGAGTAGAGTCCAGGGCTTTGAATTTTTTCTCTAGGCGACCTTTCATCGCTGGCTCTGAGAAAGGGTGGCGCATGGTTTGAAGACCTTCCTTCCACACATGATCCAGGATGGGCACTGAAAACACCGACCTTCTCTTTTACCCATGTGGTCGAAAAGAAAAGTCCTTTTCTTCTTCTTGGGCCAGCCCGAATTCCGTGCAAGCCCTGGCCATCATGTTGTGAAATGACCAGATATCGTCTGGGGGAGACGGCTGAGCTGGGCTCCTCAGGGTTTCCAATTCTGCATCGGACTCCCAGGTCGGATCCCTGGAGGGGGAAAGTGAGACCACCGACGACGCTCTGCTGCCTGATTCCGAATCCAACAGTTCCCCTTCCTCGCGGCATGGGGCCGAGAGATTTGCTTCCGGAGGCCCTGCCGCGGGGGTTGAAGGTGGAGGGCGGCGAGACGGGCCCGGGTCGTCGACGATCGACCTGGCCGGAGTTGTTCGAGGCAGTCTGTCATCAAGTGTCCTCAGCAGCGTGGACAAAGACCTCCAATGATAAAAACGATTGCGGATTGAGCAAGGGGGCAGAACCCGGAATGCTCCCGGAGAAAGGTGTGGTAACTTGTAACCCTAGGTCTGCAGGAGCAGCTATCGTTTCACCCTCGTCTCCCGAAGACACCAACAAGGCCTCCTGCTGTAGAAGTGTGTCCGGAAAAATTGGGTCGTAGACCTCTGGACGGCAGGCCTCTTGCGGGGTATCCGTCGACGAAGCAATTGTCAGCCCCGTCGTCGTCGCCTGCAATCCAGGAACGGTTGATGTCAACTGCGTCAGCGGCAGAGAAGTAGTTGACGACTGCCCAACCGTCTACAACAGTGGTGGTCACGCAGGCTTATGCGTTGCTCCCGCCTTTTCCGAACTCGACCTGCGTTTCTCCGTCTCTCGACTCAAGGTCGATCTATGACGATCGCCCGAGGAGGATTTAGATTTTTCCTTGTCTTTCCTCGCTGAAGATGAGGACGAAGAGGCCTTCCTCGAAGAAGAGTCCCTGGAATGGCCTCCCAACGATTCCTTGTCCACCGGTCGCGATTTCTTTACCGGGGGTTCCGATGACGATGAGCGGCGCGGGGCCCCTGAAGATTTTGACACCGAGGCCGCGCTGCGTGTGGCGCCCACTTCCGAAGTCGGGTATGCCCCCGCTCCGTCGTTCAACCATGCGACAAGTCTGCGATCCTTAAGAGTCTTCTGGGAGAAGCCCTTACATATGTCGCACTTGTCAGCCGAGTGATGAGGGTGCAGACAGTAAATGCAGTCCATATGTCCGTCCCTCTCATAGACCTTCAGTCCGCACGTAGCGCACGGGCGGAACAGTGCTTTTCCCGACATTAGGAGAAAAACCGCAACAGCACAACCTTACCAAGTAGAAAATACACAAGGTGTTCCCACTTTGGAGACGGTTGAAATCTGAAGGGAGCCGCGGGGGCGGGGCATTTATACCACTACGTCCTAGTGGGGTGTGCGTGCGTGCGCGGCCCAAAACGACGTAGATAGGACACAAAAGTGTTGAACGATTTCCTACGGGAAAAGGCTTTATAAGCTTACCGAGGGTTCCCAGTCTGTCGACGGGGAATATTCTAAGCATGTGAATCCATGAAAGATCCAATGCAGGAGAATACAGGAAATACAAAGTACATTGTGGACAGCAACAGTAACAGTTCAGGAAGAAGAGGCGAACATTTGACACAAACACTAAACATCGGCAAAGGCTTTGCAAGCTTTGTTTATGTACAAAACTAAAAACACAGCAGTAGCAATGCAGGCTTGAAGCACACACCAAACCGGGGGGCAGCAGAAGAAACAGAAGTTAAAGTTTTCCTAAACTACATCATTGCAGTCCAGTCATCGGAAGTAGAAGCTTCAGCTAAACACATAATTACAGCATGAAAAACAGCACTGCATACTTACTCCAAACCTACACACAAGTGGCAGTCCAAACATCCTTTACATAAAAACATTAACAAAAGAAAAGGTAGAGGTAATACAGGTAGATCATTTGGAGCAGCAAGACATGCTACCTTCCTCCTCACCACATAGGAAACAAGAACAGCAGCAGTTGTTCCCACTTCCTTCAAAATGTTCAGGACCAGAAATGGCAGGAACTGTTTATATACACGCCACCCACAAAAAGCAAAAGCACAGGAGACACTTGCATACAGGTTATGTGCAGCATAAAGGCAGCAAGCAATGTTCCTAGGGTATTCCATTAACAATATCATTAGCTCAGTAAGAAGGTAGCTTTGAGACTGTCCAATTCAGAGCATCAATGGCCTGCAGAGAAGTACATTGGCATGTATTCTGTGCCAAGGTACCACACCATTGTGGTTTCTCAATCTAGGACTGTGTGAATAAATGTATGGATTAAAATAAAGATTACATTAGCCAGGGCTGAAAGCAGCTTCAGGGTATCAATCCTTGCATAATAAGCAGGAGTTACCACTGGGAAACAAGGAGCAAGTACATAGCAGGTTACAAATCTCTTCTATACGAGGTATAATCTGTACATTGTTGTTCATTATTTATATTAGAATATAACTGGGCCCATGCCTGTGGTTTCCAGACCATAGACTGTGGTAACAAAAAGCAGGAAAGTAGGGTAGAGGATAGGTTTTGGGATTTTATTTAAGAATGGGAATGGTTCATTATTTCACATATTGGGAGTACACACATTAAGGACAGCAGCATTTTGAATCCAAGATTACTGCTGTTAGGAATGTTTGCCATTTGTGTGCTCTCGTTTTCCCTCCCGTTGTGAACCCCTCAACTTTTTGCTGTTGTCTGACAAGCCTAGCCTGACTTTTGCCAGTCGAGCACAGCCTTCTGCTGCACTTCGAGCACAGCCTTCTGCTGCACTTTGCTGGGTTTTCGCTCACTATGTCATGGTGAAACTGACATGCCCTTAAAGGCAGTCAGTACTGGGAGACTTGGTTTCCCTTAGTCCTTTCCTATGTTGCAACTTTTCTGCAACATGTTACAAGTGGACAAAGTACCTTACCAGTGCGCTTGGGTCTTCCTTTTGTTTCCAAAGGCCCTAGACTCCCTCAAAGGATTTTCTGGTAGAAGTACAGATGTGCCTTGTACAGGGCTGGTGGCAGCTTATCTTTTTGCATATTTTAACCAGGTTACTCACCGTAGTGACCACCTTACTCCTAGTCCATAGTCCCCTTTCCTCCATACTTATGGGACATTCCTCCGTACTGTGGGACGGGACCGGAGCACTTTGTAAAAGCATCAACATTTTGCAAAAATATTAGTCATTCCTCTCTTTTACGCGGGGTACTGCACGCGGCCGTAACCCCACCCATCTCAGCTCCGCCCCACGCATCGCCCATCAGTCCTTTTCTATCGCCAGGTCAGAGACCTTTAAGCAATAATAGAGGAACCTTATTAGAGGGGACAGCGGGCGGGCGTATGGAGCAAAGGGGGCTATGGACTAGGAGTAAGTTGGTCACTACGGTGAGTAACCTGGTTATACTCCTACGTCTCGTCCCCTTTCCTCCATACTTCTGGGAGATTCCAAAGCACTCCTCACAGGAACTACGGGTGGATGGAAAAAAACCCTTATTGAAAAAGGTTCTTCAGCACAGCCTGGCCAAATTGAGCATCAGATCAGATCAGATCAGGTCTAGACAATGTTTACAAAAAGCAGATGGGGAGGCCCAAGTAGCTGCGATGGTCTCCCAGGGGACATATTTCTGAAAGGCAACCGCAGCTGCTTTGCCCCGCACCAGGTGCGCATGAATACCTTTAGGAGGCTGCAGACCCTGAACAGTGTAAGCCTCCGTAATACAGGCCGCAATCCATTTGGAGAAAGTCGCCTTAGAGGCCTGCCTACCTTGTGGGTTACCAAAGGTCACCAAAAGTTGAGAAGAGCTCCTAAATTCAGATGTTCTGTCCAGATAGAACTTAAGAGCCCTTCTAACATCCAAGCAATGTAGAACCCTTTCCGCTTCTGAAGCAGGGTTTGGAAAGAAGACCGGTAGGGAGATTGACTGATTTAGATGGAAATCAGAGACCACCCTTGGCAGGAAAGAGGGATTCGTCCGTAGGACCACCTTATCCTTGTGGAAAACCAAGAAGGGATGCTCCACCGACAGAGCCTGGAGCTCACTCACACGCCTTGCTGAGGTAACGGCAACCAAAAAAGACACCTTCCACGAAAGGTGCTTAAGGTTCACCGTAGCTATAGGTTCAAACGGTTTATGGCACAACGTGGTAAGGACCACATTTAGATCCCACGTCGGATGCGGTTTGCGAACTGGAGGATAAAGACGCGTCAAGCCTGCAAAGTGCCTCCTAATCACCGGATTTGACAGTGAATAGGAGAACTGGTCCGTAGACAGGTAGGCGCCTACCGTCAAAAGATAAGTTCTGCATGACAGAACATGAACGCCAGATTCTGCTAGGTGTGACACGAAGGACAGCACCCTGTCAATCGTAGCCACCCTGGGGTCCAGCTGTGAGGCTAAGCACCAGTGACAGAACCAAAGCCACTTGCTCTTATACTGAGACCTCGTTGAGGGCTTCCTGGCTGCCTGAATTATTTGCATGTTATCAGCCGACAGGTTGAGATGCTCTAAAGACCTGAACTCAGGCACCATGCCGCCAAGCTGAATGTTTGTGGGGAGGGGTGCCACAGCTGATGATCGTTCTGGTGAAGCAGATCGGGACTCACCGGTAGCCTGATCGGTGGACACACCGTCAGATGCTGAAGGTCTGAGAACCAGAACCTGGCTGGCCACCACAGGGCTATGAGCAGGAGAGAACAGTTCATCGTGTTCCTCAGCTTGCAAATCGTCTGATGAATCAGAGGCAGAGGCGGGAAAGCATAGGCCCTCATGTTGTGCCAAGGAATCTCGAGAGCATCCCCCAGAGAGGAGGCTCCCAGACCATTTCTGGAGCCATACAGAGGAAGTTTCTTGTTTGCCGATGTTGCGAAGAGGTCCACTTTCGGAGTGCCCCAACACTGAAATATCTGAGAGAGGATCTCCGCTTTCAATTCCCACTCATAGCTGACCATTGTCCGCCGACTGAGGGCATCCCCTGTGACGTTCAGCTGGCCCGGGATGTGTACTGCTACCAGCCAGACACCATGCCGAACCGCCCACTCCCAAATCTGGATGGTCAGATCCACAAGAGGAGGAGACTTGGTGCCCCCCCGCTTGTTGATGTAATACATGGAAACGACATTGTCCGTGCGGATACAGCCCACCTTGTTGGCAATGACAGGCCTGAACGCCTTGAGCGCTAGGAAAATCGCCAGAAGCTCCAGATGATTTATGTGAAGGAGCTTGTCCTGGGGCGACCAAAGGTCTGAGACCTGAAGATCCAACGTCGCACCCCACTCTAGGAGGGAGGAGTCCGTCGTGACCGCCGCCATCGGGGCGGGGTCTTAAAACCCCGCACCTACTGACAGGTTGCTGAGAGACGACCACCAAACCAGGTCCGTTCTCATGGAAGCTGGAATCAAAACCATCTTGGAGTCCGGATCCACCGCCTGACACCAAGAGCTCCGAAGTGCCATTTGAGTCAGCCTCATCTTGAGTCGAGCAAGCGGAAGAGCCAGTACACACAAGGCCATGAGACCCAGAAGCTTCTGGAACCAGCAGGCTGACATGCTCTGCGAATGCGTAAATATCTGACACGTGGCCAACAGATCCGCCATTCTGTCCACGGTCAGGTAAACTCTGCAGTCTAACGTGTTCCAGCGAAAACCCAGGAAGATCAAGTCCTGAGAGACTGTCATGGAAGATTTCCGCCAGTTCACCGACAGCCCAAGATGGAACAGGAACTGGGGGAGAGACTGAAGATTGCACGCGGCTTTCAGCGGGTAAGGGCTGCGCAACAGCCAATCGTCCAAATAGGGATACACATGGATAACCTGCAGACGAAGATAAGCTGCAATCACCGACAACATCTTCGTAAAGACACGCGGAGCCGAGCTGAGGCCAAAAGGATCACTCGGAACTGGAAATGCTCCTCTCCCATAGAGAAACGCAGGTATCTCCGGTGTGGATTCCAGATCAGAATATGCATGAATGCATCCTGAAAGTCCACCACGCTGAGCCAATCGCCCATCTGTAAAGAGGACCTTATCTGACCAGGTGTGATCATCTTGAATTTCTCTTGGTGTAGGAAAAGATTGAACTGGGAAAGGTCTAGAATGGTGCGCAGGCCAGCCTGGTTGGGTTTGGGCACCGTAAACAGTTGGGAGTAGAAGCCCTCCCCTCGCTCCCCTAGGGGAACGGGTTCCACCACTCTGAGATTCAGCAACTTCTGAATAGGGCGACTCCGACTGCTAGAAAGGAGGATTGATGGGTGGGGTAAGGGAAAGGGGTAAGCGGAAGCCCGCACAAGCGACTGACAAGACCCACCGGTCTTTGGTAATGGTCTGCCAAGCCTCTCAATGAGACGCAATGCGTCCTCCCACCGGGGTCTCGTGCGAGCAAAGAGAACCCTCATTTTGCTGGTTTCTCCGTGGCGGCACCACCTGAACCTGAGGAGGAGGCTGATGAGCGGGAGAAATATCGACTCTGTTTCTGCCTCCGGTGGGAATTCCCCAAAGGGGTATCGACTCTGCAGGATTTTCAGTCCAGAAACCCCCTAAAGCCAGAAGAGGGCCGGGAATGTGACAACGGTCTCTGTGTCCTAAAAGCTCCACATCCGTTGTGGAATGAAAAAGCTCCTTGCTGTCAAACGGCAGATCCAAAACCTTATCCTGCACCTCCTTAGAGAACTTGGTGGCGTGCAGCCAAGCCTGACGAGAAGTATCCACACCAAGCATAAGGCCTCGGGCCGAAGTGTCGACGTGATGAGCCGCCGCTTCCAGCAGATTCTGAGCCAGGACCCTGGCATCCAACAAGCCCGCCTTAAAGTCCTCAAGCTTTTCAGCAGGGATAAATTCCTCAAACTCCGACAGACCTTGCCACATTTTCATATTCGACCCCGCTAACACCAGTTCTGCATTGGCCTGCCGCAATTGCAGGGCTGAGTTAGCAAAAATCTTCCTCCTAAAGGAGTCAAGAAGTTTATCCTCTTTGCCCAGGACCTGTGTAGCCGTCGAAGTGGAGGATGCCGCAGGTCTGGACTGCAAAGTGGCTGCAGCCACGACCGTGGAGGAGGGGGGTGGACACGACGCTAAAGCCACCTCCATCTGGTTCTAACGTACCCTTCTCAGTGATTCCTCTTCACCTCACAGTGTTTGAACCAGAAGGTCTGCAAAGGTGCTTCGACCCATTTGAATAGTGGGAACAACTATTCACAGCACCTTCATCTTAACCTGCAAGCAAGCCTCTTCGGAAGTGTTCCTGGGCCAGCCAGCGAACTGACCAGCTTGTGCAGGACCTTTGCTCTGAAACCGCCGCCGTTTCGAGTCGGTACTTGAAACTTGGTAGATCGTAAGCAATGGGTCCAAGGCACTCTCCTGCCGAGTTTCGTACACCTGGACGCCCTAGGTCTGGAATTAGGAGAGTACGCCTGAAGTGCATGCGGTCACTGTGTCGCCCAGCCGTGGTGATGAACTTCATAGGTGCCTTGCTGCTGTGCCCCTCTGTGTGCTGAATCCTGCTGCAGTGAAACTGGCCTGATCCCTTCACCAGGAGCAGAGAAATCACCACTGTCCTGCCACAGAATCGTCGCTGTAACTCAGCCGCTGAAAGCCGCAGAGCCGCACAATTGCCACATTTGAACCTGCAACCGACGAGAACTTGACTGCCGAAGTTTGGTCCGGAGTGCGCCTATCACCTATCTACAGGTAGCCTGTGCTACCGCCCTATTCCCAACTCCTGGAACCTGTTCTGCTCTCTTGGGAAGATCCTCCTGGAATAGTGGGAACCTATTCATCGCCTCACCCACCTTCCCGAGTCGCTACAGCCCCTGCAAAAGACCCGTTTTCACTCTAGTACACCATTGGGTGCACCTGCATCCAAAAGTACTTTTGAGCGTTAGTCTCCACTCTTCGTAGGGACTGGACTGCCTCGTAAGTTAGGTAATGATTGATGAAGAACTGCCTAAAGTCTATTTGCACTGTTTGCTCCCTCTCTCCATAGGTTGTGCACCCATTCTGTGCACTATTCCTTTAGCCCATTTGGTAACTGTATATATGTTTCATAGTAGTGTTGTATTGGTTTGAAGTATTGCTGTTGATATTTGCTTTGTGTTTGATTTCAAAGGCCTTGAATAAATGTGTATGCTTTTTTGATATATACACCTGACTTTGTAGTGTCCTTTACTGTGTGTGCGCATTGTGGGCTTTCAGTCACCCACACCCCTCCTGAGACCTAGTCTTGACCGCCGCCAATGCTACCTTGATTGGTCTGGCTTGTCCAGAAGGTTACCCTGTTCCAAGAAACTAGGCTGGCCTCCTGAACCTCTAGCCACCAGGTCAGAGTTCAGAAATCCATCTTAACAACTACCATGAAGAAAATAAACAAGAACCAGTCCCATGTTTGGTCAGAACCCATATGTAATCATACACTTGATCACATGCATATGTAATTCAAATGCTTATAATTTGTTTATTTGGACATTCTAAGCAAAATATTACTCTACAATTCTGTGTTTAAATGTTGTAAAGCACCAAGCTCTTCTCGATCTTTAAGACCAATGTATTTTCAGCAGACCTTTGTAAAAAGCGAACAGTTTCAAAGTAGACACTAAAATGTCAACATTCCATAAAAAGAAGAACATTGTGTGTTTGCAGAAGATCATCTGGTATGCAATGCATCTGCAATGAAAAAGCGAAAAACATTGTATTCAGTTTTGGAAATATACTCCCACTAAGTGGTTAGAATCATAAGTGCACTATAGAATTTATGGACTATGATCTGCTGTCTAGATAATGGCCTTTCTCAAACAGATTGCTACAGGGTGCACAATGATCTTTGGGTTACGGACAATACTTCCGGATGTATCGGTTTGTTACGCAAATTCAAAAGCACCACATGCAGAAACCTAAAAAATCTAGGGCCTGCCCAATCGGAACCTTGTTTAAAAAAAGATTGCTGAAAACTGTCAAGTTGGTGACTACTGTGAAAAAATGTAGAAGCTTTACTCCAACCAAATTCTTGAACTGGTGGATCAGTATGCTCCCCTCAAATCGAAATTGGTCAGGAAGAATAACGATCACCACAACTGGTTCCACAGTGAGCTCCGCAAGCTCAAGATCGAGAAAAGAAGCCTGGAAAAAAAGTGGCAAAATAAAACGTTGTTAGCGAACAAGGAACTCTGGAATTGCGCTAATGTGAAATACAGAAATAGTATTAGAGATGCGAAATCTAATTACTATAATGAGTTGATAGAAGCCGCCCCCAACTCCACAAGTAAACTCTTGAGCAACCTCAACTCTCTAGAAAAACCAAAGGCTTTGTCGTCCCTTCCATGCTCCATCGGAGGAGGACTGTGACTCTGTGCAAAGGACTTTTGCTGACAAAATACAGAAGGCTAGAGATGTTATCATCGAGGCCAGAGAAATATGAAATATGGATTCAGCCTTATCTGTTGCTGAACAGAGAGAGAGAAGTAGCGAGTTTAACTTTCGCCACATCTCGGGGGACGAGATGGTCAAAGTGTTGGTAAATATGAAACCCACTTCATGCGCTGAAAACTTAATCCCACCCAAAGTTATATTGGAAAACAAGGAATTGCTTTCCCCAGTCTTGACCAAAATAGTCTATACATCTTTTCAAGATGGCTTAGTACCCCAATGCATCAAGGAAGTCACCATTACGCTGCTGGTCAAAAAGCCCTGTCTAGACCCTAAGGACCATGGTAACTTCTGCCCAATAACTAATTCTAACTTTATTCTTAAAGCCATAGATAAAATAGCAACTAGCCAACTCCAAGCACATGTTGAAGCCAATAATACTCTTCATGAGCAACAATCGAGTTTCCGTGCCGCTCACAGTACTGAGACGGCCATGCTAGATTTGCAGACCCGCATGCTAGTTATTCTCGATTAGGGCAAGACAGGGCTTCTAATGCTTTTGGACCCAAGTGCAGCCTTTGATCTGGTTGATCACCAACTTTTACAGCAGGTCCTGGACAAAATGGCGCGGTGCTCCCCAGTCGGGTTGGCATGGCCGACATCATTCTTAGCAGACCGCAAAGCAAGAGTCCATTGGGGGGAAATGTTTTAATTACAGAACTTTTAGGAAGCACCTCAAGACACATTTGTTTAAATAACCATCTCCATTGAGCGTTGGAAAGCCTGCTAAGTTAACCGTCTCAGTATAGTCCTAGTTTTATGTTTCCATGTTTACACGCCCTGATGCCTACGGCTGTCAGCGCTTTATAAGCATATAAATAAAAATAAATGCCTGGTATAATGAAGGAAAGCCAGGGGTGGACTGGCCTATAGTGAACTCTGGAGTTATCCCGGTAGGCCTTTGAGATTTGGGCCTCTTGTTTAGTATTTCCACATTTTCCCATAGGAAAAGGGTTGGGCTTGCTGAAAATGTGCAATATGGGGCCACTTTGAAAATTATTTCCATGTCCTCTTTTGGTTCCCAGTCCACCCTTGAGGAAAGCCCATCAAGCAAGTTCTTATTTCACGTTGAAGCCAACAATCTTTTCCATTAGAACATAATTGATTATAACTATTTTGATTAGCAATCCAATTTACAAGGATTAGCCATTTTATAAAAGATAATTTCCAATGTAATGGGAAGTTAAATCAATAAACTGTATTACAGTGGGTTTATTTCACAATACTTTTTTTGTTTTAAATATGCAACAGGATCACGGGATGTTTGGAATATTTTGGTTTTTAGATTACGTCATTTCAAATTCTGTTGTGTACTTTAGTATGGGCTTCCCTTTTTTATATATAAGACTGGAAATAGCATAATGCTAAATGCTGTGATCGTAAAAAGTCAGGACTTGCTGTACTAGTTAAAACAGACTATGGATAGATCTCCAAACTCTTATACGGTTTTAGCAATTTAAGAACCTGTCATAAAAGGCTAACAGTTTTAATTCTAAAACACTGGATGACAGCTTGATGTTGCGCATTAAAGCTGCAATTCAACAAAACAAAAAAATGTATGTGATCAACAAGCAGTAGGCATGGAGACGGAATAGACAGCCGATTCTTTTATTCGGATTGTATTTTTTTAAAATTAAGGTAAACATTAAGCAGACAACTGAGCTGTGTGTGGTTTTCACTTTGGAAAGATGAGCAAAAACCGAGAAAACCAGAGGCCCTGCAGGTTAACCAAAAAATCCGCTCCCCACCCCACCAACCCATTCAGCCGAGTCGCACTTGGCCCTTAAAACCAGTACACAAATAGAGAAAATTGGCAAATCCAGCATGGAGTTAGTTTTGGCCTCAAACTAACATTCTTTCTTGCACAGAGTATAACCATGTAGTGACCATCTTACTCCTAGTCCATAGTCCCCTTTCCTCCATACTTATGGGACATCTCTCCATCCTGTGGGACGGGACCGGAGCACTTTGTAAAAAAGCATCCAAAAATGTTTTTAAAAAATGTGTCCTTCCTCTCTTTCTTGCGCGAGGCCTGGAACGCGGCCGTAACCCCGCCCACCTTGGCTCCGCCCGCGCATCGCCCATCAGTCCTTTTCTATCGCCTGGTCAGAGACCTATTAGCAATAACAGAGAAACCTTATTAGAGGGGATGGCGGGCGTATGGAGGAAAGGGGACTATGGACTAGGAGTAAGGTGGTCACTACGGTGAGTAACCTGGTTATACTCCTACATCCCGTCCCCTTTCCTCCATACTTATGGGAGATTCCCAAGCACTCCTTACAGGAACTACGGGTGAATGGAAATACCCCTTACTGAAAAAGGTTCTTCAGCACAGCCTGACCAAACTGAGCATCAGCTCTTGAGCTCATGTCAAGACAATAATGCTTACAAAAAGCAGATGGGGAGGCCCAAGTAGCTGCCCTAGCGATGGACTCCCAGGGGACATATTTCTGAAAAGCAACTGCGGCTGCCTTGCCCCACACCAGGTGTGCATGAATAACCTTAGGAGGTTTCAGCCCTTGGACGGTGAAAGACTCTGTAATGCAGGCGGCGATCCACTGAGAAATAGTCGCCTTAGACGCCTGCTTAACCTGAGGGTTACCAAAAGTCACAAACAGTTGAGAAGAACTCCTAAGCTCGGAAGTTCTGTCCAGATAGAACTTAAGAGCCCTTCTGACATCAAGACAATGCAGAACCCTTTCTGCCTCTGAGGTAGAGTTCAGAAAAAAGACCAACAGGGAGATCGACTGATTCAGATAGAATTCAGTTACCACCTCCGGCAGGAAAGCAGGATTCATCCGTAGGACTACCTTATCCTTGTGAAAGACCAAAAAGGGATGCTCCACCGACAAGGCCTGGAGCTCACTCATCCGCCTCGCTGACGTAAAGGAGACCAAAAAGGACACTTTCCAGGATAGGTACTGGAGGTCCACCGTGGCCATTGGTTCAAAAGGCTTATGGCACAACGCCGTCAGGACTACATTTAGATACCACGGCGGGTGCGGACTACGAATTGGAGGGTAGAGGCGGGTCAAGCCTGCAAAATGCCTCTTAACCACTGGATTACACAGAGATTAAGAACATTGGTCCGTAGAAAGATAAGCGGAGACAGCTGAAAGGCAAGTTCTGCATGACAGAACGTGAACACCCGACTCTGCTAGGAAGAATACGAAGGACAGCACTGTGTCAATCGTAGCCCCCCTTGGGTCCAACTGTTTTTCCAAGCACCAATGACAGAACCTGAGCCATTTACTTCTGTATTGGGATCTAGTCAAGGGTTTCCTGGCTGTCTGGATAATACGCATGTTATCCACAGACAAGTTAAGATGTTCTAAAGACTTGAACTCGGGCACCATGCCGCCAAGCTGAGCGATTGTGGGGAGGGGTGCCACATCTGCTGTTCCCTGTGATGAAGAAGATCGGGGGTCACTGGTAACCTGATCGGCAGATACACCGACAGGTGTTGAAGTTCTGAGAACCAAAACCTGGCCGGCCACCACAGGGCTATGAGTAGAAGGGAACAGTTCACCGAGTTCTTCAGCTTCCAAATTGCTCGATGGACTAGAGGCAGAGGCGGGAAGGCGTAAGCTCTCATGTTGTGCCATGGAATCTCGAGAGCATCCCCCATAGAGGAGGCTCCCTCTGGAGGCATACTGAGGAAGCTTTTTGTTTACCGCCGTAGCGAAGAGGTCCACCTCCGGTGAGCCCCAACGCAAGAAAATCCATGAGAAGACCTCTGCCTTCAACTCCCACTCGTAGCTGACCACTGTCTGCCGGCTGAGGGCATCCGCTGTGACATTCAGCTGGCCCGTGATGTGCACTGCAAGCAGCCAAACACCATGAAGCACAGCCCACTCCCAAATATGGATGGACAGGTCCACGAGAGGGGGAGACTTGGTTCCCCCTTGCTTGTTGATGTAATACATCGATACCACATTGTCCGTGTGTATGCGGACCACCTTGTTGGCTATGATCGGTCTGAGCGCCCTGAGCGCTAGGAAGATCGCCAGAAGCTCTAAATGATTTATGTGGAGGAGCTTGCTTGTCCTGAGGCGACCAGAGATCCGAGAAGAGGATCTAACGTCGCACCCCACCCCAGGAGGGAGAAGTCCATCGTGATCGTCACCGTAGGGCCTGGGTCCTGAAACCCCGCACCCACCGACAGGTTGCTGAGAGATGACCACCATTCCAAGTCCACTCTCATGGAAACCGGAATCATCATCAACTTAGAATCCGGGTCCACAGCCTGACGCCAAGAACTCCGAAGAGCCATCTGGGTCCGCCTCATCTGTAGACGAGCAAGAGGAAGAGGAAGAGCCAACACGCATGAGGCCATGAGGCCCAGAAGCCTCTGGAACCACCAGGCCGACATGCTCTACGACTGCGCAAACATCTGACACGTGGCCAACAGATCCGCCATTCTGTCCCCGGTCAGGTACACTCTGCAGTCGATCGTGTTCCAGCGAAAACCCAGGAAAATCAAGTCCTGCGAGACCATCATGGAAGATTTCTGCCAGTTCACTGACAGCCCAAGATGGAACAGGAGCTGAAGGAGAGACTGAAGATTGCCCGCTGCTTTCAACGGACAAGGGCTGCGTAAGAGCCAGTCGTCCAAATACGGATACACATGGATACCCTGCAGATGAAGATAGGCCGCAATCACCGACATAATGCCGAGCTGAGGCCAAAAGGAAGCACTCGAAACTGGAACTGCTCCTCTCCCAAAGAGAAACAGATATCTCATGTGTGGATTCCAAATCAGAATATGCATGTACGCATACTGAAGATCCACCACACTGAGCCAATTGCCCATCTGCAAGGAGGACCGTATTGGGCTGGGCGTGATCATCTTGAATTTCTCTTGGGGTAGGAAAAGATTGAACTGGGAAAGGTCTAGGATGGTGCGCAGGCCAGCCTTGTTGGGTTTGGGCACCGTAAACAGCCAGGAGTAGAAGCCCTCCCCTCGTTCCCCGAGGGGAACGGGTTCCACAGCTCTGAGGCACAGAAGTTTCTGAACCTCGGCTTTGAGTGAGGGCGAGCCCGACAGCTGAAAAGGAGGGTTGAAGGGTGGGGTAGGGGTAAGCGGAAGCCCGCCCGAGCGACTGACAAGACCCATCTGTCTTCGGTGATGGTCTGCCACGCCTCCCAATGAGAAGCAATGTGTCCTCCCACCAGGGTCTCGTGCGAGCACGGAGAACCCTCATTTTGTAGGTTTTTCGGTGGTGTTGCCACCTGAACCTGAGGAGGAGGCTGAGGAGCGGGAGAAAAACCAAGTCTGTTGTTGCCTATGGCAGTTATTCCCCAAAGGGGTATCCACTCTGCGAGATTTCCGGTCATGGAAGCCCCTAAAGCCAGAGGAGGGTCGGCTTTGCGACAACGGTCTCTGGGCTTTGAAAGGGGTCTTAACAAGGACCGACAAGGACTTAGTTTATCCTTCGTCTTGGTGAGCTCTACATCTGTTGTACAATGAAAGAGCTCCTTACCATCGAACGGAAGGTCCAACACCTTGTCTTGCACTGAGAATTCAGTGGCATGCAGCCACGCCTGCCGTGGGGTATCAACCCCCAGCATAAGGCCCCGAGCCGAGGTGTCTACGTGATGAGCCGCAGCCTCCAGGAGATCCTGGGCCAAGACAATGGCGTCGGATAATCCCGCCTTAAAGTCCACTCCGACAGACCTTTCCACATCCGCATATTAGCCCCCGCTAACACCAGTTTGGCATTGGCCTGCCTGAGCTGCAAGGCCGAGTTGGTGAAAAATGTTCTCCCAAGGGAGTCAAGGAGCTTATCCTCCTTTCCCAGAACCTGAGTAGCCGTCGTGGAAGAGGATGCTGCAGGCCTGGACTGCAAAGTGGCCGCAGTCACCACTGTGGAGGAGGGGGCAGACAAGACGACAGGGCCACCTCTTCCGAAGAATGCAGCCTGTATCGCATGTCAATTTTCTTATTGACAAGAAGTCCAGAGTGTGGCTTTTCCCAGACCGTGCGGACCTCGGCCAGAACGTCCTTCTGCAAGAACAGGCCGGTACGCTCCAAAGGAGACAGGGTGAACGGCCCAGAAAGCACGCTCTCCTGCAGAGCAGGTGCCTCAGGCACTGGAACATCTAAGAAGCACATCATGTCCAGTACCCGGTCATGAAAAGCTCTAAGAGTGGGGCAGGTCCTCGTTGTCCTGATCACCTTGTGCATCATCCGACAGGTCAGGTTCCTGCTGAGCCGTGTCGGGCGCTGCCTTGTCCACGGGGGACAATGGGGGCAAAGGCGGAAGAGTCGGGGAAGGCACCGGCGGAACCACCGGAGGAACGGGTGGAGCCGGAGGCGCGGGCGGACATATCTCCCTAAAAAGCCCTTTGAAATATTCCTTCATGGGGTCGGTACGCATGAGCGTTTGAAATTTACCAAAAAAGGCATCCTCCGGGGACTGCTTTGGAACTTGAGGGGGCCTCTCATGAGGAGGATAATTCCAGGGACGTAATGGGGAAGGGTGCCACACCGGCCCATCCACCGACGTATCCACATAAATCAAAGGTGCCGACCCCGCAGGCAACGAAACATTGTGCGAAAGGGGCATCCGGGCGTTCCAATCATAAACTGGCCGATAAGGATGTGCACAAGCAACTCTATGTTCACCCACGGAGCAAGCCCTACCCCCACAGGCCGTTGGCGTAGTTGTAGTGGTGGCACCCAAAATGGCCCCTGTGGTCGTGGCGGGAACGGGCGCCATTTTGTCATCGCCTTAGGGGAACTGCGGCACGTGAGGAAGTGAGGCAGGGGTTCCCGTTGATGGATCAGGGATCTTAACTTTAGCCTTAACATAAGGAACCTCGGCACTGCCGGTACTATGAGGCCTGGAATGTTTCTGCGGCATACCAACCACCAAATTAGCCTTCCCAGGAAGGACCTCGGCACTGCCGGTAAAAGAAGAATTTTCCTTCTTTGCCCCCTCAACAGATCTGGTGTCGCCGCAAGAGTGGGAACGGTGAGAAACAGCCTTCACCAATAAGGCCTTGTCAGGCCTCTCAGAAATGTTGGTAGCTTTAGCCTCTGTACGAGGGACCTCGGACCCAGGTCCAGTAACAGCCTTATCCGCGCGGGCCTCGAACATCTGTTCGGTGACACCAAGCCCAACCAAGGCCTCGGGGCGCACCCAGGTCTTATTCTTGAGGGAAGCCGATAGAGAGGCCTCAGAGCAAGCTCCGGTACCCCACGACTCAGTAGAACTGGATCTACAAACAGCCCCCACAGGAGGGGCCTCGGAGCCTGCTCCGGTATCCACAGGCCCCTTACGGAGACCCTCGGAGAAAACTCCCAACGGGCACCTCAGGGCAATCCCCGGTGACAGAGCAATCAACGCTCCTCCACTCTAAACAAAGAGGATGGGGATCCGCCCTCGCAAAGCGTTGGTGACAGGATGAACAATCTGGAAAGTCTAGTTTGAACGACATAGACAGACTAGTACACGATCGCTAGCGAGAGCCAGAAAGGAAAAAAGGGAAGAAAATCTTCCGAGGATGCAAGTGCGTCCAGTCCCGAACGAGCGGAGAAAAGGACTGATGGGCGATGCGCCGGGCAGAGCCAAGGTGGGGGGGTTACGGCGGCGTGCCGGGCCCCGCGCAAGGAAGAGAGGAAGGACACATTTTTTAAAAAAAAATGTGGATGCTTTTTACAAAGTGCTCCGGTCCCGTCCCACAGGACAGAGATGTCCCATAAGTATGGAGGAAAGGGGACGGGGCGTAGTTGTATTTGTTTTTTCATATAATTTCATACAGAAATAGTAAAATGTCACTGTTGATTGCCTTAAGTTTAGATCTCACAAGCATTTATAACGTGATCTTTAAAAAAAGAAACCAAACAACGCAATCTGTCCAATAAAGAAAGGCATACCTTGAATTCCTCATTCTCGACTGCTAAAATCAAAATACATTTTCAAATTGGTGACAAAATAAAGCCCCTTGCATCCCCACTCATCATGGGGTTCGTCAAAGCACACGCAGCCTATAATGCTCTGCCATTCACCCAACAAAGATGTGGTGTTTATTTTTAAGAGTAAGCATGCTTGCATATAGTATTTTTATGCGTTTTCATATTTTTAATAAGGCTTGGTAAAACACAATGCTGCTTTCCCCATTTTTAGCAATCCCACACTTCAGCATTCAGTGACATGGTCAAATAAAAAACTGCAAATCTGCCTTTCTTCTACTTTTGGCCGCTAAAATCAATTGTGCACGTCATGTCCCAATTTTTTAACAAATGGCGTTCCCCTTATTAAACGTTCATATTTGCATCTCAAAGTAGCCGCCCATTGTACTGTGTCTAGAGAAACCTAAGACATGCAGCGACTGGCTTGTATGCAGGCAAGAGTAAAAAAAGAACCATGCACGTACGTGCAGGGCGCCGGATTGCCAATTAGCAACTGACCTCCGACCACGTGTTGTCATGGAGGATTTATAACACAGGCTTGTTTTAAATGACTGATTAACGAACATTCTTCCGAAAAATCACATGGTTCCTTTGAACGATCTGAGTGACCCAAACGCAGGGAGGAAAACTGAAAGCGCCCCTGTGGCAGCAACTGAAAAGTTAAAAACCAACATTCATAGCTGGGATTTACGTGAAGCCCGCTACTTTTCGCTTGGTAAACCAGACACCGGGAAATAATCTGCTCAATCTCATCAACACTTCAACATATATCACAGCAAACGGTCTTCATTCCTAGTTTACTACAGAAGACTTGTTCTGTTTCTTTGTACAAACACCACACAACAATGTTTGTGCGACTTCAGACTATGCACTTGCCGGGAAATAAAGTAAGCAGGCACAACCAAATTCTTTATCTTGACAAATAAATTGGCAATTTTGAGGCCAGACTAAATTGCGGGAAAGCATATGGTTATGTGACTGGGTTATTCATGCCCGGGTGTGGCCAAGTAAACACTTTACATGTCTGTTACGTCTCTGACTAAAGGCGCGCATGCACGAGCATCGTTCTGGGCCGCGCATGCGCGGAACTAATAAAGACGGTCCGTGCGGCAGTTGCTGCCGGGACCCCAGAAGCTACAGACGTGTGTACCTTTGTCTAATTGTGTGCATGCGTGTATGTGAGAATATAGGGCGGCCCGAGGCACGGGTTTTGCACATCACAATGTCTATGCACCTAGGCCCGTTTCTTGGCCCGGGCAAGGCAGGCAGCTGCCCGGGGCGCAATTGCCCCGGTCCCTGAATCCAAGCTGGATGGGTTGAAATTTCCGGGTTTGTCGGGCGGCGCAATTACCGTGAGGAGAGAGTTTGGCAGCGCTGTAGCAGGTGCTGGCGCTGCCTCTTACTGTAATGTCACGTAGTACTTGTGTACTATGTGTCATTACGGAAGACGGAGCAGGATCCCTCTGAGCACTTTCGCGCCACTTGGGTTGGTGTGGGTGCATAAAAGAGCGCCTTTCCAGGTGGCGGTTTCCCCCACATTTGCTGAAACCTGGACTCGAGACGGCTCAGCTGCTTTCCTTTCAGCGTTCCTGGCTTCCCGGACCCTGCAAAGAAAGAAGACTTCATTGCATCCTGGACTCGTTTGTGTGCACAGCTACATAAGAAAGAAGGTAGGTACAGCGCAATGTTTGCATGTTGTTTGTATTATTATGCTTTGTTGTAAATGGCTCCTTACCAAGCCCTTGACCCCTTTGTTTGGGTTTCCGACAACAATATTTATGGAGACTTCCCTGCCGAAGCCGTACTGTGCACGATTGTTCTTGTGTGCGTGTACTGAGTGCGTGTGTCAGCGCGCCAGTATGAGAGTGTGTGTTTGCTATATTGGTTTTCATTTTGCTTTTCTCTGAACTTTTCCTTACTGTCTTTCACTCCTCTTTCCCTCCCCAACCTTCTCCTGACCTTCAACCCCCAGTCTACTACCTGCCACCATGCCCATCTCCATTGCATTTCCGTACGGCTTAGTGGGCTTTTTTTGCCATTATCTGCCCCATTTGTTTTTATTAGCGGCTTCTCAGTCTTCTCCCTTCAGTCCTAACAAGTATCTTCCCTGGGGCGGTTTAATGGTCACCCCTTCCCCAACCAAGGTAAGGTAGATTTAAACTAAAAGAGGTTCTCATTTTTGTGATAGTTGATTAACACAGTTTGTGCTGCTTACGGGGAGGTGGGAGCACTGAAACAGACCGGCCAAAGCAGGCTTCTGTCCTCCGTCACTGCCCAATTAGGTGGTTACTTAGTTTAGAATTTGTAGTGCCCCTGGCAACGCTGCACCACAGGCAGCTTCCTACTTTGTTGAAGACCCAAGCGTTTCAGTTTAGTGGAGTAGCTGCCAAATGCAAGAATTCTGGGACTCCAATATTGGTATATATCCACCAATCACATTGGAAATGTGCCTGCCAGTCACTCCTCATCTTGTGTACCCGCCTAATACACTGGCTATGTATCCGCCAGCGAGTAAGAGTCCCTAGGGATATATAGCCATTGCTCAATGTGGTCATTCATAATTATTGGCGTGCATACAATGGCCACAGTGCGTCTATGTCGACTGGGATCATCCGTGCCCTCATGCTGTGCTTGATGTTTCTACAGGTCACACTTGGTGAGGCCACACCAGGATTGCTTTTCCTTTCTCCGGCTTCTGGGAGCAACTTCAGCGCCAGCTCTGTTTACACGCAGCCTACTTTTTGTTCAGTTTTTGAAACTGCAACCTCCTGTTATGCATTACATAATGCGAGACAAGAATCCCGTGTGTGCATGAACATTAACTTTTGTAAATAGTGCGAGTAATATCAGTCTGATTAAGGCAGACAAATAAACCCGATAAGCACACTTGCATGCCAACAACCCGGTCGATTATATTCTGCCCGCTCATCTAGGCCACTCATTCTGTGACGTATGTACATGTTTACTAGTCCTAGCCTAGCATTTGACTGTTTTTTAAACTATTAACCTTGAAACCTACCTTACCATCATTGTGTACCTGCTTGAAGGGCAAGAAGTGCCAGACATACATCATTCAATTTATTTTCGACAGAACCTTTTGTAAAAAAATCTGATTTTAAAGCACAGGTTTCATGTCTCCAAACACTCAATTTCACATGCCAGCTTCCTTGTCAGGCAGCAACTCATTCCACATCCTTGATTTGGGCTGCAAGACTCTGCACAAACATGTCTTGAGCTCTTTGAAATTCTCAAGATTGGTTAGAAGCAGATGGGATCTGGAAGGCATTACTGATACTCTGTGCCCCTTTCTCAAGATTATGTTCCAATTGAAAACCGCAGTGGTCGCCGTTTTTTGTAGTAGGTAGGTCTTAGCTGGCAGGCAGGAATGCACAATTGGAATAGAGCCTTCTTACCGCCACTTGCTTGGCAATCAATGCATCATTTAAAGTGGAAAGCCTTTTTAGAAACCGTTTTTGGGGAGTTTGGATAATTCCTAGAAAGAATATTGCAACATGTTATAATTGGGCCTTACTTTCTGGCTATTTCTTTTACTTCAGGCATTTGAACGGTCTGGCAATGTCGAAACCAATAAGACCTTCGGGAGCACAGAACCGGCAGAGAAAAAAACAAGTGGCGCAAGTTATCAGAAGTGTCAAAGTACTGTCTTCATTTTTCAGGAGGGCAGAGAGACTTCAAAAGAAGTAGATCAGCACCATTCCCAAGGCCAGGCAACAGACATTCCTGAGGAAACGGCACTGCCTGTGGTTATGCCACAAGTTTCAAGAGATGAGGCCTCAAGAACCCAAGCACTAGAAGGCAATGACGACCAACAGGAAAAAGGCACTAAAACGTGTTGGTTTGAAGACATTTCCTTATGGCCTAAATCAATGCTTGGACATGTGCGTGACCAAATTGTAATGGGAGGGCCACATGCTATGCCACCTTCTAGTTCTGCATACCCAAAGGATGACAAAAATAGGCACTGTTCTAATTCATATGTGCTCAGGGTGTTACCTAACAAAAAAACAGTCTCCAGGCCATGGCTGCAATATTCTATTTTGACTGCTAGAGTTTTTTTGCTGTATGCTTTTTGACCCTGTACCGAAATCAAAACTTGGTAGTTATGGTATTAATAACTGGAAGCATGTTGGTGACTATTTGAAAATGCACGAAGGGTCTCCTGAACATGCCAAATCCAGTGGCAAGTGGGTGGATGTTGAAAGGTGCCTCACCGAACATGTTGGTATTGATTCTTGCATGCAAGATCAAATACAGGCAGAGACCATGTGTTGGCGGGCTGCGCTTGAAAGAATTAGGTCAGTTGTCTTTCTGTCCAAAAATAATTTGCCATTTCGTGGCTCTTCAAACAAGTTACCTACTCCAAACAATGGACATTTCTTAGGCCTTGTTGAACTACTAGGGAAATTTGATCCGATCATGATGGATCATTTGCATCAAGTGACCTCACAAGAGATCCACAGTCACTATTGCAGAAATGTCATTCAGAATGAACTTATTATTTTAATGGGGTCGCAAGTAGAGAATGCAATTTTACCAAGGGTGAAGCCTGCAAAATATTTCTCTGTTATTTTGGATTGTACTCCAGATATCAGCCACACTGAGCAACTGTCTTACACTGTAAGAATTGTGGATATTACAGGCAAAGACATTTCTGTGAAAGAATATTTCATAGGGCATCGCCCTGCAGACGACACATCTGGTGAAGGACTTGCAAACCTTCTGTATTCTGAAATGTCAGAATGCGGTCTAGAGATGGACAACTGCCGTGGTCAGGGGTATGATAATGGGGCAAACATGATGTGGGAAACAAAGGAGTCCAAGCGCATGTTCTCGAGCAGTACCCCTGTGCATTGTTTACCCATGTGGCTGCCGCAGTTTAAATTTGGTGGTTGGCGATGCTTCCAAATCCTCTGTGAAATCTGTTTCTCTATTTGGTGTACTTCAGAGACTCTATAATTTGTTTGCAGCTTCCACCAAACGCTGGAGCATTCTCAGTGATCATGTAAAATATCTTCCCTTGAAAAAGGTCTGTGAAACACGATGGAAATGTAGAATCGAAAGCTTGAGAGCTGTGCGGTATCAATTTGTTGAAATACACATAGAACTCATGAGCATTGAGGAAAATGTCAGTGACTCAACATTGTCCTGGGAGGCTAGGTCCCTGGCTTTACACTTGGAAGATTTGAGTTTTATTTGTACTTTAGTTGTGTGGTATGACCTTCTATTTCAGGTGAACATTGTAAGCAAATCCATGCAGTCCAAAAAAATCCATTTGCCGGCCTGCAATGATCTGCTTAAGAACTGCATTGCCTTTGTCAAAACTTACAGGATGATGGATTTGAGTCTTCTGTAACAACAGCAAAAGAGATAGCCTTAATTTTAGATGTTGACCCTACTTTTAAGGCAACTAAACTGCATAGGAAAAAAAAAGAAAATGTTTGCATATGAGACTCGGGACGAGACATCTGAGAATGAAGGAGAACTTTTTAAAGTAACCGTATTTTATACCCTGATTGACACCATAACTACTTCCCTTGAAAGGCGCTTTTCCCAGTTGTCTGCGCACAATACAAACTGGGGTTTCCTGCAACATTAAGCTCTTGCCTGGAAAAGAAGAACTGATACAACTGTGTAAGCACCTGGAGCAATTGTTAGCAAAGGGTGGTGATAGTGCACGAGAATCTGATATAGATGGTTTCCAGTTGGCTTAGGAACTGAGACATAGCCAGCCCTCGCTTCAGAAGAGTTTGATTCCGCCCCTTTGCAGCACATTCATCATTCAAAAACACATTGGTTGTTTCCAAATGTGTGGGTTGCAATAAAGATATTACTAACAATTCGATTACAGTGGCATGTGGTGAGAGGAGATTTAGTAAATTGAGACTGATAGACATACTTGCGCTCCACAATGGCCGAGGAAAGGCTATCAGCTCTTGCAATACTTTCAATTGAGAGTGAACTTGTTGAAAACATTGATTATGCAACAGCAGTATATGCTTTCGCAGCCGCAAAGTCAAGCAGAGTGCCCTTAACATAGACTAAAAATTGACACAAAACTTTAAAAGTAGTATATACTGTTTGTGTACTCTGCTTTGTCCGAGGAGTTACTGTAAAGTTATTGAATCATGATGTAATAAAACAGATATCATTTGTTTAGCAGTGATTCACTTCGGAAGTGGCACGCGGGGTGCGGTGGGAGTGGCACGCGGGGTGCGGTGGGAGTGGTGCGCAGGGTGGGGGGGTGTATTCCTAGCATTTCGCCCTGGGCACCAAGTGGGCTAGAAACTGCCCTGTATGCACCAACGCTAAGCATTCTTGCTGAGATACGGCTGCGTGCCAGTGAGGCCTCTCCTGAGGGAGGAACTGCTTCTCAGCCAGAACCATTAAAAAAAACACATCTTAAAAAATATTTGTAAAAGCCCGCAGTGCAGACTATGCATAGGGCTCTATGGGACAGGACAACAGGCCAGGCCCAGACAGGGCCACACATACACCGAAACAGAGGGAATCTTGAACAAATCTTTATTCCTCACATAACAACGGCTTAACTGCCGAACCACGTGTTCCCCCAGGTCGCGCCCCCTCCCTAGCCCAAAGTCCCTTTCCAGAGATATGGGTCAAAGTGTAGGCCACCCACACAACGATGTGGGAAAGGCAGCAGTGGTCACATTACAATGCAACATCTCCCCTATTTTTAGAGTACAGCGTCACCTGCGCTTTCACCCCATTTCTTCAATTAGCCGGTGTGGCCTTATGTGGCTTTGTTGAGGTCTTCTGGGGCAGAAGAGGTCTGGGGCAGTTGACTGTTCTCTGCGGTGTTCCTCTCCTTCAAATTGTTACTCGTCTCCTTGATAGGAGTCATCGGAACACGATTCATCTGTAATGTAATATGACTGTTCCCATCTCATAGTTGCGAAACCCGGGAGTCTCTTGAACTGGGAAGAATTCCTTGTTCTAGATTTTTTGTGATCTCCACTTGCAGTTACCATGGTGCCCTTCTTTCTGGTAACCACTAACCTCTCTGGGGCGAATGTGGAGTCTTCTTTCCTGACCTTCAGCTGGCACACAACTACCAGATCTCCCAGTTCTATTTCACACTCCATCATCCGTCTCTGGGCATCCAGCTCTTTCTTTCATTTTTTCCTTCTGTACCTGATCACTGGCCAGGACCTGTAGGTGGAGGGGAGTGACTTGCACTGGAGTTTGGGCTTCCGGCAACCTGGTCCTAACGACTCATCGAAACATGAGGTCAGAGGGGCTGACTCCGGTGGTGCTGTGCGGAGTGAGACGATACTCCCGTAGAAGCTGATACAGAGCCTGCTAAAAAGGTTTGTTGACTAAATGGGCTATTTGTAGAGTTCTCTTAATGTTGGCCATAAATCGTGTGACGATTCCATTAGCCTGGGGCCAACGAGGTGTTACTTTTTGGTGTTGGAATCCCAAATACCGGGCAAAGTTCTCGAAATCATGGCTTGTAAATGGTCATCCGTTGTCTGATTTTATTACCTTCGGTATCCCATATGCAGATAGCATTCGGTCTAGTGCAAGGATGACGCATGTCGCAGCCCGTGAATCAATGAGTTGTGCATCGGGAAACGAGAATGTTCGTCAATGAGCACCACTACATACATTCCATTTCGCAGAGGTCCAAAGAAGTCCACCGCTAACTCTTCCCAGACACCCTTTGGAAGTATCGACATATTTAGTGGGTTTGTGGGCAGCGGGGGAGCCACCAGTGCACATGTGTCGCACCTGTCAACAACTTCCTCCAAAAAATGGTCTAGTTTTGGAAACCACACCTTCTGACGTAGGAAGCGTTTCATGGAGACTACACTCCCATGGTGACCTTCATGCGATAGCGTGACTACGCGTTCACGCAGCGATGTTGAGGTGACAATCTTTCAGCCTTTTATAATAATGTGGTCGACTACCACCGTTAGCTCCTCTTTCACAAGATCTAGGGCTTTTATGTCGTCTTGAACCACAACTTCTTGCCTACTCTGATGTTTGAGGTTTGCAAGCCGGTCAGTTCGGATACAGTGAGTCACTATGGCAAGGGCTTTGTTATTTCGGATTATTTTCGTATGGTGGCCCAGTCCACAGGTAATGGTTGTAGGTGATGTATGATATAGTTGATGGAATCGGCAATAGACGGACTCGCCTTGGCTGGACCCATGGGGTGTCTTGATAACCAAGTAATCAGCCGGGTTGCTTTCTTTCCCGGGGAGATGCACAATGTCAAATTTATAGTCCTGTAGCCGTAGTCCCCATCAAGCTATCCCAGGGGCCATCCTCGCCTTGGGGCCACCAAATATCATTAGAAGGGCCTGATGGTCAGTGACGACTGTGAATGTCTTGCCATATAGAAAAAGGTGGAACTATTCACAGGCCCACACCACTGCTAGTGTCTCCTTTTCTGCCTGAGAGTACGCTTGTTCAGTTGTTGTGAGGCTTCTGCTTGCGTAAGCCACAATACGTTTTCTGGTGGGATCAGTGGGGTCACATTTTGTCAAAATGGCACCCAGGCACACCGGGCTGGCGTCTACGACGACGTCGGTCTTTCTGTCTGCATCAAAGTACGCCATGTCTTCTGGCTTGGTAATATCGTCACAAATAGTTTTGAAGGCGCATTGGTAGTCCGACCATTCAAAAGGTTGTTCTTTTTGTGTGAGTAGGCAGAGGGGATTGCTGACGGTTGTATCATCTTGCAGGTAGCTAGACCAAGGAAGGAACGTAACTCAAGATATGTTTTGTGGTGGCGGGGCGGTGTGGAGGGCAGCTACTTTTTTGGGTCCGGTTTCATACCATTTTCAGACAACATGTGGCCGAAAAACCTGAGTGATCCTTTCCTGAAATCGCATTTCGCTCGGTTGAGTGTAAATCCCGCTGCCTCTAGCGCTCAACAAACGGTGTACGGCCGCATCATGTTCTTACTTGGATTTGCCGTATACCAACACGTCATCCGAGTAGTATAAGCATTTGGGGACATGTTGGATGACCTTGTGAATTTCCTTTTGAAAAATCTCTGAGGCAGACGAAATGCCGAAGCTGAGCCTCTTGTATTGGAACAGGCCCAAATGCGTGATGAAAGTGGTCATTTATCTGGATTCCGGTGCAATTTCAATCTGGTGGTAACCCTTTGCAAGGTCCACCTTCGAGAAGAACTTGGCACCATGCAGTAGGTGTATCATGTCAGTTATTGCTAGTGCCTGCTGCCTGGTGTCTTTCTCTTTTCTATGGCCTTGTTCGCCCTTCTCATGTCTACACATAGTCTGATGGAGCCGTCCGGGGACTTTTTTGGGATGGGTATTATGGAGGACACCCACAGAGTGGAACCTGTTGCAAGCTCAATGACATGTTGCTTTATTAGTTTGTTAATTTCCTCCTCCACCTGACTTTGTATATTGATGGGTATGCTCCGGTAGTGTTGGGCCTCAGGTTTTATTTCTGGGTTGATGTGAAGTTGGACTTTGCGTTTTTTTTTTAGCTTCCCAAGTCCCTTGAATACATTTGGGAAAGCCGCTGCTTCGATGTCATCTGGTCAAGCAAAGTATTTGTGGGCCATCAGTTGATACATGATATGGCCTAGATCGATGTCCAGTGCAGTTTTGAAACAGAGTATACAGCCGCTGTTTACTTCCATCTTGAGGACGTGTAGCTGTATCTTTGCAACGTGGGCCTTGTGTGTGCATCTGGCCTTGCATGGTAGTGGTGTGGTTGTGCGAAATGGGTAGATATCTACCGTGGCCTTCGTGAGTTTGGGTGCCTTCTCGAGTGTGTTGTATGCCTCCTCACAACTGTGGCACCAGTGTCAATGAGAAAGTCCAGTGGCGTGTCATTGACTTCTATGGTTAGAACTGGGCTATGCTGGGTTGCAGCGGTGTTGTTCAAAGCCCACACAACCTTTTTTCCGCTGGTCCTCATCTGAAGAAGGCAACTCACTACTGGAGGGCGACAATTTCAATGTAGCGGATGTAGCGCTTGCGCCCACTGCGTAGGGAGCCTTCAGACGGCCTATACTCTCCTCGTGAATATGGTTTGCTTTGGTCCCACTCATCTCGCCACTGCCATCTAAGGTCTGTGTCTGGTCCTCCTTCGCATTGACTTGGTGGCATTGACTTTCTTTGCTCTCTAAGACTTCTCCAGCTGGTAGGATGGATGGGGGCATACTTGCACATGGCCCTGAAGTGGTTGTAACCCCCACATGCAGCACATTTCTGTCCCAGAGCAGGGCAGTCTCCCATTTGAGGGTATTCGTACCCACACCTGTAGCATGTGGCATCAGGGTGTTTGGTGACATGAAAAGTGTGTTGACTGCTTCTTCATCGGTGGACTTTGACTGTATGGTGACTTTGCCCAAATGTCCAATTGAGATTCCACTGCTGCCTCCATGCGTGCTAGGGCGAGAATTTCTTCGAGCGAGCGTTGTTTTTGCAGGAGCTTCTTTCGAAAACCCTGGGAGTCACACCCAGCTGTTGCCTGGGACTGCAGGGCCTCGTCATTGGAGTATAGATGGAATTTGCAGTGCTTCAGCTTGATGCGTAGTCTCACTACAAAATTGTCTGGGGATTCCGCTTTCTCTTGGCGTGTAGTGTTAAAGATAGGTCTTTCACAATCTACATTGGTAAGTGGTGTGAAATATTCCGTTAATTTGGTGTGCAGCTCTTGGTATGTGGCGGTGTCAAGATTGATTCATTCTCCCACAATGTCTCCAAGTGCAGGTCCCACTGCCATGGAAAACGTGTTTTTGAGCCTGGTGTTATCTTCAAGTCCTATGCCCAACGCAGAAATTCAAAATCCCGTAGCCAGGTCGCCCATCAGGGGGCTAAGTTACTGGTATCTCTTATATCAAAGGCATGAGGCAAGAGCAAAACTTGGGACCCTGCACTTGCAGGGGGTGGGACCTCATTTGAGGGGCCTGCCCCTGACATGGACGTGGCATCTTGCTCAGACATGTTGAGTAGTTGTGTTCCTCTAGGAGGTGTTGGCGTCAGTTGGCTTGAGGGTGAAAAACCCCTTGTTAGATGCTATGAGCTGTGATGTCTGGTAGTTTAGATGTAGTGTGTCCACTTTCCCATGTTGTACCTTCCCAGGACCACTGGCTTTTCCCTTCTCTCTGGACTGTGGTATGCTTATTTGGCCCCTTGGGCCTTGTTGTGCTCTTGAGGTGCCTTATTCTAGCTCGGACAATGTAAAGACTGGAGGGGGTTGCCTGTACTCATGCTCTCTATATGGCAGAGGAGAGGTACAGAGGACCCCAGCCAAGATTCTCTATTCGGTAGCTATGGTCAAGCAATCAAGGCCTAGCTTTCAGGGGGTGATGCAGGCTGGTTCTTAAGTACACTGTAGTCCCCAAGCACCCACAAAGGAATGTCCACACTCTAATAGTAAAAACAGTCTTTATATAATTAAGGTTCAAGGTTATATACACAATCACAATAACTCACTTTGTGCTCAGTTAAATCTACAATGGCAAATATATACACAGTTCTAAGTGGTATCACAATTACTATCAGATTCCATTAAAGTGCATCAACTGTACTTTGGTCAAATGTCACACAAATCAATTAATAAAGGGAACCAACAATAGACACAGGAGGAAAGCAGTTGGTTAGAACAATAGGCAGAATACTGGCCCCTTTTACCTAGACACAGTTCTGTGTGAGGATCCCCATCCCCCACCTGGGCAACCTGTAAATAAAGATATAATACAAGACCAGTCCATATATTGTTTCACTAGAGTCTTATTTCCTTCCAAATAGTTCTACAACCCCAATGTACCTGGAATAGCATAGTTCGACGTCCGGTCGTCGATGGATTCTTCTTGAGCGTCTCCCTTTAAGGCAGTAGCCACGGATCGTTGCAATCCCACGCAGAAAAAAAAGGTGAACTGTTATTGCGGCTGTAGCTTCGGTTCTTGCGGTGCTCGTTGACGATCGGTCGAAAACGTCCTGCAAGCTGAGGAGTGCGGTGCACCTCGACGAGTGTTCGTTGCCGCAAGGAGTGAATGAAGAACTTTGGCCCAGCAAGGGCGTCGAGTCCTCAGCATCTCTACTGTTTTAGGGTGGCGGGAAACCCACTGGTGGATTCTCAGTCGTCGGCGGCCTTGACTTAATCCAGCAGAACGAAAGCGGTCAATTAGGATTAGCAAGGGAGTTCTTGTTTCAACGTTCTTAGGCAAAAGAGCACTGCAGCTCCGGTCGGCGATGGCGGTCTTCGACAGTGATGGACTTCAATGTCCAGGTGCTTCTCTTCGTGATTCCACGGCGGTCTCCGTCTCCGGTCGGCAGCCTTTCAAGGGTCTGGCACCCAGGGAGCTTTGGCAAAGACCAGCTGGTGCACGATGGTCTCTCGTAGCCTGGGAAAAGGTCCTAGCCAGGACCTCTCTTGTATCAGTTCCTTGAAGGCACAGCAGCTTTCAGATTAGCGAAGGACCACAGCAGCATTCCTTCTTCTTCCAGTGGGCTCCAAAGGCATCAGTTTCGACTTCAGCTTCTGACTGATTTCTAGCAGGAGAGGCCCCCAGATATACTGTTGATCTCCCATTCACTCTGCTGGGTCATACTCAGTCAACCAATCACTCAAACGGGCATTCGGGGCATTCAGCAGGTAGGCAGCCCATCAGGCTCACAGTGCATTCAGGCCATTCTTCTCCATCCAGACACTCACAACACAGAATGTGGATTCGGACAAGTACCCAATCATTCAGCACTCCACACTGCATTCATACCAGTTTTCGGCAGGGCTGTCTCAGTCACTGTGTCAAACTCCAGACACTAGACACCCATAACATGAAATGCGTATTCGTCACACACTCCATTCATCCAGGTCCCACCCCACGGGCGTACCCACAACATACAGTCATTGGGAAGGCTCCAGCCGATCTGGCCCGGACTTCCCCACAACACCATATATGGAAGATCCACCCAACAGCCAGTCAGGGGAAATGGACATTCCCAGCATCACAGACAATACCTTCACATTGCAAAAAAGGTGGCAGTGAGGGGCTTGGATTAATGTGCGTAGCTTGCGCACGGTTGGCCTGCTCTTCCGCACTCTTTTGTACTGGTTCCAGGCTTATGTTGGGGCTTGTGTCCCCACTCTCCCCTCAGGGTTAGTATGCATGGCTTACCCAGGGCCGGGACTGCCATGCCACGTTTATTTTTTTTCTCAATGGTGCCAGGCTTCCAGCATGCTTCGTTCCCTCCCCCCTTTCTTCAATGGGTGCGTATGATGGGGGATGCGTGCACTCTGAGGGTGCATGAATATATATTAAAACTGTGCCGGGCTTCTGGTTTTTATTTTATTTTCTGGCCGTACCTGTGGGTTCTAAGGGCAATGCTGCGTAACACTGACAGTTCACTGAGGTGTGCCGATGCGCATATGAAGTGCCCAACAGTCCCCTCCCAGTCAGCACCATCAGGAGCACGGCCAAAGCTCCTCGTCCACATGTGTTTTCTCCTTGATTCATGCTCGGCCACACCCGCTTCAGACACAGTGCAGCGTTCGTTCGCGCACAACCTCCTCGCCAATTGTAAAAGCCCCCAGTGCAGACTATACACAGTTCTCCATTGGACAAGTCACCAGGCCAGGCCCCGACAGGGCCACAAATACGCCGACACAGAGGGGAATCTTGAACACGTCTTTATTCCTCACATCACAACAGCTTAACTGCCGAACCACGTGTTCCCCCCCCCCGCAGGTCCCGCCCCTCCCTAGCCCAACGTCCCTTTCCAGAGATATGGCCCGAACTGTAGGCCGCCCAAACAACGATGTGGGAAAGGCAGAGGTGGTTGTGACAATATTGACGTTATAAGGGGCTGAAATGTGCAAATCCAGACACTCATGACAAATCTAGCTGAAATACCCTGAAACAAAAACACAAAAACGCCACATTATCAACAATGAACATTTTTGGACCAACGCCATCGAAGCAGACAGAAACCATTCCAATACTCTTTTTTTATTTCGTTGCCTAAATGACAAACACCAAAATGTGCTTTGTGGACACAGGGCAGGTTCTGGCCAACTTGGTGCCCAGGGCAAAACACCAGAATGTACCAGCCACTGCCTGCCCACCAACTGGCACACATCACTCCCAAACTACACCTCTGTGTCATGCGACAAAACCCCTCCTCAATATGAATAATTGCTATATAAATGAAGCTGGTTTCATTACATTGTAATGCGAGTACTTTACAGAAGAATTTCAATGTGAAAAAACAGCTGTTGCTGTCCAAGTAAATGTTTTTTCTGTCACCTGTTCTTAGGGAAGGCCTTGCCTAAATGCAGTTGCAAACTGGTCATACTAGCACACTACGGTTTGACCAGCCTACTGGGGTCTGAGGGCTCACTGACCTCTGGCTCTATGTTGCAGGTGTTCTGTTCATACCACCTCACTTGTATTTTGCAAGGGCAAATATTAGACTAACAATATGAATTATTTCTGATGGAAGGTTATCATTCCAAGATGGACAGTCTGGTACACTCTTACCGTACTCTTTCAAAATAACTATGAGAGCGGGAAAGGGGACACATAGCACCATGAGGGTTCCTGCATGCTTTGTATTAGATCACAAAGCATTTCAGGATTATAACAGAGATCAGCGATCTCTATATTGGATAAACAAGTCTGTGATAAAAAGGATTGCATGAGTGAATCTCTAAATTCATAACAGATGCATGGCTTGGTGCTCACATCACTGTTCACAACACTCACCCTAACATTAAAATGTTTGTAACCATAAACGATACATACTCATGAGACCAGTCACCTTTGTCCCACAGTAAACTACTACTTCAAACCACTCCAATGCAGCATACACTGACAACTTTGTATATCACGACAGTTCAAGTACTTCTACCACTGCTTTGTATTTCTTAATTATCACGCAGAATCGTAGGCAATGCACTCTTCCCTTAAATGACTTTCTAGAAAGGGGGCTGCCTCTTTGCATCTTCTGTCTGTCCAGGATAACCTGCCTCTGCTAAAGCTAAAAGGAATTCAGTCTTTTAGCATTACAGTTTGTAAATCCTTTACAAGCACCGAGCTTTCCTTCCCCAGCTTGCTCACATTTTTTCGGTCTGAGAAATTACCCAGAAGCTGTAGTGCCACACTTCTATCTGAGGACACTGGACAGTTGACAACCTCACAGATTATGTGGATGGGTTTAAACAGGGCTTGTTTCACTATAAAAAAGGGTTTGCCTCTTGGCTTAGGTAATGCTCATTCGCCTCTTCAGTATAGTAAGTTCCTGAAATAAAGAATTTCAATTCTGGATTGAACAAGGTTCAGTCTTCAAAGTGAAAACATAATTAGGCACACATAACCATTCTTTAAGGTAGATTTTCTATAGTAATCTTATTCCCGTTTGCATGAGGCAACTTTGGACTTCTACCAGGAAAAACAATTGGTCGCACGTGACCTTCCTTTGATGGAGTTCTCACTTCTAACTCTTGTAACGCTTGTAAAACGTTGAGGTCAGGTTTTTCAGAATTAGTTCAGTAAGCGTTCCTTCTGTACAATTAAGGACATGCGACCACTCAGGTAATTCAAAATAGTTCAACAATGGATGTAATTCTTCTCACATGAACACTGCAGCTTTCAGAATAACCGTGAGTGGCAGATTTCCATTGTTAATAGTCAGTTTAAGAAGAACAAACAACTTCCACTCGTTTAACTATACGTGAGCCACTTTGGAGCTGGTTACAGTTACCAGCAAGGCTTGTTGATTGAATCTGAACCCAGTGCTTCACTCACCGGCTTCAGGGACACTGCGGTTGCATGTTGCTCTGCTTCCACAACCACTGCTACTTCTTCGGGCTCACTTGGGACCCACACCCTTCTCCAGCACGGGTGTCTCCGGTCCGGCCACTTTAGTTGGTAGTCTCTTTTGCTCCAGAGATTCTCGGCTTGCCTTCTGCTTCTGGCCTTAGGCTTCTTTAAGGTCACAGCTCTGCAATCACAGCAACTCGGCTCACATGGGGAAAACTTCACTTCCAGCACATCTTCCTCTGCAATACAGGTTTTGCAAACACAGGTCCCTCTCTGAACTTAAAGGTGAAATCTGCTGCCTCCACCTTCCAGCGTTCCTTCTGTACCCCCACTTCCTCATGAATTGCAAGCCACATGCTTCTCCTCTGCTACTACTGCCAGCCTTCCAACTCCTGCGCCAGCTCCCTCTACCTTTCCTTTCCTGTTGGGGCCTTTTATGTCTCACGTGTTCGACAATTGGGTTCAGGTTTGAGCCATTATAGTTTTAATTGCCCGACTCCTGCAATGGCGATTAGGCTTGATTGCCTCACTACTACATCTACATGCCTCTTCAGTCCTCTTCTTTGTCTCAGTTCCAATAGGATTCTGGAGATACAGTTTATTTCAACAAAGTTAGGTTATTCCACTTCTTTATTACTTAGAAGGGTAGATTTAATTCCCTTAATATCTTTAACAGAGGGGCTGTGGATTTTAACTTTTATAGAGGAAGATGGTTTAGAGAAGACAACATGTCCACAATCTTTTGTAGTGTACCCTTGGAATTGAGGAGAGCATTTATATTGAAATACCAAAAAGAGTTTTCTTTTGCTATAGTGTGCTTTGATGTTAAAACCTTAGGGTTCACAACCTTACATTTTATAGAAGGTTGAGAGACATTAAAATGGCAATAAGCCATAACCTCTTTTGGCACAGTGGTAAGAATCTGCTTATCAGAAGAAAAATACTGTGTCTCATCCCACAGAATCTCCACACTACCCTGGGCCCCGTCTACACCCCAGTGATCCTGCCACAGTACACCACCACCAGGGTTGGGGTCAGGCAGTGTGTGCCTTCCCCTGGCCACCTGAGGAAACTTTAGGCAGAGTTTCAGTGAGGGACCCGCAGGATTCTTTACAGGAGGCTACTTCAGACATACAAACCGGCATAAGAGACAAAATAGATGACTGAATGCAGACTGGGAAAGCCTCACCTCATTTTACGGGAGGCTACTTCAGGCATGCAGACAGGCAAAATAGGGCATAGTCGTAAGACAAATGTCAAGTAGGGATGCACTGCAAAGTAGACAAAGTTAAGTTGTAACAGGCAAGTAACAGTGTGAGCATTAGGCTGAGAGTCAAGAATAAGGGGTATTGCAGACAGATTACAGAAATAGTAATAGGCAGAATGTCAAAATTGGCGTCTGTTCAGTGTATTATATAGGCTGAAACAAAAAGATCAGGTACATTGTCAGCATTTACAAGATTAGCAATGTGAAAACAGAGGAAAATCTGCATTACTCAGGGTAAGCTGCAGGTTATTGTTAGGCAAAGAGTTAAAGATGGGAAAGTTGCAGCCGTGATCAAGGGTCAATTAAGTCAGGCAAGGCGGGGCGAGGGTGAGGACTGGATGTCAAAGTGAAGGGGCTCTGCAGGCACAAAGCTGTTCCTGGGTAGGTAGTCATCACTGGCGAGCAGTGTGGAGGAGTGTTCACACGAACGGGAGAACCTGAGCGGTTGCTGCGTGGGAGCGGGTAGATTTGAAGTGGGTACAGGGGACGACAGGGTTAAAGGCGGGCAATGCATTAGTTTTTGCCTCAAGTAGACAGGAGTCGAGTCTGGGTTAGTCTTACCTTTCCAAGCTGCAGGTAATCCAGAAGCGGCGATAGGGGCAGGGTAGCACCAGCCAGAGCCAGATCTGGGTGAGGATTTCAGGCATCCAGGACAACAGAGGAAACAATGGAGTCTGCCTTTCGGACAAAGGGATTGCAGCGGATGAAGACCTGCACAGACCGGCAGAGACAGGCTTGATGGGCCTTGGAGCAGGTCCGCCTTTGCCTCCCGGCTCGGGGAAGGTTGGCCATTTGCAGGTGAAATGGGCCAATCGGGTCACCAGTAGCAGAGGGAGGTGCAGCAAAGGCAGGAGACAATTCGTTGCTTCTTGGTGTGGTGTCCACGGCAGCCATCTTTGCAGAGGGATTAGCCTCCCAGATAATGCAGGAAACTAAATGGCACCAGCTGGGAGATCAATGCAGATATCCACAGTGTGCATGGGGACTGTTGTAAAACACAGCGTTGTGGAGAGGAGGAAAGGGAGGACCCAGGCATGGGGCTGGTATGGGGCTAGAATGGGAGGGGTGTGGTGGGTTGACAGTGAGTATGATTGAGTGAGCAGAAAAGGGGACAATACCCTCCCCTGTAAAAGCAAGCGGAAATATTGAGGCTGAGTACCACAAAAGGAAATACACCAAACACGGGTTTATAAAGATTCACAGATCTTTATTCGACTGAGCAGTTTACAAAGAACAAAATCAAACAGCTATCTGGCCCTCAGTACATCAAAGTGAATACCAGCTCTTCAGTGTGAGAAGTGAGAGGTACTGGACATCTGGACATTCGGTTATTTATACAATTCAGTAATAATGTCCAGCCCCTCTGCAAGTTAATAATCCATGGTCTTGAGCTCGTGCCGAGTTCACTTATGGCTCATACAACAATATGCACACGGATTATCTTTGGTTTACATACAAACAAGTAACAATGGCAACAGTGTATTGCCGGATTAACAGTAAGCCTTAGCACATGTCCCTACACAATGCAGTTCAGCCAGTGTCCACGTTCGACATTTGCTTTGTATTGTCTTCGATGTACGTTTGTGGATGAGGCTTATTGGTGCAGACAATCCTGAGACCACAAGTCAGGCATGGGACAAGGTCTCTTTACCCAGTCCAAACATTCGGCCCGCGGACAGTCTTAACATTAACTAAGGTGCAAGGGTCAGGAAGGCTTGGTTACAAGTTGAAAGCACAGTCCACCATTTTAAAACAGTTACATTTGAACAGAAATCAAAATGGCGGATGATCCCAAAATGGCGGCGAAGTCGATCCAAAATCGGAACTTTGCAACACGGTTTTCTTCGCAGAGCGACTGGGTTTAGGCCAATATATATTAGAAAGGAGGCACGATATGATTTCCCGTTTAACACCCCCCCGCACACCTCACCCCACCCCATAATTAACAGCTGTTGGCTGCACTGATCAGACACAGTCTCGGCTCGTTCAAGTGAAGTGAGTGGGTCGCTCTCGCTCAAGTCGTCAATGGTCCTTTCCAGACTAGTACAATAAAATTGTGTCCAATTTAACAAACCCTCCTTTTGGCCTAAGTCAAGCGCTAAACTACTTCTAGTCACTTTACGAGTAACTCCACGTCTCAATGTGCATACACCCTGAATCACAATCATCAGAGATATCGATCACCATGAGGTCAGAAACAGCTGAAATTTCCTTCAACACAAATTCGTTTGTCATGTTCTCCGGGCGTGTACCTTTTGTCCTAGTGTTCCCATCGCCTGTACACAACATCCTCATAACACCGAACATATGCCAGGAAGACACTGTATACAGCAACAGAGAAACAATAGAATACCCAAAATAATCAGCAAGACTGAAAGTAGCTTCCATCCCCAAGATTGCAAGAAGTCCCAGAACCAAGCGCTAAGATCCCAGTTTCCATCGGGAACATGCACTTTTGAACTAAGGACGTGCAGATTTTGTATAGCCTTAAAGATGGTTAGGGATGAATCTGGCCCGAAAACGCAACAAGCGGACCCCACTATTTTACATACCCCACCACGCTCAGCCAGGATGACGTCTAATGCCATCCGGTTCTGAAGTGCCACGAACCTTATCGCTTTCTGTTCTAAAGTCATGTTATAGAGTATGTCAGTGGTCCGGTTGATGGTACTCTCCAGTACTCTCGCTAGTCTTCTGATATCCTCAGAGTTTAATATTTGCCCCTAAAAAGGTATGAAGGATTTAGCTACGTCACCCAGAACTTGTGCTGAAGTATCGCCATTCTCGTCCCGCCTGGACGAGCCTTAGAGATTTCTATGGTGCTTGCTATGAATACCCCGGGTAACAGAATCCCTAAATAACAGGTTCCCTGCCAATCCCTAGGTAACCATGGGAAAGCTTCATTACCGCAAACAAAGTAGACAGATTCGCCTACATACAAAGGTCTGTCCTCACTGGTCAAGTTTGCAACGTTGGCGCAGCCCTTGAAATCACTCATTGACTGAGTATCATTCCTCTGTATGCAGAAAGAAACTGAATCGGGGCTGTGGTTAACAGTGTAGGAAGTTGGCACACCTAAAAAAGAAATGCAGACCTGCCTGAAATAACTAAGAAACTCAGCCTCCCTGAATATTGATGAAGTCATGAAAACGTGCGTTAGGAGGAGAAGCTAAAGACTGGTAACAGAGCGTCTGCCTTTACATCTTTAAACATGGCATCCCTACTGCCTATACGAGCAATCTTGAAAGAAATCAGAGATTGAAAAGGACGAGACAGTCTATCAGAAGGCCTAATAGAAGCAACATTAAGCTTGCTCCTATTTGCAAAGAGTGAGCATCCCAGGGACGTTCGTTTCTCAAAATCATTCAAATTCGTTCCATCAAAGTTCCCCGAGATGCTATCATTCCATCAGCCAAAGAATAGTGCCCTTAAAGAAGCATAACATGCAGTAGTCAAAGGTAATGGATGAATATACCAGCCCAACCCCTTGTCTCCCTGTTGCGGTAAATGCAAGCAGACCCAACAATTAGACCTGTTAAAAATGGCATGTGTGGCATTCATTATGAGTAATAGTGTTATTGTGGTAACTATGTCTGCGCTGAGAGTCTCTAGGAGACAGAGTGTGCAGATGCACAAAAGGTGTAGAAACAGTAGGTACATTTTCTGTAGATAAAAGAATTTCAAACGGATGTACTTTCTTCCAAATACCAAAATCCTAAATCAATTACTATTGTGAAGCCGGTTAACAATCACAAGACAACAATATGTTTCCGGTGACCACGCATTCGATTGTTCATTATTACGATCAGGCACACAGTCACTTATTTGTTCCGTACGAGTGGGAGCGGTTGCAGGCATTGTTTCTTCAAACGAATCATTCCAGAGTTTATTTGCTGGCGATCTCCTGATCACGTGTTTTCTTAGTCCTTCCCTAACGCTAGCCAACAGAATTCCTTACGTGCAAAGGAACGGGGCGAAAAGACAAGCCCTCCGATGATTTTTCTGGTGGCACAGCCGAACCGTGCAGTAAGTCTAGCTCCGTGGACGCTGATCGTACCTTGTGACTCCTGGTACAGCGTGATCCATCAGGAAGCAACGACACGTTGTTCGCAGAAGTGGTGGATTTGTGACAGTCTCTGACAATGGTGAAAAAGGATCTGTAGGAGAGTGTGGAGATAAAGCGGCTGTTTCCCCACGCCTCACTGGCTCAGGGAGAGTCTCCGAAGCACTCTCGATGGTGCTCAGTACTTTGTGATTGCTGGGAGCAGCGCAGGTAAGGATTTCTGTGTCTTCTGTATCGTGTGGCGAAGGGAATCCTCTTGACATTCGACGCATGGATCCAATGCTTTCGTCCCGACACTCGTACGGCTGTCTGTGTGGCCAAGATACCTCTTCTAATAGTTCAGATAATGACAACTTAACCAATCCCAACTCAGGGACTTACCCATTTTGAGGAAGGGGCGGCCCCAGGGGCCGCAGAAATTTTCAGCACAGCAGGGGCCAGTACAGACAACCGCACATGCAGATACAGAATATTCCACCACAAGGCCAAGGGCATCGGGATTTCCAAACCCGCAACCGGTCCTACAGGTGGTAAATGAGGTTTTACCGATTTTTAATCTATCACCTCGGATATTGACGGAACCAGAATTAGCTGTACTCAAACGAGGCTTGTCATTTGTCCCCACACAGACACCTAGTGCCATGCAATTTACTAGCGAGATTCAACAGTTTCTGAGAAAAATCAGATTGAGGGTATTTTTTGCAGATAAGGAAAATATTTGTGACGATAATATCATCTCAGGCCTATCTAAACCCTCGTCCTTTACACCCAGTGCGGCTGACCTTCCACCAGAAGTTCTCACTTTTGAAACCCTAGTACTTAAGGAGCTGGATAAATGTCTGTCACATTCTAGAAATAACACCAGGCCTAATTTGGAGCTTGCCGAATTTCATGCTATCAACTCTCTAGCCCAGGATTCCACCATAGTGATAAAGGCAGTGGATAAGGGTGGGGGGATAGTCATTTGGGGTGCAGACTTATACGATCAGGAGGCCCTTAGACTCCTCAGCATACCAGGCCATTATCAGATCATTGCGGGTGATCCTTCTTCATCCATAAGAAAGAAAATACTTGCACTGAGTGAGAGTGGACTCCATGCAGGCTTCCTTTCCTCTAAAGACCATGATTTCATCAATTTTTCGGAAGAGAGAATTCCCCTCTTTTACATCACTCTTAAAGTCCATAAGGATGCTTCTAGACCCCCTGGCCGTCCCATTGTCTCTGGATGCAGCTCTATTTTAGAACCTATGTCCAAATACATTGACACTTTCATCAAACCATTAGCCATGGCTACCCCTACGTTTCTCTTGGACTCTAGGGATGTCATTAATTTGATCGAAGCACGACCCTTTGACGCCTCTACCCAAATTTTGGTTTCCTTAGACATTGAGGCACTTTATACTAATATCCCCCAAGATAAAGCTGTCTCTAGCCTACGTACCATGCTAGATAGAAGGCCCCTCCCTCATGCTGTTCCCACTGACTTCTTATCTGACTGTGCCGAATTGGTTTTGTCAAACAGCTTCTTTAAGTTTAAAGATACTTTTTATCTGCAAACTAAGGGTACAGCTATGGGCTGTACCTTTGCTCCTAACTTGGCCATCATTTTCATGTTCCTGTTTGAAGAGAATTACATACTTAACACCACCAATCCATTTGCCCAACATATCAAATTGTACCGTCGGTACATAGATGATATCTTGCTGCTTTGGGAAGGAGATTCTGCCACATTGGACAGATTTATGTTTTGGCTCAATCAGGTGGATTCCAATTTAAAATTCACGTTCGAATTTTCCACCTCTAGTATTGCCTTTCTCGACTTATCCATCTACGTCGAGGAAGGTTACCTACACACAGAACTGTATAGAGAACCATCTGAACGCAATACCACCTTACAATTTCAGAGCCAACAGCCCAAGAGTTTATTACCCAACTTACCGTATAGCATGTTTCTACGGCTACGGCGCAATTGCACTAATATTTCCCAGTTCAATAAGCATGCAGACATATTACAAGCGAGGCTGCTACTCCGTGGGTACCCCAAAAAACTTATCAAACACTCTAGAAAAAGAGTGCGCTACACCAACCGTGATGCTGTGCTCATTGCACAACCCAAAATTATAGAGAGTGAACAGGTTGTTTGTGTTTCTACTTTTTGCAAGTTCAGTGAGCCTATCAAGGGTATTATCCTCAAGAATTGGAGGATTCTGAATTCCGCTGACATTAATCTAAAAAAGCCCCTGTTTGCATTTAGAAAAGGGAAAAGTCTGGCTCAGAAGCTCACTCAAGCTAACAGATTGCTGCTTCGACATCATGTGGTAGGGGTGTCAATTTACAACCTGTGGTAGGGCACTATCCCTGCACTACGTGCACGGCCTGCACATTTTCTAAAAAAACCACACACTTTGTGAATGAAAGTAGACATTGGGACCTCCGTACCTTCACTACTTGCAAAAGTAAGAACGTGGTGTACGCCATACAATGCCCGTGTAACTTGCTTTATATAGGCAAGACCTCGAGGGAGATACATGTGCAGATCAATGAACATCGCTCAAAGATCAGGATGCGTTGTCTTACTGCTCCCATGGTACCCCATTTTTTAGAGAGGGGCCATGACGCAGACTCATTAAGATGGTTCTGTCTTGAAAAAATTTCAGATAACGGCCCTGTACAAACTACCAACAAACTGGCATACAAAGAGCAAATGTGGATTTTTAATCTGAGGACCTTACAAAAAGGGCTCAATTCCATGGAAACATGGGAGTTTAACTTGGGATAGCCATCATATCTCTAAGGCTACTGCCTTTGGTTATCTGGCTCTACACAGGCCCAACCCTGGTAGATGCGGCTGTTTGCTACCCCCATCTACTTATCCAGCTGCATTGTATATGGTTGCACATACCAGCTACAGCTGCCATCCCCGATTCTAGACACAGGTGGGCTTTTTCAGCTATTTTACTTTACTGCACCTAGCAACCTTACATGTATCACATGGGCTGTCCTTGTAGTTTGGTTTGTGCATATCAGCACATCTCGCCATTCCTGTTCCCAATTTATGTATGATTCATTCTCCTGGTCACTGGTCACATTGTGGCGGTTCCCTAATTGTGCTCAAGGACATTTGGCTCCCTCTCTATTTCCACGGGCTTCTCCCCTCACTTGATTTACTGATGGTTTCTCTCCATTTGATTGCATTTATTCCCCCGCCGCAGCCGTCTTCTCCACTGGTACTTTAGACCAGTCCTCTTTCTGTTTCCATGCCGGGCGGGCCTCTTGCTTGCACGCTATGATTGCGTATCATTACGCTACTTAGCGCCATCACGTGCCCTGCCTTGGTCATGTGATGCACATCGCGCAGAGCTTCCATTCAGTGCTGCTTGCGCACGGCGCTGCTTGTAGGACGAGACAGTGGCGTCCTTCGTTAGCGGGCTGCTTGCAAATGGATACAGCCTTCTGATCCTCGATTCCAGCGCGCCCTGGTCCTGGTAAGTTCAGCTTCTTACCGTATAACCCTTTGCTAATTTATGCTATTAGGCTGCATTTCACATGGCTTTTACCATATACACGCTGATCCTTGGGGGCTTCGTTATTATGAGGCTAGCTGCAGTGCGTGTTGTTAATTATTTACATGGGCTCTTGGGCCCACATCTATCTCAATAGGGTCTTCACATATCTTGCTGGACTGGCTATACCATTAGCCTTCCACCATGCCCTTTGGCTCCGGTCATGGACAGTTGGCAGTTCCCTGTCTGTCCCCCCCTTTTCTCCCATGAGCCCAACCTCAGGGATACCTTTTCGCTGATTGTGCTGTTACTGACACGCCTGGACTCTCATCCTTCAGCTCACAACAAGGGCATGGGGCCCTGCTATAGATTTAAAGTTTGTTCCATTTCTCTATATTGTCCCAGCAGTGTATTGTTAGCCTCACTTTTGTGGACATAGTTTGAAATAATTACACCGTTTGGTTTACAGCTACCCCAAGCCTCCCAAATTGCCAAGATCATCTTGCCTGCCTCCCGTGCCCAGCAGGTCCTTGCATCGCTACCCACCAATATGGGCAACATTAATTCTAGCCCTCTTGCTCTGACAGGTAATCACTTACTTTTGTCGAGACATTACATACTGGCCTTTGTCTTGTTTTCCTTTGGCCTTACTGTACCTTCTCCACTTTTCAGCCCATGGATAGTCCTAGCTCCTTGCAGGACTTTTTCTCCAGCACTGATATCCTGGTCATTTACTGTGCCAGCGTCTGGCTCATTGCGTGAGGTCAGTTTTGCCCATTACCTACTTGTTTCCTACCATATGGTGCCTTGGCCCTCTTGGGGATTCAGTTCTACCCACAGACTTGGTAATCAGGCCTCCTTTCCCTCTGGCTCTCCCGTGGTTTTTTACTCATTGCTCCTGTAGTCTGTATGGAGTTGTGACCCCTGTGTTTGGGTATCTATTTATAGCTCAGTGTCTGGGATCTTCTCTTGAGTCTATCCATTTACCCAGAACCTGATTTATTTTCTCTCTTCTCACTTGGTTTATAATAGGTGGCACATGGTGGGTACATAATTCTATATCTTAAGTCTTGAGTTTGTTTTCTGAGGTGGGGCACTGCTGCATATTTATGCAGTAATGCTCTTCTCTTGCAGTTTTCTGTTCCATGCCTCCTGATGAAGACGTTGTACAATAGACACCATGTCGAAACCGGTTGAGTTTTGTCTACAAGGGATGTGGTCCTTACCACATGTTCATCTTTAGATCTGCCCTTGCGATAGATTTTTTTAATAACTTTTTTCTATTGTAGGTTCTTCTGCTCTTATAAAAACCAAAAAAATTACTAAAATTATTAGATGGGTTGTGAGGATGGTGCTCGCTCCCCAGTATGAATGAACTTTGTCGTTTTTTAGCCAATGTTGTCTGGATGATTGTCACGCTGAATGTTGGTTGGTTTGAATGCTGCACTATGAATGGTTTGGATGTTGGACTAATTTTTAGCCATGTTTTATATGTTCCTCCATTGTTGTGATATGAAATAACATGCTCTTTAAAGTATTGTGTCATTAACTGATTATTTTTCTAATTTTTGTATAATGATTAAATAAATTTGATACTATTTGTAAGCAACACAGTTTTGTTTCTCTGGACAATTTTTCAGGACTGTTGTAGTACAATAATACTCTGGTCCAGAGTATAGAGTTTCCCTGCTCTCTTCTGCTTTTGTAGTGTGTGGCCAAGAGGACCTGATGTGGGCCCCTCCAACGCGGTGCGAGACAGGATGCGCTTTCAAATGATTTGATCAGCACCCAGCTTCCAGGCCGTATGCTGTGACCTGGGCCCTCGTACTTGACGGGGAGGGCTTCATGAACCTGTTGATAAATCAAATACAGATTTTTAGTTAACCGGTCACAGTAATCTGAAAGAAGTACATGTTCAATGTCGCGCAAAGATCTCGGGTTAGGCAGATTCCAAATGTTAGCTGGCCTACCCATTACCACCTCAAATGGAGAGAGCCCAGTCTTAGTCTGTGGGGTTCTCATTAATAATAACACGATCAGTAAGGCGTCCAGCCATTTCAATTGGTGCCGCAAGACGTTTTAGCGAGCTTGTTCTTTATGATGCCGTTGTGTCTCTCTACCAAACCAGCACTTTGAGCATGTCTAGCCGACTGGAACCGTTTATCGATCTGTAATCCCGCTCATATTTACAGAATTACAGCAGCGATAAAATGTGGACCATTGTCCGACCAGATGACTCTTGGCAAACCAAACCTAGGAAAATATTCCTTGAGCGTGGTTTTCGCCGTTGTCATTGCTGTGGCATCTTTAACAGGAAAGGCTTCAATCCATTTACTAAAAGGCACAGATAACAACTAGTACATATTTGTAATTATTGCAATGCTCCATTTCAATGAAATCAAAGTGTATAACCTCGAAGGGGACAGAAGGTGGACCAAAGCTACCCCTTGGAGTCGATGTGCCCTTTCCCATATTATGCTGTAGACAGATCATACAACTCTGAAAAAAACGTTCAGCTATTTTGAAGATTTTATCATTCACCCAGACATTTTGTAACATTCTAGTAACCTTCCTCGCACAGATGTGGGTGGGGCGATGAGCCATTGTGACCATCATTGTAATGTACGCATCTGGCAGCAACCATTGTCCCTCAAACTTGTCCACCCAACACCCGTCATCATCCAATCTTGCCAAACCTCAGCCCATCGTTTTGATTCTTCTAATGTGGCATCTGCTTGAATACTCTTTACAGATTCGATACCCTCATCCAAAGAACAAACATTTGTGGCTTCCCTTTAAGTATACATTTCTGAATAGAGATCAGTGGCAGTCTGTTTGGCTATCTGGTCAGCAAAAGCGTTCCCTTTTCCCACATCTATGACTTTCTGATGCGCTGCGCATTTCATGATTGCTAACTGAGTGGGGGGTGCAAGCGCTGAGTGTAATCATACTATCAAGGAGCCATATTGGATCTTAGTTCCATGTGAGGTCAAGAAACCTCGTTCTGCCCAAAGTCTACCGAAGATGTGAACCACCCCAAAAGCATACCATCATTATATATATTTACTCTAAGCCCTTCAGAAAGTTCACAAGCTCGGTTCAATGCTATAATCTTTGCAGCCTGCACAGAGTTGTGTGATTCTTTTGGTTTCCACAATCATGCTCAATGTGGTGATTACATAAGCAGACGTGGATGTACCATCTGGAAGTTTGAAGCAGGAGCCATCACAAAACAGCTCCCCTTGTGGATTGTTCAAAGGAGTATCTTTCAAATAGATTCTGCCTTTAGTCTCTTGCTCTGTGGTGTAAAGGCAGTCATGTGACGCTTCGTCACTTCAAGCAGTACCTTGCGGGAAAGGTAAAAGTTCAGCCGGATTCAGAACGCAACACCTCTGAATTTTAATGTGCGGAGCAAACAAGAACAATTTGTATCTCGTTAATTGTGTGGAGGTGAGGTGTTGCGTTTGTGTTCTGTTTAATAGAACATCTACAGAGTGAGGTACCATCAGGCTTAAAGCAAGGCCTAGGACCATACCCTCGCTCTGTTTTACAGACGCAGCAGCAGCAGCAGTGACAGCGCTCAAACTTCTTGGCAAAACTCATGCAACAGGATCAAGGGCGGAAGAAAAGTAGCCGCACGGCCTATTCTTCCCTCCATGTTCCTGCGTTAATACAGCCAAAGCACATCCATTACGTTCATGTCATGCACATACAACACGAAGGCCTTTTCATAATTTGGTGTGCCCAAAACTGGTGCTGAACACAGTGCAGTCTTGAGCAAATCAAACGCTTGCTGGTGTTCCAAGTTCCACGGCAATGGCAAAGAAATGCCCTTCTTTGTCAAAGCCAACATTGATTTAATAATTAATGAGAAGTTCGGGATCCACTGCCTACTGTAAGAAGCCATTCCTATCAAGGCTCTGACTTCCTTCTGTGTATTTGGGACAGACATGCTAGAAATTATTTTTATCCGCTCAGGCGTCAACCTTCTTCCCTTCTTTGACAGGAGATAGCCTAAATAGGCGAACTCCTGTCGACAATACTGAAACTTTTTGAGTGAAGCTTTGTGTCCATGTTTTGCTAGGTGAAAAAGCAACAACACGGTGCCCTCCTTACAGGCACTCTCTGAGTAAGCAGCTAAAAGTAGATTATCTACATATTGAAGCAATGTACAAGTGGTAGGCAACTCGAGTGTGTCAAGCTGCTCCTTCAAAGCCCTACTATAGATGCTCCGACTTTCCGTGTAACCTTGCAGCGCACGGGTGAATGTAAACGAGCGTCCCCCTAAGGTGAACGCGAACAGGTATCTGCTATCCTTGTGTATAGGAATACTAAAGAAAGCATTCTTAAGATCTACAACACTAAAGTGAGTAGCAGAAGCAGGGGTCATGGTTAGTATTGTCGTCACATCAGGCACAATAGGAAATTGTGGAGCAACAATCTTATTAATGGCACGTAAATCAATGATGAAACGAAAAGGAATTGCATTATCGCCTTTCTTGTACACAGGCAAAAATCGGACTATTGCATAAACTACCTGCAATTTCCTCAATTACCCCACGATGTACAAAATCAGAGACTATGCATTTCAAAGCTTGTTCACCATCAACCGAAATCTAACACTGGGGAATACGAGGCAACTTTATTCCACATTTCAAAATGATCTTAACAGGCTCAATTTGTAGAACACTGACATCATTGTCATCAATTGCCCACAAACACTGCGGAACATCACTAAATTCCGGCAGCAAAGGTCTAGTCAAGAACTGAGAGACAGAAAGTTGCTGTGGTGAAATCGTCAAACGCACTGCATCCGAAGAACAATGAATTACTGCATTTAATTCCTTCAACAGATTCAACCCCAACAAATTCTCTCCACAGTTCGTAGTCAAAAGAAATTGACAGTGGTCGTGAATGGACCCATGTAATCGGTACCGGCGAAGAAACCGGACAAACTACTGACGTACCCGAAAACCCTACAGAAACATTGGTGTGCCCTGACAGTGGAATGTTTGGAACCAGAGAATGGTCAATAGAACACTTCTGTGCTGCTGTATCCATCAAGAATAGATGTTTCCTATTTCCCACTATCATCTCAACGTAGGGACCTTTCGGATTAACAGGAATAGGCGTCAGTTCCTGCTTCGGGCAATCTTAGCGAAACAGAATGTCATCAAAAGGAAGTTCTTCAGAGAGATATGCAGCAGAAGGATGATCAAAAATGTTTCTATTATCCACATTTGGTGACTGATTAATCTGTGAAAAAGGTGGTGAATTTTGAGAAAACTGACTTCTACCAGGACCCCCTGGCCCAGGGCGGCCTCTGGATAGTCTACCCATGTTACCAAATGCATTATTCGACCTCTGCTGGAGGATCGGGCATTGTGCACGCCAATGACCCACTTGTCTGCAATAAGCACATTGGTTCACGTTTACAGGACCCAACGGCACATTTCCCTGTGGAGTATACTGCCCCCCCAATTTGTGAAGTACCCCCTCTAGGGTCTCTAACAATTTGCTGTAATAGTACCTTAGTTTTCAGGTCTCCCTTTCTTTTTTCAATTCTTTCCTTTTTGTTATTGACACGGTTCTCATAGTACTGAGCCATATGCAATACTTCAGACTGAGTCTTCAGACATTGTGATTGGATGGCAGGCAACAATCCACGGACAAATTTGTCCACAAATAGTCGTTTTCCAGACTCTGTGCTCAAATCTAATCCACTGAAATCTGAAAACACTTGTTCGAACCAATTAAAGAATTCGGTAGCACCCTCAGTAAGTTTGTCCCAAATAATCCTTCTTTCAGGAATTATGGCTTTTAGTTTTGTCACTATTCTATCAGGCAAAGTCAGTATTACCTTTGGCGATCTCTCGCCAGCTGGCCTTTCTCTATCTAATAGAACTATATTAACCCATGTGTCTCCTAACCCTGGTACATCGTCTACCGTCCTAATTTGTTTCCACAAATCAACAGGTAGGAGCACGGGAAATAATATCGCTCAGAGTAAATACTGATGACTGCAAGACAGATTCTATCTCTTTATAGAGCCCTGTCGGATTCTTCCTAATATCGGGAATGGATTGTTTAATAGTGTTCACTTCCTGTCTTGAGAACGGGACGTGAACAAACTGCAACACATAATGTGCAGGAATTCCATAGGCAGCTGCACCCGTTCCGGCATTAGCTGGAACCCACTTTTGGGACAAATGTCAGAGGAACCTCTCTCATAGGCAACTGAGAGATGGGAAACTCTGAACGCTTACTGAACAACAGAGCTAAATCGAGCGCTAAAGCAGCTGAAGAAGTGTCAGACGAAAAAGCGCTCTTGTAGATATTCAATAATTCTGCAGGACAACAAATCTTTCTTTTTTATGCATTCATCCTGCAGGTATTCTACCATTACCTGTATCACTTTCCTCTGCATTTCTGGCATATACTGACTGTACGTGTCATATACTTCTACGGGAGATATCGACATGTCTGAAATCCACCTAATCACATCCTTTGTGCAAATCCGCTTTTCCTCACTTATCGACTTACAACAAGGAAGGAACCGTTTCTGTACAAACATAACGCCCAAACTATCACCATCAATTTCTTCATTCCGTACACTTTCTAACTCCCTTCTATACTCAAAAACCCTCTCGACATGCTCATGTACTTTCTCCGCAGTATCTCTTGAATATGATAAAACATTCAGATCCCTCAACCCTTGTGGGAGATCTATATCATCTAATCTGTTCCACATTAAAATACTGAATTCCCAACCCTTCAATGAAAAAGTTTTTCTCAGGAAAACTGTCTAGATTAGAGAGTGTGGGAAAACATCAGCTTGTTCACCCCTCTACATGCATTGCTTGGCCCATGGAGTCAAATCGTGCTTTCTCTCTTTGGACACAGTATTACGAGTTAGAATCTTTGATCCCGCTCCCTTATCAACTACAAGTGGGACAGAACCACTTGGAAGAGAAAGAGTAGACAAATCTTGTATATTCGGTAACAAAGGTGCTATCACTGGTGTAGGAGACAAATCTACCAAACCCGTAACAGTAGGCAAAGGCGGAGGTGCAGGTGGAGGAGCAACGATAGGAGGATGAAAAACAACTGGAGGAAGAGAAACATTAGGAAGAACGATAGGAGGAGCCGGGATTACTACGGGTTGAGGAACAACAGCAGGAAAAGGTAAAACCACAAGAATAGGTACATACGGAGGTGCCGCAGTAGCACCAGGCCTTCGTTCATTTAGAAGTTTATCAATTAGCTCATCAGATAAATGAAAGTCTTTAGATGGATAGATTTTCTGAAGACCAAGTGAAAAAGCCCTATCCATCATATTTCTAACTGACTCAGACTGTTTATTTTGTTCGTATAACAATGCTTTTTCGGTGTTGGACATATGACGGCGCGCATGTTTTTCTCTACTTTTAAGTTGCCGCATAGCTTCTTTTTTCCAATTCTGTAATACATCAAATGCTGGAGGGCTAGCCTTTTTCTTTAATATAGACTCTAAATATTCTGTACAAGGAATTTCAAAACTACCATTGGTTGGCCACTGAAGTTCGGAAGCATGTTTAGTTTGTCTGTGCCAAATATCATTAAACACTATACTACCAATGCCGTGCTTACAGTATGTAGTACATGCCGGAGTCCCCTCCATTGGCGCCAGTAGGCCAAATTCCAAAGATTGTCTGTCACTGCGGAATAACGCCCTGAAGCAGGCAGACAATTTCCCAGGCATAACAGATTACCGGTGTTACTTGGTCAATAATTGTACTCGCGAGTGCAATGCCCCAAAACAAATTATCAGGAGACTTAAGAATCGGGTCACGACTCACTTGATCAAAGAACTAAGGAGGTCCGATCGGATATCTAAGGACACAAAGGACCCATGTAGTTGGTGATTTTGGCAAAACTGCCCGCCTCAATATATGGACCCTCGTCAAGATGCTGTCTCGGACCGTGGGCTCACCGTCCAGGGATTGGGTCATGCAGTACTGTTGAGGTATCGCTTCTCATCCAAGAAAGGGGTCCCCTTTTTCACCGTCCAATCCCGGTCCGATAGACGCTTCAACCTTCAACGAGATGGCATCAATCTTGAGGGTCCCTATTCGGGCGCCATCTGTAAAAGCAAGCGGAAATATCGAGGCTGAGTACCACAAAAGGAAATACACCAAACACGGGCTTAAAAAGATTCACAGATCTTTATTCGACTGCGCAGTTTACAAAGAACAAAATCAGATAGCTATCTGGCCCTCAGTACATCACAGTGAATACCAGCCCTTCAGTGTGAGAAGTGAGAGGTACTGGACATCTGGACATTCGGTTATTTATACAATTCAGTAATAATGGCAACAGTTGCCTCGGAAGGCCAGCAAAGCTGGAAAGAGATATCTAAGATAAGGAATACGTCGGAGGACACAATCCCTTCGAATGACGCATGTTTTCTCTTAATTCTCTGTATTGGAAATGTTGCCAAAGGTTGACATTTCCTATGCTGCCAACAGTTTTACGGCATAGTTCACTTCATCTATTAGTAGCATTTTCATTTGTTTTAATACTCTGCGTAGTTCCATTGCAGCTTCTGTAGAAAGTTTGTAATATTCTAATTTGTTTTGGTGTTCTACTGGAAGGAGTAGTAATCGGTGTAAAGTGACACCGCCTATGTTGTAGGCAGCTAAACCTGTGGGGGCAGTTACAACAGCTGACAGTTTATTGTTTGTCAATTGTTGAAGGAACTTGCTGATGATTTTGATTAAGAATGTTTTGCCTGAACCAGCTTCACCACTGATTTACAGCAGTATAGGTTAGTAATTTTGGCAGGTACATTCTTTATTTTCGTGTTGTACACCATGTGCAATTTCTCTTGTTACTTCTTCAAAAATGGTGCGCTGGTCTTTGTTAAGTTTTGATTGTAGTACAGTGAAGTCTTCTGTATCTTCTTCATAGTGACACATGGTGTTTTCTACTTCCGTCATAGCTAATTCTGCCTCATTTGCTATTAGTGGCTGTCCTAGTGGTTTTTGGCTTCCTGTTACAGAAGGATGACTACTGTCGGAAGTGTCCTTATCCAGTTGGGCCTGGAGTTCTTCTTCGTGTTGCTGTTTATTGTGCAACATTGTTTTGTACTGCGTAAAATTAACATTGGTGATAGTGCTTTCATTTGCTTTGAAAGCGTCTTCATAGCAGTCATAGTTATCTAGTATCTCTTCCTCTTTTCTCCATGGTTTAAAAAGTTGTAGCAAGGACATGTAATATAGTTCTTTCTGTTGAGGAGTTTTTAATGACAATTTGACATGATTAATTAAGCTTCGTTTGGTAAGTTTCACTAAGCTGCCTTAACAATCTGTCACTCTATATCTACCTTTGTTTTCATCAGGTTTTATGTTATTTTTGTATGCAAAGTTTTGGACTATGTGGTATAGACACATGGTTTCCAAAGTGGTACTCCTGTTCGAGTAGTATGTGTATAGTAAATTGTGTTTCAAAATGTCTTGGCTGTTGGGATCATTTTTGGCTATTGTTTCTATGTCCTCATATGATTTGAGAACTCTTTCTAGATTTAGCAGGACCAAGACTTAGCCATACTATATTTTCTGATGTTCCATACAAAGCAGTACTGGTTAAACAATCTGCAGCTTCATAGGCGCCACATTCTCTATGAGAGAGCATTTTTATGCCTATGATGTACAATTTCTGAGATAGTGTTTTGTCTGATGATAGTTCATTCCAGAGGTCTTGAAGCTCTGTTTTTTCAGCTTTTGTTAAGTAGGCTGTAACATATTGTGCAACTGCAGTGGAATTGTCTGCAATGTACTGCACATCTATGTTTGCATTCCATAAGAGGGCAATGATTGCATTGTAATCATTGATATATTTGTATTCTTCTGTTCTTTTTATGTAATACGTGTTCTTGGGTGATTTACCTTTAACACTATGTCAAACTGAAGACATGAAGTTGTTCACTTCACCTGTTTCTGTAACTGGTCTAGGGAAACCAAAGCGGCATTTGGTGTAGTATTTCCCTTTGTTTTTGTATTTGTGACGACAATATTTGCCACATTTGTGCTTTTGAAATGGTACAATTTGTCCATGAAGGTCACTATGTCTCGTTTGTGAAGGGATTTCACAAGTGACTTATTTTTGGATGAATTGCAAAACAGTGGCATCACTGTCCTGACCAAATTTAGGTGCACCTTTAATCCATAAAAGCATGTGGATATGTGGTGCTCCTCTGGCTTGGTATTCTTTTCTCCAAAAGAAGTGTTGCACTTCTCCCAAGGGAGGAACAGTTTTATTACAAATAAAGTGTAGCATAGCAATGAAACGATGGTGGAAATATCTTGAAACATTAACAGGATCTACAGAGCAAAGTTCTCCAGGTTTTGGTATATCTATGTTGGTTTTGTTGTTGTTTGATATGCGTAGGAAATCCTGTAAATCGTCCCATGCATATTCTGCCCAACTTAATGTAACAAACCAAGTGGGTGGTCCAAGGTTTCTGATCATACAACGTACATCTCCGTGACGTCGGAATCAGTATTCTTTCGTACCACGCATGTTTGCAAACAGATTTGTTATGCTTGATTGTAAAAAGTCATATTTTTCTTGCACTTTTTGTATTAATTGCGTAGCTGTCATATCTTGAAAGTGGGTTCCAGATTTCAATATGTGTGCAACTCCGTAACATAGGGTTGCTAGTTCACTTTCAAGGAGTAGGTGGAATATGTATTACACAGTTTGTCTAAATCTGGGATCTTCAGAATACATTCGTGATGAGCGGTATTCTGATGCTGTTATCTGAGTGGGTCTATCATCGTACCATCCTCCTTTGCCAGTAGAAAAATGGTAGTGGAAAAGCACGTGCTTCTATGCTGTTTTCCCATATGCTCATTGGTGAACCTTTGGTTTGTCGCATTTTAAGTTTCTAGTGCCTCATCTATGCTTTCATTAGAGTGCAATGGATTAATTGTATGATGGTCCAAAAGAGTGGATACTGCAGCAGGATCCAGAAGTTCAAATTGACCAGTTTCTGATGACTCTTGAATTATTTCAGTTGTTTCCCTTAAGCCTTCTTCAATATTTATTTCTCTGTAGTATTCATTATCGTCTTTCAGATATTGCAAGGCTTGTCTAACTTTATGTAAGTCCACGAGTTGTTGCCACATTTGTTTGTCTTTTGTTGGTACACCATTTACTAAGACAACATCATGCTCATTGCACCTAGAAACTTACCAAATGCGACAAATGTGACTCCATTTACCTACACAGATATTTAAGAAGTTATTTTTGTTCACATTCCGTTTATTGAGAAGTTTCTTTGTAGTTTAGTACTTAGTTTTGTTAGTGGTTTCATCCTGTTTAAAACAAAAATAAATAACTTCCTTTTGAGAAGGATTGCACTGTCTACAAGAGCTTCTAGGATTCATTTTCTACGGTAGATTTTAAGGGTTGTGGATGATTTCGCTCCTGTTCTTATTAGATTCTGAAGGACTGTCGTGGAACATTTTTGCTAAAATACTTTTTTTAGTATGGTTTCTTGCTAGTATATGGGGATTTATAGGAGCAGTGTTAGCAGTAGTGGTAGCCAAATTCTGTTTCACATTTTGATAGATGAGGCAAAGTTTCTGTAGTTGAAGCTTCTTTTGTTTCGCTAAATGACTGCATTAGCTGTTTTGTTTGAACGTTTTGTACAAATTCTGGTAGAGATGGATGCTTATTTTGGACACTTATTTTCATTTGCTCTATTTCTGCGTTGCTTTCTACAGACTTGCTTTGTGGTAGGCATTCTGTGGGGTCTGTTAAAAAAAATAAGGTATGGGTTGGTCTCTTTTACAATGTATGTGTGCTGTGTGCATGCGTGTATGAGTTTGATGGGGAAGTTCTTTGTGGTGGTGTGTGAATGTGCATTGGGCAGTTACAATGAGTTGGGAAGGCTACTTTTCTGTTTGTGTTACTAAACTCTGGTTCAGATGAGAGTAGAAAGTGAGCTAGTGGTGAGGAGAAGCATTAATAGTAATCGTAATGGTATGAAATTAAAACAGTTAATTGTTTTGTAGTACTAACATTCTAAGGCTGGAGTATGTTATTTGTGTTCCAAAAAAACGGGGATTTGTGTGCCATTCTGCCTGTTAATTTCGGTTTACTAAATGGGGATTTGTGAGCAGAATGGTTCAGAAATCGATGTTTTGTTTTTTTGCGCAAATTACATGAATGAACCACAGTCTCTTTGAGGAAAAGTAAGAATATAAAAAAGGTAGTATTCTACTTACTTTTTTTTTTGTGGAATGAGCAGGTTTCTTCGGATATGTGGTTTGTAGTTTAGATGCTGTTGATTTTCAGGAGAGTGGTCTTCACTGCAATTGTAAAAGGAAGAGGTTAGTACTTTTGTGTGTTTATAGCACTGATGTTAATGTACACGTTAACTTTTATGTTTTTGTGGTTGTATTCTCGTTTGATATCTGAATATAGTGTATGCACGCATTATGTGCAGCTTTTATATGTTATTTGCAGTATGTTAGTTCAACCTGCTTCGCAAATGAGTACAATTTTAAGTTCATGAAATTCCCTTGTTGTTTTGCAGCTGTGTTGTAGATAGCAGAGAGGTTTGGAAGTGATAGTTCATTGTAGTAGATAGTAGATGGGAAAAATTTGAATACATTCATATTATAACTACACATGCGACGATCGGGAGCACCTGAGAGGGAGATTTCACCACAGCAATCGGGAACGTTTATTTTTTTCATACGATCGCATTGGGATTAGCATTAATTTAGGCGGGAGACACTAAAAAATGGTGACATTTTTTAATGAAAAAAACAAAATCGAGCTTCGCGCATAAATCGAGAGGGTTGGCATGTATATATGTATGTATAGGTTATGGGGGAGATGGTAAAAAGTAGTGCGATTTTTCAATGAAAAACAGGAGTCTTGCGCTTAAAGGGGGAGCGTTGGCATGTATGTATTGGCTATGCAGATTTAGTGGCATTACTTTGTTTATATGGATTCATACGAGTTGTACATGTACTCTGAATAAAATATGCATACCTGTACTTTGTAACCATGCATGTGGATATGCATGGAGCTGTAAGTAGAAATCTTCGAGACTTGCACAGTAGTTTTTGTAGTAGGTGCTTTCCAATGATATGAGACTTGTATTCAGAGTGATCAACAGTACATTCGAAGTGCAGAACTCTGATGATGGAGTTAGATGTAGAGGTCTTGGATGTGATTGGTGGATGGTTGTGGGACTGCTTAGCTGTGTCCAATGAGGGAATGGATTCGCGAGTGATGTGGAAAGGGTAGAAGGGCTGGCTAAACTTTTTGTGCCGCGTGGACGCAGAGCCTGCCCGCGGTAGGGCGTGCCACATACACGGTTTTACAGCAAATCCAGCATGGAAAGGGGACAGTAGGGATCAGCCAGTCAGATGTTGACGTTGTTGATTTGTGTAGAGAGTGTTTGTAGTGAAGATGGCAGAGGTGGAGACAGTCAGGGTGTTGGTGCTCGGAGATAGGTTTGCCCATGGTTTACAGCACTATTTTCAATGCAGGCATGTGGCAAACAATTTCGATGTTAGAGAAGTGGAGGTGGTGTGGAGCGCAGCGACTGACTGCAATGTAGAGGCAATTCTCCAAGTTTGCAGAGATATGCATAGGATGAACAGTCCCCATGTGGTAGTTTTGCACTATGGTGCTTTCCATTTGGGCTACATGAGTGCTCCTACATTGTTGGGAGATTTGGAACAGTTGGTTCAAGCAGTAATCAACATCTTTCCAACTGCGAAAGTAATTTTTTCTGGATTACTTCCTAGAGCAAAATGGGACAACAGTTCTGTTTTTTGTCCTGATCAAAGCATTGATAGGTGTGCAATCAATCGAGGCATACGTGATTTCATGCTAAGAACTGATGTTTTTCTGTAGCCACAAGAACATTGCTTCGAATAATGCGGCTTATTTCAAGGCAGATGGTGTTTCTTTATCTTTTTTAGGAAATGCCATGTTTTTTTGGGGATGTAAGGGTTGCTTTGGAACAGGTTATATTTAGGAGTAAACTAAGAAGAAAAAAAACCTAAAAAAATACAAAATAACAGGTGTCTGTCAGGCATCTGCAAAAAAAACACAAAAAGAAAACTGCTCTTTTCAGAGCCCACCTTAAAGGGAAAATGGGGAACACCATTTAAATGTACCTTCGCCACGCTCACATATTCTACATGTCAGTGGACATGGCGGTAGTCTGCGGACAGCGCGTATTACATACAGGGATTCTGGGGTGGAGAGGCATGCAAATGAGAATGAGTGGAGCTAGGGATTGGTCAGTAAAGGTTAGTGGGTGTGTTGTGTATGAAGAGATTTAGTGAGGACGTCTTTTTCCTCAGAGGAAAACAGACAGCTATGGCTGTGTGTGCTCAAAAACAGATTATCTGGATTTTGGGAGACTCATGGATACATTGGTTGAAGGTGCATGCAGAAGGTTGTGGTATATCTGCAGATCTTGGATTCCCTCATGTGGAAGTGCACTGGCATGGAGTGCGTGGAATGAAGTGGCTGGACTTGGTACCTCTCTGTGCTACTTTACAGAGCGTCATCCTGACATAATTATAATTCATTGTGGAGGGACAGTTTAGGACATGTGTCCGGAATTTCTTTGCAATTTGCAATGAAGGAAGGACTTGAGAAGGTCATGGACATGTTTCCACATTGCCAAGTAATTTTTTCACGTATTGCGCAAAGACAAATGTGTCTGTGTTCTTCTTCATTTGGTCCACAAATGGAGAAAGCGAGGCGCAATGTCAATAAGGCTGTTTGTGCCTTTCTAAGAGACGTCTTTCCACAATGAAAATATTATGTTTCGCAGCACATTCATTTTTCGCAGAGATGGAGTCCATCTTACATATGCTGGCAATCAGATTTTTATTCGAAATGTACAAAATGCATTGCAAGTTTTTTTGGAAGTATAGTCATCTATTTTGCATTACATGTTGACGAATCCAAGTTTTTGAAACGCACAAAACACCACCAAAAGGCTCTTTTCAGAGCCACCACTTACTCCCAGAGAAAAGTGCATTGGTTTTGCTAGGGTTGCACCGCAACATTTTATCTGTCCTAGGACTGTCCGCGGACTTTTAAAAAAAATGTGCAGGGGCCTGCATTGTTTACTTGATAGTTCTATTTTTTAACTGAGAAAGGCGGCTCTGAAAAGAGCCTTTTTTTAAAACTTGTTGTTTTATATATTTTTTGTGGCTTTTTCTACACCCGACACACTAGGAGAGGAGGGGAAAGGAGGGTAAGGAAGGGACACCAACCACGGGGTTAAGAAATGGCAGGTGCAGAGAGGAAGATGTAGGGTGGGCCTTATTTAGGTAGGTAGTAGCTCTTCTGGTGCTCCCTGACCATAGTCTCGAAAGCACTTCGAAGACTCTTCCCCCCTGCAGAGTACTGTGTCACAGTACATACTTAATATTGTGACCCTCGAAAGGTAAGGGTCAACAGCATTGCGAATGGCCTGTGAAGCAGCTGGAGGGATGCGCTCTCCCACAGGAGTGTCTCTTGTGGTGAGAGGATCGGAAACGGAGGATGCTGCGGAGGAACTCCACCTATTACGTTCTTTACACGGTACAACTTTGTGAATGTCCGCACCGTGGAATGAAGTTAGGCGTCGCTTCATGGATGTCGCACCAAAGCTGTACGAACCACGTCTCCCACGACTCAGCACCAAATTGCACTGGTTACAGGTGACCTTGTTCGCACATGCTTTCGGTACGTTACCATAAACAGTAAACAACCACCACACCCACGACTCCCGGCGAGTGCTGGTAGTAGGGAGTTCCTCGACCTCATTCTCTTCATCCTCTTGCGTATTCCCCTCTGCAGGCCCTTGGGGAGGTGGTGGTGGAGAATTTGGGGGTGGTGCTGAGGCTGATGTAGCAACAGCTGTCATGGATGCTATTACGGTTGGTGAGGTAATCTGAGCTAGAGTACTTAAGGCAGAAAACGTCAATCTGCAATAGCCAGAAGTACAATGAAGAGGAGTTCTGGGGTGTGGCCTTTTATAGAGGTGGAGGGGTGCGCCTCGTGACCATATCGATCACTCAAAAGTGAACAAAAAGTTCCAAAAAACATGTCGAAAGCTAGGGCCATTGTCTGGGACATGTGAAATGGTGATTTTTTACTGTAAAATAATTTGGATTGTGTGCATAAGTTCTTTTAAAATGTTGGGGAAGCGGACAAAGAGCGCAAATTAGGACACACGCTCAGCGTGGGTGAGGTCACATGATGACGTTGTGAACACGCCCGCGAAGGGAATGGTGTCCGCAGGAACGGTAGTGCGCATGCGCGCGGGTGTTCTACGGACAGTGTTCGGGTCCTGAAACTAATTAAAAGTGCGACACAAGTGAGACGGACAGGCGCGATGTTCGCAGGACTTACGGGTATGGTGCGCATGTGCGTAGATGATCTGCAGACTGTACGGCCAGGTATAGTGTCCATAGGACACCTCCATTTTGTTTGACTATGGGCATCACAGCCACTACGCCTGTTCTACGGACATTTCCATCTTGATTGCGAACGGCAAGGACAGGTATACTATACTTAGGACACCCCCATTTTGTTATTTTACAGACATCCCGGACACCTGGTGTGTTCTAAGAACAGTTTCATCTTGGTTGTGAACGCTACGGAGAGGTATAGTGTCCTTAGGACACCCCCATTTTGTTGATTTACGGACAACTGGTGTGTTCTAAGAACAGTTTCATCTTGGTTGAGAATGGTACGGATAGGTGTAGTGTCTTTAAGACATCCATATTTTGTTAATTACGGACAGGCGTGCTGTCCGCGGCCATTTTAACAGTTTTAAAAAACAAGTTAGACCCAAAAAAAATTCTATAAAACTAACATAACATTTTTTTTTATTATACACATATACAGCAATTAAGAAAGAGAGGGGTAAGCAGAAACTGAAACAAATATAGGGGAATTAGGGGTTTGCAGAGGATGGTTGTGAGGGGATGAAGGGATGGAAGTTTCATCAAAACGTTTATGTTCTTTGTGAGGGTTTGGGGATACTTCACTGGGAAATGGAGAGGCGGGACAGGTACAGAGTACAGTGGTATCTAATTTTTCCTTTGACGTGCTCCTCCACAAATTGCCTTAAACCATTGAAATTATCTTTCAGCATGTCCACTTTCTGTTCTATGCATTGCAAGGTGCCTTGCATTATGTCTTTTGGTGGAATTTCTTCAATCTTTGCATGGTCTGTTAAAAATAAATATTTATATGATAAGTACACATAAATTACTTTGCTTATGCAGAGAAGTGTGTACCATTATTATCGCTATCTTCCGACATTTCGGCACGCAGAAAGCCACTCCAAAGTATTGCACATTTCTGTGTGAAAAACACAAATACATTAATTGTTCTGTACCTCATACAAAAAGTATACAACTATATAAGAAAAATGAAGTTTAATTACTAGTTACTGTGCAATTCAGTAAAAAAAAACGTTGTTAAAGGGACATTATGGTTCCAAATAAAACTGAAAAACCCTCGAAACTACGTGGCATATCTCAGTTCTTCAATCATCTGATACTTTTCTTCCAATATTATAATGACAATCCGTTGTGGAGGCTCTGCATGAAAACTAAATGTACATGTGATGTCATCAGTGATGTCATCAATGACATTTATGATGTCACCTTTGAAGTCCTGGGTGTTAGTTTTAGCAGTGCACAGTGGTGGCGCGAGTTATGGTTGCTTAGCTGACCATAACTGACGAATTTCAAGGGTTTTTTCGATTTTACTTGGAACCATAACGTCCCTTTAAAAAAGTTTTTTACTGAATTTCACAGGTTTTTAGTAGAGCAACTTAACCATAACGTCCCTTTAACAAAGTTTTTTTTACTGAATATATATATATATATATATATATATATATATATATATATATATATATATATATATATATATATATATATATATATACACACACACACATTTTGTGATAAACTTGAATGAAGGTGTCTCCCCCGACTAGTCCTTGGGATTTGTCAACCAGGTGGCCAGGACACAGCTATCGCTATTGGGTCCAGCTCCTGGGAGAGGACCAGTGAGGGTGGATTACATGGATGGGGGGGTCCTCGGGGAGTGGATGGGGGACACCGACGGGTGAGACGCGGTATCCCCTTCTTATAACACCTTTTCCCCAACCTAGCACATAGGATACTCAAACACTCTACCATCCCCCCTTTTCTGACACGAACACTTTCGCATTTCACGAAGGACGACGGACTAACACCCGAGCCATTTATCTGACCAGTCCCAACACAAGGCTCAGGCAAAATCAGGCAATTGACCAGAATCACACACACCCGACGGGCCTTTCCCTTCCCCACAGGGATAAAAGGTAGAGCACTAGAGCACAATAAGAGCAAGGCAGACTGCCCGATTACAGAGCTAACTCAGCACGGTAGTTCCAGAGAAGGAGCAAGATGGCCCGAACCGAGAGGGTGATAAGGAGAGATGCAACCTTGCCCTTTCCAACCAAGGCCTGTGAAACCTCAGCGGAAGGAATCATAAGACCGCGAACAATAGCCAGCGTGTGTTGCAGCAGATGCCAGCGTGTGTTGCAGCAGATGTCAACGGTACACAGGGTCCTCCGCCGCCGATAACCAAGCCGGGGAAAGACCCTTGTCTCTGTGGTACCAACCTTGACTCCAGAGAAGAAAAGCCAACTGGTTGATCACAGACTGAGTCTAGGGGAGAGCCAATAAGAAACCGAACTGTGTTGAATAAAAAGTAGCAAACGGCTAATTGAAATGTGAAAGTACAAAGAACTGTTCATATCAAAAGGGGGAAAACCAGCAAAAGAGGAGTTTGGCACCACGTGGGTGCTCACTCAGGAAACTCTGGGCGATTACCCGATTGTTGAAATTACAGTTAGCAGAAGGCCTTGTGAAGCTAAGGGAAGTGAATCCTGCATCGTAAGAACTGATTGCAAGAGTGAACCCGAAGGAGGGATGCCAATAAAAAGGGGGCGAAGTCTGAAGTCCCAATTTACAGTGTGTTGACGAGCGTGAACCCGGCAGAGGGATGTCCACAGTGAACTGTTTAAAAAGACATTAAGATTTGTGAATGTTGACAGCAGTACTGAACCCGACAAAGGGAAGCCAACATTCGAGAAAGGTCTGAGCCCGAAAGAGGGGGATCCAGGGGTTAAAAGTAATCACTCACCGTGCATAAGGAAAGGCACTTTTTTTTATAACTTTGAAACACATCAGGTCCTCGGAGGCAAGAGACTTTTTGTAGAAAAGATACTTAACCATCGAAGGCCGCGATTGTTGAGAGCGGAACTGTTGGCTTGTGCAGGGAAGCTCACGTGTGTGCTGTGCTCTAGAATCCCACCTTGTCCCGTGCTCAAAACATGGGGAAGGGAGACCCCCCCCCACCCCGGCTACCATATCCTAACTTACTATTTGTGAACACTTCCTTAGAAACATTATCCCATACTTCTTTTGTTTTTAGCGTAAGGATTGGCAATATGTGTTTCTTAGTATAAGCCCTTTTATTTGACAAAGACACCACTAGAACTGCCTTTGATGGTCGAAGTTTACTCCCATCTTAGATTTAGGTTTAGATTAGGCATTTCTCCAACCTACCTATACAGTTTAATAAACACCCTTGAACTGTGATCACTTGTGTCTGTCTTTACTGTTGCCACCATGAGTTCCTTATTATATATATATTACACGGGCCGCAGTAGCGGCCTTGTAGTTATGGCCAAGTTGCTAAACTCATAGGAAGAGCACTTTTTCAGCGGTTTATAACTTTGCTCCCCCTGGATGAATCCTCACCAAACTTTGCAAAAAAAGTATATGGGCGGCTCTGAATTCTTTCGCCAAGTTGGGCTTGGTTTCGTGTGAGGGGGGGGGGGGATTTACAGGGGGTGTCCCCAAAGTATTTCTTTCCCCCATAGACGCAATGTGGAAAATCTGCACGGCTACAGGTTGAACGGCTGGACAGATTTTCACCAAATTCGCGCCAGGAGAGAGGCTTGCGCCAGAAAGCGTGCTTTTGAGTGTTCGGTGGAAATCGGACCGGTAAATTTGTTACAATACACTGAATTGCACGTCCCAATAAATTAGTGATATCTGGGTCCGCTCTCCGGACCCATTTCCCGTTTCGCTCTGCGGACAGAAGTGTCATTGGATCGCGGTACGGCGTGGTGTTGGAGAAGTTTGGACGTGGCCGGTGTTTGGCTGGAGGGAAACGTGCTGTACGTCAACCTTTTTTGGGAAAGCCGCCATGGTGTATCGGAGGACAGTGCGGCGGCGGCGTCTGCAAAATGTAGCGTACGCATTGTGTCGGCACCCATAAAGAAAGGAATGGCTGGGGGAGTGAAAACTGGCACACGTGACATACGTAGGCTACTATTTTCTGTCACGATTGGAGGCAGCTGTATTAACAGTCTCTTAGTTTCTGCCGTGACCTATTTGTGGGGAACTGCTTTCGAGGCGAGTGGGGCACCTCTTTTGCAGATAAGGAGTGAATTGCACATGAGATCGGTTGGGTGGGAGCGCGGGTGGCTGTGCGCTGCAGATGGAAAGCGGTAGTTGGGCTCATGGAGGCATGCATGGGTGAATGAAGGTGCGGTGGGTCTGTGGAAGGATTACACTATTGGATGTATGGTCGAAGACCGTAACCTGTAGGCTGTAGGGCATACACTGAGAAGGTAGGGCTGCATCATACACACTGCAGGAAGGCATGTTTCAGTCTTCATGCAGTGTACAGTGGTGACTGCAAAGTGCGGTGTGTGCCGATTGGTTGCAGTAGCCTTAGTGCTGCAAACTGTGTTCAAGGCCTAGACCAGTGGATGCATGGCCGAAGGCCGTAGGCCATGCATTCAAGAGCCTAGGCCTTGAGGGAACGCACGCCAGTAATGCATTTTGCAATGTGCATGAGTAAGAGGGTGGTGGCATGTAAGGAATGGGTGTGGGCCCATTTCAGCCATTACAGGCCCCTGTTGCAAGTAGATTGTGGGTAGGTTGGGAGTGGTACAATACTGCAGTGGGTACGCCCATAGTATGTGATTGAAAGTGCACAGGGATGCAGGAGAGAATGGGCCTCATTACAAAATTACCGCCGGACTCATATTACCATTCCGCCTCCGTGATTCCCAGAATTACCGGGGCATTACAACCCCGGTTTTCCGGGAATCACGGAGGCGGAATGGTGTTAATCCCCATGGGATTGGGAGTCCTATGGGACTCGATGGGAATGGGGATCATGGAAACACCGCAGCATCTCGTAATGCTGCCGGTGTTTCCTCGGTCAGACCTGGTGGGAACATCACCTCCCGCCTGCAGGAGTCGGGACCAGGCGGTCTGGAAACAACGGTGGCGGCGGGTTTATCGCCACCGTTATTTCCGGACCGCCTGAGTTATAATGAGGCCCAGTGTCTTCTTTGTACATTATGGTAACAGCTGCAAGTTGTTACTGCATACCTTTGTGGCGGTGGTCTTTGGTTGGAGTTGCTGCAGAGAGAGGTCACGCTGTGTGGGCACTGGGTGCAATGCTTGTGCCAGTGGTACATATGTGCATAGTGGTAGCTCGCGGTATGGTGACATGCATTGTTAAAATATGGTGGGGGGGAATGTGTGCAAGGAGCAGCCCCACTGGAACAATGCAGGTTTGGCAGTGTATGTGGCACAGGGTGGTGATGTTTGGGAAATGCGTGAGGAGCACATTGGCAACGTGCAACAGCAGGGCAGGTGTCTTGCAAAGCGTGATTTCAGCATACCATGGTTGTGGTGATAGTTGGAACATGCAACAGCATTTGGTGTGCGGCAGTAGATGGTGCAGTGAGAAGGTGGGTATTGTGGCATGTTTGTGCAAAATGGTAGCTGCACACATGGCCGTCATGTTAACTTCTGCTATTTGCTGCTGCGTAGCGCTATGGCAGTGTACAGGTTGGGTAGCAGTGTTGGCGACAGTGGTGTCTATGTGGATTGTCGCAGAAGCGCCTTGGAGACATGTATGGTGGCATTACGTTGGTGTGTGTGGGTGTGTGTTCAAGGCCTTTACTTTTGGATGCATGGCCAAAGGCTGTAGGCCATAGGCCATGCATTCAAGAGCGTAGGCTTTGCGGACACGCACGCCAGTAATGCATTTTTCAATGTGCACGAGTTAGAGGATGGTGACATGTAAGAAATGGGTGTGGAGCCCATTTCAGCCGTTATAGGCCCCTGTTGCAAATAGATTGTGGGTAGTTTGGCAGTGGCACAATAGTTTGTGAATGGTAGTGGGTTCGCCCATAGTATGTGATTGAAAGTGTACAGGGATGCAGGAGAGAGTGTCTGGTGTGTACATTATGGTAACTGTTGCAATTTGTTACTGCATACCTCCGTGGTGGTGCTCTGTGGTTGGAGTTCCTGCAGAGGGAAGTCACGCTGTGTGGGCACTGGGTGCAATGCTTGTGGCAGTGGTGCATATGTGCATAGTGGTAGTTGACGATATGCTGACATGTAAGGTTTAATTACGGTGGGGGGAATGTGTGCAAGGAGCAGACCCACTGGAGCAATGCAGGTTTGCCAGTGCATGCGGCACAGGGTGGGGATGTTTGGGAAATGCGTGTGAAGCACATTGTCGGTGTGCTACAGCAGACCAAGTGAGTTCCAAAGCATGAATTGTGCATTCTATGGTTGTGGTGATAGTTGGAACATGCCACAGTATTTGGTGTGCGGCAGGAGATGGTGCAGTGAGAAGTTGGGTAGTGTGGCCACAGGGTGCAGTGCGTACGTAATGGGACTATGGAAGTGGGTATAGTTGAAGGGCAGCTTATATGTGGTTGGTTACTGTGCTGTGTGCAAATATAATGAAGTAGGCCCAATGTTGTGAAGGTGGTGTGCATAGGTTGGCATTGACACAATAGCGTGTGATCGGTATTACGTAGGGGTGGTGCAGGCTGCAGTATGGTTGTGGCTTCTGTTAAGTGTGACATGTTTTTGTGCATGGGTGTTTTATGGGTTGAAGGAGATGGGAAGAACTGGCGCTAGCGTATAACGTTTGTGCATAATGTTGGGTGCCCACATTGTCGCTTGCTTGGATGTGCAGTGTTGCGGCGAGTGTTGAAAGGGTTGCAATGTTGTCTGCATACCTAAAAGGTGTGCTGGGGGCATGTTAGGATGTTTGTGGATGCTGCAATCCTGCCTTCTTTAGCAGACATTTCTGGTGGAGGGGCTTTCCAAACAAACTGAACGTTTACTGAGAGTGTTGAACGGTAAAAAAGGAGTGGTGTACAGAAATGACAGTATGCAATGCAGAGGGACCTAATTTAGGGAGTGCTGATAAAAAGGCACTGTGCAAAGGGAAGAAGTATTGGCACAGATTTTTGGGTCGTCACCCTCACTGTAGATGGGGAAGCGCACGTGCACATCCTCCCATTACGAGAAGGGTGGAAATGGAAATGGAATTGTGGGAAATAGACAACTACGAGTTTAGGGCGTGGTTCATAGGAAGGGGCGTTACCTTTTTGTCACAATACTGTGTCGTGAGGGTGGTCGACATAGAGAGACGGACTGTGTTTATCATCGTTGATATCTTTGTGCACCATCTGCACAGATGTTGCGTGCAAAGAGGTATTGCTGGTAATTTCTGGTTGGAAGGAGTGGGTGCTTTCTGGGTCTGTCAGGGTGACTGCAGTTTCGCGGGATGGTTCGCCTTTGCAGATATGTGGCGTCCGTCAAGAACGTGGACTGTGTCGTGGTGCACTATGGAAGTGCACATTTGGGTTACATGCCCTGTGGAGGATTAATCCGTCTACTGATGAGGTTGCTGACCGCAATGATGCAGATTTTCCCTACTGCCAAGGTGGTTTTCTCATGCATCACACCAAGAGAAGTGTGGGTCCATAACGGTGTAATTTGTCCCCAGCCAGTGGTCGGAAGGTGTATTATAAACAGATTTATGCTTCGGTTTATGCAGACTGCTGGCATGTTCTCCACCCACTACGAGATCGCAAAAAATGGCTTTTATTTGAGCGCCATTGGCAATGCCGTTTTCTTCCACACTGTGCAAGAAGCATTGACCAGAATGTTGTAAAAATGTGAGGACAGGCAAACAGAAATGCATACACAGAGAAAATACAGATAAAATGTGCTTGCACGCAAGTAAAAAAAAAAAAACTATTTCACAAATACGCTGGAAGACTGAATCCCCAGCCTAGTTTCATATTGTTTAACTGTTTAGCATCCACCACACCCCCACCCCCCACACCTTCACCATTACATAAAGGTAGTGGATTACGCATTACTTTCAGGATGGCACGTGCCACATCCTGGGTGCCCATGCGGATGTAGAAATCGTGCATACTTTCATTGAACTGTGCAGTGGATCTGCTTTGGAATGGTACGACATTTGTACTGTCCATGTGTAACGGTACATTTCAAGTGTTGCACAGCAGTGACGGTGTTTGATGATGGCGCCTTTAATGTGATTGATGGATGCGTGTGTGTCTGTTTACCAGTCACCTAATAAGGTACAGCTGCAGAGAAAATAGTGCAAAGAGAAGGAGTACTATACCAGTTTACAGGGGTGCGGGCCACATGCGACTTTAGAAGGTGCACATGGCAAAATCTGCCCTTTACACCACCTTGCCCAATTGCCATGGCAGTGTGGGGATTAGCCAATTAAGTAGAGCGGGTGTGGATAACAGGAAGGGGAGGTGAAAAGGTTGCACATTCTACTCTGCGTGCTGAGGGTAGCTGACACTTTGACAGCAATTTTGGTTTGGAAGGAGTGGACGCATTGTGGAATGCTGTTTATGAGTGCCATTTTGTCGATATGCATGCACTTTGCAAAGACCTCGCCACGTTTTCAGTAGTAGATGTTACCGTAATTTCTTACGGCGGCATGCATATGGTTACCTGCCTTCCTTACACTTGTCCCGTAGACTGAGGAGGTTGTTCGGCAAGGACACTTTTTCCCACCGCCAAGGTGCTTCTCTCATTTACAATACCGCAGAGAGCATGGTCTACTGCTCATGGATGTTGTGCCGAGCCAGACGAAGGAATGTGTCACATCAACAGAAGCATGTACACTTTTTTTTGGCCGCTCGTGGAATATTCTTCTGCAACAGTGACTTTATTACTTGTGAACATGCAGAGTGTTTCCAAGCAAATGGCATTTTGTTGTCCTCCATTGGCAAAGCAGTTTTGTTTGCTAACGTGAAGTGTTTACTGAACTAATGTGCGTAGAAGAAAACTCAAAAGCTACTCAAAACAAAAAAAAAAAAAAAAAAGTTTTGTAGAAGGATCTTAAAAATAAAAAATAAGACTCTTAAGAGTCGCCCCCTTACTACGAACATTCCTGCCCTGGATGCAAGTTATTTCCCCGGCTGCACGCAGCACGAAAGCGACAATCAGGGATTTTGCGGGTGGCGGCCACGAAATTTGGAACTGTGGGGATTGTCCAATGAGTTGCTTAGAATGTGCGGCAATAGGAAGAGGGACTCCTGCTGCACTGGGAACCGGCCCTCGACGTACTTGGGGATTCGCACGTGCCACATTCAACGCTCATCACCATGTTAGACTATGGGAATGGGACGGTAGCGATTGCCCTATCATGTGTTGCTCAGGGTGTGCGCCAGAGGAATGCGTGCCAACAGGAAGAAGGACTCCTCCGGCTTTACTGGGGCACGGCCCTGTCGGTACGTGGAGAAAGGCACGTGCCACATTCTGCATTTGTGAGCATGCTGGCAAATTGAAATGGGACTATGTCCTTTGGCCAATGAGGTGCTCAGGGTGTATGTTACAGAAAAGAGCACCAATAGGGCGAAGAGGTCCTCCTGCTTCACCGGGGCGCCTCCCTCACGGTGATTGGGGAAAGTCACGTACCACATTTTGCCCTTGTCACCATGTTGGACAATTGAAGTGGGACTATGGCATTGGGCCAATCAGGTGCTCTGGGTATGCGTCACAAGAAAGGGAGGCATTCACTTTCCCCTTTACTTTTTGTACTGTGGCTGGGAAACATGGCAAGGCGCACAGTTTTCGTGTGTGGGTGATTACTTTGTGGAAGATCTGTGCGCGTATGCCCTCTAAGAAGACTTGTCTAGCAATTTAGGTTTGGAGGGAGTGGACGTTTTGTGAGTGGTATGCAATCGTGCTGTGTCGACGGACTGCTTCTAGAATGTCGATGCGTGGCCTCTTCGGCAACTGTACACGTTGTGATCGTGCATTTTGGAGGCTTCTTTTTGGGTTCCACGCCTTGTTCTTGTGTGTTCAGTCAACGTAAGATTTTGATGAAAGCACGCAGCATATTTTTCCTACTGCCTCGGTGCTTTTCTCATGTATACTTCAGAGAATCGCCTGCCATTATTTCAATGCTTCCTGTCAGCAGCCAGAGGTCGGAAGGGGTCTCATCAACAGAAGCATGTGTGACTGCTTGAGTGCTGCTGGGATGTTCTCCTGTGAGAATGAAAACATTGCTTCTCGATACATACACCTTTTCAAGGGAAATGGCATGCATTTGTTGGCCAGTGGCAATTACATGTTCGTGCACAATCTACAGACTGCACTGAAGACCCTACTGTAATATTGTGAGTTGCAGTTCAAAACACATTCACATATGAAAACCGCAAAGAAGTGTTCCTAGGGAAGCACCTTTAAAACATTTTTTTTTTAAAAAGAAACACAAAAAAACAAAGGATCTTTTAAAAGCCGCCACACCCAACGACGTGCGCTCCCCCGGTACAAAGTTATTCTCCACTGCTGCACACGTGGACCACGAAAAGTCTGCAAATATTGCGATAGTTGCATGGTGGCACATGGTACATACGCTCCTTTTGCAGATGGCACCCATAGAAATGGGCCTGCAGAGGCTACGGGATTTGGAAATTAAGTTTGTGGGAGTGGTGTGTACGGCCCGACGGAGCAACTCTATTTGTTCACAGAAATGCAGAAGGTGCCGTTATGGGTGTGTGTTTTACGAGGCACAGCGTGCGGATTTCAGGGTATGTCGACATGCATTCAGTCAAAGTGAATGGAAAACACTGTGCCCTTGCTACTCATCTACCAATCTATGATGTACATGTGTACTGCTATGGACTAGGTACAAGGAAGTGCCAGATTTTGGTTTCTGTGCGTCATACACAAACTTTCCCGACATTGTTGTTCATTGGGCAGGGAACATTGCAAAGCATGTTACAGGAGTTCCAGTGCCGTTTGCGGTCAATGGGGCACGTGCCCAGTTTTAACCAGGTTACTCACCGTAGTGACCACCTTACTCCTAGTCCATAGTCCCCTTTCCTCCATACTTATGGGACATCTTTCCATCCTGTGAGACGGGACCGGAGCATTTTGTAAAACGCATCCAACATTTTGCAAAAATGTGTCCTTCCTCTCTTTCTTACACAGGGCCCGGCACGCGGCTGTAACCCCGCCCACGTTGGCTCCGCCCCGCGCATCGCCCATCAGTCCTTTTCTATCGCCAGGTCTAAGACCTATTAGCAATACAGAGGAACCTTATTACGGGAGACGGCGGAAAGGGGTCTATGGACTAGGAGTAAGGTGGTCACTACGGTGAGTAACCTGGTAATACTCCTACGTCCCGTCCCCTTTCCTCCATACTTATGGGAGATTCCCAAGCACTCCTTACAGGAACTATGGGTGGATATAAATACCCCTTACTGAAACAGGTTCTTCAGTACAGCCTGACCAAACTGAGCGTCAGCTCTTGAGCTCATGTCGAGACAATAATGCTTAAAGAAAGCAGATGGGGAGGCTCAAGTAGCTGCCCTAGCAATGGACTCCCAGGGGACATATTTCTTAAAAGCAACCGGGGCTGCCTTACCCCGCACCAGGTGTGCATGAATACCCTTAGGAGGTTTCAGCCCTTGGACAGTGAAAGACTGATGCAGGCAGCGATCCACCTAGAAATAGTTGCCTTAGACGCCTGCCTGCCCTGAGGGTTACCAAAGGTCACAAAAAGTTGAGAAGAACTAAGCCGGAAGTCCTGTCAAGGTAGCACTTGAGAGCTCTTCGGACATCAAGACAGTGTAGAACCCTCTCAGCCTCAGAGGCAGGGTTCGGAAAAAAGACCGGTAGGGAGACCGACTGATTCAGATGGAATTCGGTCACTACCTTCGGTAGAAAGGCCGGGTTTGTCCGAAGGACTACCTTGTCCTTGTGAAAAACCAAGAAGGGATGCTCCACCGACAATGCCTGGAGCTCACTCACTCTCCTTGCTGACGTAACGGCGACCAAAAAGGACACTTTCCAAGACAAGTACTTGAGGTCCACCATAGCCATTGGTTCAAAGGGTTTATGGCACAGCGCTGTCAGGACTACATTTCGCTCCCACGCCGGGTGCGGACTACGAACCGGAGGGTAGAGGCGTGTCAACCCTGCAAAATGCTTCTTAACCACTGGGTTACTCAGAGAATAAGAGCACTGGTCTGTAGAAAGATAAGCGGAAACCGCTGAAAAGTAAGTTCTGCATGACAGAACATGAACCCCTGACTCTGCTAGGGAGGACACGAAGGACAGCACCATGTCAATCCTGGCCACCCTTGGATCCAACTTCTTCTCCAAACACCAATGACAGAACCTGAGCCATTTACTCTTGCACTGAGATCTGGTCGAGGGTTTCCTGACTGCCTGGATAATGCGCATGTTATTTGAAGACAAATTCAGATGCTCTAAAGACTTGAACTCAGGCACCATGCCGCCAAGCTGAGTGATTGTGGTGAGGGGTGCCACATCTGCCGTTCCCCTTGGTGAAGAAGGTCGGGAGTTACTGGTAACCTGATTGGCGGATACACCGACAGGTGTTGAAGTTCTGAGAACCAAAACCTGGCCGGCCACCACGGAGCTATAAGTAGAAGGGAACTGTTCACCGAGTTCTTCAGCTTCCAAATTGCACGGTGAACTAGAGGCAGAGGCGGGAAGGCGGAAGCTCTCATGTTGTGCCATGGAATCTCGAGAGCATCCCCCAGAGAGGAGGCTCCCAGCCCCCCTCTGGAGGCATACTGAGGTAGCTTCTTGTTCACCGCCGTAGCGAAGAGGTCCACCTCCGATGTGCCCCAAAGCAAGAAAATCCATGAGAGGACTTCCGCCTTCAATTCCCACTCGTAGCTGATCACTGTCCGTCCGCTGAGGGCATCCGCTGTGACAGTCAGCTGGCCTGGGATGCGCACTGCAAGCAGCCAGACACCATGAAGCACGGCCCACTCCCAAATCTGGATAGACAGGTCCACGAGGGGGGGAGACTTTGTTCCCCCTTGCTTGTTGATGTAATACATTGACACCACATTGTCCATTCTTATGCAGACCACCTTGTTGACAATGAGCGGTCTGAACGCCCTGAGCGCTAGGAAGATCGCCAGAAGCTCCAGATGATTTATGTGGAGGAGTCTGTCCTGGGGCGACCAGAGGTCCGAGACCTAAAGAAGATCTAACGTTGCACCCCACCCCAGAAGGGAGGAGTCCATCGTGATCGTCACCATGGGGACCGGGTCCTGAAACCCTGCGCCCCCAGACAGGTTGCTGAGAGACTATCACCAATCCAGTTCCAATCTCATGGAATCCAGAATCATTATCTGCTTGGAATCCTTATCCACTGCCTGACGCCATGAACTCCGAAGAGCCATCTGGGTCCGTCTCATTTTGAGACGAGCAAGAGGAAGAGCCAGTATACACGAGGACATGAGGCCCAGAAGCCTCTGGAACCACCAGGCCGACATGCTCTCCGACTGCGCAAACATCTGACACGTGGCTAACAGATCCTCTATTCTGTCCGCGGTCAGATACACTCTGCAGTCGATCGTGTTCCAACGAAAACCCAGGAAAATCAGGTCCTGTGAGACTGTCATGGAGGATTTCTGCCAGTTCATGAACTACCCAAGATGGAACAGGAGCTGAAGGAGAGACTGGAGATTGCCCGCTGCCGCCAGCGGACAAGGGCTGCGTAAGAGCCAATCGTCCAAATATGGATACACATGGATACCCTGAAGACGAAGATAGGCCGCAATCACTGACATCTTTGTGAAGACACGCGGCGCCGAGTTGAGGCCAAAAGGAAGCACCCGAAACTGGAAGTGCTCCTCTCCCAAAGAGAAGCAGAGGTACCTCCTGTGTGGATTCCAAATCAGGATATGCATGTACGCGTCCTGAAGATCCACAACGCTGAGCCAATAGCCCATCTGTAAGGAGGAGCGTATCTGGCTGGGCGTGATCATCTTGAATTTCTCTTGGGGTAGGAAAAGATTGAACTGGGAAAGGGCTAGGATGGTGCGCAGGCCAGCCTGGTTGGGTTTGGGCACCGTAAACAGTCGGGAGTAGAAGCCCTCCGCTCGCTCCCCAAGGGGGAACGGGTTCCACAGCTCTAAGGTCCAGAAGTTTCTGAACTTCGGCCTTGAGGGAGGGTGAGCCCAACAACTGAAAGGGAGGGTTGAGGGGTGGGGAAGGGGGTAAAGGTAAGCGGAAGCCCGCTCAAGCGACTGAAAAGACCCATCTGTCTTCTGTGATGGTCTGCCACGCCTCCCAATGAGACGCAATGCGTCCTCCCACCGGTCTTGTGCGAGTGCGGAAAACCCTCATTTGGCAGGCTTATCGGTGGCAGTGCCACCTGAACCTGATGAGGCGGCTGAGGAGCGGGAGAAAAACCACATGCGCTGTTGTCTACCACGGTTATTATATGTAGCCGCAGCCACCACTGTGGAGGAGGGAGGAGAACAACACGACAGGGCCACCTCTTCCAAGGAATGTAGCCTGTACCTCGTGTCAATCTTATTGAAAAAAAGTCCCAAGTGTGGCTTTTCCCAGACTCTTCGGACCTCGGCCAGAACGTCCTTCTGCAGGAACAGGCCGGTACGCTCCAAGGGAGACAGGGTGAACGCCCCAGAAAGCACGCCCTCCTGTGGAGCGGGTGCCTCGGGCACCAGAACATCTAAGAAACTCATCATGTCCAGTACCCGGTCATGAAAGGCTCTGATAGAGCGGGGAAGGTCCTCGTTGTCCTGATCACCTTGAGGATCATCTGACAGGTCAGCATCCTGCTGAGCCGTGTCAGGCACTGCCTGGTCCACTGGGGACAATGGAGGCGCCGGCGGAACCACCCGAGGAATGGGTGGAGCCGGAGACGTAGGTGGACATATCTCCTTGAAAACCCCTTTGAAATATTCCCTCATGGGGTCGGTGCGCATAAGCGCTTGAAATTTACTGAAAAAGGTGTCCTCAGGAGACTGTTTCGGAACCTGAGGAGGCCTCTCATGAGGTGGACAAATCCAGGGACGTAACGGGGAAGGGCGCCACACAGGCTCCTCCGCCGACGTATCCACATAAATCAAAGGTGCCGCCCCTGCGGGCAACGAAACATTGTGCAGAAGAGGCATCCAGCCGTTCCAATCATAAACCGGCTGGTAAGGATGCGCACAAGGGACTTAAGGTTCACCCAAGGGGCCAAGCCCTACACCAGAGGCCGAGGGCGTAGTTGTAGGGGTAGCACCTAAAATGGCCACCGCGGTCGTGGCGGGAACGGGCGCCTTTTTGTCCTCATCTGAGGGGAACTGCAGCACGTGAGGAAGTGAGGCACGGGTCCCCGTCGATGGATCGGGGGTCTTAATCTTAGCCTTAACATAAGGAACCTCGGCAGAGCCGGTACTATGAGGCCTGGAATGTTTTTGTGACATACCAACCGCCAACTGAGCCTTCGAAGGAAGGACCTCGGCACTGCCGGTAAAAGATGAACTTTGCTTCTTTGCCCCCTCAACAGATCTGGTGTCACCACAAGAGCGGGAACTTTGAGCAACTGCTTTCACTGACAAGGCCTTGTCCGGCCTCTCAGAACTGTTGGTAGCTTTAGCCTCTGAACGAGGGACCTCGGACCCAGGCCCGGTAACAGCCTTATCTGCGCGGGTCTCGAACATCCGTTCGGTATCAACAAGCCCAGCCAAGGCCTCGGGGCGCACCCCGGTCTTGTTTTTGAGGGAAGCCGACAGAGGCCTCAGAGCGAGCTCCGGTACCCCACGATTCAGTAGAACTGGGTCTACAAATAGCCCCCACAGGAGGGGCCTCGGAGCGTACTCTAGTATTCACAGGCCCCTTACGGAGACCCTCGGAGAAAACTCAAATAGAATTATTAGGCCCAACGTGCACCTCAGGGCGAACCCCAGTGACAGAGCGATCAACGCCCCTCCCGGACCGAGAGGAACCCGGGAAGGTATCCCCCAGCCGGGGTGCTCTGAAAAGTAAAGAACTTACCGGGCGTTTCTTCTTCTCGTCGATGAACGCCTGAAAATGCGAAGGAGGAGTTTGTCGGAACATCTCCTCCCACCACTCCAACCGACGCTGAAGTGCCCGGATCGAAAGGGAGTCACAGTAAAAACAGGAGTACCAATGGTGTTCCGGACCCAAACACTCTAAACAAAGAGGATGGGGATCCGCCCTCACGAAGCGACGGTGACACGATGAACAATCTGGAAAGTCTAACTTGAAAGACATAGACTAGTAAACGAACGCTAGCGAGAGCCAGAGAGGAAAAAAGGGAAGAAAATCTTCGAGGATGCAAGTGCGTTTGGCCCCGATCGAGCTGAGAAAAGGACTGATGGGCGATGCGTGGGGCGGAGCCAAGGTGGGCGGGGTTACGTCCACGTGCCGGGCCCCGCGCAAGAAAGAGAGGAAGGACACATTTTTGGAAAAATTTGGATGCTTTTTACAAAGTGCTCCGGTCCCGTCCCACAGGACGGAGAGATGTCCCATAAGTATGGAGGAAAGGGGAAGGGACGTAGGAGTAAATGCGTTTCTTTTCGATCTTTTGCATACCTTTCTATCGCAGTATGCAGCTACCGAAGTGGCAGCGTCATTTTCTATTTGGTCCGTCAATGGAAACAGTGCGGTACATTGCAAAGCAGTGTAGTTGTGCATTTCTTTTTCATGTGCCAATGCCATACTTCGCCCATGCCATTATGACGTTTCACAGTACGAGTACTTTTCCCCACCTACAACGTTCAACTTTCTGTGCCAGCTATCTCGACTTCTGCACACCCCATCTAAATTGGCTTGGTGCCTTTCTAGCAAGTAGTGATATTTTCTTGCAGAAAGTGTTGCGCTGCGACTGTCTTCAAAACGCTCTGCAACACATAACGAAACCCCTTTGTACAGCACACTCCTTTCTAAAAGACTGCACTACAGTGTTCTCCACAATGCCATGCCTCCCGCCCTGCATGCGTGCATTGGCAATTTTGTTGTTCATCTGTGAAAGGTGCTTTCTTTGCTTACCTTTTTTTGTTCCCCAGTGCATGTTTATTTATTATTGCTTTCTCATACACGCCACAGAAGGAAAGCCAGGAAAAGTCTGGTACAGAATGCCTAGATATTATATGGGGCATGCCAGGAGACGTAATTATTGGGTGGCCATTACCGACATAGGCGGTACTCATTGTAATGGTGCTGTAATGACCGTTGCACTGCACTTCCAAGTGCCTTCCCTGTGCACAGTAGCGCATTGCACTACATGTACATTAAAATGCCTTTTGCCAGGTAAGTCTGTAGCGCAGCATTTCCTTTGGAAAGGTTGTTTTACAGCTCCACTGCCGTACAGGAGGGACCCTCTTGTTGTCCGCAGTAGATGCGGCAAATGCTGTACATGAAAGTACCCAACGTCATTCTTTGAAAGGCGGTAGCCAGCGCACTGCTTCTTTGTCCTTCAATTTGAGTTGTTGTCACATGCACTACAAACACTTTATGCTACGCTATTACTGTTAGCGGTATCATTCGCGGATATACATACATTGTGGAATGCAAGAATGTTTACAACAACGCCAACCACAGCTTCTTTACCTATGCTACAAAGCCATTTATTCTGTGCAACCCATGCACATACAGCGCTTTTCCAACCGCCAGTAAGCTTGTTTGCGTTCTGCATATTCTGCGGTTTCCTTACTTGCCTTTACATGCACTAGTATGTGCATGCGGAAGGTGCACCAGCTTTGCAATTTTGCAGCCTTATTACAAACTGTCCCACTTGCAGTTGCATCTTTTCGTCAACTGTCTAACCGGCAGGTGTCCTGTTAGTACTTTCCGTCTCACTGCTCATGCACACACAATGTATCAGTTTCACGGGTCATGGAAAAGGAAGCAGCAGATAAATCTAAGTCATGCCACATTTAACACACCCACGTCACAGTGCAGGTTGCTGTTCATTGTTTAGCAGTGGCCGTTATACAGTTAGGAGTAATTTAGTCACACATTGCTACCTCCCATGAAGTGGACAGCAATACTTTAAATGTGGTAGCTTACTGCATGAATACATTGGGCTGGAGACAGGTGCAGTGTTCTTAGCATACACTGTATGACCTATGCATGGGTCTAGGTGTGGAACATAAACATGTGTGCTTCCACAACTACTTAAAAGTGCATTTCAAGATGTAGAAACTAATGGAGTCCTACGGATACTTGCTGTGTAATTGCACATACGCCAACCAGGTGAAGTCTACATATGTTACTATACTAAAAATATTTTCTCTTTACTGAACAAACTACCGCAAAGCAACATTATGCTTAAAGAGTCCTACTAAAAACCTATGAAATTCACTAACACAAAAACTTGTTAAACGGACGTTATGGTTAAGTTGTGCTAGCAAAAACCTACGAAATTCAATGGAAAATGGTGTTACAGGGACGTTATGGTAACAGGTAAAACCTAAAAACCCCAGAAATTCGACAGTTGTGGTAAGCTAAGCAATCATAACTAGTGCCACCAATGTGCACTGCAAGGACTAACATCTATGACATCAAAGATGCCATCACACATCTCATTGATGACATCACATGTGCATTTAGTTTTTTATTAGAAAGCCTCCACAAGGGATTGTTATTGTAATGGTGGCAGAAAACTATCAAAGATTATTGGAAGAGCTATCATGAGATAAGTGGGTCATTGAGCAATGCATAGCATGCACACCATTGTATTACACACTTCTTCAATGTACATAAAGCAACTCATGTGCAAACGTAGCCATTGTCTGCACAATGCCTCATGGAAGTGTAACCTTCAAAATCTTCCCATGTTACATAGTGAAATCATGAATGCATTCGTTTTAGAGTTTCGGGTACTGTGAAACATGTAAGGCATAGCTACCATTGCCTTTATAACTACATAATTACACTCCTGAACAGAAACCATAAAGACACCACAATGCATACAAACATGACCATATACAGGGGAATTAAAGTAAGCTAAAAAGCAGCAGTACTACCAGAATCTGTTCATAACATAACTGATTATCTTCATGCACAGAATCGTGTGCTGTGTTTTACGCTTTCTTCTTCCCCTATATGTATATGTATCATATGTGAGTGAACCGTAAGGAAAGTAGTGTAAGAACATATGAGATGGGTGCCGTACACAAATATAGAACCTTTTGAATTGTTTGTTCCTGACTGGTAATGAAGAAAAGCACCTGGCCTACTTATGGGAGGGAACAAAACAGAGGGAGCGACACATGTGAGGTCATCAGTGATGTCATCAATGAGATTTGTGATGGCATCTTTGATGTCATGGGTGTTAGTCCTTGCAGTGCAGACTGGTGCACTGGTGGCACGAGCTATGGTTGCTTAGTTTAGCATAACTGTCAAATTTCTGGGGTTTTTAGGCTTTACCTGTAAGCATAACGTCCCTGTAACAACGTTTTGCCCTTGAATATATATAACACGGCCCGCGGTAGAGGGAGTGTAGTTATGGTTAAGTTGCTAAACTCATAGAAAGAGCACTTTGCAAAAAAAAGTATATGGCCGGCTCTGCTGAATATTTTGTGAGGTTTTGTGTGTGTGGTGGTGGTGGTGGGGGGGGGGGGGGGGGGGGGCGGGGGAGTGGTTGTAGCGGAGGTCCCAACATTTTTTGTTTTCCCGATAGACCGAATGGGGAAGAACTTTGCACATGACTACAGGCCGAACAGCTGGAGTGATTTTCACTAAATTTGCGGCAGAAGTGGGGGCTTGAGCCAGAACAAGTTACTTACCAACTGTAATGTTCTTTCGATTGGATGTTCCTCCCACGTATTCCTCATCTTATGATATCCGTATCCCAGCTCTGCTGCTTCGGAAACATTTTTTTCACCAGGGGGTGCTGTGTTCGAGACCGCAGAGTCAAAGTCCCTCGAGGGCCGCCGTCGAGGTCATCCGCTGTATAAAGGGCTCGAGCAGCGCCCGTTACCTCAGTTCTGTTTTTACGGTGTTCATGGTCGCATCAGCTGATCAGGTTTTAAGTCCTCAGGCTCTTAAGGAAGCTAGAGTGCAACTGGCGTAAACTGTATGGAGGGGTAGGTTGGGAGGGTCGATGATGAATACATGGGAGGAACATCCAATCGAAAGAACGTTACAGTTGGTAAGTAACTTGTTCTTCGAATGGATTGTGTCTTCCCACGTTTTCCTCATCTTATGATAGACTCCCATAGCAGTGGTAAATTTGGAGGGGAGAGTACTAGAAACTTTAGTTATGGACTGAATGAAGGACAGCCTTTGCAAATAGCCCTCCTTGATATGAAGTGGAGTCCAAGCAATAATGCTTCATAAAGGTGTGCATTGACGCCCAGGTGGCCGCAGCACAAATATCCTGCACCCGGGACGCCCCTATGAAGAGCCGTGGAAGTTGACATGCCTCTGGTTGAATTAGCCCTTAATCCATCTGGAGGCACTTTTCCAGCTTGTTTATAGCATTCAGAGATTGCTAGAAGTATCCATCTGGATAGTTTGTTTAGATACTGCAAGGCCCAATTTGTGCCCAGTATACCCAATGAATAGTTGGTCACATTGTCGGAGATTTGCAATCTGAAAATATAGAAACTGAGAGACCTTTTTGGGTCCAGTCTATGCAACCTTTCGTCTTCCTTACTAGTGTGAGGTGGAGGATAAAAGGAAGGTAAGACAATTTTTTGAGACAGATGAAAAACAGACACTATTTTAGGCAAGAAAGATGGTTTGACTTTTAGAATAACCTTGTCCCTATGGAAAATGGTGTGAGGAGGCTTACAAGACCGTGCCTGCAACTCACTTACCCTGCGGGCTGATGTTATAGCCACTAACAGAATTGTTTTAAGAGTTAGCAATCTTAATGGACAAGAATGTAAAGGTTCGAAAGGAGCACACGAGAAATTTTAAGACTAGATTTAAATCCCAGATGGGCACCTGAAAAGGTGACGGAGGGTATACATTTGTCAGCCATTTCAAGAATTGAATGACTAAAGGCATTTTAAAATAGGACACCTCTTCGGAGGAGCGCTTAAAGATAGATAGCGCTTCAAGTAACCTTTTATAGTACCAACTTGGAGCCCCAAATTGGCTAAGTGTAAGAGAAAAGAAAGTACTGTTGGAGTACTACTAAGAAATGGATCCACATTCTTATCCCTGCACCAGTAACTGAACGTGTTCCAACGACACCGATACAGGGATTTTGTTGCTGGCCTTCTGGCCGAAAGCAAAATCTCCATTACGTCATCCAGGAGGTCCCAATCCTTATATCTTAGCCTCTCAGAAACCATGTGTGAAGGCTGAGTGTCTTGACCTCTGGATGGAGAACCCGACCTTCTGCTTGCGAGAGAAAGTCCTCTTTGTGGAAGACATATTGGAGGGCAGATGGACATGTCCAGAAGGTCCGGGTACCACGTCCTCCTGGTCCAATTCGGGGCAATTAGGGTCATGGTTTTCCTGAACTTTCTCAACCTCCTGATTACGTGAGGAATCACGGGGACTGGAGGAAACGCGTAAAGATGTGGAAATACCCAGTCCACTACAAACGCGTCCCCTAGAGCTCCTCGGGGGAAAATCCACTTGAGGGGTTCTCCAAAGGGCGAAGATCTCTTGAAGGACTTCCTGAGCTAGTTCCCATTCGTGGGATACTGTGCTCTGCCTGCTCAGAGCGTCCGCCCCCGAGTTCAGCTCTCCGGCTAGGTGAACTGCCGATAGAGAGATTCCTTCTTGCATTGCCCAGAACTGGAGCTGCATTGCCTCTCTGCAAAGTGGGAGTGATCCTACGCCTCCTCTTTTGTTGAGGTAGTACATGGCCACTGTTGTCCGTCATTATCATCAGGACATTCTTTCCCCGTACAGAGGGCAGGAAGGCCTTCAGCGCTAGTCTGATTGCCCTTAGCTCCAAAAGGTTGATGTGTAGTTTGGACTCCGATGGAGACCAACGATTATCAGATTGTTGGTGTGGGCTCCCCACCCTGCGAGTGAGGCTTCCGTCACTACCGTTATCTCCGGCCATGGTTGCCAAAAAATTTCCCATTGAGGATATTCTCCATGCAAGCCCACCATAGGAGATCTTGAGCCACTTTGGTCGGGACTTGTAGAAGATCTGACACCTCCCCTGAAAACTGGGACCATTGAGTCCTGAGGGCCAATTGAAGGGATCTCATCCTCAATCTGGCCTCTGGCACCAGAACAATGCAGGATGCCATGAGGCCTAACAACCTTAGGAAGTCGAAAGCCGGTAGATGTTGGGCATTTTGAAACTTTACTACCATCTGCAGAATGTGGTGAGCTCTCTCCTCGGGAGGTGAGGCTTTCCCTGAGGAAGTGTCCAGGGCTGCTCCGATGAATTGGAGTTTTTGGCTTGGAATCATTTGTGACTTCTTGTAATTGAGGGAGAAGCCCAGACTGTGTAAGAAGTGGCAGGTCAAGGTCAGATGTTCCTGGGCTCGTTTGGATGAACTCGCCCCGATTAGCCAATCGTCCAGATAAGGGTAGACATGAATCCCCCTTCTTCTGATACTCTCTGCCACCACCGCCATCAGTTTGGTGAAAACCCTTTGGGGCGGAGGTCAGCCCAAATGGTAGAACCCGAAACTGATAATGAGAACCACCAATTGCAAACCCCAGGTACTTTCTGTGCTCGAGACGGATTGGCACATGAAAGTAAGCATCCTGAAGGTCCAATAAAACCAGCCAGTCCTGAAGCTGAAGAGCCTGAAGGATCTGAGAAAGGGTCACCATCTTGAACTTGTCTTTCCAGAGGAATTTGTTCAGGTTTCTCAAGTCCAAGATGGGTCGCAATTCTCCGCCCTTTTTGGGGATGAGAAAATAGGGGAGGGGGGGGGAGGTGAGTACCAGCCCTTGTTCCTCTCCACTACAGGTACGTGTTCTATTGCCCCTTTCTCTAGCAGGGTTAAAATCTCCTGCACAAGGAGCGAGTCTGGTATTTTTACAGAGTTGGCTATCGGTGGATGATCTTGAGGTCTTTGATGAAAAGGAAGACAGTAACCATGGGTCACTATCTCTAGTGCCCAGGCATCTGACGTAATGCCACGCCATTCATCCAGATACCGAGTGATTCTGCCTCCCACCGGTGTCTTGTGGGTGAAGACCTCAAAGTGGCTTTGCAGCGGCTGCAGCAGTGGCTGAGGAGGTATTAGCCGCTGCTGTGGCTGATCTAGCACCTCTCCCTTTTCCAACACGAAAGGGTTTTCTATGTTGGCCTCTCTGACTGGCCTGCCCCCTCCCTTTTCCAAAAGAGGAATAGAAGCGAAAAGGACGACTCTTCCTTTGTTGCAGCTTCTCCAAGCTTTCATCCGCCTTGTGTAAACAACCTCAAGCCGTCAAAGGGCATATTAAGTCATCTAGATTGCACAGCATGTGTAAACCCAGATTTTCTTAGCCATGCAAATCTGCGCAGGACCGTGCTAGATGCCATGGACCTGCTTATACTATCCGCAGTGTCCAATCCTGACTGAAGGCATTCCTCCATTGCCTCTTTCCCATCCTTCACTATAGCCAGGAAACCATCCCGTTCCTCACCTTCTGGGATGCGTTCAGACGCTGATCATGCAGTGCCACAGGGAATAAGAAAATCTTGCAAATGTGCAAGTGACATTAGTCAATTTAAGGGCCATGCTGCCCGAAGAAAAAGCTTTCCGGTCCCAAGCATCAACTTTATCGTCCCTGTCTGGTGGTATTGATGGGTAAGCTGATTGCCTAGTGGAGGTTGCAGCTTGAACCACTAAACTTTCAGGAGACAGGTGTTTGGATAAATATTCTGGATCTCATAAAGCTCGTTTATATTTTGGTACCAGTTTCTTATTTACTGCAGAAACGAATCAGGAGTCCTACAATTTATCATTACCCTTTTTTGCAGTGCCTTATGGAAACGTAGAACAGGATCTTGTAAAGGACCCTCACTCCTCAGCATGTCAGTCATGTCATCCTGGTCAAAATCCGGGGAGGCTGCTTTCAAACCCATAAAAATCAATGACCCTTCCCATGAGATTCCTATAACTGGGATCAGCATGATCTGTAGGATCTGGTCTTTCAAAATCCACTTCAAGAGAAGTGTCTAAGCCACTGGCATTTTGGAGACAGTCATAAAGGTCAGCTATTTTCGATTGTGGGTCCACTAGTTCTTCAGGGACCTCTCTGGCTCCAAATCTAACTCCAGCTGGAGGGACATCCTCTTCAGAGGAATGTTCTTCATATATAGATGAAATGGATCTAAAAAAATTCCTGTCTAGGTTGAGGGTGGAATTGGTCTAGGTATGGACAATGGCGTCGACTTCGGCCTTGGAATCAAAGGCCTCGATAAAGGCATGAAAGGCGTCAATGGGGAAGACGCTGGCTTCGACGGTGTGGAAGGAGGCTTTGATGCTGTCGAAGAAGGCTTCGGGACAGCTAAAGGGGTCTATGTCATCTTCGTCAGCGGTCTCAACGCTATAGTCGTCAACATTGTCGAGTCAAGTTTTGGCTTCGATTTAGATGTCGATGCCGCTTCCGCTAGCCTCGATTTATGCACCGGAGGCTTTGATTTAGTAGGAGGCGTCGGGGAACTTTCCTGCGAAGACACTCTCGACTCCTTTTCAACTCTTGCGTGTTTAGATCTTGATTTTCCTCTGTCGCTTTTAGAGTGGTAGAGGCATGATCTGGGCCGCTTTCTCAAATATTTTTAGCATCAAAGCCCTGAAGGCCTCCCATTTTTATGGGGAATCGTGCTTTGATGGGTAACTCACTCTCCTCTCAGAGGAGGACGAGGAGGAAGAAGAAGATCTAGGACGTGTCTTTTTTGACTTTTTAGTCAAAGACGAGGAAGATTTCCTGGAGCGACTCTTTGATCGCGACCTCCTCGACTCGTGATGAGATTTTCGACTGGATTCATCCGAATCCTTTTGTCTTTCCGAAGACTTATATTTCCCCTCCTCCACCACCAGCTTACCTCTGCGTTCCCTAAGAGCTTTATTAGACATGGCCTGACAGGGCCCGCACTCATCAACCCGATGGTCTGCGCTGAGGCACCAGAGGCAATTCAGATGGGGGTCGGTTATAGACATCTTCCTGCCACACTTCAGACATTTTTTTAACCCTGTCTTGGGTGTGGAGGGAGTAGAAGATGAGGACATCAAAGACATTTCTGATGCACCATTCGTAACACGAAGCAGTTGCGTCGGAAAAACGGAACTGAGGTAACGGGTGCTGCTGGAGCCCTTTATACAGCGGATGACGTTGACGCTCGACGGCCGAGGGACTTCGACTCCATGGTCTCGAACACAGTGCCCCCTATCGAAAACATTTTTCTGAAGCAGCAGAGCTGGGATACGACTATCATAAGATGAGGAATACGTGGGAGGACAATCCATTTGAAAGCATGCTTGTGTGTGTTTGGTTGCAATCAGACCAGTATTATTTTTTGTTGCAAAACACTGAAATATACGTCCCAAAATAATTAGTGATATCTGGGTCCGCTCTGCGGACCGATGTCTCATTGGCCTGCGGTATGCCGTGCTGTCGGCGAACAGTGGACGCAGCCGGTGGTTGGCTGGAGGGAAGCGTGCTGTGTGTCAAGGTTTTTGGGAAACGTCACCATGGTGTATCGGAGGACAGTGTTGCGTTGTGTGTGGCAAGGATCTACACTACTGTGTGCATGGCTGGGCTTTTTGTACGTAGCAGTGTGCGTATACTGAAAATAGCTATATGTGGAACCGCTTCGCTGTCCTGTTTCCCTGCTCCCAGCGCAGCCAAATGTTTGCTTGCACTGCAGTGTGCAGTGACAGGATGTGTGAACAGTGTTCCATGCCGGCGGCCTGTTGTATCGGAAGACAATGCAGTGGCAAAAGGATTTGAAAATCATTGTGTACAGCATCTTGTGTTGGGAAGAAGGGATGAAAGGCAGCAGGAGTGAGAGGAACTTCACGTGATATCTATCAATATACAAGAAGGCGGTGGTGGGACAGTGGTATCCAGTGGCAGGCACATTTGCTGAAGGGGAGTGCATTCCACAACACATGACGATGTAAACATAGCATGTACTATGGTGTGCTGTGTGAGGTAAGTTTGTAGCCCCTTGGCTGCATGCCTGGAGCCCTACCACAGAAAATTATGTTTACTGCACGTACTAGAGTGGTGGGAGCAGGCTGAAAGCTGTGAAGATTGTCTTGTTTGGTTGGCATGCTTATAATGGTTTCTGATTGGAAGTGGGTAGCGGCGCGGAACACACTGGTATGTTGGTGCATTACGGTAAGTGGAACACGTGTCGTTGCGTCTCTGCTTTATGGTGTGGCAGTTGGGTGGAAGTGCTGATGCGTATGTTGCTTTGTGATATTTAGCACAGGCGTAACTGGCCACCTGCATGGCTCTGTTATGATGTGGTGAGTCTAGGCCTTAATCACAGCCTCCACAATATAATACAGCAATGCAGTTGTTACTGTGCATTCTTTTGGAGTTGGTGAGTAGCACACAATGGTTGCGGGGGACATCGTGCACTTGGTGGAACAGCAGAAGTGAGCTGCTATGCGTACATTACCATATGGTATACATGTTTGCCCCTGTTGCACAATAGGGAGCCACATCTCACCATCTGCATTTACATTTGCTATGGGTGGACCCTTCCTTCACGAAGCCTTTTACCACATTGCACATTGAAAGGAAGTCATCAGAAAGTTGCAAATTGCAAAATGTACACAGCCACTCACATACCGGTATGCGCAGGCAACACACCGTAATTGAGCAACGTATGTACAGATGTGGCCAGGGTGAAAGTTGGCAGGCCCATTTGCTGATGGGGCCTGCATTACACATGAAATGCGAAGTAAAACGTAGGTTGCACTAGGGTGTTCAGTGTGTGGTGAGGCCCAGCGGTCAGTGATGTGCAGTTTGTGATCATTGCATAAAATGTTGCTTTTATGGTTGTGGGGCTTGGTTGGAATTATTACACTGTGTAGCATATGCTTGGACCTGATGGAGTGACGACTCCTCCAGTGTGGCCTGTGGGAGAAGTATCGAAATAGTGGATGCTTAGAAGTGGCTAGGGGTGACCTGCATGTACCTGGCCACTTGTCCACCTGCATAAGTCTGTTATGTTGAGCTGGGTGTGGACAAGGGCAACACTGTTGGGTGCATGACGAAAAGCCTGCAGCCCGTAGGGTAGACACCGAAGAGGCTACGTTTGCTCAATAGTACACCACCATAACGCCAACATGCTCTTTTAAGTATGCATGTTTCCGCTGGTGGTGACGTTGAAAAAAATGGTTGTGCAGTACCTTGTAGATGTGGTTGACCCGATAGGCGTCCGGTACCATATGGTACCCATTATGCCACCACCTTGCACATTAGGGAGCCACATGGTGCTACTTGAGGTTGATATCAGTTGCCTTTTGCACCACCCGTCATATGTTACGTTTCTGGATTGTGGTATGTGGGAAATGATCTGTTTCATGAGGCCACTATGTTGTGCTGGGTGTAGGTAAGGCCTACAGTATTTGGTACATGGCCAAGGGCTGTAGGCCGTTGGTTATGCACCCAAGAGCCTATCCCTTGACGACAGCCAGCATACCGTACTGCAGCCATGTACAGTTGCCTCAGTTTGTCTCCGAGGATAGTGACCTTTGAATAATGGATGCGGAGAGCATTTCACTCTTGGTGGAACAACCACAGTGAGGTGCTATGCGTTTGCAAGCACATGCTGCATGTAATGGCACATGTTGCACATTAGGCTGTAATTTGACCACAGCTACAGGTCGGGGGTGTTTCATGAACAGAAGCATGTGTGCAGTGTTGGGATGTTCAGCACCGACTACGACAGCATTAAGGAGCAAGATTTACACTGGGTGCAAGGAAATGGAATTTGTCTGCCTGCCAGTGGCAATGCTGTTTTGTTTGCCACTCTGCACGCAGCATTGCATACAATCCTGTAGAACTGTAAGAGAAGCATTGACGTTCAGTACCTACAAGTGTGAGGAGGAGAAGGGAACAGGAACGCATCGAAAGACATAAAAAACAAAAAATGCGTAAGCAAGGATGTACATAACAAAAAAAAAGGACAAATAAAAAGTTTTAAAAAACATTTCTTTTCTGAGATAGTACTACAGACCCAACTCCTTATCCTGTTTTACAATTACCCGCCAGCCTGTTCCCCTCCCTCCCTACCACAAAAAGTCTGCGGTTTACGCTGAACGTTACGCTTTCATGGGCCACATCCACTTATTTTCTGGGTGGGAGCCATGGAAAGGAAACTGTGGAGCGAAAGACACGGTTTATAAGATTGGTGGGTCCGGTGTGTACTGAAAAAGTGTACCAGATCGTGTCTTTGTACAAAGCAATACAGAAGGCTAAGGTGGAAGTGAGCAAAGTAAGGAGCAGGCAGCCAGGGTGCATGCATCAAATGTATGCATTTCTTTGGTGTTAGTAACATGCAAGGTGTGCTGCGTGTGCCCAATATCTTTTGACAAGTGTGCAGTAAGGGGGGTAGTGGCGAAACCAAAACAACAACTTTGCAGTGTGCACGGTAAGTGGCAGGCATCCCACTGTTGTGCATGCATTGTGTGCATGATGTAATATGAAGTGCGATTGCATGCTACAGCATTCGTAATGCACCTACACACACGTATAGAAAACAACAACGAGGCAAAGGAAGGCAAACAGAGGGGAGCCACAGACAATGAACCTACTAGGCTAGGTGTGACTTATACCCCCAAGTGCATGGGTGGAGGGAGGGGAAGGTAGAGTACATGGGAAGAAGAAGTACAAATATGGACCAATTGTGCTAAGTGTACGTATAAGTGCACACATGAGGTGGTGGATACACTGTTAGGCATACAGGAAACAGTTGTTAAGTGTGGGGTTTGCTAGAAAGCCAGTGTAGGGGTTTGCCTGGTAGGGGGAGGTGACATGGGTTCGACATCACAGAGTCGTCAGGTAAGTAGTGCATATTAAGTGTACGTCATGCAGTTAGCTGGGGGGGTGAGCAGAAACAGCAGACGCAAAGAGAAAGACTTTGAGGTTATTCCGGACCCTGTGAAGGTTCCCTGCATGTGTGGAGGATGTAGGGAGCCTGTTTACAGAGGAAGGCCCCAGGTGAAAAAGCACATCTACCAGCAATTGTTTTTTTTGTAGAAGCACGTGACCCTGAGGGAGTTGCAAACGGATAAGAGAAGATCTTGCACATGCACATATATAGGGAGTTAGATTTGAAGGTATTGTGGTCCCAGGGTCCAGAAGGCCTTCTGCATAATGCATAGTCTTCTCCCTTTACTGCTTGCAGCCACTGGGAGTTATTGGCGACATTTTAGTGCAGGACAGATACCATTCCAAGTTGCGCACTCCTTTTCTGGATGCGTTGCAGAGGGCGGAGAGTGCAAGGGGCCACATTTAAAAAGAGCCTGCTATAATAATGCAGCCTACGAGAAGTACAGCTGAGCAGACAATGATCTTTTGGAAAGTTGCTTTCCCTGGATACGATACAATTAATGCTGCTATTGATGCCATTTTTGTATACTTTATGTAGGAGGTGGGGAAAACATTTTGTACCATTGTGGGAAGGATAGCAAGGAATTCCTGTGTGGATATTACACTGTATGATACGGGTCAATGAGACCGTTGCAAGCACATATCACCAACGTGCCACTTCATGGTAGGGGATGGGTAAAAAAAACAGTATGCCTATAAAGACCGTAATGGCTGCTCAGTGGCAGATACCGAGCGCAGGGTTACTTGTAACACAGTAATACGCATAGTGCAGAAACATTTTTGGTACCTTACATTTGTGGTAGTGGGTGCGCAGGTGGATGAATGGGGATGCACACATTTTGGAATCTTATACCGAAATTTGTAGTGAACATGCTGGGAAGTGACAGTACAGTAGAGTAGAGTAGCAGGCTGATTTTCTAACGGTACCTATGAAGTGTTGTGCAGCACAGCCAGTGTTAGATGGTAATGTCTTCGACGACATTGGTGGAATCCTGTGTGCCCATTTACCCATAGCCAATGAGGTGGTGCTGGACAAAAGGCAGTGGAAAGGGAAGAAGGACTGGTATTGGTTTCCTGGGGTGCGGCCCTCGCAGTACTTTGGGAACCGCACATGCGAGAATCTGTGCTTCTTACATTGTTGCCCAATGAACATGGGAGTTTCGGAAGTATCCAATCAAGTACTGTGGTGTGGTTCACTGGAAGGGGTGTTCACACTGCTGTACTTTATTCTCTGCGTAGTGAGGCTGGTTGACATGGTGAAACCTATTGTTTTGCCATTCTACTACATCTGCATGACTATGCCCTGGAAAGACACTTTGATGGGAATTTCGGGTTGGAAGGAGTGGTCGCACTGTGTAACGAGCGCAGTTTCGCCGACATGGATGCACTTTGCAAAGACCTGGCAAGTTCTGGTAGAGGCAACGTGATCGTCATCCACTACAGCGGCATGCACATGGGTTACATGTCTTGTTTAGGCTTGTTCCATCGACTAAAGAGGCTGCTAAAGCTAGTGAAGAGGCTTTTCCCCCACTGCCAAGGTGCTTTTTTCATCGATAACACCACGAAGAGTGTGGGCCACTGATCATGATGTTGTTCTGAGCCAGACGCAGGAGGGTGTCTCATCAACAGAAGCATGAATACTTTTTTGCCCGCTGCTGGGAGATTCTTCTACAACAATGACTTCATTAGTGGTGGAAATGCAGAAATTTTCCAACCAGATGGCATTTCTTTGTCGTCCATTGGTAATGCTGTTTTGTTTGCCCAGAAAACAGGAAAATATTTTTTTTTTAAAAAAGGAACAGAAGGTCTTCTTCTAGAAGCCTTTACAATACAAAAACTAACAAAGCTCTTTAAGAGCCGCCCCTTATAACAAACTTCCCCAACCCTGGTTGCACATTATGCCCCTACGCTTGCACGCAGCACGAAAGCTACATCCAGACATTTTCAGGATGGCACAATGGAAAGGGGACTATGGAGCCATAAAGATTGCGCAATAACATATCTTGGCGTGCTGTGTACGCAGAAGACTATTGTACAGAACTGAGACAAGCATACCTCTTCAATGTCATTGGTGGAAGCGTGTGGAACTTTTTAACCGTACGCAATGACGGCGTGCTGCAAAGAGGAAACTGGAAATGGTATATTTGGGCTTCATTTGGACAAGGCCGTCGCTGTACTTGGGTTCACGCACATGCGTATACTCCCTTTTTCTGGAATTTACCAATGACATTGCGACAATGGGGACTATTGCTGTTGCGGGTGTGGGTGCCACCAAGGCCTGTGCATAATTTTTGCAACTACTGTGCGTACCTAGGCACAGTCAAATAGTTGGTACTAGTAGCAGACGCACTGTAGGTGAGCAGATGTGGTTCACCATAACTTGCAGGCCAAACCTATGTGCCGCACTCCGCTGCTCAGAAAAGGCACAAACACATTACACAGCACTTCTACGGTGTGCCTTTTGGGCGGATTGCTGTGGAGATTTTTCACGCGGAAAGCAGCCGTACATTGTTCGGAAACATGCATGCATGTGCAATGGGACATAGCGATGTGTTTGCAAGTCTGTCCTTTCCAAAATATACTGCGTACATTGCTCAACCCTATGCTTTGCCGCTGTCGGAGAGTCCGGCTCCTGTCCCCGAACTGAGTGCGCACCGTCGGCGTGGTTGCCTGGTCAAGTTGGCAATGGTGTTGTTACGCTGCTCGATAGGCAGCTCGATAGGCACAACCGGAGACTTCGTGGATGGCGGCTATGGAATTGGGACTGTACAGGCACAGGGATTGCGAAACTACATTTGTGTGGTCGTGGTGTGTACGCAGAGGGCTGTTGTAAACAACTAATACTTGACATGGAGAGCTCTTGAATGTTATTGGTGGAAGCGTGTGCAATTATTTCAAATTTAACATTTTTTTATTAATTTTAAATAAGAACACAATGATGTACAACAAATTGGTAAACTGAGAAAAGTACATCAAATATTCAAAGAACATGTCAAAACCGAGTAAAACAGAGTCAATAAGCGTTATTTGAATCTAAGTCAATAATCATATTGGAATTGTGTAAAGGGGAGACGAATAGAGTACACAATGTCGCTGTGCAGCAAAGAAGACATTGCAAAAGGAATAATTAATGTTTCAGCTTCATCCGGCCAAGGCTTTCGCCCTCCTTGGGTAAACGCACATGCGTGTATTCCCTTTTTCTGCAAGCTACCTAGGACATTGGGACAATGGTGACTGTTGCAGGTGTGGGTGACAGGAAGAGACCTTCATAATTTTCTCCACTACTGTGCGTATTCAGTCAGAGTGAAACGGTTGGTGGTAGTTGCAGACGAACTGTAGGACACCACTTGTAGCCATTCCATCATTGCGAAAAATGAAATACACCCAATTTGTTCTAGAAATGGTTTCAAGAGACTCTTTTACCCCAGCCTACCCAGGCATGTCACATGCATTTGTGACGCACTGCTCAAAAATATTCAGAGGCCCCCCGCAGTGTTTGTGTACCGTGTGCCGTATGACTGATTGTATAGAAAACGGAGTGATATCTAATAAAAGTCGCTAATGCACTTTGCACAGACCCCCACCAGTGTATGTGTATCTTGTGAGGACTGTGTACGAAAGTCAGTGATGTTTTATTTGAGCCTTTATGCACCTTTCACAAACCCCCACTACTGTATCTGGTCCTTGTGAGATCACATTGCATGTGTAAGAAACTGAGTGATATATTATGTTTTTTTTTATTTAATCATTAGGATTGGCAAAGGGCACTAGCAGCCTAAGAGCATTGAGGCGCTGTAGCATGATATTGTCTTAGTTACATGGATTTGTCTTAGTTATGGCGATACTTGGCTCTTGGTTACAGTGATATAATTTTATAAAGATCTTACACACAATGCAATCCTTTAGCCAATCCAAAACGCAAGAATACAATCAACGTACAAAAGAAAAGCAAATTTAAAGCATAAACTGTCCTAGCAAAAGAACTCCTGCTCACGGCCACCAAGGAAAGAAGTATCTCATTCTTCCTCTCCATCAAAGAAACAATGGATTATGAAACTCATTCCATTCAACTAGTACAAAAAGCATTGATAAATTGTCTGGTGAAATTATAAAAGAAGCTGGGAAATCATACGTAGGATAAATCAATGTAACAGTCCTTTGCACCTCCTGAAGATCCACACTTTGTGGTGAAACATACGTGCAGAGGGCTTATTCAAGAATAAGCAAGGACTGTTTTCTGGAATGATTTTGATGTAGAGGTGTCAATGTTTAATTATAGATTGTCCCAAATGTACATACTTGTGCTTGTTTGGCAGTAGTTGGTGTGGGAGTCAAATGTAGCTCCTGCTAACTGTTCAGTGTTAAGCTAGGCAGGCCCTTCTCTGCGACAAGTAGCATGTACATTGCTCCCAGCTCCCCTAATTTTGGAACCCTGTATTGTATCTTTGCTCATATTTTGGCTCCATTTCTGTGATGCCTACTTATTTCAATGTAACATTACAGTTTATAACACCAAGTACACTTATTTTTTGTAAAAAAGTGTTGTATTTGTTAGGCCTCTAAAAAAACAAAATGTGTTTGATGCTATTTTAAAAGTTACTGCATTTACCTACCGAGCACACTATTATCACTTTCTTTACTTGATCATGCTTACTTACTGACATGTCGTTTGTTTTATCAAGGCCTATTAAAATGGTTAATTTGTATAGAAGTAGTACATGTGTCTTGATCTCATACATTGTTCACTAGGTTTCATTGAGTTCTAAAAATGCAGTGAATGCTGAATGATATTGTTGTTATTGATATGTTTCAAGAGGAAATTGTGTTGTGCTAAGGAAGAAACTGGTGACACTATGTACAAGTCACTCATTTGGTACTTCTCTTTATCATTATGGGTCAGAGATTATGGGATGGAGCCCACTAGGCACTCCGCTGCTGCGATCTCTTTAAGTCCATATGCCAACTGAGGTCATTTCCTGTGATGTCATAAGGTGAAAGTTAATGTGAAATAATTTCCTGTGATGCTATGTACTGTCATTTCATTGCGTGAAGTTGATGTGGCATCATTTCACGTTATTTCATCAGAATGGTAGGTACGATTGTTGAAACGTTAACATCCCTACACATGTTTGGGCACAGAATGTTGGCATGTATGATTTTGGACGACTGGACGTGTTTTGGGTGCACTGCGTTGTGTGCATGTGCCTGGGTGCACTATGCACACTGTTGCCAATTTTCTACAAACTAATAGCACGCAACACGTGCGCCGACCACTTTGGGAAGTTGCTAGCTACTTATAGGGTGCACCAGCTCGGATGCTTATTTGCATACCTATCTGTAGGACGTGGGTGCACACCCCAACCACATTAACGTTTCTTCGCATATGCTGCAGAGTGTTGATGTTACCAGGACACAGAGGCACATATACACATGCCCAGCCCTACAGATAAGGGGCGTATTGGGCCTTTTTACGCATTTAATTCTTGCCAGTATGCCACATTTCACTTTTAAATGTGTACCGTTTACGCAGGATTGTCACTGTAATTCTTTATTTAAAAAAATCCTCTTTCTGCCTGTAGATGGCACTGCCATTAGTTTATGTACACGCGAGCTTTGTGAGAAGGCTCCCGAAATTCCTTTGGACTTGGTGGGCTGCATAGAAATTAGCAACATGTTCTTACTCGGCCCTGGTAGTACCCAACCCCCTTTTATTTTGGACTTGTCAGCATTTGTCAAGGAATACATGATGATCTGAACTTTAAGCGTTACCAACCGTCATTATCTATAATCAGCTCACTAACTTTTTTTTGTGTTAACTAGTAGTGGCAAGATCATCTAGCTGGGCCCTCACCCATTCACTCCCAATTGACGTGGCACATTTTTTGAATTTTTATGCAGGCAGACAAAGGATCTCAGAGCCGAAGCACTCAGATCTGCTACTCTCCTGTACAGGACACTCTGCAGGGCTGACAGTCATCTGTGTGCTGAACCCCTTCATTTATGCAGATTTTTAAACCTGTGTGTCAGAGTGATTTTGAAACCTCAATTTGTACTAGCCGGCAGTGGTCTGAAAACAGGTGTGTAGATGCAAGGGTGTGTAAGAAAAGAAAAGGTAATAAAAAGCGAGTGTGCAAGCGTGCACAGGTGTTCAGATGTGAGGCTATGTGAGACCTAGCACAAGTGTGATAATGAGCAAGGGTGTGAGAGTGTGCAGGCGTGTAAAGGATGCGAAAGTGCAAGGATACATGCAAGTGAAGGTGCAAGGGGGAGCAGGGAGGAGCGCTGGTGTGGATGAGAGCGGGTGAAAGAGAGGGTGATGAGCTGCAAGGATGGAACTGAAGATTGAATCGAATTGTTGTGCAGAATGGGCAGTACCCTGCACCTAAGACAGCAGATTATGGGAGGTGATGCAACCATGGCAGCAAATATCTGACCGGGGCCTGAAGAGAGGCTTAGGGAAAGGGGCAGCATGTATGTTCTTACTGAGGAAAATCACGGCACTACTGGTCTCACACAGCACAAGTTTTCTTACAGTAAGTAGAATGTGCAGCCCATATGCAGCACATCCAGCACAAGTGTTCACACAGTGGGATGGGCAAGGTTGGTGGTACATACAAAGACCTTTCACTTGGGTGTCCTTTATAGTGTCAGTAATGGCGTAATTGGGCTCAGGCAGCAATGGTGTTCCTGCATTGGAAAATACTGACCTTACTTGGCAATGGCATCCTCTGTGTTCTTACAGTGCATAATGCACTGTGCATATACTTATACCAAGTTCGAACATTGGCCAAACTGTGCTCCAGAAGAAGTCAGAGTTCAGTGGACAGACACCCGGGGCCATGGAGGTAACAGGAGATGCCTGGACTCCCTGTATCCCCTTTGGGAGGCTCCCTCACTGGAGGCGTGCATTCCCCAGGCTCTGTACAAGAGGTAATTTAATATTTTCTACCACCAGTACTCCATTTGTTTGTCTGTGTATTTCCGCTGTATTGTATTGCTCTTCTATTTCACTGTGTATCCGTTGATCATTCACACAACCCGATGAGAAAACTATAAGTGGGGGAGGTGTGACAGGATTTTGCTTCAAGGTTCGGGTCTCCAGATACCGTGAGTGAGCTCATGTGCTGTAGTGCTTTTGCCACTTGTTGCTGGACACGAGACACTGCATATTTTCACACTGCATCTTTTCAGGAGAGAAGCAGAAGATGTGCCCTATTGTACAGCATTGCTCTCGAAAGCAAAGATATTTTTTTTAGAATCCTGCACCTGTTTGTAATACAGTAAGACAGCTAAATTGGTTTAGCGGCAGCTGCATGTATCATGCAGGTCACATGGTCTAGGACCTCAATGCTGGCTCAGCCTTTCATCTTTCTAATCTTTGATTATTCCTATACCGCGTGTTGTTAAAACATCAGGTGAGACATTAAGTACTAAAGTGCAATGGGATTCCTATATTACGTGAAGCCAGCGGATAGCAGGGCTTTGTTATAAAGTCCACTTTCAGGCAGTTGGTGCAACTTGGAGACCAGACAAATATGTAAACTGGCAAGTGTATGTATATGTGTGTCTCTCTCTAGAATGGTATTGCATGCACCCTGAATACTGAAGCAGGGTACGCGTTAAACGGAATGGGATAATGCACCTGCTGCAGAGATCGTTTTATCAGAGGTTCGTGAGTTTGAAACTTGGCAAGGATGAGTCTGCTTTTTATTTCCTGTAATTAAAAGCACTAGCTTCCTCTCTGTATTGGGAAACCTCGCCCTGGTAACCTTTACATAATAATTCAAAATGAAAATCCCCTCTGGTTAGTTTGTTTTCCTTCCTCATTGGAGCTTTGCACCACACTAAAAATGTACCACAAACCGTTCCTTAAGTCTGTGTGCACAGCTGGTAGGTACAGTGTGCCCGAGCTGCACACACTGTGCCTTTCCATGAATTCAGGCATGCGGTTGGCGCAGGAACCATTCCACTGTGCAGCTTACCACACCTCACCCCATACTCCATGGTCCAGTTACCATCTCAGTGCTGACTGATTGGTTAGTCAAGGCCTGTAATCATGCCTTAAGTCCTCATTTCTATCACTGGCTGAATGCAGGGACTGAGGTTTTGTTCCCCAAATGTCTGAACATTTCAGACACATTTTACTCTCTTGTGAATGAGTAAACACATTTTTACTCTCTTGAAATTAATTACATTTACTCTCCAATTGTAAAATCAGGGAGTAAAATGCTCCCTCCTCAAAATCTTATCTGCAGCACTGCACATGCCTGCACTTGCAGTACGCACAAACGTCCGTTCCCACACGCATTGCCAGGTGGTGGACAACATGCAGCCATGCTGAGCCTGCTGCCGTCGTACGGATGCGTCCATTGTGATTGTGGGTATTTCGTAGGACACTTATGCTTTGCTTAATTTCAAGCATTGCAAGGAGGATTGTGTGCTGCTGAGTCGGAGCGCAATTTCAGGAAAAAAGTATATCACCCAAACATTTAGCAAAACTATCATTATTAATGTTCACTTTTGCACATTCCTACAACCCATTAGGGAAGGGTAGCACAATTCCATACTTACTGTGGGGATATGCGGATTTCTAGAACTTGCTTGTTAGGGAAGGAAGAGATTTCTGGGTCACCCTCACGTCACGATTTTTGGGGGGATGGCGGCCTGCGACATGGGAAAGGAGTACACGTGCAGGTGTGCCACAGCCATTTCATTTTGTCCAAAACATTTGTACGCAAATTATATTAAAGCGTTATCTTATAATAACTTAATAAACCAGCTACTACCTGTATATGAAGAACAGATTTGTCATGTACTAACATCACAGATTGCATTAAGTGCTTAAATGAAATTAAATTACAGTGCTAAACTTATGAAGGCAAACGGTTGTTCTTAACTATTTTTGTATTGCTTCAAGAATAAAATATGTCAGATGCAAAAAATTGGTGAAGCCATGCTTTGTTTTCAGTGGTTTGAGATCGAGTAAGCGCCATACCTGTTGGCTTCTAATTGAGCTGATTGAGAAAGGGGTAGTTGATTTCACCTGTTCACTTTTCAGTCATGCAACTTGTAAGGGAGCACAATTGTTCCCCATTTTTTTTTACTTTGCCTTCCAGGCACTTCTTTTTGCTATTTGCACAGTTTTTTTCCTTTGCTATGCGCAAATGGTGTTGTGCAAGGATTGCGGCATCTACTGCCTTGCTTTCCTTTCCAATATGTTTTCTTACGGAAAACAGAATGTGCTTGCTGTACATGTAGAAATATATAGTGCATAATGTACGCTTCACACTACAGTGCGTACCAATGGGGTTACTGTGCAAAGTAATTCTGTAATGAGGGACATTTTTTTCCAGCAACTCTAAGGTAGTTAGCATTACCGCGTTTCAAAAAACACACGTTACACATATGTACTATTGCATACTGCAACACCTGTGCAATCATTAGAGACTGTTCTGCTTCTTTACTACATTGTACCAACGTTTTGCTGTAAGCTCTTGCCAGTTGTTACTCTGCCCCTTATTTCTTTGGTCCCATGTATAGTAGCAGTGCGGTACGATTGGTGAAGGGAGACGTTAATTCTGTTGATGCATTCCCTTATGGTATCCTCCCAATGTATTTCTCCTGTTTGCTTTGTACGTACACCTTTTCAACACCTACTCCATTTTGTCTTGCCATTTGTTGCCATGATGCTGTTTTCATATTTTATTTGCATTTGGTGATTGGAACCACTATGTAAGAGAGCAGGTGCCTTCCTGAGCAGGTTGAAAGCAATGAGATTTGTGATGGCATCTTTGATGTCATGGGTGTTAGTCCTTGCAGTGCACAATGGTGGCGTGAGTTATGGTTGCTTAGCTTATCATAACTTGAGAGACCGAGAGATAATGTCCATGGTGCTCATTTTGTTAAAACGAAGTACTCAGACGTCCCGTCCCCTTTCCTCCATACTTATGGGACATTCCTCCGTCCTGTGGGACGGGACCGGATCGCTTTGTAAAAGCATCACATTTTTCAAAAATGTGTCCTTCCTCTCTTTTTACGCAAGGTACCGCACGTGACCGTAACCCCACCCTTTTCAGCTCCGCCCAGCGCATCGCCCATCAGTCCTTTTCTCTGCTCGCTCGGGACTGGACGCACTTGCATCTTCGGAAGATTTTTTTCCATCCAGTTCCTCCTCCCTTGCTCTGGCTTTGCGGTCACGTGGTAGTCCGTCTATGCCGTTTCAGCTAGACTTTCCTAATTGTTCTTCTTGTCAGCGACGCTTCGCTAGGGCGGATCCCCATCCTCTGTGCTTAGAGTGTTTGGGTCCGGACCACCGGTGGGACTCATGCTTTTATTGCGACTCCCTTTCGGTCCGGGCGCTTCAACGTCTTTTGGAGCGGTGGGAGGAGGTGTTTCAGCGTATTCCTCCGGCGCACTTTCAAACTTTCATCAACGAAAAAAAGAAACGCCCGGTTAGTTATTTACTTTTTAGGGTGCCCCGGCCGGGGGACTCCTTCCCGGGGTCTTCCCGGTCCGGGAGGAGCATCAAAAGCCCCATTACCAGGGCTAGCCCTGAGGTGCCTTACGGGCCTAAAAATTCTACCAGAGTTTTCTCCAAGAGCATCCGTAAGGGGCCTATTGATACTGGATTACATTCCGAGGCCCCTCCTGTGGGTGCTGTTTGTGGGCCCAGTTCGACCGAGGCATCGGGTACCGGAGCTTGCTCCGAGGTCTCCTTACTTGGAGCTTCCCGTAAAATCACTGGGGTACACCCCGAGACCTCAGTTGAGGTTGTTGACACAGAACAAAAGTTCAAGGCCCCTCCTGAGGGGTTTTCACCGGACTCGGGTCCGAGGCCCGTCATTTAGAGGCTAAGGTGACCAACAGTTCTGAGGGAGCGGTTAAGGTCTTGCAGGTGAGGCGTGTTCCTCATCGTTCCCGCTCTTGCGGAGACCCCAGTTCTGTTGAGGGGGCACGGAGTAAGGTCTTAGACTGTAATCCCTCCGTTACCGGCAGTGCTGAGGTCCTTCCTTTGAAGGGTAGTTTGGCTGTTACGATGTCACAGAAACATTCTGGGCCACACAGTACCGGCTCGGCCAAGCTTCCTTGTGTTAAGGCTAAAATGAAGAGCCCCTGACCCATCTGTGGGGACCCCTGCTTCACTTCCACTCGTGTCGCAGTTCTCCTCAGGTGCCGACAAAATAGCGACCGTTCCCGCCAAGACCTTGGCGGCCATTTTGCATACAACCCTTACAACTACGCCATTGGCCCTAGGTGTAGGGGGTACTTTTTTTTTTCAGGTGAACATCGGTTTCCTTGTGCACATCCGTTTCGTCCAGTTTATGACTGGAACGCTCGGATGCCTCTAACGCACAATGTCTCGCTGCCGGCGGCATCAGCGCCCTTAATTTATGTGGACAACAGTGGGGAAGGGCCCTCTTGGCAACCCTCTCCCTTACGTCCCTGGAATTACTCCGCTCATGAGAGGCCTCCTCCTGTCACACCTAAGTCATCGGCGGAGGACGCCTTTTTCGGCAAGTTTCGAAAACTGATGCGTTCCGACCCCATGAAGGAGTACTTTCGAGGCTTGTTCAGGGAGATATGCCCACCGGCGCCGACTTTACCGGCTGGGCCTGCCCCTACTCTTCCACCCCCGCCTCCGTTGTCCCCAATGGACAAGGCTGTTGTGGTGCCTGATGTGACTCAACCTGATCCGGACCTGTCGAACGATCTACAGGGAGATCAGTACAGCGAAGACCAGCCCCGCTCTGTTACAGCTTTTTATGATCGGGTGCTGGACATGATGTGTCTGTTAGATGTTCCAGTACCTGCAGCACCAGCTCCGCAGGAGGGCGTGCTTTTGGGGGCGTTCACGTTATCTCCTTCGGAGCGTACCGGCTTGTTCTTTCAGAAGGACATTTTGTACGAGGTCCGTAAAGTTTGGGAGAAGCCACACGCCGGACTGTTTGTCAACAAGAAGATTGATGCGCGCTACAGGCTCCATTCTTCAGAAGTGGCCTTGCCGTTGTGTCCGCCCCCCACCTCCACGGTAGTGGCGGTAGCCACTTTGCAATCCAGACCTGCATCATCCTCCTCTTCTACGGCTACACAGGTTCTGGCCAAGGAAGAGAAGCTTCTCGATTCCCTTGAGAGGAAGATTTTCGATAATTCAACTCTGCATCAAACCAATGCAGAACTGGTTTTAGCGGGGGCGAATATGGAAATGTGGAAAGGTCTGTCGGAGTTTGAGGAGTTTATTCCCACTGAAAAGTTGGAAGATTTCAAAGCGGGGTTGCCAGAAACCAGAGTCTTGGCGCAGGATCTCCTGGAGGCCTTATGCTTGGTGTGGATACCTCTCGTCAAGCTTGGTTGCATGCCACCAAGTTCTCTAAGGAGGTGCAGGATAAGGTTTTGGACCTGCCTTTCGATGGCAAGGAGCTCTTTCACTCCTCAACAGACATGGAGCTGACCAAAACTAAGGACAGCACTCAGACCGCCAAGTCCTTGTCTGTCCTGGTTAAACCTCCTTTCAGGACACAGAGGTCATTGTCAAACCCACTGCCTTCCTCTGGTTTCAGGGTTTTTTAGATTGGAAATCCCACAGGGTTGACACTCCTTTGGGAAACTCCCGCCGAAGGCAGCAGCAGAGTCGGTTTTTCTCCCGCTCCTCAGCCTCCTCCTCAGGTTCAGGTGGACAAACTAGCAAAATGAGGGTTTTCTGCACTCGCACGAGACCCGGGTGGGAGGATGCATTGTGTCTCATTGGGAGGCATGGCAGACCATCACCGAGGAGCGGTGAGTCTTGTCAGTCGCTCGGGTGGGCTTCTGCTTACCCCTTCCCCACCCTTCAATCCTCCCTTCCAGCGGTCGGGGGTCGCCCTCCCTCAGAGCAGAGATTCAGAAGTTTCTGGATCTCAGGGAGGTGGAACCCATTTCTCTAAGGGAGCGAAGGGAGGGCTTCTATTCCCGACAGTTTACGGTGCCCAAACCCAACCAGGCTGGCCTGCACACCATTCTAGACCTTTCCCAGTTCAATCTCTCTCTACCCCAAGAGAAATTCAAGATGATCACGCCTGGTCAGATAAAATCCTCTTTACAGAAGGGTGATTGGCTCAGCGTGGTGGACCTCCAGGATGCGTACATGCAGATCCTAATCTGGAATCCGCATCGGAGATACCTATGTTTTTCTGTGGGGGAGGAGCAATTCCAGTTCCGAGTGCTCTCTTTTGGCCTCCGCTCGGCACTGCGTGTCTTTACGAAGATGATATCGGAGATCGCAGCTTATCTTCGGCTACAGGGTATACATGTGTATCCGTATTTGGACGATTGGCTGCTGCGCAGTCCTTGTCCGCTGAAAGCTTCGAGCAATCTTCAGTCTCTCCTCCAGCTCCTGTTTCGCCTTGGGCCGTCGGTGAACTGGCAGAAAACTTCCATGATGGTCTCTCGGGACCCGACTTTCCTGGGTTTTCGTTAGAACACAATCAACTGCAGAGTTTACCTGACCGGGAAAGAATGGCGGATCTGTTGGCCACGTGTCAGATGTTTGCGCAGTCGGAGAGCATGTCGGCCTGGTGGTTCCACAGGCTTCTGGGCCTCATGGCCTCGTGTGTATTGGCTCTTCCCCTTGCTCGACTCAGGATAAGGTGGACGCAGATGGCTCTTCGGAGTTCTTGTTGTCAGGCTGTGGATCCGGACTCCAAGATAATATCGATTCCGGCTTCCATGAGAGCGGACCAGGTGTGGTGGTCGTCTCTCAGCAAACTATCGGTGGGGGCGGGTTTCCAAGACCCCACTCCAATGTTGACGATCACGACGGACTCCTCCCTTTTGGGGAGGGGTGCGACGTTGGATCTTCTTCAGGTCTCGGACGTCTGGTCGTCACAAGACAAGTTCCTTCATATAAATCATCTGGAGCTGCTGGCGATTTTTCTGACACTCAAGGCCTTCAGGCCAGTCATTGCCAACAAAGTGGTTTGTGTCCGCAAGGACAATGTGGTGTCCATGTTTTACATCAACAAGCAGGGGGGCACCAAGTTCTTGTGGATCTGGCCATTCAAGTTTGGGAATGGGCGGTTCAGCATGGTGTCTGGCTGGTGGCAGTGCACATCCCGGCCCGTCACGGCAGATGCCCTCACAGCTGTCAAACAATGGTCAGCTACGAGTGGCAATTGAAAGCGGAGGTCCTCTTGCAGATATTCCTGTCTTGGGGCACTCTGGAAGTGGACCTCTTCGCGACATCGGCAAACAAGAAACTTCCTCTGTATGCCTCCAGAAACGGACTGGGAGCTTCCTCTCTGGGAGATGCTCTCGAGATTCCATGGCACAACATGAGGGCCTATGCTTTCCCACCTCGGATTCATCGGACGATTTGCAAGCTGAAGAACACAGTGAATTGTTCTCTACTGCTCATAACTCTGTGGTGGCCAGCCAGGTTCTGGTTTTCAGAGCTTCAACATCTGTCAGTGTGTGCACCAATCAGGCTTCCGCTAGTTCCCGATCTGCTTCACTAGAGAGATTGACAGCTGTGGCACCCCTCCCCACAATCGTTCGGCTTGGCGGCATGGTGCCCGAGTTCAGATCTCTAGGACATCTCAACCTGTCTGCTGACAACATGCGCATAATCCAGGCAGCTAGGAAACCTTCGACAAGGTCAAAGTATAAGCGCAAGTGGCTTTGGTTCTGTCACTGGTGCTTAGCCAAACAGCTGGACCCCAGGGTGGCTACGATTGACACAGTGTTGTCCTTCGTCTCTCATCTTGAAGAGTCAGGCATTCATGTTCTGTCATGCAGGACTTATCTTTCGGCTGTGGCCGCCTACCTATCCATGGACCAGTGCTCTTTCTCACTGTCGAACACAGTGATTAAGCGATACTTTGCGGGTTTTAGGAGTCTTTTTCCTCCTGTTCGCAAACCGCATCCACGTGGGATATGAACATGGTTCTTACGCCCTTGAGCCATAACCATTTTGAACCAATGGCTACGGTAGATCTCAAGTACCTTTCATGGAAGGTGACTTACTTGGTCGCCGTGAGCTCCAAGCTTTGTCAGTGGAGCATCCCTTCTTGGTTTTCCACAAGGATAAGTTTGTCCTCAGGACAAATCCTTCTTTCTTGCCGAAGGTGGTTTCCGATTTCCATCTAAATCAGTCAATCTCGCTGCTTGTCTTTTTTCCAAACCCAGCTTCGGAAGCAGAGAGGGTTTTGCATTGCCTGGATGTTAGAAGAGCTCTTAAGTTCTACCTAGACAGAACTTCTGAAATTAGGGTTCCTCTCAACTTTTGGCAACCCGCAGAGCAAGCAGGCCTCCAAAGCTACCATCTCCAGATGGATTGCTGCCTTTATTACGGAGTCTTACACTGTCCAAGGTCTACAGCCTCCTAAAGGGATTCATGCTCATCTGGTGCGGGGAAAGGCAGCTGCTGTTGCCTTTCAAAGGTATGTCCCCTGGAAGACCATTGCAAAAGCGGCAACTCGGGCCTCCCCATCGGCTTTTTGTAAACATTACTGCTTGGACTTGCGCTCCAGATATGATGATCAGTTTGGGCAGGCTGTGCTGAAAAACCTTTTTCAGTAAGGGGGTTTCCATCCACCCGTAATTCCTGTGAGGAGTGCTTGGGAATCTCCCATAAGTATGGAGGAAAGGGGACGGGACGTAGGAGTATTATCAGGTTACTCACCGTAGTGACCACCTTACTCCTAGTCCATCGTCCCCTTTCCTCCATACGCCCGCCCGCCGTCCCCTCTAATAAGGTTCCTCTGTTATTGCTTAAAGGTCTCTGACCTGGCGATAGAAAAGGACTGATGGGCGATGAGCTGAGATGGGCGGGGTTACGGCCGTGTGCGGTACCCCGCGTAAAAAGAGAGGAAGGACACATTTTTGAAAAATGTGATGCTTTTACAAAGTGCTCCGGTACCCCACCCCACACGACGGAGGAATGTCCCATAAGTATGGAGGAAAGGGGACTATGGACTAGGAGTAAGGCGGTCACTACAGTGAGTAACCTGGTAATTCTTTTACAAGCTCATGATGACTTCTGCTCAGTGAGAGCCTGTCTGGACTATTGCCAATGCACTAATGGGGAAGCAGAGGAGCATATTAAATTTCTTTATGACTAATTTGCAACTTAGGCACTTGACCACCTGTCCGCTCAGGTCCAGTTTGTACCCATTTGTGTTACAGTTGGGCTTTCAAGAATATTCTGTTTAATAGAGCCGATTTGAAAAGTACAAAAATCATATAATAGGCCAAACTGCCAAATCTAAATCCTTGTAGAAATATGTAATTATACCACTTGTCTAGTGGTAATTGACCCTTGGCGAGTAAGCATTGCTGTGCCATCTGTATGTATAGAATTGAGATGTCAAGTAAGGTTTTCACCATGCATTGATCACTTTTGCCCTGCATTAATCGCTTTATTTCCCCATGTTGAATGGAAGAGTACAAGTACCAGAACACAAAGTGATGATGACCTAAAAAATGTCCTCTGGGCTTTGCAAATGTTCTTTAAAGCCCAAACAAAAGGGAATGAGTGATAATGGGACCAGCTTGTAGTCATCTCTCTCAAACACACACACTGCTTGTTATTACACACTATGTGAACAAATGTTCCACGATAAACAAACCCTTTTAGTGGGTTTTAAATAAGCACACATAAGGACTATAAGGGCGACAGTTTCTGGCTGACACTCTTAATTGTCTTGAAAGATGGCACATATTTGAGTACAGCATGCAAAAATCATTACTTAAATTTCAGGAATTATGGATCAGAGCTCAACAAGGAGGATTTTAGAGCTCCTCCCCTTCTGCTCTCTGAACTTCAGCATTGGTGGTGAAACTACAAGAAGCAAATCTTGAGCCCGACTCATGTGCCACACATTCCCACGGTGTGTCTTTATTGCGGTCACTCATGGGCTTCTTATCTGCAATGCATACCGCTGGTGGTTCCCTCATGGCCAAAGGAATGAGCTACGATCCATCCCTCCCCCCACCAGCCAGAGCCAATTGTTGGTGTGTAGCCCTAAACATGTTGACACCGAGCTAGCAGTGGTGGGACTGACACTGCATAGCCGGTACGAGCAAACCAATATTGTTTGAGCCCTGGTAGTTATTTTATTACAAATTAAGCACTGTGTGGCATGTGTCCATGTTTCTACATTTTGACATATCCTCAAGGCTAAAGTTGCTGTTTTCCAAATTCCCAACTTCGTAGAAATGGCTTTCATGCAAAATGTATCAATTTAAGGACAAACCGCACTGGATTAAAAAAAAATTGCAGATACTCATGATGGCTTAAAATTGAATCATTACAAGGCCAGCTGAGGACGGAGGCACATGCTGCACACTCAGCCGCCCCTTACTCCCAACAAAAAGAGGCATACTGGATAGTTTGTTAGCACTTTCTCCACAAGGACTAAATGAAGAATTTGACCTGAATTGCTTTTTGTAAAGTATTGTCATTATAAGCATTTTTTTCAAAAAAATAAAAAACATTTTATTTCACGATTATATTCTTTATGCTATACATTATGAAATGTTACTAATATAAGTTGATTTAAATAAGTGGCTAATATAGCACACATGTTTATAAGAACAATCTAATCATGTGATGCTCCATGATACACAGCACAATCACGATTTAAAATATACAAGCGTATGCCTTTTAGATTTTGTGACTCTTGGATTAGTCAGCCAGCCTTAGTGTGAATAATGCATAACAAGAGTTTTTGCAATCACTTATATTTTACTGACCAGGTAAATATACGCACACTCAATATTATTTTCCTGCATACTAGTCATAAACTCAAAGATCCTAAACAGTTCATCACACACGCGTTGCAATTTACAGCACGTTAAAAATTGTATTACTTAGTAATCTGCAACAAATTCCATTAGCATAAGTACATGTGCACAGGAATTATAACCAATAGACATGCATTGGATAAGTTGCCTCTACCAATATGGCCGACGCGTCAACACACGCGCAACCATTTTGGAATCAAACGTACCCATGGCAACGCGTCCACACACACGGGCGGCCATTTTGAGACCAAACATAGTCATAGTAACACTACAAACAGCAAACAGGCTTGCCGAACGCGTTAGCAGGAGCAAGACCGGGCTCCTAATATTTGAAGGTAAGATGATCTTTATGTGAGATCGAGCGCACTCGAATCGCAACAGAAACGTTGACTTGGCATATTCTAATTTCGTGCCATCGTTGTTTTACAGCGCAATTCGATAACAACACGGGACATTCTGTGCATGATAAAAACTACAGCAAACAGGTCAGTGACTCTGGATGCATGGAAACATGCATAGTCACGAGTTTACCAACACACTGGGTGGATTAGTTTACTAATGGCACAATCCATCACACTAATGGGGCATATTGCATGGCTAGGGCTACTTTAGAGTAAATAATGCCATATTCACTAACACTAGAAAACACAGTTGGGACAATATTAAAACATCAAATTGGTATGCATGCAGATAGAATATAGAATCAAATATACTTATAGGATGGGTTGAAGAGCATGTCCAAATGGTGATTGATGACTTCATGGAAAATGTGGACTAATTAAGTTACGTTTTCATTTAATTCTCTCTTTAAATATTGTTGTATGTTTGTTCGTACTTGTGGGCGCCCTGTGTTTTTTTTTAAACATGTTTTTGAAACATTTATGCGCAAAATTATGTTATGTTGCATTTAAATGTGGAATTATGATTTGGGACGGCTGCAATGCCCCATTGTACTTGTTATTCTTGATATCACTTCATTAGAATTTATAACCGGGCTCTGAAGAAGTAATTAATTCCGAAATGCATTAGCCCAATGAGTTACTGTTTGCCCCAGTCTCCGTGCTAGCCTAATTGATGAAATTTAATCAATAACTCGATGATCTGTTAACACAGATTCATTTTTGAAAATAAAAGCATTTTTTGTATGGTTACAAAGACTTCGAAGTTTATATTTAAACTCCAAACAAATGTTTAACCCCTAGTGGGTATTAAGGGTGTGCGGCCCACACCGAAGGCTACTAAGCCTAGGTCTCTTTTTTGTTCCAGTTTACTTTTAGTGCCTTATACGGTGGCACTTGACAGTGGGCTGCACCCTACTAATGAATATCCAACCGATAAAAGAATACTACTAAGATAAGCACAATACAAGAAATAATATAAGCTGTGCGCTCTCACTCTGCTTTTTCTAAGATTATGGAAATAGACAGTCACACATGCGGAACCCCTTACGAGGTCTAACCTACTTGAAGAAAAACCTAAGAAATCAACAACTAGACTAATTCACACGCTTAAGTTTTCTAGTCAAAGTTATCAAATCAAGAAGATCATTACAAAAACCTCCAATGTTGGCCTACAAAAGGGGAAAACATTTCAAAGACAGCCTTATCAAGGCTGAAAAAAAATAAAATCTCCAGTCAAATCCTATTGAAAAAACAGAAACCAGGAACCTACCCATGCCTCAATTGCCAACATTGCGCAAACATCATCAAGGGGGATCATATTCGGCATCCCATTAATGGCAAAAGAAATTCCCTTCTGGACTTTGCCACATGCGATAGCAAAAACATAGTGTATGCCCTAACATGCCCTTGTGGCAAGTATTATGTCGGAAAAACGATCAGAAAAGCTAAGGAAAACTGGACGGAGCACAAGTCAAACATCAGAAATAAAAATTAGAAATCTCTGATATACAGACATTTTAGAGACAATGGCCATAACATCACCCAACTACGATGGGTAACCTTAGAAACAGTACACTCACTACCAAGAGCGGGAGATTTTGCTAAAAAATTAGCCCAGAGAGAATTGTGGTGGATACACAAATTGGACGCTCAATGAGGATTTCTACCTAGGAGCCTTTCTCTAAAAAAAAAAAAAAAACCTTTTGTACAACATGTGATGTGGGGTTGGTTCCTCATCCAAGATTAGATTGTGCACTCTTTTTGTCATGAGACAAAATGATATCCACACAGTGTTACCCAACCTTGGTTGAGGTATTTTAAGATTGTGAACTCCAGCTTGTATGCAAGTCAGTGAATAGGTGTTCCAAAATAAAACACCCATTTAGCATGCCACCACCTCTTCTCAACAACTTAAGTTTTTTAAGTCTGACTATTACTTACTGTTATCTAATATCTACCTATCTGGTATCTAGAGCTCAACCCCCCCCCCCTTTTTCTTCATATCACTCACATAGGCATATGACGTTCGGGACTTGCGATTTCTATAGATGTCACCACCTATGGACTCCATTATGCCAGGTCCCGCATCCACTGCGCACCGATTGCATTACCGTTACTGGATACCCATTAGAGACTCATGTGGGGCGATTGCTTCAGTTTTAAATCTCACAACACTGCGTGAGTACGACTGACTATGACCATGACTCCTTTCTTAGATGAACAAGTTACTTACCAACTGTAACGTTCTTTCGATTGGATGTTCCTCCCACGTATTCCTCATCTTAGATATATATCCTTACCTTTAGTTTCGCGCCTCGGAAAAATGTTCCTCTCTCCAGCAGAGGACCCTCCACTCGAGGCGGCGATGACGACGATGTCCCTCGGCGGCCTCCGTCGAGCACCAACGTCATCTGTTGTATAAAGGCCTTGAGCGCGCCCGTTGGCTTCAGTTCTGTTTTTTCCGTATATCAGAGTCCATGACCATTGTTAAAAGCGTGCCTCTTTTGACCCCAGCCTCAAAAGAAATCAGAGTGTAAACCACGTAACTGTACTTTGGGGTAGGTTGGGAGGGTCGCTGAGGAATATGTGGGAGGAACATCCAATCGAAAGAACGTTACAGTTGGTAAGTAACTTGTTCTTCGAATGGATTGTGTCCTCCCACGTATTCCTCATCTTAGATAGACTCCCAAAGCAGTTTTCTATTGGAGGCGGGCGTACAGATATCTTTTTAATCATGTACTGAATGTAGCACAGATTTGGCAAATAGACCTCCTTGAGAGGTAGATGAGTCCAAAGCATAGTGTTTTATGAAAGTATGCATGGATGACCATGTGGCTGCTGCACAAATATCTTGTACAGGGACACCCCTTTTAAGTGCTGTTGAAGTTGCCATGCCCCTAGTTGAATGAGCTCTTAAACACTCAGGGTGATCTTTTCCAGCTAGCCTATAACACTCTGTTATGGCTAGGATTATCCATCTTGATAATGTTTGTTTAGTTACAGATAGTCCTAACTTACGACCAGTGTATCCCATGACATATTTTTGACAATCTTGAGATATAAAAGCTAAGAGCCCTTCTAGGAACTAGCCTATGTAGTCTTTCCTCTTCCTTACTTGTGTGAGGAGGAGGAGGGTAGAACGTAGGTAGAATTATTTTCTGTGACAGGTGAAAGTCTGAAACTATTTTTGGCAGAAAAGAGGGCTTGACTCAAAGGACAACTTTATCTTTATGAAAGATGGTGTGAGGAGGACCACTCGAAAGTGCCTGCAACTCAATTACTCTGCGGGCTGATGTCAATGCAATTAGAAGTATAGTTTTTAGAGTAAGAAGCCTTAACGAGCAAGAATGTAAAGGCTCATAGGGTGCACATGTCAGAAATTTCAGTACCAAATTTAAATCCCACACAGGAACTTGAAAAAGTATTGGTGGAAAAACATTGTTTAAACCTTTTAGAAATTGCATTATTAAAAAGGTATCTTAAAATAAGATTTTTCTTCTGGCGAGCGCTTGAAAATAGATAGCGCTGCTACGTATCCTTTTATCGTCCTAACCTGGAGCCCCAGATTAGCTAAATGTAACAGAAAAGATAATACCATTGGAATATCACATTCAAAGGGATCCACATTCTTATCCATGCACCAGTTACTGAACGTGTTCCAACGACACTGGTACAAAGATTTTGTTGCTGGCCTTCTGGCCGAAAGCAAGATCTCCATTACATCATCCGGAAGGTCCCAATCCTTGTATCTCAACATCTCAGACGCCATGCATGAAGGTTGAGTAGGTTTACCTCTGGATGGAGAACGTGACCTCCCTCTTGCGAGAAAAGATCCTCTCTTTTTTGGAAGACGTATTGGAGGACAGATGGACATGTCTAGAAGGACCAGGTACTATGTTCTCCTGGCCCAATCCGGGGCAATTAGGATCATGGTTTTCCCGAACTTCCTCAACCTCCCGATTACTTGAGGGATCACAGGGACTGGAGGAAACGCGTATAGCAGTGGAAACTCCCAGTCCACTACGAATGCGTCTCTAGAGCTCCTCTCGGGGGAAATTCCCTTGAGCAAACAGTTCGCATTTCCTATTGACACTGGTCGCGAACAGATCCACTTGAGGGGTTCCCCAAAGGGTGATGATCTCCAGAAGGACTTCCTGAGCTAACTCCCACTCGTGGGAGACTGTGCTCTGCCTGCTCAGAGCGTCCGCCGCTATGTTTTGCTCTCCTGCTAGGTGAATGGCAGAAAGAGAGATCCTTTCTTGTATTGCCCAGAACCAGAGCTGCATTGCCTCTCTGCAAAGTGGTAGTGACCCTACACTTCCTCTCTTTTTGAGGTAGTACATAGCCACTGTGTTGTCCGTCATTATCAGGACATTCTTTCCACGTACAGCTGGCAGGAAGGCCTTCAGTGCTAGTCTGATTGCCCTCAGCTCCAATAGGTTGATATGTAGTTTGGACTCCGATGGAGACCAACGACTGCTGATAGTCAACTCGTTGGTGTGAGCTCCCCATCCCCTAAGGGAGGCGTCCGTCACTACTGTTATCTCCGGCCATGGTTGCCAAAAAGATTCCCCTCTGAGGATGTGCTGTCTGCAAGTCCACCATTGTAGATCCTGTGCCACAGTGGTTGGAACTTGTAAAAGATCTGACATTTCCATTGAGAACTGGGACCATTGAGTCCTGAGAGCCCATTGAAGAGATCTCATTCTCAATCTGGCCTCTGGCACCAGAAAAATGCAAGATGCCATGAGACCGAGCAACCCGAGAAAGTCGAAGGCCGGTAGATACTGGGCATTCTGGAATTTTGTTACCATCTGCAGAATGTGGCAAGCTCTCTTTTCGGGAGGCGAGGCTTTGCCCGAACAAGTATCCAAGACTGCTCCTATGAACTTGAGTTTCTGTGATGGTATCATGTTTGACTTTTTTAAATTCAGAGAAAACCCTAGTTTGTGAAGGAAGTGTCAAGTCTTGGATAGATGGTCCCGGGCTTGTTCTGGGGAACGTGCCCTGATCATCCAGTCGTCCAAATAGGGGTAGACATGAATCCCCCTCTTCTGAGACTCGCTGCCACTACCGCCATCAACTTGGTGAAAACTCTTGGAGCGGAGGTCAACCCGAATGGCAGAACTCGAAACTGATAGTGAGAATTGCCAATCGCGAACCTCAGGTACTTTGTGTGCTTGAGATGGATTGGCACATGAAAGTAAGCATCCTGAAGGTCCAATGATAACAACCAGTCTTGAATTTGGAGAGCCTGAAGGATCTGAGAAAGAGTGACCATCTTGAACTTGTCCTTCCTGAGGAACTTGTTCAAGTTTCTCAAGTCCAAGATGGGTCTCAGTCCTCCGTCCTTCTTTGGAATGAGGAAATATGGGGAATACCAACCCTTGTTCCTTTCCGCTACAGGTACATGTTCTATTGCACCTTTCTGTAGCAGGGTACAAACTTCCTGCGACAGGAGCGGGTTTGGATTTTTGGTAGAGTTGTATTCCGGTGGGTTATTCTGAGGTTTCTTTAGACAGGGAAGGCAGTAACCTTGGGATACTGTTTCCAGCGCCCAAGCATCTGAAGTAATGCCCCACCATTCTGTCAGATGCTGCGAGATCCTGCCTCCCACTGGGGTCTTGTGAGTCAAAACCTCAGAGTGGTTTTGCGGCAGCTCCAGCAGCGGCTGAAGGGACAGATGCCGCTGCTGGGGCAGATCTAGCAACTCTTCCTCGCCCCCGAGGAAATTTCATTTGCCCTCTTTGACTGGCCTGTCCCCTTCCTCTCCCAAATGAGGAGTAAAAACGAAAGGGACGACCCCTCCAGGAAGATGAGCCTGTGTAGGGGCGTTGCTGAGGTTGTCTTATAGCGGCACTGAGTGACTTTGCCGCTGCCTTGGAGGTCTGCAGCTTCTTCAAACTTTCATCCGCCTTGCTGCCAAACAACCTTGAGCCGTCAAATGGCATATTAAGAAGTCTAGATTGAACATCTGGTGTGAAACCTCACTTCCTAAGCCACGCAAATCTGCGTAGCACTGCGCTAGACGCCATGGACTGCTGATACTGTCAGCAGTGTCCAAACCTGCTTGAAGACATTCTTCCGAAGCCTCCTTGCCATCCTTAATTATGGACAGGAAACCATCACGTTCCTCTCCTTCTGGGATGTGTTGAGCTGCCGCTGACATGCAGTCCCACAGAGTATAATTGAATCTCGCCAGAGTGCAATATACATTAGTGGATTTTAGAGCCATGCACCCTGATGTAAAAACCTTTTTCGACCATGCATCAATCTTTTTGTCATCCCCATCAGGGGGAATTGTAGGGTATGCAGCATTTTTTGTTGATGTGGCTGCCTGAACTACCAGACTCTCAGGAGATGGATGCTTACTCAAATACTCTGGATCAGTGTTACAAGGTCTGTATTTTGCCACATATTTTTTATTCACTGCTGGAATGGATTCAGGTTTTTCCCAAGCAGCATTTACTCTCCTTTGCAGGGCAATGTGAAAGGGAAGTATGGAATCTGGTTGTGGACCTCCTGACAAAATATCTATCATATCATCATCCTGACAGGCGAGTTCCTACCCCATCACATAAACTATGTTACTTTATTCATAAGTTTTCTATAGCCCAAATCAGCATGTTCTGCTTGATCTGGTTTTTCAAATTCGTATTCAGGGGACGTATCTAGTCCACTTGCAGACTGTAAACATTCATACAGGTCTTGCATTTTTAACTGAGGATCAATTAATTCCTCAGGGACCTCCCTTGCACCATATTTTACCCCTGCTGATGAAACTTCAGGTTCATCATCTTCTTCATCCTCCTCATTTCCTGAAGACATTTCTCCATATATAGATGACATAGTTTGGAAAAAATCATGTCTGCTTTCTGGGTGAAATACTTTCTCAGGAATAGGTTTCACCCCTGGTGTCGACGTCGACAGAAGCGTTAATGGCGACAAGTCGTGGCCGTTACCTTCGATGTTACCGAGGCATTCTTCGATGTTTTCGAAGGCGCTACGAATGCTGTCAAAGGAATCTTCGAGGCAATCGACGTCGAAGGAGTCTTCGAGGTCGTCGATAAAGTACTCGACGTAACTTTTTTCGGCTGGGTTGTCAACCCCTTATACTCGACAGCCTTCGACAGAGGCTTCAAAGATGTTTTCGTCGAGGTTCTTAATGACGTATCAAGGTCTAAAGTCTTTTTCTTAAGGTCTGCCTCCTGTTTGTGCACTGGAAGGCTTTTCTTTTTAGGTGTTTGGGAAGAGTCCTTAGACACCCTCGACAATTTCTTGTCGGATTTACTAGTTTTAGACCTTCCGCTATCACTTTTTTTGTGAGTAGAGGTATGATCTTCAACAGACATTTTTGAGGGGGGTCTGGGCCGCATTCTCAAAAATGTTCATCATTGATGCTCTAAATGCTTCCCACTTTTTAGGGGAGTCATGTTTTGTTGGACAAGTAATAACTTTCTCCGATCTAGTCGAGGAAGAAGAAGAGGGAGATCTGTATCGTCTTTTCTTCGCTTTTTTGGATGAAGAAGAGGACTTCCTTGATCTACTCCTCGATCTGGAGTTTTTATGGCGTTTCGCCGAAGACTCAGCCGAGTCCTTCTTCCCTCTCGAAGAAAACTTCGAGGATTCCTCCCCCACCGCCAGTTTACCTCGTCTTTCATTCAAGGCCTTATGGGTCATAGATTGACAAGAACCGCAGTAGTCGATCCGATGTTCGGATCCGAGGCACCAGTGGCAGTTACGATGAGGGTCGGTCAGCGCCATTTTTCGTCCACACCTTAGGCATATCTTAAAACCCGTTTTCGGAGTAGATGGGTTTGAAGAAGGTGACATAATTCGCTGTGACTGAAGCGCCGTTTTATCTCAATCCGAAGCTAACAGAAAAACGGAACTGAAGCCAACGGGTGCGCTCGAGGCCTTTATACAACAGATGACGTTGGTGCTCAACGGAGGCCGCCGAGGGACATCGTCGCCGCCTCGAGTGGAGCGCCCTCTGCTGGAGAGAGGAAACATTTTCAGAGGCGCAAAACTAAAAGGTAAGGATATATATCTAAAATGAGGAATACGTGGGAGGCCACAATCCATTCGAAATATATTTAACACTCACCCCTTTGGATGATGTGTCTTATACATTCATCTTTCTTAACATCCTTTTTTGAACGCCGTTTTCTCTTCTTTACATTTTTTACAATGTTTACATCCGTCGTGAATCATGCCGCTTCTTCTTAGGCAACCCTGCTGAGGAGACGGCTGCTTATCTGCCTTTAGATCCTTTACCAGATCCTTTACCACAGATGAGTCTGCTCTGCATGACACCCCCACAGGACGTTTTTTGACAGATAGCATTCTAAACTAGTAAGTGCCTTGGAGGATATGCAGTGTTAATTTTTGAGTGACACGATTCCTCAATCAAACTTATATGAACCTATTGTTCATCTTCCATAGATATTGGATAATTACCAGGTTACTCACCGTAGTGACCACCTTACTCCTAGTCCATAGTCCCCTTTCCTCCATACTTATGGGACATCTCTCCGTCCTGTGGGACGGGACCAGAGCACTTTGTAAAAAGCATCAACATTTTTTCCAAAAATGTGTCCTTCCTCTCTTTCTTGCGCGGGGCCCGGCACGTGGCCGTAACCCTGCCCCATCTTGGCTCCGCCCCGTGCATCGCCCATCAGTCCTTTTCTATCGCCAGGTCAAAGACCGATTAGCAATAACAGAGGAACCTTATTAGAGGAGACGGCGGGCGGGCGTATGGAGGAAAGGGGACTATGGACTAGGAGTAAGTAGCTGCCCTAGCGATGGACTCCCAGGGGACATATTTCTGAAAAGCTACTACGGCTGCCTTGCCCCGCACCAGGTGTGCATGAATACCCTTAGGAGGTTTCAGCCCTTGGATGGTGAAAGACTCCGTGAGGCAGGCAGCGATCCACTGAGAAATAGTTGCCTTAGACGCCTGCTTGCCCTGAGGGTTACCGAAGGTCACAAAAAGCTTGGAAGTCCTGTCCAGGGAGAACTTGAGAGCTCTTCGGACATCAAGACAGTGTAGAACCCTCTCAGCCTCAGAGGCAGGGTTCGGAAAAAAGACCGGTAGGGAAATAGACTGATTCAGATGGAATGCGGTCACAACCTTCAGCAGAAAGGCCGGGTTCGTCCGAAGGACGCCCTTGTCATTGTGAAAGACCAAGAAAGGATGATCCACCGACAATGCCTGGAGCTCACTTACTCTCCTTGCTGACTTAACAGCGACCAAAAAAGGACACTTTCCAGGACAAGTACTTGAGGTCCACAGTAGCCATTGGTTCAAAAGGTTTATAGCACAGCGCCGTCAGGACCACATATAGGTCCCCCGGCGGGTGCGGATTACGAACCAGAGGGTAGAGGCATGTCAAGCCAGCAAAATGCCTCTTCACCACTGGCTCAGTCAGGGAATAAGAACACTGATCTGTAGAAAGATAAGCGGAAACCGCTGAGAGATAAGTCTTACATGACAGAACATGAACCCCTGACTCTGCTAGGGAGGACACGAAGGACAGCACTGTGTCAATCGTGGCCACCATTGGATCCAAGTTCTTCTCCAAACACCAATGACAGAACCTGAGCCATTTCCTCCTGTATTGGGATCTGGTCGAGGGTTTCCTGGCTGCCTGGATAATGCACATGTTATCCGTAGACAAATTCAGATGCTCTAAAGACTTAAACTCAGGCACCATGCCGCCAAGCTGAGCGACTGAGGGTAAGGGTGCCACAGCTGCTGTTCCCCTTGGTGAAGATCAGGAGTTACTGGTAACCTGATCGGCGGATACGCCGACAGGTGTTGAAGCTCTGAGAACCAAAACCTGGCCGGCCACCACGGGGCTATGAGCAGAAGTGAACAGTTCACCGAATTCTTCAACCTCCAAATTGCCCGGTGAACCAGAGGCAGAGGCGGGAAGGCATAAGCTCTCATGTTGTGCCATGGAATCTCGAGAGCATCCCCCAGAGAGGAGGCTCCCAGCCCCCCCTCTGGAGGCATACTGAGGAAGCTTCTTGTTTACCATCGTCGCAAAGAGGTCCACCTCCGGTGTGCCCCAATGCGAGAAAATCCATGAGAGGACTTCAACTCCCAATCGTAGCTGACCACTATCCACCGGCTGAGGGCATCCGCTGTGACATTCAGCTGGCCTGGGATGTGTACAGCAAGCAGTCAGACACCATGAAGCACGGCCCACTTCCATATCTGGATATACAGATCCATGTGAGGGGGTCGGGGGGGCGGGGGAACTTTGTTCCCCCTTGTTTGTTGATGTAATACATCGACACCACATTACCTTGTTGGCAATGAGCGGTCTGAACGCCTTGAGCGCCAGAAAAATCGCCAGAAGCTCCATATGATTTATGTGCAGGAGCTTGTCCTGAGGCGACCAGAGGTCTGAGACCTGAAGAAGATCTAACGTTGCACCCCACCCCAGAAGGGAGGAGTCCGTCGTGATCGTCACCATGGGGGCTGGATCCTGAAACCCCGTGCCCACTGACAGGTTGCTGAGAGATGACCACCAGTCCAGGTCCACTCTCATGGAATCCGGAATCATTATCCGCTTGGAATCCGGGTCCACAGCCTGACGCCAGGAACTCCAAAGAGCCATCTGGGTCCGTCTCATCTTGAGACGAGCAAGAGGAAGAGCCAGCACGCACGAGGCAATGAGGCCCAGAAGCCTCTGGAACCACCAGGCCGACATGCTCTCCGACTGCACAAACATCTGACACATGGCTAACAGGTCCTCCATTCTGTCCCCGGTCAGGTACACTCTGCAGTTGATCATGTTCCAGCGAAAACCCAGGAAAATCAGGTCCTGCGAGACCGTCATGGAAGATTTCCGCCCGTTCACCGACAGCCCAAGATGGAACAGGAGCTGAAGGAGAGACTGGAGATTGCCCGCTGCTGCTAGCGGACAAGGGCTGCGTAAGAGCCAGCCATCCAAATACGGATACACATGGATACCCTGGAGACGAAGATAGGCCGCAATCACCGGCATCATCTTCGAAAAGATGTGCGGCGCCGAGCTTAGGCCAAAAGGAAGCACTCGAAACTGGAAGTGCTCCTCTCCCAAAGAGAAGCAGAAATATCTCCTGTGTGGGCTCCAAATCAGGATATGCATGTGCGCGTCCTGAAGGTCCACAACGCTGAGCCAGTCGCTCGCCTGCAAGGAGGAGCGTATCTGGCTGGGCGTAATCATCTTGAATTTCTCTTGGGGTAGGAAAAGATTGAACTGGTAAAGGTCTAGGATGGTGCACAGGCCAGCCTGGTTGGGTTTGGGTACCGTAAACAGCCGGGAGTAGAAGCCCTCCCCACGCTCCCCAATGGGAACGGGTTCCACAACTTTGAGGTCCAGAAGTTTCTGAACTTCAGCCTTGAGGGAGGGTGAGCCCAACAGCTGAAAGGGAGTGTTGAGGGGTGGGGAAGGGGGTAAAGACCCATCTGTCTTCTGTGATGGTCTGCCACGCCTCCCAATTAGACGCAATGCGTCCTCCCACCGGGGTCTTGTGCGAGTGCGGAAAACCCTCATTTGGCAGGCTGATCGGTGGCGGTGCCACCTGAACCTGAGGCTCACCACTTAGCATGCTGATTGACAGCTAGGCTGAGTGAATGGGGGTGTGCTGCATAAAAGCAGGGCTTTGGGGACTGGCCACAAGACCTAAGAATCTGAGGAGGGAGAAGCTGAGCCAACCTGCAACGACGAACCCACCGGTGGAGCCCTGCTGAACCGTCTCACCACTTTTCCCGACAGAGGAGATCTCCAGTCCGGAGAGTCTTCTTCCTTTGACTGGTGGGGATAACCAGTTTCGCCTTCTTTTCACCTTCCTGGAGCATCTCATGGCCGCCTTGCCCGTGCCAAGCACCCCGGCAACCAGAATACCACGGTTTAGCACTACCGCAAAGAGAAGGATAGTGCCTTTTAACCGGAGAACTCCGCGGCTGGTTTCTTCCCTGGCAGTCGAACGACCTTCATCCTTCCTCCACGGCGAGACCTCTTCTTACGAAACACCGACTTGCACCTGCTGCCAGGAACAACTGTCCCCGCTGGAGCTTCCTTCACACTTAAGGTACTGTGTCCCGCCTGGCTTCCCTTGCGACAGATCGTTCGGGGTGACAGTAAAGCCTCGACTTTCTAACCTGGGCTAGCCTGGGACAACCTAGCTAACTTTTCCTGACTTTAATTTCATCCTTTTTGTGCAAACTATCTACAAGACTCTTTGGGCATAACCCCACTGTGTGAACCTGGACCCCTTCTGCTTGCTCTCTCCAAGAGTGGGCCTTGCAATTGACTTCCTTGCTCTCCAGTAGAACTCTGCCTATCCTGCCCTACTGTGGTTCTTTGAAAAAGTATTGAAACTTGTGTGTGCTTCTTTAGCTTTACCTTTTCCCCTCCCTTTCTTTACAACACCGGTAGAATTATTAGGCCCAACACGGATAGGGCGAACCCCGGTGACAGAGCGATCAACGCCCCTCCCGGGCCGAGAGGAACCAGAAAGGTATCCCCTGGCCGGGGTGCTCTGAAAAGTAAAGAATTTACCGGGCGTTTTATCTTCTCGTCGATGAACGCCTGAAAATGCAAAGGAGGAGTTCGTCGGAACACCTCTTTCCACCGCTCCAACCGTCGTTGAAGTGCCCGGACCAAAAGGGAGTCACAGTAAAAACACGAGTCCCAACGGTGTTCCGGACCCAAACACTCTAAACAGAGGATGGGGATCCGCCCTCGCTAAGCGTCGCTGACAAGAAGAACAATTAGGAAAGTCTAGCTGAAACGGCACAGACGGACCACCAGGCACCCGCAAAGCCAGAGCAAGGGAGGAGGAACTGGATGGAAAAGACAGACAGACTAATAAACGAACGCTAGCGAGAGCCAGAGAGGAAAAAAGGGAAGAAAATCTTCGAGGATGCAAGTGCGTCCGACTCCGATCGAGCGGAGAAAAGGACTGATGGGCGATGCGGAGCCAAGATGGGCAGGGTTACGGCTGCGTGCCGGGCCCTGCGCAAGAAAGAGAGGAAAGACAGTGTGCAGGGGACAGGAGTTTTCAAATTGGGAACTTATTCTGTTTCAACAAGCTAAAGGGCCTCCAGTCTGGGGATATTAAGGTGATGATGCAGGGAGAGAGGGACTGAAAGGGCAACAACAGACAGCTGCACATCCACTCAGCAGAAGCCGCCATGGAACAACTTGATGCAGATTCCCCCACGAGGCGCTCCGACCTCCAAAAAATGCTAGCAGAACTAAAGAAAGAAGGAACAAGTTACTTTCCTGTAACTGTTGTTCTCCAGCATGGGTCTGGCATGGATTCACCTGCTCATGAATATTTCCCGTCGTCAGGCTGGTCCTCTGTAAAGAAAAAATCAGTATCAGTTTCGTTTCTGATCCGTCTTTCTTAGTAGTAACCAATCACTGGTCTCTGGGTCACACTGCCCCCAGCCAATGACTGCCCTCTCCCTAAACCCTGCCCCTGGCAGCCATCTTCAGATTTGGTAGCACGTAAAGTGGCAGTATGACCAAGTGAAGAGCCGAAGAGGGGTAGGAGGGAGGGTTCACATGTGAATCCATGCCAGACCCATGCTGGAGAACAACAGTTACAGGTAAGTAACTTGTTCCTTCTCCAGCATGGGGTCTGGCATGGATTCACATGCTCATGAATATAAGAATACATAGCAGTACACACATGCACAAACACGGGAGGTGGCAAGGCTCAACATTAAGCATTACATAAACTCAACATTAAGCAACTCTTACCTCCTCACCAGGCCCACCTTCAGGCGAACAGGTTGCGCAGCACTGCTTGGCCGACTCTGGACTCCTCCCTGGAATCCGGACGACGAAGTAGAATTTCGTGAAGGTGTGCGTCGACCTCCATGTAGCAGCCCTGCAGATGTCCAGCAGGGGCACAAGAACGCCGTACTAGCAGCGATCGCTCTGGTCGAATGGGCTCTCGGACCACCGGGCAACGGTCGGTTTGCCAACCGATGATAGTGCATGATGCAGCCGGAGAGCCATCTGGAAATGGAAGCCTTCGAGAGAGCCTTCCCTTGATTCACAGGTCCAAAGTTCACAAAAAGCTGTAACGTCTTCGTGCGGTCCACCTAGAACTTCAGCGCTCTAGATCCGAGTGCAAAGTCCTCTCGGCCAGCGACGAAGGCGACGGGCAGAAAACTGGCAACACCAAGGGCTCGTTGAGGTGGAAGTCCGACAGCACCTTGGGCATGAAGGAGGGCATCCTCAGCACCACCCTCGTCTCGTGGAAAGACAAGTATGGAGGTTTGCAGGATAGGGCCTGGATCTCTCCCACTCGACGTGCGGAGGTGATGGCCACAACGAATGCTGTTTTCCACGACAGAAATTTCAACGGTGCCACATGCAGAGGCTCGAATGGCGACCCCATGAGCCTGGTCAGCACCATATTGAGACCCACGCCGGGGCCGGAGCCTTCACCAGCGGGAACGACCGGAACAGTCCCTTCATAAATTCCTTCACCAGGCGATGAGACCACAGGGATGACCGTCGCATAGTTCTGGTGTAACGGGAAATCGCTGCAAGATGGATCTTCATGGAGGCGTGAGCTAGCCCCGCCTTGGCCAGCAACAGCAGGTACGGCAGCATTTGAGGGGCCATAATTCGCAGAGGGTTAATCTTCTGTGCACGGCACCAGACAGAGAACCTCTTCCACTTGTGTCCGTAGCACTTGAGAGTTGAGGACGCCCTGGCCTTTGCAAGCACCTCCTTGCAGTCCGCCGGGATATCGTACCCTCCAAACTCTAGTGCTGCAGGAGCCAGGCCTGCAAGTTCAGAAACTCTGGGTCGTGATGGAGGATGGCGCCTCCTTTTCTGGAGAGAAGATCTGCGTCTGTCAGCAGTTTGACTGGGGGAGGGGGGGTGGACGCTGACAAGTCCAGAAGGTCCGGGAACCAGATCTGTCTCGGCCAAGCCGGTGCGACGAGGATCATCCTGCAGCGGGACCTCTTGAGTTGGTTGATGAGTCGGAGCAGCATCGGCAACGCATACAGAAACAGGCCATCCCAGGGGAACGAGAAAGCATCGGCCATGCTCCTCGGCTGGGGAAACCTCTTGGCGAACCTCTGGCACTTGGAGTTTGTCGTCGCCGCCGCAAACAGGTCGATCTGGGGTTTGCCCCATCGTTGGAAAAGTCGATCCGCTTGATCCTGAGGCAGCTCCCACTCGTGGCACGAGCGCAGCTCCCTTCTGAGTGAGTCGGCGATGAAGTTCTTTATTCCTGCTAGATGGAAGGGCACCAGAAACATCCCCTGGGCGACGGCCCAGTGCCACAGATCCTGGGCCTCCTTGGACAGGGCTGGGGGATCTGGTGCCTCCCTGCTTCCGGATGTAAAACATTGTGGTGGTGTTGTCGGTGAAGATCCTCACCAACTTGCCCTTGAGGGACGGGAGAAACGACCTGAGGGCCCAGAACACTGCTCGGAGCTCCAGGATGTTGATGTGGAGTGACCTCTCCTCCGGGAGTCAAAGGCCTCTCGCGTGCAGATCTCCGATGTGCGCTCCCCATCTCTCCAGGGAGGCATCTGTCATCACCGTCTCTTGATGTACCGAGGTCTGAAAGTCCTTGCCCGCCGCGAGATGCGCGCGGGTGCCCCACCATCGGATCGCTTGGCGGAAAACCTCGTTGAGTGGGATCCTGTCTTCGAAGCTGCCTGTCGCTTGTATCCAACGGGCGTCGAGGAACTCCTGTAATGGACGCATCCGTAGCCTGCCAGGCGCACCAGGTAGATGCATGAGGACATCATTCCAAGCAGGGACTGGATGGATCTCACCTTGGCCACATCCGTGGCCAGCAGGCGTTGCACCTTGCCCAAGATGGCCTTCATTCTTTCCTATGACGACAAGGCCAACCGCGCCACTGTATCGAGCTTGGCTCCCAGAAACAGCGCGACCTGCGACGGACCAGGTGGGATTTCGTGTAGTTGATGGAGAATCCCAGGTCTATGAGAAGTTGGACTGTCTCCGCTGTGTGTTCGACGGCGAGTTCTCTTGTCCTTGCCCGGATGAGCCAATCGTCCAGGTAGGGGTAGACGTGGATCCCCAGCAGGCGCAGCCGCAACGCCACTGGTGCAAAGCACTTGGTAAACACCCTCGGTGCCGACTTCAGCCCGAATGGCAGGGCCTTGAATTGGTACTGCCGCCCCTGGACTACGAGCCTAAGAAACTTTCGGTGCCCTTTTAGAATGGGGATGTGGAAGTAAGCACCCTCCAAGTCCAGGGACGATAGGAAGTCGCCCTGCTCCAGCTGTCCCAGCACGTGCTGGAGGGTGACCATCCTGAACTGGGGCACCAACCACCTGTCTTACTTCTGACGAGGAAGTATCTTGAGTATACTCGGAGCCCCGGGGACAAGCTCGATGGCACCTTTGAGCATCGCCCTTACTTCCAACAACAGTTGAGGGACGTGATTTTCCTTCCTGGCAACGGGAGGAATGCAGGGGCACTTCTTTAGGAATTCGAGAGTGTGCCCGTGGGCTAGGGTCTCCAGCACCCAACGGTCGGTGGAGATGGCCTCCCACACGCCGACTAACTTCGCCAGCTGGCCTCCCACCGGGGTGCTCAGGTGGGGGCCCGACGCTACGGCTGGTTCAGTCCTGCTTGGAGGCGGCCTTGCCACAACGACGACGAGAGCCTCCTGACTTGCCACGTCCTCTGTAGGCCTCCTGCATCGAAGAGCAGGCCGCCTGGCGGTATGTCGAGGAGCCGCCGCCGGATCCCTTGGAGGCACCCTGTCTGCCTCCGGCATTCTGAAAGGGCGACCATCGTTGCTGCAACACTCCCAAGGCCCGAGCCGTCTCCGTGTCGGTCTTGATGGCCTGAAGCGACTCATCCACTGTTTTACCAAAACTCTGGTTTGTACGCCCTGACGGAAATCAGTTGCCTTGAGCCATCCACGCTGTAAAATGCAAACACTGTTGCCCAACTGGCGGAATCATGTGTCAGCGATATCTGTGGCCACCCTTATGGCGTGGTCCAACGCCTCCTCACCTTCCTGCAGGATCTCCAGTGCCTCCGACCTCTTGTCGTCTGGCAGGAAGTCCAGCTGAGGAGCGATCTTGTACCACAGCTCCCTGTTGTAGCGGGCCACAATCGCTAGGGCGTTGGCCACCTTAATTGTCGTCGCCGCGGACAAGTTGACTCCGTGTCCCATGGCGTCCAGCTTCTTTCCCTCGCCGTCAGGTGGGGAGGTCAAAGTTGAGGATGACACCCCCGCCGCTTTCTTCTTGGCCGCCGCTGAGACAACAGAGTCCGGGGTCGGCTGTGCCCTAAGGCACAAGAGGGCGGAATCGGGGACCCAGTACTTCTTCTCGTACCAATCCCTCTTGGCAGGTGTCGTGGACGGGTTCTTCAGGAGAGCAAGTCCCTCCTCCCAGATGTCGTCAATTAATGGTACCGCGAGGACCATCTTCCTCTTGGCCTTGCACCGCTGATTGAGGAAACCTTCCTCCTTCTGTTCCTCAGGGCAGAGTCGAAAGAGCTTGGATGCCCTGGCAATCATGGCGTGGAAGGAGCCAATTTCGTAGGCGGGGAGGCCCGAGGGAGTGGTGATGGAAGGCCCGTCCCGTCGTCACCACCCTCGTCATCCGTCCCCGTCGTGGCCATCTCTGTTCCCGTGTCGTCCCCCGGGACAGGGGAAGGAGATGAAGGCTGAGCGGGCCGCGAGGGCTGGAAAGGCGGGGGAGGATGAACTCTCTGTTGGGTCATCTGTTGGGGTGAGGGGCAATCTCGTCCTTATCTCCGTGCATAAGGTTTGGATTGCCATCAAAGCGGCCACAGAGTTGTCCTGTGGCTCGGGTCCTGGCTGCGACGGGCGCAATGGTTGCTCCTCCTCCACGGGAGTCTCGTCGGCGCCACCATCGCTCTCTTCGTACGCCTCCTCTGGGTTCGCCCCGTGGGACCAGACCTCCTCGAACCTCTTGTTGAGGCCCTGCACGTCTTCATCCAGCTCCTCCTCAGAGGCTGTATCCGTGTCTGACAGCCACCGCCCCCTCCCCTTTTTTTCCACCGGGGTCTTCACGAGGGTCTTATCGATGGGCTGAAAAGAGGATTTCCTCCGTGGCGGCAGGGAAACTCTGGGCCCAGAGGTCGCCTACGCTGGGTTAGCCTCCACAGCCTTTGCCAGGGCCGCTGCGACTCCCTCGATAGAGGCCTTCTCCAGGTGAATCAAGGCCTTCACCACCTTGGGCGCACTCAAGGCCTTCACCTTGGGGGAGGGGTCACCACCTTGCTCCCCCTCAGCTGATCCCTTCGAGATCGACCGGGGCCTCTCCAGAAGCTTAGCCGGGTTCTCGGATTTTCTTTTTCCCCCGAGCCAGAGCGTTGGCTCGTGGTTGATGGCGTTGGTGAAAGTGCGTCCTGCCTGGCAGCCGAAGAGCCCCACCCTTCGGTGCTCCCGGTGCCTGCGGACTCCCAGTGCTTCACCTTCTGTTGGGCCCGTCGCCGGGGCGCCCTCACAGGACTTAGAAAACCGCTCAGACTTCTTCTTCTGCTCACCTGCTGGGCCCTTCTCCAGCCAGCTGGCGAGGTGGATCAGACGATCCATCATAGTCCGTTCCGACAAGTTCTTGCAAAACGCACAGTCCTTCTCCACGTGCGTTTTGTCTTCGTGAAGGCAGTAGAGACATCTCGAATGCTCATCCTCCTTGAAAACATTCTGTAATCCGCATCCAGGGCAGTTCCTGAACAGCTTGGATTCGGGTGTTGAGCTTCCCTTGTCCTAGGCCATGTCCACGAGGTAGGCCTCGGATCTTCTGGAATCTTCCAACAAGCGTAACTCGTTGACAAATTCGCCCTTGAGGGGCGTAGAAAATTCTGAAACGGATCCACGTTGATCGGAAGTAGAAACGGTGGAGCTTGAGGCTCGATTGACCGAAAAAATGAGATTAAACTCTTCAAAAAAATAAATATTTTTTAAAAAAGGAAAAAAAAAAAAAAAATTAAAAAAAATAAACACAAAACGCAGTAAAAGCTCGAGAGCTATAGCACGAGGACTCCCAACACTTGAACGTGTGGTAAAAATCTGAGGATGGCTGGCAGGGCTTAGGGAGAGGGCAGTCATTGGCTGGGGGCAGTATGACCCAGAAAACAGTGATTGGTTACTACTAAGAAAGATAGATCAGAAACGAAACTGATACTGATTTTTTCTTTACTGAGGATTCCCATCCTGACGACGGGGAATATTCATGAGCATGTGAATCCATGCCAGACCCCATACTGGAGAACTGAAGGACTGTGTCCTCAACCTCACTAAGTCAATTACAGACGTGAGCAAACAGATAGTAGCAGTTGAAAGAGGGGTATATGAAACAGACAAGGCTACGAGCAAGAGGAATTAGCTCAACTAATGGATGCAATGGAACAGCAAATCGAGTGAATGTTGCACAGGCAAGAGGACTCCGAAAATGGTCCAGGCATAACATTAGGCTGCGAGGGATGCCAACATCAGTCCAAGACAGCGATCTGAAAGGATATGTGCAGACATTATTGCACCACTTACTTGCAGACTCAAAGGCAGAGGAGATAATTCTGGATAGAACCCATAGGGTCTATACAGCTTACCAACAAAGGAAGAAATTGCCACCAGACGCCCTCAGAAAAGTGCACTTCTTTGGGCTAAAGGAACAAATCAAGAATGAGGCCGGGAAACATGAGCCCCTAAGATTTCGAGAAACCAACATATTGATGTATCAAGATGTGGCTCCTGCAACCTTGCTGCGACGCAAGCGCCTGAGAATTGTGATGGCCTGGTTGCAACAGACCTATCCATGTGGCCTCCAATTCAAATACCAAAGTAAAGAGCACCATCTGACTAAAGAAGAGGAGATGTAGGACATAATGGTGCAACAAGACCCTCACTCTACAGAACAAGCATCACCGCGGGGGGGTGTGCACGTCCACAACGGATGCTCAGGAAAGGTGGATGGCAGCAAGCCTGCCCTTACCCCCAAGGGGTGATGGAAGGTCCCCAATCTATAAGAGGATACCTGAAGCGGGGACTCGCTAGGGATGTCTAACTGAAATGTGGATGGTATGAACAACAGGGCGACATGTGAACTGCCAAGGGGCCCAAGACACTAGGCTCCACTTGAATGAGCCACAGAGCAATAACGATTCCAGGGGCTGGGTGTGGGAGGGCTGAGAGACGGAGATGTAGCCCGTTTCAAGATGTAAATGACAAAAATACACGATTTGCGATTAGTACTTTGTTTTGTGTTATTGTTAAATTGGGAGGGGAAGTTTGGTAAAGTTTTGAAGGGAATAGGTTATATGCGAGGGATGACGCATATTCTCCTGCGGGATGACAATCTCATCTCAAAAGACACTCAGAAGCATGGAAAAGCAAGGTTTAATTATGGCTGACCGGACTATGATGACCGTAAATGTTCAAGGAATGAATTCCCCAACAAAACGCTGATTGATCATGCAGCGATTGATAGGGCTCCAGGCCTCATTGATTTTCCTACAAGAAACACACCTACTACAGGAGGGACGGAAATAAAACACATGGCACACAAGCTCTTCCCTTCTCAATGTTATGCATCTAGCGGCACAAAGACCAAGGGAGTAGGGATTATACTGTGTAGAGTCACTGGATTTCCAGAGGACATTCCTGTGCAGGTGCCCAGAGGGCAGATACTTAGTGCTTACGGTTATATTGGAGGAGCAGATATTCACCTTGATCACAGTATACGCCGCGAACGAAAGGCAAGACCGGTTCTGTGGAAAATTGGAGGATGGTGCGAGGGCCAACTAGTAATAGGCGGTGACTAACTGTGCAATGGACCCCACACTGGACAAAACATTTACCTCCACAAGTAATGACAACAGATACAGACAAGCCTTGGGGAAATTCTTCAGAGACTTGGATCTAATCGAAACATGGAGGTTCTTCTATGATACAGACCGGACTATACATATTTTTCAGCGGCACACCAAGGATTCTCAAGATTTGACATGGTATTAGTGTCAGCAATGCTAATCCCTGGAATCATGACAATAGAAATAGGGACGCAATACCTCTCAGATCATGCCCCAGTGTCCCTCCAGATAGACCTCAATAGACCCCGAAGGAGGTCCCCAGAGAGTGGAGGTTGAATGAATTAATCCTTAGAGACATGGCCATGAGGTCCCATATGAAGAAGGTCATTAACAACTAATTTAAAGAAAATGACTCAGAAGGAATAGAATGGAGGGTGGTCTGGGATGCAAGTAAAGCTGTATTTAGAGGGAAATTCAGATCTCAAACAACTACTTTTTTCAGGGAACGTGAGCTCCACTGCGCTACACTCGAGAGGGAGGTAAAGGAAATGGAAAGCCAACATAAGGAGAAACAAACACTTAAGACACTACACACCCTATGGAAGTCCAGAATGCAATTGGAGGCCCATATGGCAGATCGTTCCCTCCAGGCACTACTGAGGGTGAAACAAGACATTATATTAAAGGGGCTAAGGCCAATCTTTTCCTTGCTGCTAAATTACAAAAACAGCAGACACGTACCTGTTACACAGCAGAAGAACAAATATGGGGAATTGCGGGGAACGGAAGAGGACAAGCTGGCAATAGTAGAATCATTTCATAAGGGGCTACTGCAAAGGGAAGACAAAGGCATATCCCGGCAACTGGAATATATCCAGGAGGTGCAGTTGTCGAAAATAACAGAGGAAGACAGGGGACTCCTTGGGGACCCAATCACAGAGGAAGAAGTAGGTGAGGACATTAGCTCCCTGCCAGCCAATAAAGCTGCAGGGCCTGATGGTCTAGGAAACGGATATTATAAGACATTTCGGAACCAGCTTTCAAGGCCGCTGACCCGGCTCTTTAATAGAATTCGGGAACTAGGGGTGGTCGCGGATGACATGAGCATCTCCACCACAACTCTAATATTGAAACCGGGAAAAGATCCCACCAATTGCTTCAATTATCACCCCATCTGTCTACTTAATGGAGATGCTAAGTTGTATGCCAAAATATTGGCGGGGGAGATTAACACGAATCCTGCCATATGCGATCCACGAGGACCAATCAGGATTCATCTTAGGAAGACAAGCACAGGATAATGTAAGGCGGGCAGTGGACATTATTGACACAGGGATCAAGTCAGACCAAAGGTTCTTGATAGCTGCTTTGGACCAAGCTGGGCATTTGACAGTATGGATTGGCAGTTCCTTGAACAAAAACTAGTCGCATTTGGATGTGGTCCAACATTTATTCAGATGGTCCTAGCTGATTTTCAGATTCCCTCTAATAAATTCTTGATTAACGGGAAACTCGCGCCAAGGGTGGACATCTGACGGGGCACCAGACAAGGATGCCCACCGTCTCCGTTACTGATCGCAATGGCTATGGAACCATTAGCGGCAATGATCAGGCAAGACCAGGGGATAGCAGGTGTCAAGTACAAACAGGTGGAACATAAGATTGCTCTCCATGCTGACAATATTCTGCTTTTCATGAGAGATATGAAACAAGACTATGCCAAAAGTTATGAAGAAATTTTGGGAATTCGCAGAGGTCTCTGGCTTCACTATTAATTATTCGAAATCCAAAGCTTTAAATGTGTCCGACCGACCTGATAGAATAGTTGACCTAAGTAATGCATTCCCACCTGTCTGGGAGAAGAAAGGGATAGATTACCTGGGGATAACATTAACTAAAACATACAGGGAGCTATATGGGGCAAACATTCTTCCCTTGTGGAAGAAACTGATGGACGACTTTAGACAGATGGGAACTCTCATGGCTCACTCGAATCTCTGCAGTTAAAACGACCCTACTAACCCAACTCCTTTATGTTTCAAGCTCACTCCCCATCAGAATTCCAATGCAGGTGGTTAAATCACTACAAACAGCAGTGCAAGGTTTCATATGGAACAAGAAACGACCGAGGAGCCCTAGATCGGCCTTGTTTAGAGCCCAGATGATGGGGGGGGGGGGGCAGAAGGGGGAGGGGAATTGGGAGCACCATAACTAAAACGGTACATATTTGCAGCACAAATAGCAGCTGAGCTACACTAGGCAGAGGACACTCCAGGGAAAGGATGGTGCAAATTAAAACAAGGGGCAACCATAATACCATTAAGCATGCTCCCTTTTATGGGACGGAAGGCTCAGGAGGCTGCCGGGAAATTGTTGGAATCCACCCAAAATACCTTACAAGAATGGGATGAGGCAATGTGGATGAAGGGGCTGACCCCAGGCCTTGGTCCCTATAGCCCGATGGGTTTTAATAAGGAGTTCTCCCCAGGCTGGACCAAAGTATTTTGGGATAAATGGGCAGGGTGCATGGCCCCACAACCGATAGATTTTTATCATGGTGGGGGAGCCACTCTGTTTTGAAGACTGCAAGACTAGGTTCCACGTAGGAGAGGGGGAACGCTATAGATATGTCCAGATTAGACACTGGATATCGCAAAAGGAAGTGAAAGAAGCTGGCAGGCAGACCGCTATAGGGCTGGAAATGACAATGAAAGAGGGAGGGACAAAGAAGTGTGCTTCGCAACTAAATTGCCTACTAGACAATGCTCAGATGAAAGATAGGCTACCATATATGGAGAGGTGGGAGAAAGACCTGGATATGGAAATCTCAGAAGAGGTATGGGGACAAATATAGGCGCAAGCACATAGCACCTCCAAATGTACAGCCATTAAAGAGTCATAATTCAAAATCTGCTACAGATAAACTCCTCCCCCCCCAACGATTAAACAAGATGAAACCAGAATGATATCCCCTCTGCTGGAGGAAATGCTGTGCTCTGGGGATCTAGGTCATATGTGGTGGTCATACCCAAAGACGCAATTTTACTGGAAGGGGATATTGGCCCACATTAAGGAGATCACTACCCAACTCACTGCTGGTGGTGGTGCTGCCGAGGGCAACAGCTGAAGACGCCTACTCGGCTAGTGGACCTAGAGCAGCATTAATCGCACACTTATTAGCAGCAGCCCAAAAGACATTAGCCCAGCCATGGAAAACTGAGGAGAGCCCATTAATAGCCTGGTGGGTGAACGTATGGGGAGTATTGGCCATGGAAATTGTTGGCGCTCTGGCTACAGGGACTCACCAAAAGTATCTCATGGTCGGGCTCCCCTTTCAGGAGTTTGTCCGAGGCAGATATCAACAGTATTTTATACCTACTATGCCTAAGAACCTGTCAGTCTTGTGATAATAGACCCTTTACGTGTACAATAGGAGGCTGAATACCGAGTGCCCCGATAGTCTGTCCAGGGTCATCCTACTTTCCTTGTTAAACACAGGGGGGTCGGGGGATGTGGGATTTCTTATCACCACCAAGAGACAATGGCCCTCATTCCGAATAGGGCGGTAAGGGATACTGGGCATCAGTAAGGAGACCGGTGCTGGTAATCCCTTACCGCCCTACTACGAGGTCCCTTAGCGGGTCCCTTCCTTAACGCCTGGTCTGACCAGGTGTTAAGGACGGGACCCATTAAGGGACCTGGGCGCAAATAACGGGCTTGGCATACGCCGGCCCGTTATTTGCGCCCTCCCCATTCCCTTTGAGTTCTATGGGTGCTCAAATGGGAATGGGGAATGGTTTGTAAATGGGGACTTACCGGTCCCTCCAAGGTTGGAATGGACCGGTAAGTCCCCATTGAACCAAACCAGAGTCGGTACCGGTATGGGAGGCAGTCATGGCGCAAACAGCGCCATGGCTACCACCATACTCGGAATGAGGGCTAATGGCTAGAAATGTATAAGACTGGGCTGCCATAGAAGAACTATTAGTTGAGATCAGACCACATTAAGCCATACCCACTGTTTTATGCTTGCAAACACTGGTAATGATGTCTAATGAATAAAGATCTTTTTTTTTAAAGTTATTAATTTCAAGTATGAGGAGGTAGGTGAGGAATGAGGATAAAAAAAATAACTTAAGCTTTTTCAGTGTGTACTAACATTTATGTAAAACTGTTACGGCTATTGAGCCTGGTAAGACAATTTTAGTCACACATCATGCGACTTGCAGGTGAAACTTTCAATGGTGAAAAGGCAATGCTAATGGCAAGTTACTGCACACGTTCTTTGAATATAATGGACATGCTTTTGACAGAGAGCAGATGCATACACTTGCTTGGCGAAGGCCAGGAAATCATGTCTTCCTGTTCTAGCAGGGAACCTAACCACAAATGATAGCTTCCTGTGGTAAAACTGCACGCAGCTGGTGCAAGAGCTATCGTTACATCTGAAGAGGGGTAAAGAAGAGGAAATTAAAATAGCGCGAATAAGCACGTCCGTCCTCGCCAAGAAGCAGATGACAGGTCTTAGCCTGTTGTTGAACCAAAAGTCATTAAATGCAATGGGATAGTCACTGAACATAGACACAACCTGTCTTAATAGTTTGCATATAGAACACTGTATGTGCAACAAACAAATTGACACTCTAAACTTAGGCCTTAGGCTCCCAAATAGCGGATGTGAGGCGCAAACCAGATACATTTCTTACATATAAGGCGCAAGCTAAATTGGGGAGAAAAAAAAAAGGGCGGTTTGCCCATCGAGCAGCAGATTCACACAAGCCGTCGGGGCTGGCGGGGTAGGTCTGCCAGAGATTCCAGAGCAGAGACAAGAGAGGTAGCCAGGCCCAGCTGAACAGGAACCCGTGGCACCTTGGAAGGCGTTTGCCCAGGTGCCGAACATTCTGCTCTAAAGCGCAAGTTAAATGTGGGGCCTTGCTGGGTGCATTTGAGACTAAGGTGTATAGCATAGTTCAACATAGCATAGCTCAACATAGCATAACTCCTGTGTCACTCAAGCTGTTAAACTAAAATTACCACTTGTGCTGTTTTCCATTAATGCAACCATGCTCTTCGCTCATATTGCAGTTTTGTTCATAGGTTTGATTATATGTTTTTTTATATTTGCTTCTGTTTTGACATGTGCAATGCAAATTAGAGCTTGTAAATGATAGGTGTGATATTAAAAATATTAACCTAATACACCCAGTATCAAGTGCATAATTCAGAGTAATGGATTAGAATGTTATCTCTTTGAGTCTAAGAACTTCACACATTTTCCTGGCTGTATTTTTTCAAGCATGATAATAGGCGCAAACACAAAGGCAGGTTGTCTCTGAGCGTGTTGACGCTGGCTGGGGTGCGAATTATCACGAGCAGAACTACTGATCTCATGTCCAATTTTCACAGCCTCAACTGAGGTTGAGTTAAGGGTCAGGTTTGACCACAGGCAATCACGACAGGTGGCACCCGTAACAGATGGCATGTCTTACAGCTGACCATAGCAATACTAATAGTAAACCTCATGTCCCAGTCACGACAAAAGGACAGGGCAACATTATTTTTCTAAAAAGCTTTTTTTTAATTAAGAGGTTAGAGGTGAGTACAGAAGATGGCTCATCAGGAAGTCAACATTCCATTACATTGTAAAATGGCGTTCTATGAGTGGCTGCAATCATCTCATTCCCAGGCAGTAAATACAAACTTTGCGGTAGCTCAACTAGGTGGGTTGCCAGCGGAATCGCTCTTTAATTACTTAAAGACCCCAGCTAACAAGACAAATAACGTGTATGCAGCTCTCCTGGTGAGGGTAGATTTAGACACCCTCCAGTATCGCCCCTGCCAGTTTCCTGAATTGGCTTTAACACATACAAATCATGTCAACTGGGTAGACATACCCAAGTGGTATTCAGAGAAACTAGGACAACTGCAAGCCGCATACCCTCAGGTTACACCGCAGCACAGGCATAGGGCACTAGCCATGGTACTTGCATCTGGCTGCACACCACCTTTAACGAGCTGTGACAGCTGGATCTCAATTTATAGCTGGCTTTATTTAAGTTTATAGGCACACCGTCCATCACATCACTAGCATTAATATTAGCAGACATAGCTGCCGCCATGAACTTAGGCTTGTCTGTAGCATCTAATAAGTATCAAATGGTTGAGAGCATAATTCTACCCTCATTTTGAGGATAGCCTGTAAGGTTAGAAGTCCACAGAAAATTGTCCCAATTAAATTAACAAGAAAAAAAGGGAGCAATGTGGGGACATACTGACATCCACTTATCAGTCGCTCAGCAGGGATCACCTAGGTAGGAGACCTGCAGAGACACAGAAAAAAGCTAACAAAGATGGTAAGCCAGACAAGGAAACCCACCACAAAGGGAGACCCTCAAAAGGACAGGATCGTTTCAAGGTAAAAATAGTGGGAAACCACAGAGGCGACAGCTTTCGCCAACAGAGGAAGAAAAATACCCAGAGCGGGAGCCAAAAAAAATGGGAAAGCTACAGGAGATAGGGACAACCCTCAGTGGCAAGGCACACACAGGGGTGGATGATCCTGGGTTAAGCCTAGGGGGCAGTCCCATTTCAGACCAACCGACTATGATTTTAGGGTCCGGAAACACATGAAAAGTCCACATAAATATGGCACTGATGAGGGTCATCTCCTTCCTCACAGGCAAGGACGCCAGACCATACTAAAACTGAGGGGTAGAATGTGAAAGTTGAGAAAAAACAAAGAAGCCCTGCAAGTTTCACAGAATGCGGAGTACACCCACTCATCGAATCATTCCCAAGAATAAGCGGCACACCGATTGGATTGAGGTCCTGTTAGCCTCTGGGCCTGATATTTCCATATTTGAATGCAGCCACAAGGCACTAATGGAGCACACAAGAGCACACAGGAATGCGCTAATCACTACACCCGCTGGGCAGACATTAGCACATAATGAAGTGTATTTTGTAACTATTCCGCTGGAAGGCGAACATCCCAAAAAGATGGAAGCACTGATTTGGCCACAGTTACACATCCAATATAAAGGACTGTTAGCATTTCAAGATTGGCCACCATTATATGTCAGACAAGCGCCAAGGGGTGAATCGGTTGTGATGCCTGCTTTTTCAAAAGAAGTGAGGAACTAATGCAAATATATGCAAGAGACTGGGCAGCGCTGGCAACAGTGCAGCTGTTTATAAATCATGTACGACATGATAGGGGATGTCCAGCGCATGTGATTCCAGTACTGGAACCACTCCCACCAGAGGCAGTATCCAGTTAAGCCACATGCAGTTGCCCACATGCAAACCATACTAGAGCAACTAATGGACCACAGAGTAATTATAAAGAAAGCTGGCCCACATAATAGTCCAGTGCTCTCACTGTTAAAACCTGATGGTAATTATCGTATTATTGTGGATTTTCAATGCACATTGTAAGACAGAGGCATCCACAACCAGCACAGTTCTGGATTGTTAGTCAACTTACACAGACGCAAATATAAAACAAACCTTGATCTAGGCAATGAGTATTTGACACAACCTTTAAGTGTAGACAGCCGGAAATACATTGCATTCATGTTTAAGGGAACGCATTTCCAATTCACTAGAATAATGCAGGTGTATACAAATTCACCTAGCACATTCTCAAGCAGAATACATAGCCTGCTCGCAGACATTCCTAACTGTTGGAAATATGTGAATGATATTTACATCACCTGTGACAATCTCAGTGAACACTTGCAACAAGTAGACTGAGTCATTCACACATTGGCTGCAAAAGGATACCTGATTAATTTTAAAAAAATAAATAATCAAGAATAGCTCATTGTGAGGTTACATTCTTAGGATTCACTCTTTCAGACGAGAGCAGAGGCTTGTCAGCAGACTTTATTGATAAGTGTGTTAGGCGGCCTTATCCTGGCACACTTAGGCAATTGCAAGGTATTTTAGGGCTTTTGAATTTTGGCAGATCTCATGTGTCTAACTTTGCCGAGCTAGTGAAGCCATTGTATGCTTTGATAAAAAACGAATTTCAAAGCAGCTCACTGGCTGCCGGAACACAATCACATTCTGCACCATGTGTATTCATTAATGACTCAAACTGATCTTTTGCAGGACATAGATACAGACAAAGACTTAGAGATAAACCGGTTTGTGGCAGATAATGCTTTCACATACACAGTAGGCAATCTAGGGGGGAGACTAAACCAATTGCATATAAATCACAAGTATATTCCAATTCCACACCTGAGGTAAAATGTACACCTGAGGAGAAAGTTCTGGCTTCAGTACAGATGATCATTCAGAAGGAGAGGCCATTAGCAGCAAATATAACTATACACAAACACACCTTTAGCTCAACTTGAGGCTGCCACAAAAGCTAGTGTGCCCAATGCAAAGGCATTACATACTAGATGGATTCAATGGTCAGCATCTCAACATGCACCAGATGTAAAGTACCATTATAAGCCAGAATTGAAAAGAATGAGTGGATTGACTTGGACAATGGACACATAGCCAGACACCTCATGGCCTGACATGCATTTGTTTTATTCCCCCCCGCCCCCCAAGTAATTTACTGTGATGGTTCTGCAATACCAGCGGTAGGGACACGTTCCAAATATGCTGCTGCATGCGCAGCAGTGTTAGGACATTTTACACATGAAGAATCATTTATACACAATGATATTGCAACAAAGCATCTGGGAGACATGTCTGCCCAGACTGCTCAATTGCATGGATTAATGTGCCAAGCAGAATCAGGGAAGCCCACACTAGTAGTCTCAGATTACATTGTCAGGGCTTACAACACTGATTTGCATTGGTAGATTCAAAATGACTTCAGAGACATTAGGCATAAAACTATTGCTTCCAGGCAACTTTGGAAACAGATTGGGGACCTCAAACAGACATATCCTTTGCTATAGGTGGTACACATCAGAGCACATTCATAGTATAGGCAATGCATTGGCAGATAAAGATGTCAAAGAGCACACAGTAAGAAAAACATAACATAAAGAGGCTTGTTTAGGTATTGTACCTAGGCCAAAAGGTTTCCCAAGTAATTAGGTTTATGACATTGAAAATAACAAAGCAGTAGTCACAATTCATATGAAAAAAGGGGATCCTATCCAAAAGTAAATCCCTAATAGAGCAGACAGGGAAAAGCTGGTTGCAGCCACGCACGCTGGACTTGCATCTACTAATTTTGGGGTACGTGCAACTGCACAGCTACTCCTTGACCAATACTGGTGGCCAGTGCTAAGGCAACAGGTGAATATATATATAGCAAACTGTGACACGTCTGAAGAAAACTGTGGACCACAGCAAAAAACCTAAAGATGCTCCTTTAAAAAAATCAAACTCATCTTTATTTATTTATTGATTAGATATACATATAGCCAATTGGCTTTGTATAACACATTAACAAAACATAAATACATACAATCTAAAAACATATTACATTTTCACATGTGCTATACAATACAGTTTAAAATTGCCACAATTTTCAAATAAAATACGACCATAAAGTATATCAAGTTAATATCATTGCCTCGCATAAAATTCATCCATTGCTCAGAGATCTCAGTCATCACTGTGTCATTTTTATAAGATTTAAAACATGTAGTTCGCAGATCATTTAGACTTTCACAGCACATGATTAGATGATGAAGGGACTCAACTACATTTACTCCACATAGGCGACAATACTTCAACATATGTGTGGAACCAATGTTCGCACAATTTGTTTCTAGTGCATCAGTCACATTAAATTTCATCATTAGGTAGGTGCGAATTATGCCAGCATTGGGCTAAGCAAGAATATAAGAGGGAGACAACACTCTACTCATATATTCATCAAGAAACCTGCCACTATGCTTTTTAGATGCTAAGTTTACAATATTTTGTTCATGGCAATAGTCCTGCACCTTGACCTTAAAGTCTCATTTTTTAAGATAGTAGAGAAAGAGTATCTGGATCAGACACATTAGTCCATGTACGGTGTAGTCTTTGAATGATACCAATGGTACCAATCAACACATTACCTTCCAGACTAAAATATGCTTTTGCAAATGGCACAAAGATAGTTTCAGTGCGGAGTGTTGCAGCTTTCTCATAGGATAGAACACATTGGCAGATATATGCATACAAATAACTTTTGATGTTGAATTCCAAATACAGATATTCCACACTCACTCTCGGAGGGAGACGTAGTAATTTTCTTAAGAGAATAGACTCAAAGACCACACTACGTTTGACAAACTTATGCCCCCAAATTTCCACAGCATAGAGCAGCATTGATCTTATTTTTGCAAGGTAAATGTTGAGAACTGCAATGACCGAAACTCATCTTTAGAGATCCAATATCTGGATCATATAGGCCCACTACCAGCAATAAATAAGTACAAGTATATCCTAGTAATAGTGGATTCTTGCACTAGGTTCACCTGGATGATTCCTCAAAAGAAATCAGACTGCAAATCAGTCAATCAGGCACTCAGGGGTGTAGTAGCCATAACAGCAACTCAAAACGTTCCATACGGATAATGGTCCAGCTTTTGTGGGGCAGGCCCTGAAAAAAGCATTAGAGGCGTGGGGAACAGAGCTACAATTGTCCCACCCTTTTCGTCCTGAGACAAATGGGATTGTAGAGAGCCAATCATTCTATAAAAGTGTGCCTGACTAAATGCATTCTGTCACTTGGAGGTAACTGGGTAGACCACATGCCTTTTTATCAGAAGCGTAAATAATTGACCACACCAGTCTCTATGCAACAGCAAGACTCCATGCAAGCTCTTGTTTGGGAGAAAGATGTTTATGCCTGATCTGCACACTCTCCCCAGCCCCATCTCCAGGCAAGACCAGCTGCTGGCGACAACGCTGCTGAAGGAATCCCTCCAGGTGGAAGCACTCAAGGCCAGTCCTGAGAAGACTCTCAAAGCAGGCGATTGGTCCTGGAGAAGATCCATGATAAGACTCATGTTGGCCCATTTTACACACCAGCAGTGCAAGTAATCAGAGTGAAAGGTTCCAGAACTGATGTCCTACCCGCATTACCACCCAAGAGTGGTACCAGGCAAGTTTCTGTGGATCACCTGAAACCCACTCCAGATGATTACCTCAATGTTTCCACGCAATCCTCCTCTTCTAGGTGAGGAGCCCGCAGAAGATGAAGAGATGGAGATCGGCCAAATGATGATGATAGGCGTTCAAGATGAAGAAGAATATGCCACCTCTGACTACAATTCCACAACTCAGGGAAGTACTGCAAGTCTGCCAATATGGATACAGTATGCCTTTCTAGTTGCTAAATTATTGGGCATACTTTCTGAAATGGTGTTATAAAATGCTGGCAGTATATTTCCTCCTACTGGGGTTGAGCCTCACTGTTTTTATATCACTGACTTCCAGGTATTCTCTGATCAAGGTTTCTACTCCCCCTGCTAGCAAAAACGTTGGTCTAAAGCCTTTAGGTTCTTCACATATGTTAGAGAAAAGAGAGCTCCAAGAGCCAGGAACTCCAGCCTAAATACAAATGTTTCCTCAAACAATGGCATCCACACATGACCCATGGTTAAAGACATTTAATGGCCCAGCCACGCAGCTGCAAGTTCACACCTTTTCTGTGATTGATGAATCCAGACTGTTTGCACCCAGTAATCATGTGTCCAGAACATACAGAGAACTGTTAAGAACTAGGCTCCAGACATTTGCGCAAAATGCATTATTTGATGATGTTGAGTATCTCCATGAAATGGGGTCCCATGTGTGTTATGTGCGATATTACAATGCCTTTTTATTTGTCAAACGTGAGCACATCCTGTGGCCCAAATACACTTTCTGGGAACACTGTGCAGTACCTTTCAAACCGACCATCCTGAATTCAAAGAACAGTTCCCATATATTTCACTGAGACCATACCAAGCAGCAGGGGATTACATGTTTGAGAATCAGTATAAATTCCCTCCGGAGCCACATAATGTACAACAAATGTAAGTTGTGGATTCAGTTATTTTTGACAGAATACTTTTCAAACATGACTGAACAAACATGGCAGGAAACTGTCCCTCTGTGGTCTACTTGGGGTCAACAGGTATGGTAAATCAAGGGTGTGCACACGTTAGACATGGCATGTAGATTCCCACATTTGATGCATTTTTTAAAATTACACCAGTTTCTGATCACTTGCAGTAATAGGAACTTGAGCTTCTACCCTGAATGGAAGAAGGTGAGTTCTGGAGTGCGTCTTATAGAGAAGCAAAACAACGCAATGGCACCAAGCATATTACTTATGCATCAGGAAGAACTGTGTTATGGGCGGTTCAAGCAAATGAATGCAATAAACGAAAAGCAAGACTCCGTGTGGGCCCATATAGGGCTTGGAATTCCCAAAACACAAGCTATATCCATAGGTAAGCTGTGCCAAGGTATACTTTCACAGTATCACCTGAGTGAGGTGATACAATCTCTAGATAACTTAATAAAAGAAGAGAATTGGACAGCTATCGTGCAGTCAGCTACTGGTCTGAGGCGCACCCAAAGTGGGCATGTCAGAAGAGCAGCTACCTGCACCACCCTGAGTACCTTGCGAGGTGGGACAAGCGTTCATAACAGGTAGAATTTACACTTGGTCACAAGCAATAATCAAAATATGCAGACTGAAAGAAAGGCAGTGCAGCTAGGATGTCATGCTGCAGATTCTAATGATTAAGCGCTAGAACAGTAAGTCTTTCGGTGGCAACAGATTTTCTGGACACTCTTAGCAGAGGGTCCCAGATTGAAATGTAATTTCATGGCCAGAACAAATACATGCACTTAACTTGTCCAAGATTACAACACGTCAGGGGATGTCAGGCTCCACGTTCTTGTTGCTTCGTGTACTTGCAAAGAGTGTTGCAGCAGTATCTGCCTGGGTGCCAGGGTCAACAAATTGGATCCTGCACGGGGTGTTTAACATTCCCATTCAAACAACATCTTCCATGGTATGTCAGGAACTGCATTCATGGGGCAATATGCACTGGGTTAATGACACGTCGATCAGAGAAGATAATGTTGTGCCGTATTCACATGCGTGTGTTTCACAGTCAAGTCCTGAAATGACACTGTACTCATTACGTGAATGCAGGGGCTCTACACTAATGGTGTGTGGACATGCGGCACCTGTAAATTCCTGCGACAGTAACTCTAAATACACACTTCATGTTACACCAATTGCATTTTTTCACAGTCAAGTACACAGCCTATCCAACGGCTCATATCTGGTGAAGTTCATTGAGTCCTGTTGTCATTTTGCAATAGGGGTTCCCTATCTGATCACTGTAAATCATCAAGTTAAGTGCTGTGGGTTCATTCTGAATTGCCTAGATTATCCCAAATCAAATTTTTGCACTAGCCTAGTTCCACGTTAAGCCGATTAGAGTACACAAAATTGAGCTTGTACATGGCATGGCTGCTAAACAGGCGTCTAGAGGTGTGCAGCACTGAAGATATTTATCCCGGAGCACACTCTGCTGTGGTCAAACAGATTATATCTTTACTAGCCTCTGAGGATACAATGGAAGAGGCAATGCACTTGTTAATTGACAGTTCACAGTTCAGTGGGTTCAATACTGGCTTTTCTGTGGTGGCAGCAGCTGCTACAAGTACTCTACATAAAGGGTTAATAGTCTTGGACATGGTCATTACAATACAGACTTCTTCGAGTGCGTGGGGCTGCCGACTGCTACTAATACTTGAAATCTGTCTTGTATGTTGCTGCAGACACAGAGTTATGGCAAGTCGCAAAATGGAGGGCTTGAAGCAACTTGGTTCCGGTTCAGAGCAGAACTATGCAGACGTCTTGGCTACAAACAGTGTGCTCAATTTCAAAAACATTTCATTTTGTCATCAGCTATTGCCAGATGCAGAGTTGTTCCAAAGAATCACTTCTTGCCAAGACCGTGGCAGTCAAAGTCTCATCGTCTAGACTTGCGCTGTGGCGTAGCAGACTTGTCAAAACATTGTCTGTGCACAGAGACATTTGCAGAATCCGGAGGTTCTTCCTGCAAGTATGCTACTGAGATTTCATTGAAACCCTGTCCCCCCCAGAAGCAACGCCTCGCCATGGGGAACATGCCAGGGCATAGTAAACTGCTCAGGGAACGACTAAAGCGACTCAGACTATTGCCAAATGCATCCAGTGCAACCAAAACCACAGCCAAGGAAACAGCTGGACCTCCAGTCAAACCTGATTCAAGCCAGCCACAAAATGATCAATGCCTACTCGCAAACCCTGAACCCCAGGGAGCTTAAACAGGCAAGACAAGTGATGGATTCCTCTGGTTCCAGGAGTACATGGCATAAGGAACTTATGCCCAGGTCCATTCAGAATGACAACATGCAAATTGTGTTCCCTTTGCCACTTTGCTGCCTGACACACATTAAAAGAAGATGTGCAGCCAACCCCCCACCCCTCTTCCCCGAGTTCAGAAAGCCTGAAATCCTGCAAAATCCGCTGATGCTGGCATTAAAGTCAGGGGTCAAAGAACTGAAAATATACCACAATATACCTCAAGATGCAAGTTTAGTGCACAGCATATGTATGAATTTCCTTTTGAACATTTATACACCACTAAAGGCCGAAGACATTTTCCCTTTTCACCTTGGAGTTCATTTTTAGAAATGTAGGAGCCAGAATAGTACTTTGGACACAGGATGTTTTGCTTGACATTGTGACCATGGACAGATCCTTAGTTTTGGTTTTAGGTAAAGCAGGGACAGAGGCATTCCCAAACCCCCTTTTATTTTAATAAAAGTCTTTGACCAAAACTATGAACCCCTTGTGTCCGAATGTCATTCTTGGATCCTCACCAGTGACAACAGGCAAACTGACACTGCATAGGTATCCTTACCAGTCTTCTTCTAATTTTTCGAACTATAATTCAATATTACCAACGCCCTTATAAAAATAGGTGCTTGGTTTTGGGGGAAATAGGTAAAACAAAATAAAATTTAAAAAAAAAAAAAAACAACACTAAACTAAAAACATCCCTTACACTGACGTATTAACCTAAAATCTCAGTTGTTTATCTACGAGGTTGGAGGCCTGCACATTCAACCCAGGGTCCACTTACTGGTAGGCGCATGGTACTGGCCCAGAGGCTAGCTTTCCTGGTCTGCAGAGTTCCCTGTAGCTCTTGGGACATGGTCCGGACAATCACTTTGTCACTATGTGAAGGGCACTCGGCCACAAGCTGGCAGACTAAGAATAGTTATCTGCTGGCTGTGGGGCAGTTGCTGAGATACACTTATGGATGGTGCGAGGAAGCGTTTTGTGTTTTTGGGCACTGGTAAACGGTACTAAATTTAATGTGGATGTTTAACGGGTCACTCTTATAGTATGCATGTGAATACACATCAAGTAGTACTTGGTCTCAAGAAGCATGTTTAATTGCAATTCTGTAGTTTTCAGCATTGTGCTACATGTATATGATGGTAGATTTGCAAAAATAAGATTACCACAAATGCAGCTACTGTAATGTCAAAAGCTAATGAAACGTATAGAGCAGTGGTCAAATTCACTATTAAATGTAGTATCCCAGCACACAACAGGGGTAGTCATTCGAACATTACCTCAGTTTATTATTTTCGAGCACTTTTCCCACACTACTAAATATATATGAATGGCATAGGTTATGTTATGCAGCATTACTAAAGTACTCATTAATTAATTTATTTGAATATTTGTTCAGCGCTGGCCCTACCCAGAGGGTCTCGGAGCCTTACACGATTCAAATATTGAAAAAGGTGGGAGTTGAAAAAAGAAGTTACAAAATGTGTTCAGGAAAGAATAGGAGGATTGGGATAGACACGTGATAACTTTGGAGGAGGTCAGAGTTGTGTGGGGAAAACAGGTATGTTGTATGGCTCTTTCCAGAAAGTGGTGATGGAGGATGCAGTGCGTATGTGAAGAGGTAGGGCGTTTTATGCGCTGGGTGCCCAGTGGGTAAATGCTTATTTTTGTGGGCTTGCAAGTTTGCTGTGTTGAATGTGTTGGCTGGCTTGTCCGGTGTTTTTGTGGGTGATGGGTTTGAGTATGTCATGAAAGGAAGATGGAGTTTTGAGGTGAATGGCTTTGAATACAATGCAGAGTCCTTTGAAGGAAATTATCTTGGGTACGCAGAGCCAGTGGAGCTGGCCAAGAGTGGGGGTGATATGTGAACATTTGGGTAGATGGAGGATGAGTCTGGCTGCTGTGTTTTGTATGGCTTGCAGGGGTCAAAGGTGTTGTTGGAGAGTCCAGTGAGGAGAGCATTTCCATAGTCCAGCTCAGAGAGTACAAGTGCTTGGACTGTGGTCTGGAAGTCATCAGAAGGAAGGATATGTCTGATTTTGCGTAGGAGGTGTAGTTGTAGATTGCATGTTTCTTTCTGTGACAGCAGCTATGTAGTGTGTGAAGGAAAAGGGGAGCGGGGTCGATGGGGAAGCCAAGGTATTGAACACGTGTGGAGAGTGTGGTCTGTGGTGAGTTCTTGGATCCAGATCTGTGCCTCTGGAGGGCGGGGGGAGACAGATTTGGAAGGATTGATTTTTAGGAAGTGGGTGGCCATCCAGTTGGTGATGGTGGAGAGACAGGATCCGACAGTGTGGAGTTGTGAAGGGGATGACATTTGGAAGTATATTTGTGCATTATCTGCATACTGGTGGAAATGTACGTCATCTGCATACTTGTGGAAATGTACGCTTTGTTTGCTACAGGATCGTCCGTCCGAGGGAATCAACATATAGGTTGAAGTGGAGTGGGGTTAGGGAGGAGCCTTGCAGAACCCCATTCTTGACAGAAGGGGACTGATCGATAAGGGGGCATGGAGACAAAGCGTGTCCTATCAGTGAGAAAGGAGGTGAACTAGTCGAGTATGGTGCCAGAGAGATTCATCCTGTGGGATAGGATGTCCAGTAGAATGGCGTGGTCGATGGTGATGAAGGCTGCATAGATGTCGAGGGGGTCTGTGTGTCCTTTATATGTGATGCTGTGGGGGTCATGGAGGATGAGACGAGTAGCAGTCTCATTGCTGTATCCAGGTCAAAAGCCAGACTGGAGGGGGTTGAGTGGGTCGTTTGTGGTGATGTGTTGTTGCAGTTGGGTAGTTACAAAGCATTGAGGCAGTAGTTTTCAGGGGAAACTAGCGATGTTTGTTTTCAGGAGGGGCGAGATTTGTCCTATTTTGAGTGCAGTGGGAATTTACCATGTGAGAGACAGGAGTTCATGTTGAGCCAGTGGGGAGCTCTGGTGAAGCTCCCCACTGGGAGCTCCACCAGCTTGAGATGGGCATGCATCATCCAGGAAGTGAGCAAGTTTTGTTTTGGCAGTGAGGGTGATGAAGGTGTCGATGGGATGGAAGGTATCCCATGTGGTGGAATGTTTGGTAGTGGGGGGTGGGAGAGTTGAGGAGAGGGCTGTCCTGGTGTGTATTTTGGAGTTGAAGTACTTCATGGTGGAGTTGCATAGTGCAGTGAATAGGGGTGCAGAATGTGTGGATGGTGGTTTAGAGAGGGACTTGATGTTGAATAGTTTCTGGGTACAACTGGCGGTGGAATAGAGTTTTTTGTTTGCTATTTATTTGCTGCGGCAGTGTTTAAGGGGGGTTCTGGTTGTAATTGGTTATTTATTTGAGGGACATGGGTTCTTTTGCCAGGCTCTTGGATTCCTGCTTGATAGAGATGAGGAACTGTTGAACCATGGTTTGTGGTGGTGGTTGTGGTTTGTCTGTAATTTGAGGGGTGCCATTTTGTTGAGTGCCTTTGTGGTGATAGGGTTGTATTGGTGGAGTAGGATGGAGGGGTGCGGGGGGAATAGTGGTGCTAATGCTATGTCTGTAATGTGTTTGGTTTGTCTGGCTGGGGGTAAGGGGGGGGAATGTGTGGCAGGAGGTGGGATTTTGTATGATACAACCTGCCATTGTATGACTTTGTAGAGCCGAGACAGTCTGGCATATGTCATTAATACCACTGCATAATCAAGCTGAATAATGCATAATAAAAACAACTGGAATAGCAAAATAGACTATATTGATTAAGCATTAGTAATACAAACGGCTTGTCTGCATTGTTGGGTGGGCTGTGTATTGTCTGTGCTCAGGATATGGTGACTGAATGAGTGAAGAGTCATGAATGAAAACAACACAGTCAATTAAATGGCACTGCGTTTCAGAATTCTGCAGCTATCGGCTATGCATAATAAGGAAGACAATACAAAATACATTCTGAAACCTTCATTATTTTTAGGATTTGACAAGACCCAGGGAAAAAACACTGCAAAAATTGTTTAAAAGCACAGGTGAGGGATTCCAAGATGGCTGCCGTGAGGAGAGCTGCATGAAGCGGAACTCTCCTTCCCCCCAGGGGCTAAAATTACAGACCTCCCCCAGGCGAGGGAAGAAGTCGTAACTGAGGGATCTAATGCCCGACACCAAGTTGTAAACTCGGCAGACCGTCAGATCAGCATCCCTGGAACAGTGAGCTAGCGCAATGAAGGAGGCCTGGCGCGTAGCAGAAGAAGCCAGCAGGGATTGGGACCCTGTCGGACACATTGCATCCAAATGTTTGGCAAGAGTGGAAACGGTACCCCTGCCATGAAGGGGGAAAGCCTTAATCTGACCACCCAGGCTCCCCCACCGGGAGCAGCAGTGAAAGCTCTAGAGATCCTTGAGGAAGGAGAGGTACATCTTGCGGAACCCTGCGACGGTGCAGCCGAGAAGGGCTCCAGGACCAGCAAGACAGTACGTGTAGCCGCAGCGGCCGGAGGACAGAAGAACTTGAGGGACTGTTCCCCACCCCCCCCCCTCCATGGCAACATAAGGAAATGCAGCGGTTCACGCGAGCCCTGCAGCCATAGGCGGCTATAATCTGAAGTTTGCCGGAGGAATGTAAACACTACAGGGAAGGCCCTGATAGGGGGACATTATTTACACAGCTGCCGCGGAGCCTCCTAGCTCAAAGAAAACAACAGGGGTGGGGAAGAGATGTGCGCTGTAGTGAGTGGAGAACTGGGCCTGCCCCCCCCAGACCTGGCGGACAGCCTGGAGGGCTAAAACAAAGACTGCTAGCATCACTGAACAACACAACAGGGCTATCAAATAACCTAGCAGCCACCCCAGACACTAACAGTACCCCATCTGAAGATAAGAGGAGCTTGCAGAGTGACCAGGGAGAGGGGTCAGCGACTAAGAAGCCCAAGTGGACAGAGAGCCTTGATACAGGGGACAAAACAAGCAAGAACTAGCGTAAGCATCCACTGAGGTCAAACGAAACCCCCAAGGCCCACCGGTGTGGGGGAGGGTGGAGGGAAAGGAGATGGTCCCCCAACACAAAGCAGCCCCCCCAAGGAACTACCTGGTAGCTCAGGAGGAGAGGGGGTCTCTCCCGACTTGAATGGGACCAATCGACTGACACCAAAATCCGAATATCATAGCCCAGTGGCTAACAAGAGGAAAGATGTAAAAAAAAAAAAAATAATAACATTTTTTAAAAATGAGGAAATTAAGCCCAAAATGCGTGAAAAGTCCCAAGAGGGCAACATCCGAAAACTGTGGTGCAAAGAAGGGGGAACCCAGCTGGAGGGCGAGCAGGACCCGGATAGAACAATAGAGGAGGGACATCAGGATAAGATGGGAACCGAGCAGGTGGTCACTCAAGAGGTTTTCCGAAAGTGCTTTCAAGACTGAGGACAAAATATCTAATACCATACGAGTGCAAATGAACAAAACGAGAGAGGACGTTTTCATGGCCCTGTAAGAGGTCAAGATGGACATGAATAAATTGGAAGGGAGAGTGGACGCAACTGAAAACGTGCTCCAAGAGATCGCTGACGACCCAAAGAAAATCAATTAACTGGTGGAACACCTGTCTATGGTCATGCAAAACTTAGAGATTCAAAGCGAAAACTTTGAAAACCGGTCAAGGAGAGAAAACATAAGGATAAAAGGTCTGGCAGAAGAGGTGGGAGATAAGGACCTAAGCTCAATGGCCAAACAGGGGTTTGCAGACCTGATAGACTAGAGAATAGTACTGGACTAAAAATAGATCGAGTTGGCCCAAAGAGAGGTGAACCAGTAGCAAGACCCAGGGATGCGCTGGTCATCCTATACAGCTAAAACGGGCCCAGAGGGGCCACCTAAGCCCCCTGAGAAAGGGTTAGAGGGGGGAGGGACAGCCACACGGCAGAGACTATGAACAGAAGCCCTAGGGATCGGGATCCAAGGCCCTCTGGGGAAGAAGGTAAGAAAGGAGGTATCGGGGTTGGGGATATAGGCTAGACTGGAATCACTTATGGGTCGGGGACTTGCCCAAGAATCTGCTGGGAAGGCGCAGGGGCTCAACTTCCGAGATGGAAAGTCAGGGGTGGGGGGGCTAGAGGCTGGTTGAGCCCACCCAGTGAGAGGGGGGAAGAAGGGGGCAGGGGAGCGAAAGGCAAGGGGTGGTGTGGAGGGATAGGGAGGGGTGGAGGAAGACCGGGATTTCCCAACCAACATCTGCATCACGCTGTAGCAAGAAGAATGTCAAACCATGGCTAGAAGAGACACCCTTAAAATCATCTCCCTGAACATTAGGGGGATAAACTCCCCAGTGAACAGGAAAAAACTGGAGCATTTTCTAGGGCAGGAGGAACCGGGGATACTAGACCTCCAGGAAACACATATCCGCAATCAAGACAAAAATAAAGTGAGAATAAGGGGGTACAGCAAATATTTCAGGCCAACGCAGCAGGTAAAACCGGGGGGTACTGATAACCATGCAAGGTAATATGGGCTTTCATGTCAACGCCACAGAGAGAGACTAGAGGGTTGGTATTTAGCAGTGACCTTTCAGGGGGGGGCGTACACGCTTGCAGCTATATATGCACCCAATGTGGTGCAGGACAGGTTCCTAAGGCTAACACTAAGAAAGCTGGAGGTATTCGCGAAGGGTCATATCATTTTTGTGGGGGATTTCAACATGGCTTGGGATCCCTGCGAAGATAGAAGTGCAAGGGTCTTCCATAACCAGCGCAAACCCTTGAAAAGTGAATAGAAAAAGTTACACTTATGTCACTGGTGGACGGTTGGACGGAAAAGCAGGGGAACGCGAAAGGGTACACATTCTATTCACATGTGCACAGAACCTTCTCAAGGATTGACTATGCCTGGGTGTCAAGGGCCTTATTGGGAAAGGTAAAAGAAATAGAGGTGGGTGCTATTGCTCTGGCTGACCATACTCCTGTTAAATTGTCCCTAAACATGGGGGAAGGCACACCTGGGCTGTGGAGATGGTGATATCCATTGCATATTCTTAAAGACGATAAAGGGCAGAAGTAAACGATAGAACACTAGAATACTTCAGCAATAACAACTCAGGTGGGACGAGCCAACAAATGGTATGGTAGGCCTTTAAAGCCACATTGAGGGGGACGCCTATAGCTTTGAAATATCGGAGGGATAGACAACTGAGACAAATGGAAACAGAGCTAGAGGAAAAAATGAAACAATAATGGTCTGCATGGCAGAAGGAGCCAGAGGGGCTATCAGAAGGGAGTACTGGGTGATAAAGGGTCAACATGAGGTCCTACAAATGAAACCGGTCTATTGATCACTGATCTACCTCAAACAGAAGCATTATATTAAAGATAACAAGGTGGACCGTCTATTGGCAAGGGCACCGAGGAAGAAAAAAAAAAGTGAAGAACAATACTGAAAATCAAAACAGGGCGGCGGGTGGTCAGGGAAGGTTCAGCTCTTCCAGACATTATGAGATGGACTGACCATCAGAACAGGCACAAAAAGAATACCTTAAAGCATGCCCATTAAAAAAGGTTTCCAATCGGGATGGGGAGGAACTGGAGGGTGACATCACACCAGAAGAAGTAAGGCCAGCCATAACGAGCCTGCCAATGGGGAAGGCGCCGGGTCCGGATGGTTACTCTGCAGAATTCTATAAAACCTACACGGAAATTCTTATTCCGTATCTGGTCCCGGTCTTTAACTCTTTTGGGCGTACGGGAGAAATCACACCTTCCATAGAAGAAGCCAAAGCCAGGGAAAGACAGCACCCAATGCGGATACTACAACCGATCGCATTTATTAATATCAATGTAAAAATGTACACAAAAATCCTGCCGAACTGACTCAACCGGCTCCGCCCAGGGCTTGTCGATCGGACCAATCTGGATTCATCAGAGGTAGACAGAAATACGATAACACTCAAATGGTCAGTCCCTCATCGAAAAGGTTAAAACAGGGATCCCAGTACTTATCCTGACCCTAGACGCTGAGAAAGCGCTTGATATGGTCAAATGGCAGTTTCTTTTCAACACCATGGAAAAAAATGGGATTTGGGGTCAAATTCTTAGCAATGATAAAAGCGAATTATCATTGTCCCAGATTACGATGGGCAATTAAAGGCCAGCCCTCAGAGCATCCCAGTCTCGAGAGGTGCAAAGCAGGGGTGCCCCCTTTCCAAAAAGGATCCCATTCGGCAGAGACAATCACAAAGTCACAGCATTCGCGGACGACTTGCTGCTAATGATTACAACCCCAGACAAGACTTTCAGAGCAGTTGACGGGGTACTGCGTCAGTTTGGTGAGGTAGCAGTCATAAAAAATAAATGTGGAAAAGTCAGGGGTGTTAAACCCGACAGTACCGTCACACAAAGCCCAAGAACTGCAAGAAACCCTCCCATAACGGTGGACAGAAAAAGGCATCAAATACTTTAGGAATAGTGATCATTAAAAAGATAAGCCTTCATTTGGCGCAAACTACCCACCCCGGTTAGAGAAAATCAGAAAGATGCTAGCTGACTGGGGAACCCTATCAATATAATTATTAGGGAGGATCAATGTGTTAAAAATGGTATTCCTACCGAAACTGCTCATGGCATTGCCAGTACGGGTATCCAATATTTACTTCCGGGCCCAAAGAAAAAAACGGGTGCATGCATATGGAATCACAAAAAACCCAGGGTGTCGAGACAGACAAGTTATGAGAACCTTGAAGAATTTACAGAGTGTTGGGTGAACCAGACTTCAGAGCTTACTATCTCGCGTCACAGATCAAAGTGATTAGGGACTGGTTTAGGGACGACAGGGGGAATGTGTGGAGACCCATGAGCAGGGCAGTAGTGGGGCCCCACTAGAGGAGGCCCTATGGCGACAAAAGAAGATAGACCAGCAAACATGTACTGTAGTGAAATAGAGGTGCTGGTGGGAGAGGTGTGCAATGAGTCGGTACCACAGGCAGGGCTGACCACCTTCCTTTCCCCGTTGACGCCTTTGTTTAGAATTCCTCAATTTACAGCCGACATCAGGGGCAAAGAATTTGTTAGGTGGCAAGATAGGGGCTGCAAAAAACAGAGGCACATGTTTAATGGGCAAGAGTTGAAATCATGCAACCAGTTTAAACAGGACTTCCAGCTAGGAGAAGGGGAGCGATACCACTATTTTCAAATACGACACCGACTACAACACACCACGATTAGGAGAACTGCTACCAGGGAACTCGACCCCATTGAAAAATGTCACAACAGACACAGGAGACAAACAATGTCGGGGCAATTTATGCCATTATCAAAGAGTGGGAGGAACTTGGAAATGGGGTATATATGAAGAGTTGGGAAACAATAGCAGGACATCCAATTGAAGAGGAACAATGGTCCGCTCTATGGGCACAGATCTAAAGGCTAGCAAGTGTAGTCCAAATACAAGAAATATGGACAAAGGTATTGGTTCAATGGCACCACACCCTCGAGAAGCTACATACATGGTATCAGCCAGTCCCAGATAAATGCTGGAGGGAATGCGGGGAGGTGGGAACATGGGAACACATTTGCTGGGAGTGTCCATCCATTCAATCGTATTGGGCAATGATTCAGACAGAAATGGAAGAGATCTTTGGTACAACCGAGTGGCACTCAAGGATTTAATTCTGAGGTTTCTTCAGCAGGACTCAAGTTGGACATGGTCCCCGAGGAAAATGAAACAGATGGGGGTGATCCGAGCGCAGAAACAGTGAGTAGCACAAAGGGGCAAGAAATGCTGGTGCCTTGGACAGGGAGAAACACTAAGACTTGGGTCACAGTCGAGAGCTGAACAGACAAATGGGCAGGGAGGAGGGATGGGGTCGATGAGGACCATGGGAGGGAATGGAACGGGTTACAGGTGGGAAAGGGGGAGGGGGAAGAGGAAGGGTTGGGAGAAAATAGCGTTAACAATGTTGTGTTTGGAAAAAGCCAATAAAAACGTATTTAAAAAAAATATATACTTTGCCATCCATGTTTTAGATTGCCAAGAAACACATTGATGCATCTAATTAGACTGCAGCTGGTATTGGTTTCCTTAAGCACTATGTTTAAAAATCTGAATAGGTATGTGCATTCTGAAAGTAACACAAGCAGAAAAAGGAGACAAAATATATACTAAAAGAAGCACTGATGCTGAATAAACTAACATATCAAAACAAAAAAAAACATAGGTGAGAAATAGTGGGTGTTTTCTATTTCTATTATGACAATCACAAGCTTTCTATCACATTTCTCATCAACGCTAGACTGAATCAAAGCTACGAGTTTCATTTGTTCATTTTTTAATGTGTTATCATGCAAAAAACTGCCAAAGCAATGTTAGCCTTGAGGTGATTTCACAAACAACAAATTACAAACATATCAAATACACGTATTACATAGAGAAATACAAATAAAAGATGTTTTTTTTAAATAAAAAGAGCATGCAAGTGACTCAGCCATTGCAGCTCGAAGCAAACAAAAGCACATATGACGAGCTAGGGTCCATTAGATGAGGTTTTTCTTGCGGCCCTCTTGTAGGTATCGGGCCCAGCTTCAACTGAAGAAAGAAAAAATCTAAATCTCAACATGTGAATGTGGTGGTAGGAGAAGACGAAGATTTTCATAAATCATCATCTTTATTCAATATATCTAAAACAGGTGTACAGGGGTTTTCAAACACCCACAACCCGCCACAATTGCTTTCTCCTCATTTAATGGACGCATCCCAACAACAAACTGTGTGCCTTTCCACTTTGAATGCGCTTAATTTCATACTAAATTCTTTAGTACGTTTGTACGAAAACAAATAAAAATCAACAAGATCAAAAAGTACTTCCATCTACACTAAATTAAAAAATTACATTTATTGGAGCTTTTTGCTGGCTCAAAGTAAAGGTGATGTGGATGGCGTTTATCTTTGGTTTGAAGGTAACAACGAAGAAGGGACATGTGATGAATCACAAGACCTACTAGTTGTTGAACATAATAATGAGCGGAGTCAAAAGAGGGCTGATCCCTCGCCCCAGCCTGGGTTTCTAATGTGGCAACAAGGAATGGAGAGACTGATCAAGAGCTGGCGTAGTGGTGGCTATAGACTTATTATATGAAAAACCAATCCTAGCTATCCCCAACTCTAAGGGTTTTTTCCCCTACCTAAACGAAAGAAACTCGGGTGCTCGTCAGGAGGTCTGTGAGAGTCAAAACAAAAAGGCATCGTCCTAGTCACAAAGGCTCGTAGTCCATCCCTGTCACTACAAAAAACATCATAAAGTCCAGCTACATTTGTAATCCAGGAGAATGATTCCCTTTGCCTAGATGCAAAGCATTCTAATGTGTTTCATAGCAAAAATGTTCCATACATGTTCTGGGTTCTCCGTAAACCAACAGAAAATCTAATAATAATCGCATAAAGTTTTCGTAGGGCTAAGAGAAGGACTCCCTTCTCCTAGCTGGTTACCCAATGTCTTTCACAGTTCTTAATAAGATTTGTAGCTCCCTTATGTATCTCTGAATCCACCTTCACTGGGATGATGAAGCCGTTCCTTGTGTCCTTCTTGACTCTCAAGTGTCACACATTTGTGGAAATGGCCTGGGAATTGGATCACAATATGGTTTACGGTTTTCTCCATTTCTTTACAGTTTACAGTCTCGTAACTTCCCAGCCCCCTCCTGGACTTGTGCGTGTTCCAGGTACCTTCTCCCAGGCAACTCCTCACCAGTTTCGAGAGGGGTCTCAGGTCCACTCTTCCTACTTCAACTTCTTCCTTTAGTAGTCCTCTGTGTCTCACCTCTCTCCACCTCAGGGTTTCGTGGACCGCCTTGGCATAGCTGTCGAACCCACCGGTCCCCCCAGAACAGGTTACACCTCCTCTATGGTCTCTAGCCATCTCCTGATAGTCACCTGCGCAGTTCTGCTGTATGCTACGGCAGTCAGTCTTGTCACCGTTGTCGAACCAAATGGTCCACCCACTACAAGTCGTGCCACCACCTCTCAGTCACTCCAAGTATCACGCCGGTTCCCAACCGACTCGAAATACACTCTCAGGCATCCCGATATTCCTCTTCTCCGCCTTGGAGACAAGCCTCGTCGCAGTCTCCTGAAGCTCAGCGTCAGCTATCCAGGCTTCGATGCAACCTCCTCAGTCGCCTGGTTCTCCTTCTGGTCAGATCACAGCTCCAGCTTGCCAGAATCGCACGGGCCATTGCCGGGCGGGTCAGAGGAGGATGATGAACAACCTCTTCTTCCAACTTCACTCTTCCAAGGATTTATTTCCGCTTGGAACTTCTCAGCGTTACAGGTTCCCAAGCTGAGTTGGTGAGACGCCAGTCCCTCTGCACAGTTCTCCTGGCTTCGCATCTCCAGCACCCAGGTATGAACTCTTCTCTTTCTGCGTCACACTTTTGTCCCTTCTCATTCTTTACTATATATACACCTTGGACTCCCCCTGCGTAATGTTGTTTGGATTGACAGATGCTGTGAAAGCCCTCTTCACGATTCCTTGTACTTGGTTTGTGCTCTTCGTCTCAGTTTTTTTCTACATTCAATAACAGAGTTGTTCTGTCATTTCTCTTCTTTCCAGTCCTCTGTATTCCATAGGTCAAAGCACTTAACAAAAAGGACAGAATTAGCTAACCGCTCTAACTTTAGACTTCCTAACGACATTATGAACAACAGATTGAGAAGCAAGCATATGGCATTCAGTATACATTGGCACTTTCCTGAGAGGTCTTCATAGATCTTATATACTTTGGGGTTTCAAGGGTGAAAGAGCGATTAGGGTCCATCGTGGGATGAGAATTCCTACCCCCCGTAATGATCTGGGGTTATTATTGCCCTGGGGAGTACGGTGTTATGAGGCCTCGACCCAGACTCACGTCCTTGTCCTCAGGAGAGTAGCTCCTCTCCAGGAGGTCTTCCCGCTGGTTACCACCCCAAGGGGGACTATCAGTTAGCTGTTTCACCACCCTAGCCTCATGGAAAGGGGCTCCCCTTCTGGGGAGAATTGACGAGAGTATGTGAAATATCACACTATGCTCCTGAGCCACTTCGCCCAACACACCCATAAATGAAGAGCTGGGTGATGTAAATAAGGCATGGTATCAAACAGTGAAGACAGACACAAGTGATCACAGTTCAAGGGGGTTTATTGAACTTCAATGGGCTGGTTGAACGTGTATCTAACCTAGATCTAAGGATGGGAGCAAGCTACGACCATCAAGTAAGGAACAAGTTACTTACCTGTAACTGTTGTTGGTTTATAGTCATAATGTCGAAACAAAAATGTCGAAAAAATTTTTTCGAAAACAATGTCGACATCCTATACTTATAATGTAAAAAGTCATTTTTTAGAAAAAAAAAAGTCGACAAAAAAAGGTCACTTAGAACTATCAACACCTCACCCAACACCCCCCTGCCACCCCCCCCCACGCCCACCCAACCACCCTCTCACCCCTCATACTCAACACATTCTAATTATATATTTATTTATTTTTTCAATAAATAAATAACCAAAAAGAGTATCATTTACTATTGGGGGGGTCCTCCCCAAACCCCTCTCACCCAAGACCCCCTGCCACCCCCCCACCCCTCATACTCAACACATCTTAGTTATATATATTTATTCATACAATAAATACAAAATTTCGAAAAAATATCGAAAAAATGTCGACATTATTGTTTGTCGACATTATTTTTCGAAATTTTGACTGTCGACATTTTGACTGTCGACATTATGACTGCCCACCACTGTTGTTTTCCAGCATGGGTCTGGCATGGATTCACATGCTCATGAATATTCCCCGTCGTCAGGCTGGGAATCCTCGGTAAAGAAAAAACCAGTATCAGTTTCGTTTCTGATCTGTCTTTCGTAGTAGTAACCAATCACTGGTCTCTGCGTCATACTGACCACAGCCAATGACTGCCCTCTACCTAAGCCCCGCCTCTGGCAGCCATCTTCAGATTTGGAAGCACGTGAAGTGGCAGTATGACCAAGAGAAGAGCCGCAGAGGGGTAGGCGGGAGGGTTCGCATGTGAATCCATGCCAGACCCATGCTGGAGAACAACAGTTACAGGTAAGTAACTTGTTCCTTCTCCAGCATGGGGTCTGGCATGGATTCACATGCTCATGAATAAAGAATACATAGCAGTACACACATGCACAACCACGGGAGGTGGCAAAGGCTCAACATTAAGCATTACATCAAACTCAACATCAAGCAATCTTACCTCCTCACCAGGCTCACCTCAGGCGAACAGGTTGCGCAGCACTGCTTGGCCGACCCTGGACTCCTCCCTGGAATCCCGATCGACGCAGTAGAATTTCGTGAAGGTGTGCGTCGACCTCCACGTAGCAGCCCTGCATATGTCCAGCAGGGGCACACCAGAAAGGAACGCCGTGGTAGCTGCGATCGCTCTGGTGGAATGGGCTCTCGGACGGCCAGGCAGCGGTCGGTTTGCCAACCGATGACAGTACATGATACAGCCGGAGAGCTATCTGGAAATGGAAGCCTTCGAGAGAGCTTTCCCCTGATTGACAGGTCCAAAGTTCACAAAGAGTTGTGACGTCTTCCGAAAACACTTCGTGCGGTCCACGTAGAACTTCAGCGCTCTAGCCACATCAAGCGAGTGCAAAGTCCTCTCAGCCGGCGACGGGAAAAACACAGGCAACACCAAGGGTTCGTTGAGGTGGAAGTTCGACGGCACCTTGGGCATGAAGGAGGGGTGCGTCCTGAGCACCACCCTCGTGTCGTGAAAAGTCAAGTATGGTGGCTTGCAAGATAGGGCCTGGATCTCTCCCACTCGTCGTGCGGAGGTGATGGCCACAAGAAACGCTGTTTTCCACGACAGGAACTTCAACGGGGCCGAGTGCAGAGGCTCGAACGGAGGTCTAATGAGCTTGGTCAGCACCACGTTGAGCTCCCACGCCGGGGCCGGAGCCTTCACCGGCAGGAACGATCTGAACAGTCCCTTCATGAACTCTTTCACCAGACGATGAGACCACAAGGACGTCCGCCCCGTGGTTCTGGTGTATCGGGAGATCGCAGCAAGATGAATCTTGATGGACGCGTGTGCCAGTCCAGCCTTGGCCAGCGTCAACAGGTACGGCAGCACTTGGGGAGCCGTAATCCTTAGAGGGTTAATCTTCTGTGCGTGGCACCAGACAGAGAACCTCTTCCATTTGTGTCCGTAGCATTTAAGAGTCGAGGACGCCCTGGCCTTTGCAAGAACCTCTCTGCAGTCGGCCGGTATGTCGTATCCTCCAAACTCTAGCGCTGCAGGAGCCAGGCCTGCAAGTTCAGCGACTTCGGGTCGTGGTGGAGGATGGCGCCTCCTTCCCTGGAGAGCAGATCCGCGTCCACTGGCAGCTTGATTGACGGGGACGCTGACAAGTCCAGAAGGTCCGGGAACAATATCTGCCTCAGCCACGCAGGTGCGACGAGGATCATCCTGCACCGTCACCTCTTGAGCTGGTTGATGAGCCGGATCAGCAGTGGCAGAGGAGGGAACGCGTATAGGAACAGGCCTTCCCAGGGGAACGAGAAAGCATCGCCCATGCTCCTCGGCTGGGGAAACCTGCTGGCGAACCTCCGGCACTTGGAGTTCGTCGCCGTCGCGAACAGGTCGATCTGGGGTGTGCCCCACCGTCGGAAGAGGCGATCCACTAGATCCTGTCGTAGTTCCCACTCGTGGCACGAGCGCAGCTCTCTGCTGAGTGAGTCGGCGATGGTGTTTTTTATCCCTGCCAGATGAAACGGCACCAGAAACATCCTTTGGGCGACGGCCCAATGCCACAGGTCCTGCGCCTCCTTGGACAGTGCTGGGGACCTGGTTCCGCCCCGTTTCCTGATGTAAAACATGATGGTGGTGTTGTCGGTGAAGATCCTCACCACCTTGCCCGTGAGGGACGGAAGGAAGGACCTGAGGGCCCAAAACACTGCACGGAGCTCCAGGACGTTGATATGGAGGGACGTCTCCGTCGGGAGCCAAAGGCCTCTCGCGTGCAGATTTCCAGTGTGCGCTCCCCACCCTTCCAGGGAGGCATCCGTGGTCACTGTCTCCTGGTGGCCTGGGGTCTGGAAGTCCATGCCCGCCGTCAGATGCGCGCGGGTGCCCCACCACCGGATCGCTCGTCGGAAACTCTTGTCGAGTGTGATCCTCTCCTCGAAGTTGCCCGTCGTTTGGATCCAGCGCGCGTCCAGGAACTCCTGCAACGGGCGCATCCGGAGCCTGCACATGGGAATGAGGTAGATGCAAGAAGACATCATTCCGAGGAGGGACTTGATGGACCTCACCTTGGCCGCGTCGGCAACCAACATCCGCTGTACCTTGCCCAGGATGGCCCTGGTCCTTTCCTCCGACGGGGAGGCCAGAAGGGACACTGTGTCGAGCTTCGCTCCCAGAAACAGTGCGACTTGCGCGGGTACCAGGTGGGACTTGGCGTAGTTCACTGAGAATCCCAGGTCCGTGAGAAGTTGGACGGTCCTTGCCGTGTGCTCCACGGCGAGCTCCCTCGTCTTGGCTCGGATGAGCCAGTCGTCCAGGTAGGGGTAGACGTGGATCCCCTCTCGGCGCAGCTGCGCCGCCACTGGTGCAAGGCACTTGGTGAATACCCTGGGTGCCGACCGTAGACCGAAGGGAAGGGCTCTGAACTGATAGTGATGCCCTTGGACCACGAACCTGAGAAATTTTCGGTGCCCCTTTAGGATGGGAATATGGAAGTAGGCATCCTCCAAATCCAACGACGACAGGAAGTCGCCCTCCTCCAGCTGACCCAGGACGTGCTGGAGGGTGACCATCCGGAACTTCTGCGCCTTGATGAACTTGTTCAGCCGTCGTAGGTCTAGGATGGGGCGCCATCCTCCCGTCTTCTTCTTCACGAGGAAGTATCTTGAGTAAACTCCGGAGCCTCGAAGCCTCTTTGGGATGAGTTCGATGGCGCCCTTCCTGAGCATCGCCTTTACCTCCAGGAGAAGCTGAGGGACGTGAAGCTCTTTCCTGGCCACGGGGGGGACGCGCGGGCACCTTCTTTGAAACTCGAGCGCGTGACCCTGGGCTAGGGCGTCCAGCACCCAACAGTCAGTGGAGATGGACTCCCACACGCTGACGAAGCTCGCCAGCCTGCCTCCCACCGGGGTGCTTCAGTGGGGGCCCGACCCCACGGCCGGTTCAATCCTGCTTAGACAAGGCTTTGCCGCCTTGACCTCCTTGGCCACGACGGCGGGGTCCACCTGACTTGCCTCGTCCCCTGTAAGCTTCCTGAGACGACGAACGGGCCGCTTGACGGTAGCTGGAAAATCCGCCGCCGGAACCTTTGGAGGCGCCCTTGCCTCCGCCGCTCCGAAAGGGCGGCCGCCGTTGCTGGAGAACCCCGAGAGCCCGGGCCGTCTCCGTGTCCGCTTTAATGGCTTGAAGGGAATCGTCCACTGTTTTCCCAAACAGGTTGTTCCCATCGAACGGCATGTCCAGGACTCTGGTCTGTACGTCTTGACGGAAGTCAGTAGCCTTGAGCCATCCACGCCGCCTAAGGCACACGCCGTTGCCCAACTGGCGAAATCCAGTGTCGGCGATGTCCGTCGCAATCGTGATGGCGTGGTCCGACGCCACCTCACCTTCCTGCAAGATCTCCAGGGCATCCGCCCTCTTGTCGTCCGGTAGGAAGTCCAGCAGGGGAGCCAGTTTGTACCACAGCTCCCTGTCGTAGCGGGCTACGATAGCTAAGGCGTTGGCCGCCTTAATCGTCGTCGCTGCAGACGAGATGACCCTGCGCCCCATCGTGTCCAATTTCTTTCCCTCGCCGTCCGGCGGGGAAGTCGACGTGGAGGCCGCACCCCCCCCCCGCTTTCTTCCTGGCCGCCGCAGAAGCGACGGAGTCCGGGGTAGGCTGTGCCCGGAGGCTCAAGGGGGCCGCGTCCGGGACCCGGTACTTCTTCTCGTACCGGTCTCTTCTAGCCGGCGTCGTGGATGGGTTCTTGAGGAGGGCAAGGCCCTCATCCCAAATATCGTCCAGCAGAGGTACCGCGAGGACCGTCTTCCTCTTGGCCTCGCGCCGCTGATCAAGGAAACCTTCCTTCTTCTTCTCCTCAGGGCAGAGCTGGAAGAGCTCGGATGCCCTGGCGATCATGGAGTGAAAAGATCCAATCTCGTCGGGTGGGGAAGCCCGGGTGGGAGGTGACGACGGCAGATCCTCGTCGTACACCTCGTCGTCCGTACCCATCGCGCCCGTGTCAGTCCCCGTGTCATCCCCTCGAGTCGTGGACGGGGAGGAGGGCTGAACGGGGCGCGACGGCTGAAAAGGAGGTGGAGGGTGAATCCTTCTTTTCTTAGGAGGGGGGCTGCCCGAAGGGCCTGGGTCCGGGTCCCCCGACTGAAGTGGCTCCTCCACTGGTAACGGCAGTCTCGTCCTTATCTCTGAGCATAAGGACTGTATAGCCAACAAAATGGCCGCCGAGTTGTCTTGCGGCGCTGGTAGAGGGGAGTCCGACGGGCGGTCAGGGGCCCCGTCGGTACCCTTGACGATGTTGTCGTCTCCTGCGTCGGGATCCCTCCCGACGGGCTGTCTTCTTCCACGCCAACGCCGTGGCTTAAGACCTCGATCAGTTCTTCCTCAGAGGTTGAGGCCGAATCCACGACGACCTCCTGCCCCCCCTTTTTCTTCTCCGTTGGAGGTTTCACGGGGGTCCTGTCGATGGGCATAAAAGAGGACTCCCTCCGCGGTGGCAGGGAGACTCTGAGCCCCGAGGTCGCCACCACTGGTGTAGCCTCCACAGGCTGAGCCAGGGCCCGACTGTCTCGATAGAGGCCTTGGCCGGATGGATTAAGGCTTTCACCACCTTAGGTGCGCTCACCGCCTTCTCCTTGGGGTGTGGGGGGACACTGCCTCGCTCCCCCTCCGCCTTCGAGCTCGACCGGGGCCTCTCCAAGAGCTTCGCCGGGTGCTCGGCCTTCCTCTTACCCGGCCCAGAGCGTTGGCTCGTGGTTGATGGTGCCGGGGAGGGTGCGCCCTGCCTGGCGCCCGTAGAGCCCGACCGTTCGGCGCTCCCAGTGCCAGCGGACTCGCGGTGCTTGGCCTTGTGTTGGACCCCCGTCGCCGGGGCGTCCTCAAAGGTCTTAGAAGACCGCTCGGATTTCTTCCTCTTCTTCTCGCCGGACGGGCTCTTCCCTTCCAGCCAGTTGGCGAGACGTTGATGGCGGTCCTTCATGGTCCGCTCCGACATGTTGCCGCAAAACGCACAGTGCTTCTCCACGTGCGTCTTGTCCTCATGTAGGCAGTAAAGACAAAAGGAGTGATCGTCTTCCTTAAAGACATTCTGCAGCTGGCATCCAGGGCAGACCCTGAACAGCTTTCCGGGCGTCGAGCTTCCCTTCTCCTGGGCCATCACTGAGATGGGCCTGAGAAACTTCTGGAATCCTCCAAAAGCGTAGCTCGACGAAATCTTCACCCTTGAGGGGCGTAGACGAATCCGACACGGGTCCCCGTTGATCGGATGGAGAGTCGGTGGAGCTTGAGGCTCTTTTGACTGAAAGAAATGAAGTTTTGAGAAAAAACGTGAAAAAAATAGCACTTAACGCTCGAGAGCAATAGCACGAGGATCCCAACACATGAACGTGCGGTAAAAATCTGAAGATGGCTGCCAGAGGCGGGGCTTAGGTAGAGGGCAGTCATTGGCTGTGGTCAGTATGACGCAGAGACCAGTGATTGGTTACTACTACGAAAGACAGATCAGAAACGAAACTGATACTGGTTTTTTCTTTACCGAGGATTCCCAGCCTGACGACGGGGAATATTCATGAGCATGTGAATCCATGCCAGACCCCATGCTGGAGAATAATAATAATAACACCATGCAGTCCTAGTTGAGTCCCTGTCAAAATAAAAAGGGACTATACTAATAAACCTATTGCCAATACTTGCTTCTAAATACAAAAGGGCGTGCGACAATTGTGTATGCAAAAAGAAAAGTGTTAAAGAAGTAACGTGTTGGGACGGTTGAGCAGTTGGCTTTCCTTCCCCACGTTTTCAGCACGGGGCAAGGAGGCCGTTCGAGCTTGGCACACACTCTGGCTTCTCTGCCACGAGGATACAGTTCAGAGCATAGATATAGGGGCCTTCTGCCAACACCTCTTTTCCAATTACAGTCTCTTACTGCAGAGGGCCCATTGTAAGAAACAAATATCAAAGTTTCATTCTTACCAGGATCTTCACATTCACAAGTTCTCACTTCCAGTATTCCTCATGGGACTCCCTTCAGGCTTGGACCCTCTTTTTTACCACAATGTTTACACTTTGTCTCCCTCATTCGGTCTGTATGCTCCTCCTCATTCGGGTTCGGACGATTGGATCTCCCTTGTTCGGGCTCGGATCATGGATCTCCCTCATTCGGGCTCGGATCATGGATCCCCCTCATTCGGGCTCGGACCATGTAATCTCACTTTCTACGGTTTCCTCTTGATATCAAAATCTAAGACTTCCGAATGTGCAATGGGTTATGCTTAAACCGTCGCAGGACCACTCCGATTCACTTCACACAATGTTCTGATCAATCTTCGACTTTCGTTTGTGCAACTTCTTGGCGGGATACCTTACAGAGACGTTCGATTTAGCACATTCACGGTGTCGGACCACTCTCAACGGTATTGTATCTTTCCTTCTAAAGTTCAAACATTCATCAGCAGTTTAGCTTATTTGCGTCTTTCATCAGAAGGGTTAACAATGTTTGTTCCAGCGCTCATTATACAATGCTGCCGCTTGCATCCTTGACTTCAACACAGACCGGTTTTGCATCGGTCTCCCCAACTGACCGGCTGTGTTGATTTCCCAGGCGCTTCTTTGTTCTTGGAGCCAAAGATATTAAGGCAGCTGCCGCTCCTCCCCAACTTGGTCGGCTATGCAGGAGGGCCTTCATATCTCCAACACACAATGCAGGATTATTCAGTCTGGTTTCCTAGACTTATGCTTGCTGACTCAAAGGTTTCTTGAAAGTAACGGTTTCTTGCCGAAAAGGTCAAGGTATTTCCCTCCTTGCGAACCCCTCTTGGTTTGCTGTCTTTCTCCCCTCGTTCAGCTGCCGACTCGAAACTGCTGTTCCTTCGTGTGCTTTACCTCACTCAAAGTGAGCGCTTATGCTCCGGCTTTTATCCGTGTGGGGGAAGATTAATGGAAGTCTGGTGTGAGTGATTGTCAGTCATTGTCTGACTTCGCCTGACCATCGTAGCGGGACAGGTCAGGTACACTGTTCGGGTGTTAGTCTCTCTTCTCCCAGAGCTGGGCTGCCCGTGTGAAGGCGTTTTTGAAGGGAAAACGGGGCGCCTGGGGTGGGGGGGTAAAGTTCCCACGTATCCTGTACATAGTAGGATGGGGTAAAGGTGTTACAAGGGGAGGGATACCGAATCTCGCCATCCAGTGTACCACTCCCCGAAGACCCCTCACTCAGATGGTCCAGCCCCAGGAACTGGATCCAAAAGCGATGGCCGTGTCCTGGCCACCAGGAGGACAGATCCCCGGTGACTAGCAGGTGAGACACCTTCTGTTTTCTCACAGTGATTATAGTGATGAATTGAGGAGCATACAGACCTCACATACCAAAGAGAACTATGAAATATCAAAAAAAAGAACTTGAGTAAAGTGCCTTCCTCTAAAAACCGAGACAGGGGTAGAAGACGAGAAACATCAAAACTGTGGGCAATAAACATAACAGCTCAAGCAAACTTCTACGCTCCATTTGAATCATTACTGAAGCCATGGAGCACCCTCTTATGGTCCCACTAGAGGACCAATTTCAACCCAAGAAGAATAAATTAAGGGGTTAAACAATAGATACGTAAAAACAAAATTAAAAGCAGTGTCAGCTGCTGTGAATCCACCTACACAGAGTGACAGATATAGCCCCTCATCTCCAGCTCTAAATGCTGGAAATTCTACTCTAATGGACGAAGCAGTGGAGGAGTTATCAATCAGTTCCAATTTATTGTAGGATTTAACTACGCACTCAGTACAGGAACTGGTTGCCCGTTAGGCCCAGAGCAAGGCTAGGGGTGGTTTCTCTGTGATTGAGGAAAAACCCTAACCACCTTCTTCGGAATCAAAGATTTTATGCACATTGGCAGAAAGAAGAAAAAAGCTGGTGTGGAAATGTTTTGAACTACCATCTGCTTTAGAAACGAAACAAAACAATTGGCAAAATGCATACCTGCTTTTGCTGTATCTGTAGGATGTTAAAACCTGATATTTAAATTAACTTGATGTCGTTTTTCACCAGAAAGGTAGTCTATTTCTAGGTGCGGGGGAGAAAACCACAACCATGGCATCTAGGTTGTATAAATTACAAAGAAAGAGAATGTTCCCTGTTGGGGAGCTCCCGTCCCCTGCACACTGTCTTGCTGCCTGATAAAGACAAATAGTTTATAGTAAGTTGCAAGTGGTTCCTCGTAAGGAACAAGACTTGCTACTTATCAGTTTCATTGAGTTAATTCCATTAATCTGCGAGTTTTAAGAAGTTCAGGTTCCAATGCTAAAACAAAATTCAAATAACCATCCAATTGTGAATACATTCATTCATTTAATGTACATATGGCCCAAAGCGTTCCGAGTAAACTCTTCATCATGGGCTTCTAATCACAAGAATTCTACAAAAAAATTCAACCAAAGATAACATGAGTCACATTGCTATGTTTGTTACATGTACAAACAAGTACAGAGAAGTGATTACTATATTTCATGGGTTCTTACATTCACTTCATATTAGAGTTATTACAATCATTATTTTTACACTCATTGTTATTACAAGGATACACTGACTTTCTTTATGATCATCAATAGTCACAGACTCGAGGACAAAGGTGAGTGAGGATGTCTCATGAGAGTTCATATGCTATGACTATATGTGTATCAAGTTATTTTTTCACTAAGTGTAGTTAAAGATAAGGACCCAGAGAGTACTCTTCATTGATCCCTAGTGATGTCATGGCATCCAACTTATGGATCCAGTAAAGCTTGCGTTGTGAGAGTCTTTTAGACAAGTCTACTCCTCTTGGAAGAGGGTGTAAAACCTCTAGTATTATACATCTCAACTGTACGATATTTTGTCGATTCTCTTGAAAGTGTCTAAATTCATGGAATTAGTTATTGGCCGTTCTAATGCTGGACTTGTGCTCCGTCCATCTCTCTTTGCCCCTTCTGGTTGTTTTGCCAACATAATACTTCCTGCATGGACACCGCAATGCATATACAATTTTTTTGCTGTCACATGTAGCATAGTCTTTGAGAGGGATTTTTTTTTTCCTGTATTCGGGTGTCTGATGTAATCACCTTTTATAATGCTGGTACAATGCTGACATTCAGGCAGGCAAAAGTGCCACATTCAGCCTTTAAGGTCATTTTCCAGTTTTCTTGTGTCTTTCTGCCCTAATGAAAGTGTCTTGAAAGTTTTTGCCCCTTTTGTAGGTGAGAATCAAGGTTCAGGAAATAGCCGATTCAGATTGGGATCTTCCTTGATAAGGTTCCAATTATTATGAATGATACGTTTGAATTGATGGCTTTGAACTGAAAATTTCAGGGAATGGATGAGTTTGCAATTTTCATTCCTCTTATTTCATTGTAGGAGTGTTTCACGTCTTAGTGGTTCTGTTCTGGTGATGGCTTTATCGAGAATGTTCTCTAGAAACCCTCTCTCAGTAAACTTTATTTGGGGGGTTGGAATCCTTTTGTACAGTGGCTCTGGATCCGGTGTTCACCTATTTCAATTTTGAGTGCTCGAGGTTCATTCATCAATTGTAGTTGACACCATTGTTGGGTTTTGAGCACACAATGTGTTCATTGTGCCAGAAGGTCAATTGCACGTTTTGTCAGATAGTATTTGTTACTTGTGTGACATGCATCTTAGTGTACAATTTCATAAGGCTGCATTTTTAAGCTGCTTGCTTGTACTTTCAGTGCCTACACGCGTTTCAGCCGTAGGTTTTTCTCAAGGCATGAGGTTAATTATTTCTTATCCCGTGTGGGCCTTGGTCAATTGTGGGTCCTGTATGGATGGCTGGGTAGCATCCGTGCCCGGCTGGGTGGTTGGAGCACTGCTTGGTCTCACAGGGATCGTCTGGTAAATCGATAACCTCATGCCTTGAGAAAAACCTAAGGTTGAAACACGTGTCGGCACTGAAAGTACAAGCAAGCAGCTTAAACACTCAGCCTGATGATCGCAGAGATCCCCAGTTCCGTTAAGCTCCAACCGCACAACTCAACCCTCTCTCGGTAAACCTGGACTTCATAGTCTCGTACTCCTTTGTAGGTTCTCTGAATCTGAAGTAATCCTCTTGAGTCTTAATAACTGGCTGTACGGCAGGTTTACTTTGAGATGCTTCGGATGAAAACTTTGAAAATGTAGAGTACTATTAACGTCTGTTGGTTTCCTATAGATGTTAGTTTCAATACCAGTCCTAGTCAAGGACACAATTACATCCAGAAAATGAATGGTTGTTCTTCCTATCTCCGTCGTAAAAGTTATCCTTTCATTACAACTGTTCAAGTAACTGGAAAATTCCATTAGTTCTTCCTGCTTGCCTTGTCAAACTCCAAAGACATCTTCTATATATCGTTTCGAACAACTGATTTTGTTGTTCCATGGTTCTTTGTCGAAGACGTTTGTGTGTTCAAAAAAGTACATCAAAATGTTGGCATAGGATGGTGCCACAGATGACCCCATCGAAGTGCCTCCTTGCATATACATTTTTAGCATTTATATCTCTCTTTTTATACAGAGTTCATGTTTGACCTCAATGCAAGCAGACTGCATAGTGAATCCCTCGTGATAACACATCACAAACCAGGAGTAATGTGGACACTTCTCAAGGTTTCAATATTTGTTTGCTTCCTAATAGATGCTCAGGTACTTTCTCGCTAAACAATAGATACTCCCGGACAATTAGGCGTTACTGAACCTTCTCAACATAGGTAGAAATAAATGTGTGAATTGGCCATATATCTATGACTCTAAACTCTCAGTATTAAAAAAGGAGGTATCCTTTAAGTCCACTAGTGACTATTGATGATCATAAAGCAAGTCAGTGAATCTTTGTAATAACAAGAATTGTAAAAATAATTATTGTAATAACTCTAATATGAAGTGAATGTAACAACCCATGAAATATAGTAATCACTTCTCTGTACATGTTACAAACATAGCAATGTGGCTCATGTTATCTTTGGTTGAATTTTTTTGTAGAAATCTTGTGATTAGAAGCCCCCGATGAAGAGTTTACTCGAAACGCGTTGGGCCATATGTACATTAAATTAATTAATTTATTCACAATTGAATGGTCATCTGAAGTTTGTTTTAGCATTGGAACCTGAACTTCTTAAAAATTGCAGATGGAATTAACTATATGAAATTGATAAGTAGCAAGTCTTGTTCCTCATTAGGAACCACTTGCAACGTACTATAAACTATTTGTCTTTATCAGGCCGCAAGACAGTATGCAGAGGACAGGACTTCCCTAAGAGGGAACATTCTCTCTTTCTGAGAAACAAAACAATACACGCCAGAACTAGTCAACCCCGGTTCTCATCATCTATGTCTGGATCGTACTATTCCAACGGACTATTACATTACAGTAAATAGAGAGAATGTACTAAAAGTATTTTATGGTATTCTTAGCTTGAGATTTGTAAAATTAAGTGATATAGATAGAACAAGTTGAATATATGGATGAGCATAAACTAGATAAGGTTATCCTACACATAAAATCTAAGATCATAGTAGATACCCTTTTACTATAAGTTTCTAGTTTGCTCCCTGTGGGTTACAATCTTGTAGAATTCAAAGACAGATTGTAGAATCTAAGGCAGAGCTGAGTCCTGGCACCAGTTCTTTTTAAGTCTTTATATTTCACACATAGAAGACACCTTTCATGAGGCCAGATCTCTTCCATCTTTACTGGGGGCAGTACCAATCCCTTGGTCAACTTACTCAGACTACCTGTTTTCTATTTTTATTACTGCATGATCGAGCTGCAGAGACAGCCGAGGGATTTTCAAGGTTATACATCTGGTAATAATTTGGAAATTAATACGGCCAAGTCCAAGATCCTAATTTTTTCGCAACAAAAAGGAGGAAGAACTTGAACATTACTCCGTACTTGAATAATGAGAAACTGTAGATCGCAGACAGAAGGACCTACCTTGCCTTTGTCTTCCAGTGGACTGTAAATAAAAGTAAAATCTATGATTGATTGCTTATTAAGGTAAAAACCCTAGCAAATCAAGCAAAGAAAAAGACTACATAGGAAATATGGACGCTACTCTATGCTCTTCTTTCAAAATTATATAAAGCAAAGGTAGTGCCCACTTTAACTTATGGGGTGGAGAACCTAGATAAAGTGAATCAAGTTTATGAATAAAACTTGAGGGTTCATTATGGAACTATGTACCGGGCCTTTTGAAAGGGGTCCCAGTGCAGATTATATGGTTTGAATTTGGCCTACTTTCCCTGGAGTCCACTGTTGTCTGGAAGATAATGATCCGTGTGTAAGAACATGATGGATCCTCTGGTAAACTCAGTGTTTGCAAATGTGTCAAAGAACTCAAATGTATCACTTAAAAATTGGAGGAGTTACTGTGAAGATCTTTTGATCTCCATAAATTTGTCTGATAAAACATTAGTCAGCAATCCAAATGTCATTTAAAAAAAGAAAAAGAAAAAAATAATTAAAATAAAATGTAGTAGTTCGACTGGTGTAGAACAAGAGAACAATGTAAGAAATATAAACTTTTTAAAATCAGTATTGTAAACAGAAAAAAGGCATCAGCGTGTTACCCAAATACTTTAAAAGAAATTCCCTGCTCCAGAAGGCGCCAAATGTTTTTACAATTTAGGATTTAATATATTGCCCACAAAAGAAATCTTGGGAATTAGGGCCAAGCTCATGAAACCCGAGATGCTATGTAGATATTGTAAATCTTCGACGGAGAAATAAATCACTTAAACATCTGGTGATCAACTGTGCTGCCCCTGTTGGTACAGGTGAAATCTGTTTTGCATGCTTTTAAAAAGATTTTAATCAACTGAGTCCAGTAGTTTTTGGACCAAGTTTTTAGAAGGAAATGTGTCCTTTACTCTAGCGGTCACTAGATTCTTATTGAATATCCTTCCATCTACTTTTAAAAACATCTTGGTGATAGAGATATTTTGTTTTATAGCACTTCTACCCTTCCACTCTGTACATGTGCGCGTAGTCAATATTGTCGTATTAGGGGATCACGTTTTATGTTGTATTCTGTTAATTTTTGTTTTGCAATTGTTTTGTAAATTGTGTTGTATAGTTTATGTTACTGTACTTCTGAGAAAGGTTTGTTTATAAGCCATGCAGGGCACAGTAAATAAAAAAATTTTTAAAAAAACACAACCACAAAAAAAATAAGATTTTTTTCTAAATTGCCAATGGGCTGCTCCTTCCCAAATGCATTGACCCAAACAAAAAAAGACTGCCTTTATTGTTCTCTTAACAAAATACAACTTATATCCAATTTTTACATTTGGGAAGGATGAATAGTCAGAGCTCACAAGGAACAGCGTTCAACAGAAACGCAACCTTAACCCTTCAGCATAGGATGTTTGCAACCAGGCAGTTCCAACTTTGAAGCTTCGCTAGAATGCAGTCGTCTACTAGGAACATGGAGTTTGGTCAGCTGACACGAGGGACTGGAATTGATCCATAGATCATTTTCCAAATCAACATTAGACCACTCTGAAATGGATGGTCCATAAAGAATTATTTTTATTCCCTCTAAAGTGAAATGAGCACACTTATAACTACTCAATGCTTATTTCACTATTCTGTGCTGCCCCGACTAGTCAATCTTATTTCTCTCTTCTGCATGCTTGGTTACCCAAATATGCTGAATCAGCAGTATATGGCACGCCTCACAAACGTAGGGGGTGGGGGGGCTCAAATTGTCTGGTACAACTGATCACCACATAAAAAAAAGATGAGCAGCCTTAAACCTTTGCATGTCCTTATGACCCAGGCGGATCTCTGTGGCTGTGACATGGTTGTTGCTTCTGGCAACTACGAGCAAGCTTGCATGGCCAAGCAGAGTCAACTACACTACGCCGGCTACTGAGGAACAAGAATCTTCCAATTAGCCATTCCAGCCTCCAGGCATGGGTCCTTGGCGTTTACCAACCCTGATGGGAATTTGATGCGACAAGAGTCCTCCAGTGCCCTCAGGGGTACTGCCCGATGCAGGACAGGAGGGAGCCAAACGTTTGGAATATTCAAGGCAATGAGGGTAGGTCACACTGCCTGCCTCCCCGAGGCGCCATTTCTTGCAGGCGGCCTGAAATGAAGTGACCTCCAGGCTTATTGTAGTTACTTCACAGGTTTATTACCAGCTTCTTAAATTACATTAAGTAAGTTACATAGTACATAAAGTACCTAAAACAAGACACTGGCCCCATCACCCAGGCAGGGGTCTCCCAACTGCCTGGCTTGGAACCTTACCCAGGCATTCTCTCACACACACACTACATATGACATGACATGGACACGGACACACACACACACGGGGGGTCTCTCTCTCTCTCTCTCTCTCTCTCTCTCTCTCTGTCTCTAAATATGGAGAGGCGTCCCTAGTCCCTTTTTAAGTAGGGCTCCTCAACCCAGAAAGCATCTTCCCTCTCTAACCATTTTTGCTGACATGGCGTTCCTCACACACCATTCAAACTGTCACGCTGTTAACCATACATGCTTACCATACTATTGACCTGTGTGTCTCACGTGCCATTCGTACTGACCTGGCATCACACTCATGCCATCAGACTGACCATACTACTAAACTGGCATGTCTCACACACCATTTGTGCTGACCTGGCCTCACACAAACACACATGCCATCACACTGACCCTGCTGCTAAACTGGCATTACTATACACCATCCGTACTGACCTGGCATCGCGTTCATGACATCAGACTGACCATATTGCTAAACTGGCATCTCTATACACACTATTCGTACCTGGCATCACAAACACTTGCCTTCGTACTGACCATACCTTCAACCTGATATGGAACATTCAACCACACTCCTACAGAACACCCTCAATAGAGGCGCTACCTCCCAAAAGAAACAGATTGCGGCTGGCTCTAACACACAAATACTCAACAACAACAACAACGGGGCGCTACCACCAAGAAAAACATATCCTAGTGTCCTATCACCGCACCATGCTAATCATGGCGATCCATACCTTACATCATTGAATTTTAACTGAAAAATTCATGTTGCAATAGCCCATTTCATTTTACACTGGACACACCTAAACTCAAAAAATAAATAAATAAATAAAAATAGCCCGTCAGATGCATTATTCCATACTTGCAGTAAATGTAGAAGTCCATGTTGCATTGTCGCAACTATCCTGCTGCAAATCCTCAAGAAGGTTACTTCTACTATGCATATGCTCATTATACTCCCTGTGCACTCCCAACACCCCATCAACATTAACCAAACACCTAAATGTCCATGGGTGGAACACACGCACCCCTAACCAGTACATCCTCAAAACATTATAGCTAGTTCACAACTAAATGTCGCCATACTCCACACTTATAATTTCCACAGTCCATTTTACCAAGCATGCATTGTACTCCATTAACGGTAGTCATTTTCATTTTCCCCACCACACTTCAGTGAAAAGATACATTCACGTAGGCTCCGCTTAGCAAACCCGTTCCAACTTGTCCATGCAAAATCTATCCCGTCCCGCTTTTACATGAAATAACCTTCTCCATGCAGAGTTCCACCGCTATGATGCTTGCGCTTGACTGATGCTTTACTAAAGCTTGTGCTTACCATACCAATCCAATGTTAGTTTACTTTACGCGCAGCCATTAGAACACGCGCGTAACCTTTAATGCCGCTCCTACGTGGCAGTACCTTCCCGTGGCACGGAGGTGGCTGCTCCGTTGGAATCCACATGAGCCCTAAGCACTCAGACAACTCCAAAAATAATGCAGTGTCAGAGTGACTGATCAGACACTTTTCTGATCACGAACACCAACGCTCTAGGGTTCTTTATTCAAACCCCTCCTTGCTGTGCTACGCAGAACCCTCGTATCCAAACCACGCCGAGGCAGGATTCTGACACTTGCGGCGTTCGGAGCAATCACTGACTCGGCCTGCTACTACGTCATCGTTCCCCACTGCATGCCACACCTCACGGAGCTCCACAGCTCCAATAGCCAGCCTTCCTCGAGCGGTCATTTCGCCCATACTGTTCAGACCTATCCAATCCACAATTTTCAGCCACAGATCCCGGCATAAATCTCCCTTGGAGTATATATCCACACAATGCTCAACTATACATATCCATTGATGAACTCCCAATGCGCTCTCTGAGCATCTTTCAATGCGCATATCCAACACTTCTGCCTTCTACATGCAGACACGACTTGAACCTCCAGGTCCTCCCTGTGATGCTGGAAAGACATCGGAGGGACTGGGCCTCTGTATCCTTGTCCTTTATTTCTGTTTATCATGTGTTCGGTCTTGTTTTCCGCGCAGGAGTTCATGTTGGACTCCTGGCGGTGCGGCTCGTCCTGTATTTGGCTTGGTGAACAGACCCTTGGGATACCCTTGTGGCACCCATGGGTGGGAGTTCGACCCTGTACTCCTAGTGTATGTGTTTGGCCACCTGTGTGTGGCCCACAGAGCAGGGTACGGGCTGGTGGCAGCTCTGTGCTGAACTGACAGGTTCCCTGAGTGTCCTCCATTTTGGGATGCCTAGGCCCTGTCATTGGAATCAGTGGATTCCTGATTGAAAGCAAGAGGCCACAGGGGCGAACCTCGTTTCCTATTGCCTGATACCTTACTTTTCCCAAAGTCCCGGGAAGCCCTGACTCTGTCCCTTCCCCCTGACTGGCTGTTGGGTGGCTGTTCCATATATGGTGCTGTGAGGGAATTCCAGGCCAGACCGGCTGGAGACTTACCAATGATTGTATGCTGTGGGTACGCCCTTTGGGTGGGACCTGGATGAATGGAGTGTGGGATGAATATGCATTCTGTGTTATGGGTGTCTGGTGTTTGACACAATGGCTGAGACAGCCCTGCCCGAAACTGGTATGAATGCAGTGTGTAGTGCTGAATGGCAGAGTGCTTGTCTGAATCCACATTCCTTATTGTGACTGTCAGAGGGAGGAGAATGGCCTGAATGCACAGTGCGCCTGATTGGCTGCATGATTGCCCTTCTGAGTGATTGGTTGCCTAATCTGAAAGCTGCTGTGCCTTCGAAGAACTGATCCAAGAGAGGACCTGGCTAGGAGACCTCTTCCCGAGCTATGAGGGACCATCGTGCACCAGCTGATCTTTGCCAGAGCTCCCTGGTAGACAGACCTACGAAAGGCTGCAGACCGGAGAAGGGGACCGCCATAGAGAACGAAGAGAAGCACCGGACAGCTGTCCACCGTCGCCCCACTGCTCCCTTTGCCTAAGACATTAAATCCAAGGACTCCCATGCTCATCGTCGTCGACTGCTTTCGTCCTGCCAGAGAAAGTCAAGACCGCCGACGACCGAGGAGAATCCGCCAGTGGGTTTCCTGCCACCCGAAGACCTCAGACGCTGACGAAGCTACTGAAGCCAGCCGTGGTTCCGTCCCATTCGCTGACGCCGACGACCCAACACCCTTGCTGGGCCAAAGTTCTTCACCGACTCTTTGTGGCAACTAACACTCGTCGTCGAGGTGCACCGCACGCCTCAGCTTGCAGGACGTTTTTGACCAATCATCAACGAGCACCGCAAATACCAAATCTGCTGCCGCAACGACAGTGTTCGCCCCTTTTCCTCGTGGGATCTCTACAATCCATGGCTCCTACTTTAAAGGGAGCCGCTCAAGAAGGATCCGTCGACGTCCCGACGTCAAACTCGGCTATTCCAGGTACAATGTGGTTGTAGAACTATTTAGAAGGAAATAAGACTCATATTGAATAATATATGGACTGGGCTTGTACAATATATCTGTATTTACAGGTTGCCCAGGTGAGGGGGTCCTCACACAGAACTGTGTCTAGGCAACAGGGCCAGTGTTCTGCCTATTGTTCTAACCAACTGCTTTCCTCCTATGTATATTGTTGGTTCTCTTTATTACTTAATTTATGTGACATTTAAACTAAGTACAAGTTGATGCACTTTAATGAAATCTGATAGTAATTGTGTTACCACGTAGAACTGTGTAAATATTTGCCACTGTAGATTAACTGAGCAAAGTGCATTATTGCGATTATGTATATAACCTTGAAACTTAATTATATAAAGACTGTGTTTTAACTAATACAGTGTGTGGACATTCCTTTGTGGGTGCTTGGGAACTACACTGTACTTAAGAAACAGCCTGCATCACCTCCTGAGAGCCAAGCCTCGATTGCTCGCCACGATACCAACAATAGAGAATTTTGGCTGGGGTCCCCTGTGCCTCTCCTCCGCCATATAGAAAGCAGGAGTACAGACACCCCCCCCCCCCACCCTCCTCCAGTCTTTACACTCCCTTCTATAGCCAGGCACAGCTTCCCCCTCCACTTTATGGGGACAGGTTCACCATCCAGTCTATGGGAACAGCTTCTCCCTCCTGTGGGCACAGCTTCCCGTTACAGTTTGTGGGCGTAGCTACCCTCTCCTCTGCCCTATTTAGCAGTCTCCTTTCCCAATGCCAAGGAGCAACTCCCCAACGAGCTTAAACGTGGCCAGCTCAATCCTGAAGTCCACCCCTCCTGTGCCCTGTGTGATGGGTATTCCTTGATTTGGGGGACAGTGTGTCCTCTTTCCTTGTACTTTCTGCACCCCCAGCAGCAGATATACCAGCTTAGATCGTTCTTTTGGCACCCAGGTTCCTGTTATCTTGACAAGCTCGTCGCCAATGAAATGAAGTGACCTCCAGGCTTATTGTAGTTACTTCACTTGTTTATTACCAAGTTAGATAGTACATAAAGTACCTAGGACAAGACACTGGCTCCATCACCCAGGCAGGGGTCTCCTACCTGCCTGGCTTGGAACCTTACCCAGACATTCTCTCATTCACAACCAAACACTCCATATGACATCACAGCCTTCCACCATGCAGAGCAAGCACTTCACAACACGGCCATAGCCTAATCTGCATGAAAAGCCACCTGATTCCTCCAAACCCCTCTCTCAGTTATGTATTGTTTTCTTTAGGCGGTCCCCGTCTAAGCTGCCTACTCCACCCTGCTCCCAAAGGCTGTGTAGTTTGGGTCATATCAACCAGATGGGAGGATGCATTGTCCGAGGGATTGACAGACCACTTGAGACATGTCAGGTTCAGTACAGCTGTATTTATGAAGGAACATATAGTAGGGTCCTTCCCGATTCCTGAAGTATCACGTCTGGACCAGAATGGAAGGCAAGTGCTTTATTGCGCCAGGTACAGGTAAGTAAGTACAAAGTGTGAAACCACTGGCATCCAGCACCTAGCCAGCTCCAAGACTGTCACTCTGTGGAACAACCCAGAGGCCAACGCTCCACATTCCAGGCACGCGAACTAACATTCCAACAATCTGACATACAGATGACTAGTAACCTGCAAAGCAGAATACTACAGAACACAAATATGTTAATGGCTCATGCTGGACTTGCAAAGAAGATTCAGGCCAACCAAGGTAAAAAGGAGCATTTCCAGTTTTCTTAAGGACCGTAGTCTGTCTGTTTATCCCTCTCTTCGCATGGGCTCTGCCTCCTGGCAGTCAAACGAAAGCCACTCACAGTCTATAGAGTTTAAATTGTACCCCCCATTTCAGGGTTCAGGATTTGCACTCTCCACTAGTTATATTTGACTCTTGGTCAGTAAGAAATAGTGTGCTGTCTGTATATTTAGGCTCAGGTTGTTCATAAAATTACGATGCAATTGAAGACAGAGCTTACACCATAAACCTAGTAAGATTTGTAATCATGACAGCAGAACAAGACCATCCAAAAGGTTGGGTCGCCATGTCAAAGGGGGAAAGGGGTGGTAACAGAAAGTTAGCAGAGGCAGCATAAGACTGCTGCAGTGCCGTCATAGAAGGAGGTTGGGCCAAATCAGTAGAAGGCTGGCTTTTATTCATGCAATACATATTCAAAATAGAAGAGCTGACTCATCAGCCACTCCACCACACTGCCAACTGCCCTCTGTGCGCTTCACACAGTGCAGTATGTTTAAAGGGCCCTCCGCCAACCGCCTGTAAGATGGAAGTATTCAACCCAGTCAAGACCCAGCCTTAGGGTAAGCAGATATGGCAGGACTCAAGGAGCGAAGTATAGACACGTCCACTCGCCTTCTCTACTGCTAACAACTGCACTTTCTATGCATGAAGGGATATGCATACAATAGTCACCCTATTTTCTCCAATCAAAATCCATTTGAAACTTGGAAATTCAACATTAAGTTCGAAGGCACAGACAAGCAAAGAAGAACTACATATCCCACAAAGCGTGTACAGTCCCACATTTTAAGTGCATTAAAAGAAGCAACTGGAAAGGAACCGTGTGGTTATTTATTTATGCAAGACCATAATCGTCCCAAGGGAACTTCAGAAAACGGATAAAGTACAGCACATCGCGGAACTACTAGAGGTAACCGGTACAAGAAGAAAAACTTTGTATGCATCTCAGAATACTTTTTGGTTCAAAGAACGTGTTCAATAATGGTCTAAACCCAGAGGAAACAGTGACATGGTTATAATTTTGTACAAAGGGGGTAGTCATTTAGATCAGTAGATTCCAGTTTGCAATCTTTACTGACGAGATATTTACATATACGCATATATGTTTAGTATTCGGGAAATCAAAAGTACACAAACACCCTGAAATAATATCTAAAAAGGTATCTCTGAAAGGTGTAGAACTACTCTTAACTCAGAGGTTTCACCAAAAATCCAAAACATACACAAGCAAATTTCATTTTTAATAACACGTTGAAAGGTACTCACAAATTAGTTCAATTTAATTAGTGTTGTTTACTAAATGTGAGAGGACGCTAACCCCCTGATTCACAGAAGGGTTTTATGATGGCACAATCCCATAAGAAAACGTTTTTTTGACGAGTCAAATGCACGCAGTGAAGGCAAAAGCTTCTGCTTCTTCCGAAAGTCAGGCAATCATGACTTTTTGTTGGGAATGCTTAGTAGAGGGGGTGGGGTCGATGTAGAAGGAAAATCTGCAAATGGTGCCATGTAAACTAGATTTCTGCCTCGAAAGGGTCATTTGCCTCCGAGCTCCTTGTGTTCCAACTCTGGCCTCCCCTGGGGAGGCCAGAGTTGGCAAATGATTTGCAGGCTGGCTTCCCCAGTGCAAGGATGCCGCAAGGATGTTTCTATCCTTGGCAGACAAATGACTCCATTTGAAGACCAAACAATCTTGAGTGCCTGCAGAGGTGGACCAAAAAGTAGACTTTTCGGACTTTCTTCTATTTTCCAGGGCATCTTCTAGAGCCGACGTCACGCTGCTAAGGAGAAAGCGGCCGTGGCGCAGAGACAGTTGAATAACTTGCATTGCAACTTCATGTCCGTGAGGCGATCCAACATGTCCTCCTCGAGCAGCATAACCTAAAAGGCCAGTTTAATGTCCTGCGCTAGGGTGTGAACCACATAGGCTGCAAAGTGCCAGTACAGGGGATATATTTTGCACAAACCTGGGTATTACTGGTTTATCAATGTCCGACCATTCTTTCTATTCAACCAATGAAAGAGGACCCGGGGTACTTGACTGGAGCTTGACCTAGCCACATGTAGGAGTGTATGTCCGAGAATACAAAAGGCATACAACTACGTATAGGGCGCCTACCAAATCCTCCTCTTTACAACTCCCAAGTGTGAAAATCCTACAATATCTTAACTTAAAATCACAGCAATATATTGAATACCATTGTTAATAAGATAATTCTATACACAATTAAACACAAAATTCAGTGTCATTTTACAAAAAAGTAAAAAATTGTAATACATAAAACAAGATAATAAATTCAAGCTACGAGTCAGCCATAGAAAAGTCACTTGCTACCTCAATTCTATACATATACAGAGGACACCATTCCTTACTTGCCAAGCGTCAGATATCACTAGCCAATGGCAAGTGCACATTTTGCAAGTTGCACAAAATAATAAATATTGTCTAAAACCATAGTATCAGAGTGTTTCATGTCCCTTTCTTATACAACCTATTGCCAGGCTTATAAAGTAATGACCGAGAGTCAATGTCACTAGTCTTGAATCCTTCCACGGGAAAAAGTACCAAAGTTTTATATATCACAGTCCTCCCCAATAGGTATTGCTGTCCAACGTTCCGTTTTTGGGTTATTCACTGGACGACTTCAAGTTCTGCCTGACAATTCTTTCAACAACAACGTCCTTATTGCTTTGTGTGCCAGCTGCAACTGGCATATGCAAGGTTTCCCCGATGTGGGCTAATGCTGCCGCCAAATCTTCTCCCTGCAAACATCTGGCTCCCTTCCGAGGTGGCTCTGGAGCTGCTAGGATGTACCTTCTTCCATGGTTACTAACATGGGCTGGGTGAGCCGAGTAGGGTGCAGGGACCGTCTTGGCAAACTGGAGGGAAACTGGCGTCTCCTACATGTGGCAGTGTTTCTCTATCCATTTGCATGGTGCTGCTGACTCCATACTGATTGGAGCCATGTATCTCCTGCTTATAGCCTAAAATAGCATGGTTAGGTTGGTACCAACAGCTACCAGAAGCTACTTTTATTTCAACCCATTCCATCACACTGACAGTGAAGTTGCTACATATCGAGCAACCAAGCACTCCAAGCGAGAATCGCCCATGTTTCTATACAGATGCCAACACTCCGGTAACATTATGAGAATGGGGCGATTTGCAGTTGATGGTGCAGTATCCACTGCAAGTTGCTCTGTCTTGCCCCACCCTGCGACTTGAAGGACCCTTTGGAGATTCGTTACATGCTCACTATACGTTCCACTTCACAAATAGGGCGCTCTGCCCACCACCTTCAATAGCCCCAGCCTGCCGTGCAGAACTCATGGGTGGGTGGCCTTGAGGAGCAACATGAACTGATCCACTCTGCAGGTACCATTGTTCTATGCATTTTAAGTGGGGAGACACGCAATACATATTAATAAAAACTGTTAATAAGGGATTACATTCCAAAAAGTATTCTTATCCCACAGCTTGAAAGGGCTGGAGACCTGTTCCTTGAGAGCAGAGACAGAAATAATAGGCTGTGGTGGAGGAGGGCAGCCTATTTATAACTAAAAATGGGAGAATTACTATTGGAGGGTTTTTCCATGTTCATTTTTGGGAAAGGATAGCAGTTGGAAGCTGTCTCTCTAAAGAATTCGCCTCATGTAGTAAGGACTTTGAGGAGGAAGGATAGGAATAAATAATAAAGGTTACTTGCAAATAACCTGGCTATTTCTGTGGACTATGTGCACAGTTTTACTTTTTGTTTGTTTTTTTACAGATTAGTCTTCTATTGTTTTCTATGTTGGAGAGCTTTGGGCCCTGTAATCATTTTCCGGGCTAAAATCAAAAACGGTATGTCCTCATATCAACTCAAAGAAAGAAACTGTCCATGTTGTAGGCAGTGATTGATCTCATTTATGATATCGCCACCCTACAGTCGCATTACTCGAATTAAGAGGAGTTTCCCCTCTCCACGTCGATGAAGTTATGTGCGGGCTGTGTGTGTGTGAAAAGCTTTTCTCTTCACTGCGCGCATGTGAAGCGTTAGTGCTGGAAGGGACACTTCCTCTCACGTAGTAAGGACTGCGATGTGGAAGACTGGCGTGTTTTTTTTCTCGACCCAATACTAATTATTTTATGATAATCGGTGGATCAGGCCTTTCTTTCAACACTTACTTACATTAATGCTTACATAGCGCCACACGACCCAGGGGCGCCCATAAACTGATACAAGACAAGAGCGACAAAAACAAACAAAAAAAATAACTTATTGTAAGTAAAACTACAGCGTCCTCTGTTAGTGGTCAAAAGCTACGTGCATGTACTTAAATATATCAGCCAAAATCATATTAAGGAGGGAAAACAAGTTGCCTTGAGAGGTGTTCACAGGCGTATAAACAAATAGAGTTAAACGGAGAGCACACAAATCTAAGACTGGTGTGACATTGTAAAATAAGAGGCAATAAAAGGCTAGATGTTGTGTAATGTGTTTTTATGTATGCATGCATGAAAGCCGTTTTCTGAGTGCTCTGTTAATGTGCAGGTCAATGAGAATATATTTTTTCTATGCAAGTGTGTGTGCACTTGGCCTTCGTTAGGTGTATGAAGGGGGAGCAGGCCCTAATTTCGGGGTGAGGGTGCTACTGGCAGCATGGATTGTACTCTGCATCAAGGGAAAAGCAAACATGACGAGTGCTGTCACATAGCTAGACTGGCATACTTTAGCTATACTTTCTTACTGTGGCAGGGTTCTAAATTGCAGGAAGCTATTTAGCTCTTGTATCAAGTATAGGATAGCCCGATTATCATGACACAAACAGCTACTAGGAATTTCTCTTGGCTCCTCATGCCAACGGGTGCATAAACACATAACTTTGTGACATTAACTTTGGGTTTTGGGAAGGAGTGTAAATAAGCAGCAGGATACCGAGAATGCATTAAAATCATAATGGGTCATAAACATAATGCAAAAAAGTTAAAGTTTGCATCTTTTGACGAAATTAGATTAACGTTGCGGAATATACTAGCTCTCCACCGGTAGCTCCTGCCCACTGGCTGATGCCAGATACCCAGGAGCTTCTTTTAACACCTGCTCAACAAATCTTAATGTCGAACCCTGGTGCGACTCTGTATTTTTAACAGGAGCATCAAGGGTAAAGTAAACATTATGCATGCCCTGACAGATAGTTAGACTGGCTTTGATTGGTGCAGCCAGTATGTGCTGTGTCATAGCTAGTGGTAGAAATGGTGACAAGTGCTGTAGGTTGCATTTCTATCATTTCTACACTGCAAGCATGTCTGACAATTCTTAAATTCAATTTTTCTATGAATTATGCAACTCCAGAACAATAGGCTGGAGAGCTATTGTAAACTTGCACTTACCAATTTTGTATTCTTTAATTTTTATTTAAAATTGATTGAACTATTCTAATTACACTTAGAATTGATTCTTGGATTGTGTGTGCACTTTTAGATTGGGAATAATAATATGATCCCCTAAGGGATCCTTTTTTCTTTTCCAAGTTCTTCCTCCCCTTTCTTTTTCTTTCTTGTTTCCGTCCCCTGTACAGCAGATGTGGGTTTGTTTGCACGTGGTTCCCATCCTGTACTGTAGGGTGAATATTCGTCTGTCATGCACTTTACCTGTATATATTCAATATTTATTGTCTGTTTTATGCTTTTTTATCATGGATTCAGCACTATGTGATTTAATACGTGAACAATAAAGATAATTTGATTTTATACTATCGTTGACCTGGCCTATCCCCTCATTGGGTTCTCACACTGATGGTTGCTTACTTCGCTTGATTTTTCTAGTGGTTTACCCCGCGTGTCCCCACTTCTTTTGGTTGCTTGTGCCATAGCTACTGGGCATCAAGGGTAAAACAAACATGTGTTATTATCACATGGCTAAACTATCTTCCATTGAGGACACTAGTCTGGCCATATAGTCTTACTGTGGCATTTGCATTTTGTTAATGGGCATCAGAGATAGAGCAAACATCGTTAGCCTGATTCATGGAATTATTTGCGTGAAAAACGCAGATTTGCGTGCCTTTCTGCCCGAAAATCCCCATACTTCAAACAGGTATTTTCGGCAGAAAGGCGCGCAAATCTGCCTTTTTCACGCAAATAATTCCATGAATCACGTTGCACATGTGTTATTACATGGCTAGTCTGACCTGCATTAGTGCAGCCAATCTAGACATGTTTTCTTACTGTGGCATAGCATTTATTACTGGCAAATTCAATAGGAGTAATAATGGAAAGGCTGTTTCTACAGCTAAATCAAATTAAAATAAAAACTAAAAAAATGTTTCTAAAAATTAATAATGGAATATATCGATGTAGTATGATTATCTATGGGCACAGCCAGCATGAACATGTTTTTTATACTGCCGTATATTGTGGGCAAAGGCATCATGCAAGTGCGTTGCAAAAAGCTCCTGTGCAATTGTTGCATTTTTTCAAGTGCTACCATACATGCAAACTGTGTGACTTTTTACCCAATCAATTTTTCACAAAAAGTGTGGAGGAAATGCACCTTTTTAACCCATTCTTAGTAGTGAGGGGGAGAACATGCATGAAGCCCACCTTGGTTGGTTCAGGCTCCCACGTACTCGAGGCAAAAGTACGCCTCTCCAGTTAAAAAAAATTCACCAGCTGCCACTGGACACATATAGGTAGGATCATCTAGCAAACTGATCAGCATCAATAATTTTGAAACGCAGAAGGATCACATTAGGATTGAAAGGTTCGAACCAACGAGGTACAAAGTGCGCACGGATAGATAGAATGGGCTTTAATGAATGCTTGAGACAGTCGCTGTTCAGGTGAATGCGAGCTGGGCCTAATGTAGAGGGATAGACATTCAAAGAGGCCAAATAAGCTGTCAGCAAGACTGCAAAAAACGATATTTGCTCAAAATTTGAAATTCACTTGGCACCCTGCAACAGAAGCCATGACCCTTAACATAACACAGGGCTTAAATAACTGGGCTGATTCAATGCAGAATCTATTGTACAATTTAATCTCCAATGATCCAATCACAGACATCATGACTACCTAATTTACTTTACAAAGCTTAATATTTCTGTAAGTGCTAAAGTAGTACATGCACACTAGAACGGGATCAAGAACAACAACTTGGGAAGTACAACATGCCAGTGGAGCCTCAAATGCCCCGATAAACTTTGTGCATGACTAGAGCAGCAATACAGTTCACACACCATTGCAAATAACAACAAGCAAACCAAGTGCATACTGCATACAAATAAAGCGTTCTGTCTTGTGAAGCCTGGACGTCTAGGACTTTGCATCAAATTGACAACAGAGGCAGTCAACAACAATAAACTCGCACTGTAAACGTTTACCTTGCAACAAATCATAATTGCAAAAATACACAAAAGGATGCAGTAGTAATGGCAGCAGGGAAGGAATTGGGCCGAAACAATATGGAATTACACTCCTGCAAAAACTCTTACCGGAGCGCCGTTAAGCGTAGAGCCGTGGCCCAAACTCCCCCAAGTTGAAAACCCCAAGTTGAAAAAGCTCTCTGTCCCCGACTACTGCAAGTCTCCGTTTGGAGTCTCAATGCATGCAGCGAGCGGGGACTTCACTAACTGCATCCGAGAGTCGCCCTTTGATCACCAGAAAAGCAACCCAAACAATGAAACGGTCCAAAGCTGTATATACGTCTCATGTGTTGCACACATTTTTCTGTCAGTGATTATTTTGGCACACCAAATGAGCATCATACCAATTGCATGTTGAGAAGGAATGCACGTTTGAATTACTATCACAGACATGTTTATTAAATTGGTGGCCATTCTTATGTTCCAAAATGCACTTTGTTTTTATTAAGAGCAGCCAGCATCCTGTATTCAGGGCACCAAAAAAATGCTCCACCCCCATGACCCGCCCATACCACTGACAATCCGCCCCCACCTGCTACCCCAGCCACCACCCACAACGAGGGGGTTCCGCAAGTACATTTTGTCAGTTTCCAGCACTGAACAACAGTGAGGCGGTGTGTAGTTATTTATACCTTTGCATCTGCCACAAATACTTCATACTGCACTAGCTATGGCTAAAGTGACACCTATTACCTAAAAATGAAAGGGTTCAAATCTACACATAGAGGGAGATGGGTAAGAAATATACGAATACATAAACATTCTATGGGGAACTGCATAACGTGAAACAAATGGAATTCTGTTTTGGGTTGTGATGTACAGGGGGAGAGCAGGTTGCCACTAAATTGTAAATAGGAAAGACGTGTGTATGGATTGTTCCATGTAGTCGTGGGTTCATTTGTTCTGATGGGGTTATTCTGTCAGCTGGTTTACTTCCATTGAATGACAAATGTTACCTGCTGCAAACCACAATCGAAGAATGGAGTGTTTGCTTAGAGGTACCAAAAAAAGGGAAAGGGAACCACGGGAGAGCCCGTGACTAGGGCAGAAAAGGATACCGCATCAGGCGGGTGTATTGGAGAGGAGGCCTAGAGGGGTTAAGACTGCTGCTAAAACCATTGAGGATAGTCCCGGAGAGAGCAAAATAAAAAAAAGTATCAATGTGGTGCATTTATGATATTCTCTGAGGCTGGGCACTCGAAACTCGCTGGCAGGTCACGAGTCGGACTGGCCATTAAACAGAGGGGGCACACGCGAGTTTCCCCAGCTGGCCAGCGGCATCAAATCCTCCAGGGCAATACATGCCAGATGTGAATGATTTCCTCGCGAAATGTGACCGACCGTTCCTCTTCCTTTTTTCATCAAGCCGAAGCTGTGCCTCAACAGACCAATGCAACACAAAGAATTATCAAATCTAAAGTATTAGCTACACTTCCTGTAGCACCTCCTTCAACACTGTAGTAAAATGGCCGGTTCCTATTCATACGATAGCTACACAGCTCACATTCGCTTGCAGAATAGCTAGCTCGCCGATCCGCTACTCAGAATTATGTTCAAAATCAAGAGTTTATACTTCTGGGGTTGATAAAGTGTGTACCATTTAAATCCCAAATATTATAACGGGGGCTGTAAAGCGTGGGTCAAAGTACTATATGTTTATTTGTATTACGCCCAGCGCCTTTGCACATTGTCTGATTGCACACAGGCACTGGCCGAGCGATAATATTCATGCATTAGGCCGAGCGATAACATTCATGCATTATCTATTGAAACGTTCAATATATTATGGAGCAGTGAAGGGGTTCATAGTAGTGTGGAGGGTGGGAAAATGTCAAGTTTTGAAACTGGGTTAATACTGCCTGGCATCCTGCTCTACCCCAACTCTATGCGGTCACGAAAGTCAGAGACAGTCACATTGTCATTCCGTGAATCTAATAATGGGCCCCCTGCTGTGCATTCATAATGCCCATGAACTACAGAACGACTACAAAGGCGCCATGGCAGGACAACACATCATCCAAATGACCCACGACTTCTACTTCCTCACAATCAGATGCTGCAGAACCCTCCCCTACCCAAAGATCCAGCCCGCACGGCACCCCTCTCCCCCATCCAGCCCCCAACACTCACCGCGCCAGCCTCTTTCATGATGATCCTCTTCACCAGCATTATGCGGGCCCCGGGGCTGCACCGCTTCTTATCTGGGATCATACTGCCTCCATGGTGCGAGCTGCCCGGACTGCTGCTGTTAGTGTTGATGGTAAGAGGAGGTGCTCCACTCTCCGCGGTCGGAATTGCTCCTGCCACTGACAAGGGCTGAGCTCCAGTAAAATCCCGGTCCTCCAGTCCCTCTACCTCCCCCCTGCGCACAGTGGCGGCTCCCGGGGAAGAAGCCGGCAACGCGCGGGGCCCAGCGGCGGGATCCAGAGTGTTAGCGGCTCGGCCGCGCGCCGCCTCCCACACAGCGACCAACAGCCGTCTTCGCCTTAGCTTCAGGGTCCGCAACTGTCACCCTCGAGACCAAGTCCCTTCCTTACTCTCTTGAACAGTTTCTGACACCGGCCACACTCACTGACACACCACCGGAAGCGCGTCACCACCCACTCTGACTGACAGCTGTCACCGTAGCAACGCTTTCGAACAGGAAGTGCCAGCGAAAATAGTAAAAACAAAGAACGGACACAGCTTGTGACACGGTCTAGTTTAAAATAGAATAACTACTACTAAAGTGAGAGGATATTAATGTGCATCTGTATTATAGGGCTAACGCTGCTCAAGAAATGGAGGCAGCCATGGGTGCTCTGCTGGTGGAGAAGCCCCTCACTTTCCTATCGAGTTAACAGCACGTACAACCAAATATGCCCTCTTCTGTGCAGTGACACATTTTAACAGTATCGGGGACTTGACACAAATTATTACGTATCGTATTTTTAACTGCCTGAAACTACTCAGTGTTTTAAATGGAAAAATAGAAATGCAGATACTCGCCAAGCTATGAAACAGGGCATTCCGAAACTGCCCTTTTTAGCGCCGGCCACTTCAGCATGCATGGCAACATTCTGACGGACCTGGGAGGGAGATTTCCACACAGACAGTAATGCATTGGGGCTGCAGTTATTTTATGCGCGAGACCGTGAAAAATAGCTATATTTTTCACCGAAAAATCGTGTGCCTCCTGCCTAAATTGAGAGGGTTGGCTTGTATGCCTTGGGCACAAGTACCTTTTAGGCGTACTTGTTTGCATGCAATTCCCAGTGAGATTAAATTATTTATTTTATTTTAACATTTGTGTAACGCCCAGACCTACAGGTATCACAGTGTTTGTACAGAGTAATAATACAGTAAACACTTTACAGATCATTGCGTTAGCATAGCTCTCAACTCACACGCTTTTGGCGCGTCACCCGCCTTGTAAAGGGCTGACTCACCCGCCAAACCTCCTGCACGTCCATTCATTCCAATGGGCCTCTCACCCGCCAAAAACAAAATCGGGTGATTTCACCCCCCTTTGAGACACAAATGGTTGAGAGCTATGCGTTAGTAGAAAGTAGTACTGGCAAAGTAGGAGACAGTTCATGCTTAGAGAGTTAGTTTACTTATTGAACATACAAGTTTTCAACCATCGCTTGAATGCTAGGTCGGAGGGTACATTTCTTAAGTGTGGAGGTAAGGAGGTCCACAGGGCGTGGGCTGTGGTGCTGAAACTAACCCCTCCTGCTCTTGCTAGTTTAAAACATGCAACAGCTAGGGTGAGCTGGTCAGAGGAGCGGAGGGAGCAACAGTGCTTTTTCTTTGTGATGCAATAGTTCAAGTACATGGGGGGCTTCATTGTAGATGCATCTCTGCATTATAGTCAATGTTTTGAAATCAATTTGTGCTTTTATTGATAGCCAATGGACTTCTCGTCAAGTTGCAGAAATGTGGTCCGATTTGCAGCTGCCCAGAGGGCTTTATTTTGAAGCAGCTGTAGCTTAGCTAGATTGGACGTGTATGTGCCACAAATAGGGCATTACAACAGTCTAGTTTGCTCAGGATAATGTTATGTAGATTCACACACACTACGCGTCATCACCGCATGGTGTGTGGAATCTAATATGGTCATGGTTCTGGAATGTGTTGATTCCAGAACCATTGTATATATTTGTTTTCCTCGGATGTTGCTCCGGGGGCATTACTATTAAACCCAATTTATATATATATATATATAAAACGTGTGTGGGTCATATTTTACAACAATTGGCGACGAGAGTACCTTCTTTTGGTAGAAGGCCCCGGAGCTCCCTGGACAGCTGCTTCCAGTGAAGGAGATTGCACGGCCGCAGAGAGAGGACCAACGAGGCGCTGTGACTGCTTAGGCGGTGTTGAGCAGTCAGCCGTCACCCCACGAGCGACGCCGGCAAGAGGACCTTATCACGGGCACTGCAAGCGACGTTTGAGGCAGGAGAATAAGCCAAATGTGAAGGAGAATAAGCCAAATTTGACAAAGACTCTCCATGAAGATGATTGCATCTTATGAACTGCTGACCAACGGCGGTCATTGAACATTCGAGGAAGGGACCTTACAGCGTGATACAACGTGATGGCCATTTTGGGAGTTGCACATTGGTTACCATAGCAGCCGTCATACGGAAAACAAACGGATTGCAATACGTGCGCAGTGGCACTATAAAACGCACATTAAACACAGATTGACGTTTCGTGAAAGTAACAAACTGTAATGTAACAGACTTTAAGGCCACTGCCCCTGGATATAAAGCGCCAATATCATATATGAATGTTTTGAACAATTTAATACATACCAAGTGCAAATCAGCTTCAGGAAACAACCAAACCTATAAACTTTGATAACAATACACTATCTAAAGACAATCTTGTATGGTGAAAATGTACTTGCAAGCAAGATAGAGTCTAAACACAGAACCCAAGCCTATAGTGAATATACCACCAGCCTAACAAAAGGCAACATATCAGGGCACCTGCACAGTTCTTTCCACTAACCGGCAACCCCACACGCCCATGGGAACAATGGGTGGATGGTTTTCAGGTGTATTTGAGAGCTTTGGGTGGTGGCAAATATAATGATGACCTCAAAGAAGCCACTCTACTTAATTGCATGAGTACGGAAGTGTTAAGGATTTTCAGAGCGCTTCCTGAACTTGAAGAAACAGATAGTGGAGATAACAATCACAAGTTTGAAAATGCTTTGGGGAAATTGGCAAAACACTTTGGAAACAAAACCAATATTGTGTTAGATAGATATAGATTCTTTTCAAGACACCAATTAAAAGAATCGATAGATGCTTATATAGCAGCCTTAAGAAGTATCATGTCGACGTGCAAGTTCACTGGTATTGGTGGACAATATTTAAGTGACCAATTGGTGTTGAACGTGGCAGACCCACACATACAACAGAGATTATGGCAAACCAAAGATTCATCACTCGAACAAGCTATAGAGATTGCCAGGACTATGGAACTGGGTGATCGATGTATGAGAGAGAGATTTGAAAAAAATGAGAAGAAAGAAATCAAAATGCTCCAAGAAGAAGCAGGAGAAGACTCTGAAGAAAGAATGGTGGCCATGATAAGGAAAATGTCAACCAATAATTCCAGAGCTAACTCAAAAAGAGGTAGAGACACCGCGTACAGAAATCAAACTCAACCCAGAGACATGGGGTACAGAAATCAAATTCAAAACCATTCTCATAAATGCGGATGGTACAAGCACAATGATGCAGAGAAAGATTGCCCCGCTGCAGCTGTGGAATGTTACAAATGTGGCCATATAGGTCATTTTGCCAAGGTGTGTAGGAATGTCCGAGGAAGAGGAGGAAGATTTAGCAGACATTCATTTAATGTCAATAGACAAACCAGAAATGCCATAAAAGTCATCGATGAAGATACTTGACCCGACAATATGCTAACTATTAGGGGTAGGGGTGATGATTCACAACAAGTACAATACTCACAGTTACGGCTATAGGAGAAAAGAAAGGACTGTGGGTTAACATGGAAATAAATGGTATATCATTACCAATAATGGGGATACTGGATCTCCTTATACCATGGTCGATATCAACACATTCGTTGAAGTATTGTCAGGCAATTTACAAAAGTTACAAAACACAGGAGTAAGAGCGACAGGGTATGGCAAAACCCCCATTGAAATCATCGGATGTACTTGGGTGAAGTTATGTTTCCATGGAAGGGAAACATATTGTAGACTTTATGTGGCAAAGAATGGATCATCAGTTGGTGGATGGGAAGAACAAGCTGTTCTATGAATCAGAATCCATCCAGGAGAAGAAGTTCCCAATCTAAGTGTTTTAAAAGACAATAATGACATCAAAGCTACTTTAGCAAAACAATTTCCCAAGGTGTTCTGTGAAAGAATTGGACTGTTAGAAGGATTCCAGCACAAGATAATCTTGAAGAAAGGAGCTAAGCCTATAGCACACAAGGTAAGAGGAGTTCCCATTGGCACAAAGGAGGCACTTAAAAAGGAACTTTCTAGATCGTGTGAACAAAACATAATAGAACCCATAGAGAGTTCTGAGTGGTTGGCTCCTATAGTTCTGGTAAAAAAGCCTGACTGGTCCTTAAGCATGTGTGTGGATCTCAAAGACCTGAACAAAAATATCTGGACAGACAGACATCCCCTTCCAAATATTGGAGAATTACTTATGACCATGAAACCAGCAAACATTTTCAGCACCCTAGATTTATCCTCGGCTTACCATTGATAGCATTGGAAAAGGAATCCAAGAACTAACTTCATTTGTAACTCAGCTGGGTGCATTTATGTTCAAGTGGATGCCATTTGGTCTAGCTTCAGCTGCAGCGGTTTTTCAAAGACAGATGTCAATATTGTTTGGTGGTTTGGAAGGAGTATGCTGTTTTCAAGATGACATCTTAATATCGGCCAACAATGAAGAAGAGCATGATGCGAAACTTATGGGGGTATTACAAGTAATTCAAAAGAATGGCCTCACATTGAAAGTAGATAAATGCAAAATCAAGTGCGATAAAGTGTCATATTTGGGTCATTCAATTGATGCAAAAGGCATCAGTCTCAAGAAAGAATTGATGAATGCTATTTTGGGCATTACTGAACCGAGAAACAAAGATCAACTGAGAAGTTTCTTAGGGATGACGGAATATTATTCCAAGTTTGTAAGTGATTACACCTATAAAACTAAAAATATGAGAGAATTTATGAAGAAGTCCACAAAATACATTTGTTCAAGTGAGTGCAAGATAGAATTTGAAGAAATCAATATCAATATCAACAAGGCCCCGTCACTGAGCATGTTTGACTGCAAAGCCAAAACCATAATTTCAGTGGATGCCAGCAAAATTGGCTTGGGTGGTGTGTTGGGACAAGTACAGGAAAAAGGTTTGGTGACAATAGCTTTTGCATCAAGGGTGTTAAGAGATGCAGAATTAAACTACTCCACAATAGAAAGAGAAGCTTTGGGAGTAACATGGATATTGGAACACTTCAGGAACTTGGTGTGGGGTTTACCTGTTATCCTTAAAACTGACCACAAACCACTAGTACATGTGTTACAGTCCAAGACACCACATTTGATATCTCCAAGAATTAGACGTTGGATTCTTGACATAATGCAGTACAACATTTGCATATGTGTACCCCAGGGAAATTGAATTTCGTGGCTGATTGCTTCTCAAGGATGCCAGTAGAATGCACGAAGACTAATACTGACATGGAGAGAGAGTTGGGAGGTGATGACATCATTGCCACCATAAACCCTGGTGTAACGAAAGAGGAATGGAGAAACATAGCTGATGGTGGTCTAGAACAGGAAAATATCAGAGAAGCTATAAAAAATGACTGGCACAAATGCGACCAAGGTTTAAGAGATTATGGCCAAATTAAGGAGGACATTTGGATGGATTCAGAACATATATATAGGGGAGATCGGGTTATCCCTCCCGTGGGCCTGATAGAACAAATAATTGCTTTAGCCCATGAAGGACACTTAGGAAGGAATGTGACTAAGAGAAGAGTAAGGATTATATACTGGTTGCCTGGGTTGTGGAGAGATGTAGAAGAGAAGGTCAGGAACTGTGTTGCGTGTGCCACAAGTGATAAAACAAAAAATGTGAGGAAACCACCCCTACAATCTGTTGAAATTCCTAATGAGGTGTGGTCCAAATTGGCAATAGATATCATGGGACCATATGAACATCTAGAAGTTGTGAAGATATACACTGTAGTTTTGGTAGACTACACCTCTAAATGGGTTGAGTGGGGAATTGTAGAAGAAAGTGTCACCAATGCAAAGATTTAGAATTTTTTTAAGTGAAATTTTCAACAGAGAAGGTGACCCTAAAGAAATAGTGTCGGATAATGGATCACAATTTATATCACTAGACTTTCAGATGTTTTTGAAAGAGAGAGCCATTCACCACATAAAAATGTCACCATACCATCCCATTGCAAATGGACTTGTTGAAAGGATGAATAAGTTTGTGAAGGGAGTGATTCAATTGGCGATTGCCAATTCTATTCCATGGAAAGAGGCTCTCAAAGAAGCACTTTGCACTTATAGAACCACTCCACATTCCACTACAGATATAGCACCTTTTACTATGATGAGGGGCAGACAAGCATTCAATCGTCTGAGACTTGCTTGGATGTTTTCAGGAACTAAAGATGTCCATATTGACATGGAGCAAATTGTAAAGAGAGTAATCGATAAACAAAAGAAATACAAAGAATATTATGATTGCAGAAATGGAGTAAAAGAAAAGTTGTTTTAGAAAGGAGATTGGGTTTGCGTTAAGGAACCTAAAAAACAATGAAAGGTGAATCCAGCTTCAAACCACCACACAGGATTCACAGCAGCTCTGGCAAGTCAGTAATGTTGGAAGATGGCAAGAAGTGGTCCATTGATGACATTGTGTGGGTGCAAAATGATGAAGAGAGGCCAAGTACCAGTGGGAATAACAACCGGGTTACATGGGATTACATTGACTATGAAAAATCCAATGGTCAAGATATGTGCATCCAAGAGACAGAGCGTAGCAGTGGGACCACTGCCAGCGGATTATCTAAAAGGAACCGCAGGATCATATAAAACTTTAATAAGGACTATGTATATTATTGACGATTCCTCAGTTTGCTGTTCACATGTATCCTTTCAAGTACAATTTCGATATTCAGTTGATTATTTAAGTATATGTTTCTCTATTATCCTGTTTCCTTGTTTTAAGCTCCCTATGCAACACTAATTTCAATATTATAAGAAAGGGGGATGTTATGTAGATTCACACACACTATGCATCATCACTGCGTGGTGTGTGGAATCTAATGTGGTCATGGTTCTGGAATGTGTTGATTCCAGAACCATTGTATATATTTGGTTTCCCTGGATGTTGCTCCGGGGGCTCTACTATTAAACCCAACGTTGATATAACGTGTGTGGGTCATATTTTACAACAAACCATTGCTTGAATGCTAGGTAGGAGGGTTCATTTCTCAAGTGTGGAGGTAAGGATTTCCACCTGGTGTGGGCTGTGGTGCTGAAACTAACCTCTCCTGCTCTTTGTAGTTTAAAACGTGCAACAGCTAGCGTGAGCTGGTCAGAGGAGCGGAGGGAGCGACAGTGCTGTTTCTTTGTGATGCAATAGTTCAAGTACACAGGGGGCTTCATTGTATATGCATCTCTGTACTATAGTAAATGTTTTGAAGTCAATTCGTGCTTTTATTTGATAGCCAATGGACTTCTCGTCGAGTTGCAGAAATGTGGTCCGATATGCGGCTGCCCAGAGGGCTTTATTGTCACGATGCCCGCTCCCGGGGAGCCGGCTCAGGCCCTGCGTCCCCGAAAGCAGACATCAAGTCCCCGGGGAAGGTCCCAGCAACCCCTTATAGGGGCCCTTTGGACATCGTCCTGGCGCCTATGGCGCCAGGCTCATAGAAAATGTCAGTCCTGGAGCCATAGGCGCCAGGCTCATTATGAAAGTGTTTGGGTGCACTTACCTGATGCAGACCATGCTGCAGAACCCCGGCCTCCTTGAGGCCTGAAAGGAACTACTTTACCTGTGGGACTAATTTACCACCCGGGCGTGGTCGGGGAAGGATACATACCTGATTGGAGGAAGGACACATTCTAGGAACTTCTTCCAAGGCTATTTAAACCACACCCGATCAGCCACACGTGCTTCGCGTTGTTCTGCATCTAGCAGCTGGACGCTCACCGTGTCTGCTCCTGCATCTTGACTTCTGCCACACCTGCCAGCATCCTGAATCACCTGCAAAGGAAGGGAACAAGAGAACAGAAGAAGGAAAAGGCCTCACCTGCTAAATCTGCATCCCAGAGACATTTCGCCGACAATCCTGAAAAGGAAGACATTTATTTTTAAAAGCACATCGCATCGATCGCTGCAGCGCCGCATTCTACTCACCTATACAGGGCGCCTCCATGTTCAGCAGCGACCATCCGGATTCGCAGTCGCGCCCCCGCGCCTAGGAAGAAAAAGACAAGAACAAAGGTGAGAGAAAGAAGGGAAAAGGGAAGCTAAAACTCCATGTCAAGACTTACCTGTTGGGTCATTCCCTTTTCATTTCGGGTCCGCGCCGCATCCAGGCATTTTCGGACCCCGGCCCCTAAGGGGAAAAAGACATCAGCGTTAATGAGTGAATGAAAAGACATTACCAAAACACTCATTAAAGACTTACCTGATTTCCACAAGGATTTCACCGCTCACCTGGGGTCGGTGCCTGTTCCCCGGCATTCCGTACCCCGGCCCCTATGGGGAAAAAGACACTAGCATTAGAACATTAATGCATGGACACAAGGGGAACCACTTATAGAAAAAACTTACCTGGAAGCCAAGCAAGTTTGGTTCTCACCCATTCGAAAATCCAGTGACGTAACTGGATACCAACGCGCCCCTGCATCAGAAGCAGGATGGAGAGCTTGTCCTTCCAGACCCTAAGGTGAGACCCTTCGGGGAAGCACAGAAGGGTTTTGAGGAGGGTGAGAGGGGTAAGTGGGAGGCCGATTGCATTACCCCGCAGACAGTTAACCCCCTATTCTCACCTACAGAAGGATACTTCTGCGAGTCAGACAAGCCAGATCTGGGGGCCGGTCCAGTCCGTCTTCCGAACCCTGCGCATCACCTTAGACGAAGTCACAGCAGCGCGAACCAGGCCAGCGCCCCCGTGGGAGTCAGGTGAGCGTTACAGAACGCGAAGCCTTCCTACAAATTCCCACCCAGGCGCTATGGAAACTTCTGAGACTGATCAGTTGGCCCAATGACAGGGGGAATTACGGGCCGAAGTACATGCCGCTCGTCAAGAGACTAATGCCCTCAAGAGGGAATTAATAATATCAAAGGAAAGAACTGATGACCTGGCCAGACAGCTTTTGCAAGGTCAAGCTGGACAAACTCCTCTACCCTGTTCCGGAGGGAACCCCGCTCCTGTGGTTCCCAGTAACCCTGTGCAGACTAATCTACCTGGAAACATGCCGCTGGCCCCACCTGAACACTTTGCTGGGGACCCCAAACGATTCGCCGTATTCATGAATCAGTGTCGTTTGCACTTCCTATGCAGACCTGGGGCCTTCCCTAATGATCAGACCAAAGTAGCCTTTGTATTGTCATATCTCAGCGGCTGCGCTGCCAATTGGTCAGTTCCACTGGTTACTCAAGATGACCCGATTCTCCGTGATTTTCAAGGATTTCAAGCAAGCATGGAAAGGTTATTTGCTCGACACTCTCAGGGGCAGGCTCTGGATGACGAACTTCTATCCCTGCGACAGGGCAATCAGGACCTCCTATCCTATATTGCAAACTTTAATAGACTAATTGTGGAAACGGGATGGCCAGAGGATAAAAGAGTCGCGTTATTTTATCGAGGTCTACGCGGAGAACTTAAAGATTTCTTGGCCCAAGTTGTAAATCCGCCCCAAGAATGCACAGAATATATAGACTTAGTGGTCCAATTGGATCACAGACTTCAAAACAGAAAAACAGATTGGTCCAGGTTTGAGACCCCGGAGTTGGTCAAGACCCACGCTAACCCCAAGGGAGTTGATGTCTCTAAGCCTATGCAAATTGGAGGGGTTAAAGAACCCTTAACTCAAAAGGAACGTGAAAGGAGGCGGCAGTTAAAATTATGTCTTTATTGTGGGAACTCTGGACACTTTCTACGAGATTGCCCGGCAAAACCGCCCCGAAAAGCGGTAGAAGCTGCTGATAAAAACCATGAAGACTCTGTTTCGGGAAACGACTCAGCCCGACAAGCGTAGGGGTCCGCTTGCCGAGCTTGAAAACTAACTCTCAGACCTCGCATTTCATTGTGCCAATGGTTCTCGTAGATCCAGAAAAGCCTAAGCGGTTGCATGCAATAAAGGCATACATCGATAGTGGGGCTATTGGAAACTATGTGGATCGTGAATTGGCCTCTAGGATTAACCTCCCTCTCCGTCCTAAAACCAGCAAAGATGTCATCACCACAGTCGATGGAACTGAAATTGCCTCTGGACCGGTAACACATTCCACTACTGGGGTGACTCTTATTGGTCCTGACGGCCATCGGGAGGCAGTTGGGTTTGATGTAACACAACTTTTGCTGTAGTTTCAGGTTATTCTTGGAATTCCTTGGTTAGAGACACATAATCCTCGAATTGATTGGCGAGCTAAGAGAATAACCTTCCCGGATTGTGCACAAACATGCTACCCAGAAAACCTGAAGATTAATCTAGCATCTGTAACCTCTGCCTCCATGCAATTACCTCCGGAATACCAGGACTTTCAGGACGTCTTCCAAAAGGAACAGGCCAACACATTACCGCCTCACCGATCGTACGATTGCCAAATCGATCTGGTGCCCGGTGCACAACCCCCTGGTAGCAGGATTTATGCCCTTTCCGAACCTGAGAACCTGCATTTGAGACAATATTTGGATCAATACCTCGCCAATGGTTTTATTCGCCCGTCAAAGTCCCCGGCATCCTCGGCTTTGTTCTTCGTGCCTAAAAAAGAAGGCGACCTTAGAACTTGTATCGATTACCGCGCATTGAACCAGATAACGGTTAAAACCGTTATACTCTGCCTCTGATTCCTGAACTCCTTGACCAGGTGAAGGACACTTGCATATACACCAAGTTAGATCTCCGGGGGGCATATCATCTGGTGCGAGTAAAAGAAGGCGACGAATGGAAAACAGCCTTCCGTACAAAATATGGATTATTCGAATACCAGGTAATGCCTTTCGGGTTGTGCAATGCGCCTGCTGCCTTCCAATTCTTCATGAATGATGTCCTTCGGGAACTCATCGATGTTTGTGTTGTCGTCTATATCGATGACATTCTAGTGTACTCCTCTTCGGAATCTGATCACAGAAAACACGTTCTGGCAGTTCTGGAAAAACTGCGCCAACACAAACTATTTGCTAAACTGGAGAAATGTGTTTTCCATACCACAGAAGTTGAGTTTCTCGGTTTCATCCTGACACCCAAAGGAGTCCGAATGGACTCAAGAAAAGTGGATGCCATCCTCAAATGGCCATCACCTAGCTCTGTAAAAGGGGTTCAAAGCATGCTCGGCTTTGCCAATTTCTATCGCAGGTTTTTCCCGGAATTTTCACGCATAGTACAACCCATTACTGCACTCTTGAGGAAAAATAAACGTTTTGAATGGTCTGAAGAAGCCGAGCAGGCCTTCCAGGATTTAAAAGCTAAGTTTACCTCCGCACCTATATTGAAACACCCACGTCCAGATCTCCCGTATGTCGTCGAAACTGACGCATCCAGCCTAGCCATGGGAGCAGTTCTGTCTCAAAGAGATCCTGAAACCAACCAACTGCATCCCGTAGCATTTTGGTCCAGAAAATTCTCGGCACCAGAGATTAATTACGCAATCACTGACTGTAAAGACTGGTAGGAGGTGTCTGTACTTCTGCTCTCTATATGGTAGAAGAGAGGCACAGAAGACCCCAGCCAAGATTCTCTATTACGGTAGCAATGGACGAGCAATCAAGGCCTAGCTTCTCAGGAGGTGATGCGGGCTGGTTCTTAAGTACAGTGTAGTCCCCAAGCCCCCACAAAGGAATGTCCACACACGGTATTGGTTAGAACACAGTCTTTATATAATCAATATTCAAGGTTATGTACACTTATCATAATAACTCACTTTGTACTTAGGAAAATCAACAATGGCAAATATATACAATTCTAAAGTGGTACCACCCTTTGTATTAGATCTCATTAAAGTGCATCAACAATACTGTAACAATGTCATACAGATCAATAGAGTGAAACCAGCAATAGAGAGAGGAGAGAAAATAAGATGGTTGAGCAATAGGCAGAATACTGGCCCCTATCACTAGACACAGTTCTGTGTGGAGATCCCCCCACCTGGGCAACCTGTAAAATAAAGATATAGCACAAGCCCAGTCCATATATTGTTCTGTAAGTCTTATTCCCTCCTATAATGTTTTTACCCCCCCCCAATGTACCTGGTGGAGTCGAGTTCTTCGAAGAGGCGTCGACAGATCCTTCTTGAGCGACCCCCTTTCAAGCGGGAGTCACGGATCGTCGAGAGGCGTCGAGAAGCGTCGAGGAACTCGGCGTTCGGCGGCGGGGACTCGACGGCCCTTCTTGAATGCCTTCCCTTTCAAGCGGGAGACACAGGGCGTCGAACGTCCGTCGAGGAACTCGGCGTTCGGCGTCAGGGAATCGACGGCCCTTCTTGAATGCCTTCCCTTTCAAGCGGGAGACACGGGGCGTCGAACGTCCGACAACAAACAGGGTAGAACGGCGTCGATGAGGCGGCAGCTTCGTCCGAGCGGTGCTCATCGGCGTCGGAGCGTCGGCGTCCTGCAAGGCAGAGGTGTGCGGGGCACCTCGGTGACAATAGTTCTGGACCGCAAAGATTGTGGAGACGGAGGCCCAGCAAGGGCGTCGAGTCGTTCGAGTCTTTGTGGTCTTCGGGTGGCGGGAAACCCCCCAGCAGGTTTCTCCTCAGCGCGTTGGTCGTCCTCGACTTTCTCCGGCAGGATAAAGCGGTCGACGGTGCGGACGAGGGAGTCCTTCGATTCGAATGTTCTTAGGCAAAGGAGCGGGCGGCTCCGGTCGTCGGTGGCACGGCATCAAGTGGTCCCCACGCTGGGCAACACAACTTCGACGGGCCTCCAGCGGTTACACAAATCTGCGAACCCTGGTCGACGGCAATGGACTTCGACGGCGGCAATGTCCGGGTGCTTCACTTCGATCTCCTCGGTGGTCCCGTCTCGGGTCGGCAGCCTTTCGACGGTCTGTCTTCCAGGGCGCTTCGGCGAAGATGGAGCGGTGCTCGATGGTCCCTCGGAGCACGGGAAGAGGGCGCCTTACCAGGTCCTCTCTCGGGTCAGTCTTCGACGATTTCGGCAGCCTTCGGATCGGTCGAAGCAAATGCAACAGCAAGTCTTCTTCTTCCAGCTGGACGTCGAGGATCAGCAGTTCCAGTTACTCTTAGAGTGGAGACTCAACTCCAGAACACTTCTGAACGCTTCTGAACAATTACCAGTGGTGAGAGGTCCCCAGATATACTATTCTGTCTCTCATCCACACTGCTGGCACACACTCAGCAGCCAATCATACAGAAGGGCATTCATGCAGTCAGTCAGCCAATCAGGCACACAGTGCATTCAGGCCACACTCCTCCCTTTCAGACACTCACAACAAGGAATGTGGATTGGGACAAGTACCCAGCCATTCAACACTACACACTGCATTCAGGCCAGTTTCGGGCAGGGCTGTCTCAGTCTTTGTATCTCATGCCAGAAACCAGACAACCACAACAAGGAGTGTATATTGGTCACACACTCCATTCACCCAGGTCCCACCCACAGGAGGTACCCACAACATACAGTCACTGGGAAGGCTCCAGTCAGTCTAGCTGGGCCTTCACAACAACACCATATATGGAACTTCCACCCAACAGCCAGTCAGGGGGAAGGGACAGAGTCAGGGCTTCCCAGGACTTTGGGAAACAAGGTAACAGGCAATAGAAAGCAAGAGGCCACAGGGGCCATCTTGTTTCCTATCAGGAATCAACTGATCCCAATGGCAGGGCCTGGGTATCCCAAAATGGAGGACACCCAGAGCACCTGTCAAATTCAGCATGGAGCTGCCACCAGCCCATACCCTGCTCTGTGGGCCACCCACAGGTGCCCAAAAACATACACTAGGGGCACAGGGTTGTACCCCTACCCATGGGTGCCATAAGGGTATCCCATGGGTCTGTTCACCAAACCAAAAGAGAGAGCTGCACTGCCAGGAGTCCCACATGGACTCCTGGGCAGGAAACATGACAGAACACACGATAAAAAGCAGTAAAGGACAAGGATTCAGAGGCCCTGTCCCTCTGATGCATTTCCAGCATCACAGTCGCCCCCCCCAGACTGAGGTGGAGGGTGTCTAATCTCCCACGGGATAGACACCCTCATCCAGACGGTCAACATACCTTCTGGAAAGGCCATCTGCATTATCGTGACTCCTCCCTGGTCTGTGCTCTATGGTGAAGTCTAGCCCTTGCAGGCTAATGGACCACCTGAGCAATTTCGGATTCTCACCCTTCATCTGCATAAGCCACTTCAGGGGCTTATGATCTGTTTGGACCTTGAAGGTAGACCCCGTAAGGTAGGGCCTAAAACGCTTAAGGCTCCAAACTATGCTAAAACACTCCTTTTCAACAGCAGCCCACCTAAGTTCTCTACCCCTGAGTTGTCTACTGATGAATATGATAGGATGTTCTCTCCCTTTGTCATCTAACTGGGACAAGACAGCTCCAATTCCGGTGTCGCAGGCATCCGTCTGGACGATAAAGGGTCGGCTGTAGTCGGGCGCACACAACACAGGTACCCTACACAGACTTTCTTTCAAGCCATCAAAGGCCCTCTGACAGTGTTCGGTCCAATTAACCTTCCTAGGCTGTTTGGGTGAAGTTAGAGCTGTCAGGGGTGCAGCTATGGTTCCATAGTCTGCCATGAAATTGCGATAGTACCCAGTGAGGCCCAAACAGGCTCTCACCTGGGTTTGAGTAGTGGGAGTCTCCCAGTTCTGTACATCCTGTACTTTACTGGAGAGAGGTTGGATTTGACCCCCTCCTACCTCATGACCAAGATAGGTCACTTTCCCCTGAGCTATCTGGCACTTGGTGGCCTTGATAGTGAGGTTAGCCCTTTTCAAGGCCTGCAACACCTTATCCAGATGTGTCAAATGCTCTTCCCAGGTGGAACTGTAGACGGCAATGTCGTCTAAGTAAGCCACACAAAAGGCTTTCAGCCCACTGAGCGCATGGTTGACCAATCTCTGGAAGGTGGCAGGGGCATTCTTCAACCCAAAAGGCATGACCCTAAACTGGTAGAGTCCCTCAGGTGTTGAGAAGGCCGTATTTTCCTTGGCATGGTCCGTCAGAGCTATTTGCCAATAGCCTGAGGTAAGGTCAAAGGTGCTCACAAATTTGGCAGCACCTATGGTGTCCACAAGCTCATCAGCCCTGGGTAATGGGTGCGCGTCAGTTTTAGTGACGGCATTGACTCCTTGGTAGTCCACACAGAACCTCCAATCCTTGGTACCCGCCTGGGAACTTGCCTTGGGGACAAGGACCACTGGACTGGACCAGGGACTGGTTGAGCGTTCAATAACACCCAGATCCAACATCTTGGCGACCTCAGCCTGGATGTGGTTATTGACGGTATCTGACATACGGTAGCACCTGCTTTTGACAGGCACACTGTCACCAGTGTCAATTTCATGCCTACACCACGGTGTAAGGCCTGGCGTCAGTGAAAACAGAGAGGCATACTGTTGGAGCAAAGCCCTGCAGGCCCTCTGTTGCTCTGTTGTCAAATACGGAGAGAGATGTACTCCCTCCACTGAGCCATCCTGAGGGTTGCTATGCAGCAAATCAGGAAGGGGCTCACTCTCATCCTCTTCTTGCCCTGAAGCTAGCAAGAGACATGAGACTTCTGCTCACCGGTGGAAAGGCTTGAACCGGTTGACATGGAATATCTGAGGGGCTACCCCAGAGGCTCCCATGTCAATCAGATAATTGACTTCGCCCATCTTGGAGATGATCCTGAAGGGTCCAGTCCACTTGTCTGCCAAAGCTCTAGGCTTGGTAGGCTCTATCACAAGGATTTCCTGTCCCGGAGTCCAATCCACTTGCAAGGCTTTAAGGTCATGCCAGTACTTATTCAATTCCTGGCTGGCCTTGAGATTTGCTGTTGCCTGACCCATCATCTGTGTCATCCTCCGTCTGAGGCCTAACACATAGTCCCCCACTTGCTTGGCGGGACCTGGAGGGGTGGCTTCCAAGCCTTCTCTGATCAAGGCGAGGGGCCCCCTCACGGGATGTCCAAAGAGTAACTCAAAGGGGCTGAAACCAACACCCTCTTGAGGTACCTCTCTGTAAGAAAACAGCAGGCATGGCAGGAGGAGATCCCATTTCCTCCTTAGGGGTTCTTCCAAAGCCCCTAGCATGCCCTTGAGAGTTTTATTAAATCTCTCAACCAGACCATTGGTCTGGGGGTGGTAAGAGGTGGAGAACTTGTAGGTTACCCCGCACTCTTTCCACATGGTTTTCATGTAACTAGACATGAAGTTGGATCCTCTGTCAGAGACAACCTCCTTGGGGAATCCAACATGGGTGAAAATGCCCAGGAGCGCCCTGGCAACCACCTTGGCAGTAACAGTCCGAAGGGGTATTGCCTCAGGGTACCTGGTGGCATGATCTACCAAGACCAGGATGAACCGATGTCCACCTGAAGTGGGAGGGTCAAGGGGACCGACGATGTCGATGCCCACCCTCTCAAATGGTGTGCCAACCACTGGCAATGGCTGCAGTGGGGCAATGACACTGCCTCCAGTCTTGCCAGACAACTGACAAGTTGGGCAGGTCCTGCAGTGGGACTCCACCTCTACTCCCATCCGTGGCCAGTAGAAATGGGCAGAGAGCCTCTGCTTAGTCTTCTTGGTCCCAAGATGACCAGCCAAGGGCACCTCATGCGCCAACTGCAGTAGGAAGGGCCTGTAAACCTGGGGTACCACCAACCTCTTGAGGGCACCAGGTTCAGGCTTAGTGGGCTCACTAACAAGGAGCTCACCCTCCCAATAAATCCGGAATGTCCTAGGCACTTCTCCTTGTGCCTGGGACAAGGCCTGTTTCCTCAATCCCTCGAGAGAGTGGCACTGTCTCTGTCCCTTACAGAAGTCTGCCCGGGAGGGTCCCCCTTCAGCTAACAAGCATTGAAGGTCGGGATGATCCTCCGGGTTGTGAACCTCTCCCACAGGAGAGTCTTCTGTCTCTTCTCCCACAGGAGTTGAGTTTGGGTTTTCCACTGGACCCAGCCCGTCCGGAGCATGGATCCCAATGGGTGCTGTCGGAACAGCAGGAAGAGAAGGTGTTCCCTCCACAGAGGTGGCCTTCTTGGTCTTCCTTCTTCTTGCCTTAGGCCTCGCCTTTGGCTCGGGTGCCTGACCCACAGCCAGACCCGGTGTCACCTGTGACCTAGTGACTGCAGCAGCAGTCATGGGAAGACCATCCGAGATCAACCCCAACTCTACTAGATCATTTCCTAACAGAATGTTAGCAGGGACATTGTCCTGAACCAGGACAGGAAGCTTTGCTGTCTTGTCTCCAATCATGAGTGTGACTAAGGCTACAGGCGATACTTTGGGAGGCCCACCAGCTAACCTGGTGGTTCTCAGAGGAGCACCTACATAGTCCTCTGGCTTGAGCAGGGTCCTGTCCACCACTGCCATTCTTGCCCCAGTGTCTCTCAAACCAGTAGAAGGCTGCCCATTCAAGAGGACACTTCTCAAAAACCTACTGGTGTTCTGTGGGATAGTCGCCAGTACTTCTGCATACTGGTCCCAGGCCCCAAGGGACACTAAGGAAATCTCTACCGGAGCACCAAATGTGATCCCGGTAGAGGAGGGGAGGACATTGGCCTCCACCTCAGACACGGGGTAAGGGTAGGTCAGGCTGACAGCCTGTACTCCAAGTGCCTTACCTTTACACTTGGAGTCACCCCTTCTGTGATCCAGAGCCCCACAGTGCCAACAAGCGCCAGGAGTGCGGGGTACGGTACTGGAACCACTGGGAGCCTGCTTTGCAGCAGGTGGACCACTACTCTTATTCCCACCCACAGATGACTTATCCCCACTAGATTTTTGGGTCTTGGGAGAGGAAGGTTTAGGTTTACCCGACTGTGACTGCTTGTGGGACTCCTCAGCTTTCTGAGAGGCCCCCTTTTCTTTGTCCTTGTCCTTCCCACTGGAGTCCTTAGGGGACACCCGGTGGGAGACCCACTTGTCAGCCAACCTAGCCAGCTTAAAGGGGTCCAAAATGTTCTGGTCAGCCACATACTGACGCAGCTCTGGTGAACAGGCTTTAGAAAAATGCTCAAAAAACAAGAGGTGGGACAATTCAACAAAAGTCTTAACCTTGTATCCATCAATCCACCCCATCATGTTCATGTGCGCAGCACTCACCCAGTCAACCCAAGACACATTCTCTCTTTTCTTAAAATCCCTGAACCTTCCAAGGTATTGGGTAGGTGTCTTGCCAAACTTGGCAATCAAAGCAGACTTCATACACTCATACTGACCCCTTTCTTCCACACTCAGCTTCAGAATACAGTCATATCCAGTTTGAGGCACTCTGCTTAACAAACACTTAGCCCAATCTCTTTTATCAACATCATGAATCGCACAAGCCATTTCAAACGCTTTAATCCATTGGAGGATATCTGAACCCTCCACAAATACACCAACCAAATCTTTCATAAACTTGGTGGCTGGGCACCTGACACTCTCACTGGTTTTAGCTGAAGCCTCCACTCTAGCTTTCTCTAGCTGGATTCTCTGACATTCAGTGTCCTGGCTCTTGAGTTCAAGGTCCTTATTTCTGAGTTCAAGATCCCTATTCTTGAGCTCCACTTGTTGAGCCAACTCCTCTTTCTTAAGTTCAGCATCTATTTCCAACTTGCGATATTCAAAGGCCAATTTCATCCTTAATAACTCAAGCTCCAAGGAATTGCTGGGGTTGGGAACAGAGGCAGCAGGAATGGCGGCATTCCCAGAAACAGATTCAGCAGAAAACCTAGGGGCAGAGCCCTCATTGGTTGCATTCCCCCCCTCATCAAGAGTTTCACCACCAGTCTGGTAGTCCACCAGGGCAGCTATCAGCTCAGCCCTAGACTTATCCACAAAGTCTAACTCCCTGGCTTCACAAGCACTCTGGAGAGCCTCCAAGCTCATCCGAGTCAATTTGCCATTTGCAATAGACTCCATTGTTTGTAATGCAGTTATCTTGTACACAACTAAACCTTAATTTAATAAAGTGCAGATATTTTGTAAGTGGCACGGTTATACACTGATTCTTAAAACCATAAGCATCCCACCGCTGCCACCAGCTGTAAAGACTGGTAGGGGGTGTCTGTACTTCTGCTCTCTATATGGTAGAAGAGAGGCACAGAAGACCCCAGCCAAGATTCTCTATTACGGTAGCAATGGACGAGCAATCAAGGCCTAGCTTCTCAGGAGGTGATGCAGGCTGGTTCTTAAGTACAGTGTAGTCCCCAAGCCCCCACAAAGGAATGTCCACACACTGTATTGGTTAGAACACAGTCTTTATATAATCAATATTCAAGGTTATGTACACTTATCATAATAACTCACTTTGTACTTAGGAAAATCAACAATGGCAAATATATACAATTCTAAAGTGGTACCACCCTTTGTATTAGATCTCATTAAAGTGCATCAACAATACTGTAACAATGTCACACAGATCAATAGAGTGAAACCAGCAATAGAGAGAGGAGAGAAAATAAGATGATTGAGCAATAGGCAGAATACTGGCCCCTATCACTAGACACAGTTCTGTGTGGAGATCCCCCCACCTGGGCAACCTGTAAAATAAAGATATAGCACAAGCCCAGTCCATATATTGTTCTGCAAGTCTTATTCCCTCCTATAATGTTTTTACCCCCCCAATGTACCTGGTGGAGTCGAGTTCTTCGGAGAGGCGTCGACAGATCCTTCTTGAGCGACCCCCTTTCAAGCGGGAGTCACGGATCGTCGAGAGGCGTCGAGAAGCGTCGAGGAACTCGGCGTTCGGCGGCGGGGAATCGACGGCCCTTCTTGAATGCCTTCCCTTTCAAGCAGGAGACACGGGGCGTCGAACGTCCGTCGAGGAACTCGGCGTTCAGCGTCGGGGAAGCGACGGCCCTTCTTAAATGCCTTCCCTTTCAAGCGGGAGACACGGGGGGTCGAACGTCCGACAACAAACAGGGTAGAACGGCGTCGATGAGGCGGCAGCTTCGTCCGAGCGGTGCTCGTCGGCGTCGGAGCGTCGGCGTCCTGCAAGGCAGAGGCGTGCGGGGCACCTCGGTGACAATAGTTCTGGACCGCAAAGATTGTGGAGACGGAGGCCCAGCAAGGGCGTCGAGTCGTTCGAGTCTTTGTGGTCTTCGGGTGGCGGGAAACCCACCGGCAGGTTTCTCCTCGGCGCGTTGGTCGTCCTCGACTTTCTCCGGCAGGATAAAGCGGTCGACGGTGCGGACGAGGGAGTCCTTCGATTCGAATGTTCTTAGGCAAAGGAGCGGGCGGCTCCGGTCGTCGGCGGCACGGCGTCAAGTGGTCCCCACGGCTGGGCAACACAACTTCGACGGGCCTCCAGCGGTTACACAAACCTGCGAACCCTGGTCGACGGCAATGGACTTCGACGGCGGCGATGTCCGGGTGCTTTACTTCGATCTCCTCGGCGGTCCCGTCTCGGGTCGGCAGCCTTTTGAGGGTCTGTCTTCCAGGGCGCTTCGGCGAAGATGGAGCGGTGCTCGATGGTCCCTCGGAGCACGGGAAGAGGGCGCCTTACCAGGTCCTCTCTCGGGTCAGTCTTCGACGATTTCGGCAGCCTTCGGATCGGTCGAAGCAAATGCAACAGCAAGTCTTCTTCTTCCAGCTGGATGTCGAGGATCAGCAGTTCCAGTTACTCTTAGAGTGGAGACTCAACTCCAGAACGCTTCTGAACGCTTCTGAACAATTACCAGTGGTGAGAGGTCCCCAGATATACTATTCTGTCTCTCATCCACACTGCTGGCACACACTCAGCAGCCAATCATACAGAAGGGCATTCATGCAGTCAGTCAGCCAATCAGGCACACAGTGCATTCAGGCCACACTCCTCCCTTTCAGACACTCACAACAAGGAATGTGGATTGGGACAAGTACCCAGCCATTCAACACTACACACTGCATTCAGGCCAGTTTCGGGCAGGGCTGTCTCAGTCTTTGTCTCTCATGCCAGAAACCAGACAACCACAACAAGGAGTGTATATTGGTCACACACTCCATTCACCCAGGTCCCACCCACAGAAGGTAGCCACAACATACAGTCACTGGGAAGGCTCCAGTCAGTCTAGCTGGGCCTTCACAACAACACCATATATGGAACTTCCACCCAACAGCCAGTCAGGGGGAAGGGACAGAGTCAGGGCTTCCCAGGACTTTGGGAAACAAGGTAACAGGCAATAGGAAGCAAGAGGCCACAGGGGCCATCTTGTTTCCTATCAGGAATCAACTGATCCCAATGGCAGGGCCTGGGTATCCCAAAATGGAGGACACCCAGAGCACCTGTCAAATTCAGCATGGAGCTGCCACCAGCCCATACCCTGCTCTGTGGGCCACCCACAGGTACCCAAAAACATACACTAGGGGCACAGGGTTGTACCCCTACCCATGGGTGCCATAAGGGTATCCCATGGGTCTGTTCACCAAACCAAAAGAGAGAGCTGCACTGCCAGGAGTCCCACATGGACTCCTGGGCAGAAAACATGACAGAACACACGATAAAAAGCAGTAAAGGACAAGGATTCAGAGGCCCTGTCCCTCTGATGCATTTCCAGCATCACACTGACAAAGAACTGTTAGCCATAAAGTCCGCTTTTAAAGCCTGGCGGCATTACCTGCTTGGCGCTCGACATACCATCACGGTGATCACTGATCACCGGAATTTACAGTATTTGAAAACCGCCAAGGCTCAGTCATCACGGCAGCTCAGATGGGCTTTGTTTTTCGCTGAATTTGATTTCGTGATTACCTATCGACCTGGCTGCAAGAACGGCAAAGCAGACGCCTTATCCCGAATTGGAATGGGAGAATCTGATACAAACTCAGAACCAGTACCAATAATTCCTGAACAGAGAATTCTAGGCATGACTTCGTTACAGACGCTTGAAGACATTCAAGTCAGAGTGAAACAACTCCTGGACCCTACAGTCCTACAGGATTGGATACAAAAGGGATCAGACTTTACCATAGATAATGGTTTACCTTATTACCAAGGACGCTTATTCCTGCCGCACAAGGATTTACACTAACTAGTTATTTCAGGTTATCATGATACATTAATAGAGGGACACCCCGGTATTGCCAAGACAATGGAAAAGGTGAAACGACTATTCTGGTGGCCCTCTTGGCGAAAAGATGTTAAATCTTTTGTGATGTCCTGTGGTGTTTGCGCCCAAAATAAAGGTCAAAAGAAAAGACCAGCCGGTCTCCTTCAACCTCTAGACATACCGACAGCACCCTGGCACACCCTATCAATGGATTTTATTACGGACTTGCCTCCTTGTTCGGGATACAGTACCATTCTGGTAATTGTGGATTTGTTTTCCAAAATGGCCCACTTCATTCCTTTGAAAGGGTTACCTTCAGCTTCTGTCCTAGCCAAAGAATTCCTCGAAAATATTGTTCGGCTACATGGATTCCCATCTATACTAATCTCTGACCGGGGAAGCCAATTAATTTCCCACTTCTGGCGCAAATGTTGTCAAATGGCACAAATCGACGTAAGATTATCGACCAGTCACCACCCTCAGACCAATGGTCAGACCGAGAGGACAAATCAGACCCTTGAGCAGTACTTACGGTGTATGTTACAGCAATATGAAAGCAACTGGAAAGACATTCTTTGGATAGCCGAATACGCATATAATAATTCGGTACACTCTGGAACTGGCCATAGTCCTTTTTATACCTTGTTTGGACATCACCCTCGAACCTCAAACCTCGACTCACCTCAGAACCTCGGAGTGCCCGCAGTAGAACATCTGCATTCTACCATTACCCGAGCCTTCAAAGAGGCAACCACGCATTTACAACAAGCCAAGACAAAATACAAGGAGAATGCCGACCTACATCGGAGTGAAGCACCTCCGTATCAGATTGGGGATCAAGTGTGGTTAGCTACCAGACATTTACCGCTCAAAGGGCCTCGATCGTTTAACCCAAAATATCTGGGACCTTATTCTATTACGGCAATAATTAACCCAGTAGCGGTTAAACTTGATTTACCAGCTAATATGTGAATTCACCCTGTTTTTCATGTGTCACTTCTGAAACCAGTGGTCCCCGGAACCCGACTACTCAAACCTCCAGAACCTATTCAAATAGATGGGGAACCCGAATTCGAAGTGAAGAACATTTTAGATTCAAAAATGTTTAGGTCAAAGCTTTTCTACCTAATTGATTGGAAGGGGTACGGACCTCAGGAGAGGTCGTGGGAACCCAGTGACCATGTGCATGCACCTCGATTAGTCAGGAAATTCCACCGACTCTTCCCAAACAAACCAAAACCCCCGGAGGGAACAACCTTGGGAGGGGCCTTGGGGGGGAGTGCTGTCACGATGCCCGCTCCCGGGGAGCCGGCTCAGGCCCTGCGTCCCCGAAAGCGGACATCAAGTCCCCGGGGAAGGTCCCAGCAACCCCTTATAGGGGCCCTTTGGACAGCGTCCTGGCGCCTATGGCGCCAGGCTCATAGAAAATGTCAGTCCTGGCGCCATAGGCGCCAGGCTCATTATGAAAGTGTTTGGGTGCACTTACCTGATGCATACCATGCTGCAGAACCCCGGCCTCCTTGAGGCCTGAAAGGAACTACTTTACCTGTGGGACTCATTTACCACCCGGGCGTGGTCGGGGAAGGATACATACCTGATTGGAGGAAGGACACATTCTAGGAACTTCTTCCAAGGCTATTTAAACCACACCCAATCAGCCACATGTGCTTCGCGTTGTTCTGCATCTAGCAGCTGGACGCTCACCGTGTCTGCTCCTGCATATTGACTTCTGCCACACCTGCCAGCATCCTGAATCACCTGCAAAGGAAGGGAACAAGAGAACAGAAGAAGGAAAAGGCCTCACCTGCTAAATCTGCATCCCAGAGACATTTCGCCGACAATCCTGAAAAGGAAGACATTTATTTTTAAAAGCACATCGCATCGATCGCTGCAGCGCCGCATTCTACTCATCTTTACAGGGCACCTCCATGTTCAGCAGCGACCACCCGGATTCGCAGTCGCGCCCCCGCGCCTAGGGAGAAAAAGACAAGAACAAAGGTGAGAGAAAGAAGGGAAAAGGGAAGCTAAAACTCCATGTCAAGACTTACCTGTTGGGTCATTCCCTTTTCATTTCGGGTCCGCGCCGCATCCAGGCATTTTCGGACCCCGGCCCCTAAGGGGAAAAAGACATCAGCGTTAATGAGTGAATGAAAAGACATTACCAAAACACTCATTAAAGACTTACCTGATTTCCACAAGGATTTCACCGCTCACCTGGGGTCGGTGCCTGTTCCCCGGCATTCCGTACCCCGGCCCGTATGGGGAAAAAGACACTAGCATTAGAACATTAATGCATGGACACAAGGGGAACCACTTATAGAAAAAACTTACCTGGAAGCCAAGCAAGTTTGGTTCTCACCCACCCGAAAATCCAGTGACGTAACTGGATACCAACGCGCCCCTGCATCAGAAGCAGGATGGAGAACTCGTCCTTCCAGACCCTAAGGTGAGACGCTACGGGGAAGCACAGAAGGGTTTTGAGGAGGGTGAGAGGGGTAAGTGGGAGGCCGATTGCATTACCCCGCAGACAGTTAATCCCCTATTCTCACCTACAGAAGGATACTTCTGCGAGTCAGACAAGCCAGATCTGGGGGCCGGTCCAGTCCGTCTTCGGAACCCTGCGCATCACCTTAGACGAGGTCACAGCAGCGCAAACCAGGCCAGCGCACCCGTGGGAGTCAGATGAGCGTTACATTTATTTTGAAGCAGTTGTAGCTTAGCTAGATTGGACGTGGATGTGCCCCGAATAGGGCATTACAACAGTCTAGTTTGCTCAGGATAATGGCTCTGGAGAGCGTGAGGCACTTGTTGGGTTAATTCTGCATTGAGGTAAACTCCCAGGGTTTTGGCATGTTTGAGGACAGAGATGGTAGAGCCGTTAATGGTGAAGGAGGCGTATGAGGGGTTTTGACCTTTGAGGCGAGCGGCAGAGCGTACAATGAGTAACTCTGTCTTCTCACCATTGAGGCAAAGGCTATGGGTAGCCATGCAAGACTGAATGATGCAGAAGCCTTTGTTAATGGTGTTAGAGTCATTCGTGTAGGTGCCAGAAAGGGGGATAGGAATTTTCGTTTGCCCGCAAAGTTAGTGTAAGTGATGCATAGGGTGTCAAGTATGTCAAAGTGGGGTTTAGTGTAGGTGTTGTAGAGGGTCGGGGAAAGGCAAGAGCCTTGTGGGACACCAAGAGGGAAAGGGATAAGGTCGGCTGAGTGGTTGTCAATGAATACTCTGGAGGTACGGTCACTTAGGAAGGATTTGATCCATTGGACTGCCTCAGGTGAGAAGTGGAAGATCCCAGAAAGGTTTTGGCCGAGTAGTTCGTGGTCCACAAGATCAAATGCAGCAGAGAGGTCTAGGAAAAGTAGGATGGCAGCATTGCCAGCATCTCTAATGTGGTCAAGTTTACATTTTTAGATCGATAAGGGCTGTTTCAGTACTGTGTTTCGGTAGGAAACCAGATCGTCTGGCACCAAGGAGAGAGTGTTGTTTTAGGAATTGCTGGCATTGTAAGTAAGTGATAGGATTTTGAGCTTGAAGTGTACTGTGGTAATGGGCCTCTAGTTGGTAGGTACTGTCGGGTCCAGGGATTTTTTTTTAGTATGGGGGTTACCTCGGCTGCGTTAATAGTAGTTGGTATTTCACATGAATTGAATGAGTAGTAAACACATTCTGTAATGATTGGGTAATGGCTGCGGCCGCAGAGCTTTATGAGGTTGGCAGGGCAGGTATCTTCTTCGCAATTGGAGGGTTTGAGGGCCTGGATGGTATTCAGAACATCTACTTTGGACACATGTTGAAGAACAGCTACTTGGGACACAGGTTGAAAGGAAAAGCTAGGGCCTGGCTTCGGAGGGAGGTGGTTGGCTAGATTTGGGCAGTATTATCATGGACCGGTGCGTAGGTTTGGCAGTGAGTAGGGCTTTCTTAATCTTTATTTTGTTACACAGTAAATTGATTTTGGTAGTTAGAGCAGTTTGAATAGTGGTGCCCCACGCTTTGTCAGGCTGAACTAAGGTGGTTTGTGCACAAGGGTTTTCTAATTCGCACAATTTTGCAAAGAGTTCCTTGCTGTTGGAGCTTGCCGTGCTAATTCTGTTGACATAGGAGGGAGCTTTAATCGCAAAAATGATGTGGCAAGGATCACACACTCTGGAAAAGGAGTGTATCTGGGATCATTTCACACAAACTTCCAGTATGTTGTTATGCATTGTGTTAAGAAAGTTGGAATATCCATATAAAATGAGATTTTCTTTTTTGATGATCAAACTAGCAGATATTATAGCTGTAAACTAAGCTTTTAAGGGGAGTTTTATTATTGCTTGCTTTCCATGCCTAATAAGAAATTCGGTAGGTATTGTATTGTATTTGGTTATTTGTATAGCGCTCTTTCCCCATTTGTGTTGCCTCAATGCGCGTTGTGTTTGGAGCGCCCTCAGGGACTGTAGTCAATGTGTTCATTTTTGCTGCTCTAGGACTTAGGTGGCTGGCTAGGCTCGACTAAGCAGCCCATGAAATGTCAGGTACGTGGGTGGGCACTGTTGGTGGTTTGCGATTGAGTGCTATTGTTGAAAAACTCACTGTATGCTAGTGGCAGAGGTGTTGAGGTACGTCAGGTGTTTCAGTGTGGACGGCTATATACGCTGCTAGACCGGATGAGCATAGCCATAGCTGCATTCTGTGGTGCATCGATGTTTGGCCGTGCCTGCAGGTATACGTACCGTAGGCTTTGATGTTCAGGTGCAGCGATCTTTGTCCAGTGCGGACGGCATGGTCTCATTATTTGTGGTCTCTCTGGTGCGAGAGTCTGAGTGGTGAGGGTGATTGAGTTTACATATGGCCTAGGTTTCACAATACAGTTGGTTACCCAATATAATAGGCAGATAAGGGAGGGGAGGGATACACCTAGGTCTGAGATCCCTGTATAGTGGCAGAGAGGCCTAGGTTTAACAATACAGTGGGTTACACAATATAATAGGCACATGTGACCTAGGTTTCACAATACAGTGGGTTACACAATATAATAGGCAGATATGGGGAGAATACACCTAGTTTTGAGAACCCTGTATAGTGGGAAAGGCTTAGTTTCCATATATTAATATCTGTGGAAATTGTTCCTACCTTGTCCGTTGATGCTGGTTGACAGCAGTCTGTTCCCCGTATGGCGAGTCTGGTCACTAAAGCCGGCTGCCACTGCTGGTTTGCGGGTGGGATTATGCCTTTGCAACCATTTCATAGCTGGCTGTTGTTGGGTGGTGGTCAGAGTATGACACTGTGCCCGGGGAATCAGGAGGGGGTGCTGCTGGTCTTTCTCTTGAGCTCAGTGCATTGAACGAAAACTAGCTGAAATGGTCCAGAGTACCTGTTTGGTTGTATGTGTCAGTGAGAGATTGTGAGTGGTTGGTGGTTAGGCTAGGTTTATGTTCATGGATGTCAGGTTCCCCTGCTGACACCTGCACACATTATCTGGAGCTGCTACTGTGGGAGCTGCCCTCTGCCTTGGGGCTTATAGCTGCTGGGGCTGCACAGGCTGAGGGCTGCCATGGGAGGGTTTGTTAAGAGCGAAGATTAGCCAATCAGGAGCGGGGGTCGGGAGGGAGGATGAAACCGGGCCGGGTGAGGAAGTGGGAGAGGGAGGTGGGTTTCAACGCATGCAGAGCGCTACTTACTTTAGAAATTACGCCAGGATTGTGGGCAAAAATGTTAGCTGTGCCTCAGCAGTCACCCTTACCTCACAGAAAATGCCAGCAGAGTGGCAGATCTGCGGCGCGCTGGGCCTATGGCCTCACATACACACAGCTATTGTATTAGCCAAACAGGAGCGGGGGATAAGGATTTGCCTGGCCTTACAGGCCAGGAAGAAGGCTAACAAACAAGATGGTCAAAGAACAAGCGAAAAACCTTGTGGCATTGCATGTTTGGTCACTAGCCACAGTTAGTAGCCAAATGTGGTAAGGCTAAAACGAAAAGCACCAAAACATTTGAAAAAAGTCACTGCTGCCACTACCTTGTCCATTTAGCACACCTAGAGTAACCAAAAATCATTTGAGTGTTAGTTTAAGGCCAAAACAAAAGTGTACCACATTTTACTGCATTATAAGATGCATTGTACAATGATAAGTTACCACAAGCGATAACAAATTACTAAAAGTAGTAACAAAGTAACTAGACTAAGGGAAACATTGTTTTCCAGTACTGACAGCCTGAAGGACATGTCACTTTCCCCATAACAGATGAGCAAAAGACAGTGTAGTGAAGCTTAAGGATTTACTGCGCTGTAACAAGTACAGGTCAGGATCAGAAATAACAACAAAAAGTTTGGGGGTCCATAAAAATGGAAGGAAAGGTGCAGCAAAGAGAAATCTTTCCTAACACAGGATAACAGTTATTATAGGGGAGTTGGACATTGGGGTGTAATATACAATTACACTTACTTTTCAGCACAGTGGAACACAGTCTAAGATCAGTAAGAACGTTTTACACTAATTGAGGATTGCACTATGCATACCAAGGTCAGCTACACCTAAAGAACACTTTTCAAGAATGACAAACAGCTATTCTAGGCAGGTAAAACCTATATACTTTTAAAAGTAGCTATCAGCAACTTAACGATGAGCATAACCTACGGTAGACCTATTCTGGACAGGATAGCAGCAAGCCATGGGAAGCGAGACCCAATTGGGGACACCCATACATGTATATCATAACAGTAATAGTACAATGGGACCAACAGTATTACTTTTAGGAAGAGGGGGACCCAATTCACAGGTGAGTAAATGAACTCCATCTACCTTCTGTTAGAATGGCAAGCCAGTTTCTAAGGAATTTAAGACTTTATACTTTTCAGACTGGCAGAACATATCTGTGATGCTGGAAATACATTGGAGGGACAGGGCCTCCATGTCCTTGTCCTGTAGTCCTTTTATCATGCGTGTTCTGTGTTATTTTCTGCACAGGCGTCCATGTGGAACTCAGCTCTTCCTCTTTTTGGTTTGGGATAGCACCGATGGGTGTGGGTACAACCCTGTGCCCCTAGTGTATGTTTATGGGCACCTGTGTGTGGCCCACGGAGCAGGGTATAGACTGGTGGCAGCTCCATTCTGAATTTGAAAGGTGCTCTGAGTATCCTCCATTTTGGGATACCCAGGCCCTGCCATTGGAATCAGTTGATTCCTGATAGCTGACAAGATGGCCCCTGTGGCCTCTTTCTTTCTATTGCCTGTTACCTTGTTTTCTCAAAGTCCTGGGAAGCCCTGACTCTGTGTCCCTTCTCCTGACTGGCTGTTGGGTGGAAGTTCCATATATGGTATTGTGGGGAAGTCCACGCCAGACTGGCTGGAGCCTTCCCAGTGACTGTATGTTGTGGGTACGCTCTTGCGGTGGGACCTGGGTGAATGGAGTGTGACCAATATGCACTTCATGTTATGGGTGTCTGGTTTCTGGTATGTCACACAAAGACTGAGATAGCCCTGTCCGAAACTGGTATGAATGCAGTTTGGAGTGCTGATTGGCTGGGTGCTTGTCCCAATACACATTCCTTGTTGTGAGTGTCTGGATGGTGGAGAATGGCCTGAATGCACTGTGAGCCTGATTGGCTGCCTGCCTGCATGAATGCCCTTCTGAATGATTGGGTGCCTGATTGTGACTCAGCAGAGTGATTGAGAGACCAAACAGTATATCTGGGGACCTCTCACTAATGGAAATAGTTCAGAAGCTGAAGTCGAAACTTGATGCTTACTCTCGAAGCCGAGCTGTAAGAAGAAGGTGAACCGCTGCTTCCTTCGAAGCAACCTGAAAGCTGCTGTACTCTCAAGAAACTGATCCAAGAGAGGGCCTGGCTAGGAGATCTCTTCCCGAGCTACGAGGAACCATCATGCACCAGCTAACCTTTGCCGAGGGACCCTGGAAGTCAGTCGTCGAAAGGCTGCTAACCGGAGACGGGGACGGCCGCAGAATCACAAAGAGAAGTGCTTTGACATCCATTCACCGTCGTCAACCAGGGTTCAGAGGATCGTTGTGACCGTTGGAGGTCTGTCGAGGTCGGGTTGCCCAGAAGCGAGGACAGCTTGACGCTGTGCCGCCGACAACCGGAGCCGCAACGCTCCATTGCCTAAGAAAACTTTGAAACAAGGACTCCCTCACTTATCACCGACGACCGCTTTTTCCTGCCGGAGAAAGTCAAGGATGCCGAAGAGAATCCGCCGGTGGGTTTCCTGCCACCCAAAGACCACAAAGACGCCGACGACCCGACGCCCTTGCTGGGCCAAAATTCTTCATTGACTCTTTACGGCAATGAACTATCGTCGTCGAGGTGCACCGCACGCTTCATCTTCACAGATCTAGAAACCTCATCAGGGGAGAACCGAGGAAAGGAATAGAAAGAGGGAGGAGAGATGGCCACAGGGGGGCCAAAGGTAGAGGAGAAAGTAGAGGGATGAGGTGGAGGCTAGGACGAGAGGGTGGACAGAATGTCCTGGGTTTTAGAGATGAAATGAGAAGCCAGGGCTGTGCAGAGGGCCTGAAAGGGGTCAGGAGAGGTAGAGACTACAGAAGGATTGGCCAGCTCCTTGCAGATTTTTAAGAGTTCGGCCGAGTTGTTAGATGCAGCAGAGACGCAGGCTTGGATGTGGGCTCTCTTCTTAGTGCAGACAGAGAGCCAGTATTGCCTTTGCAGCAGGTGGCAGGCCAGTTTGTCAGAGGATGCGCACAAAACGAGGCATTCCCTCTCAGCCACCCGCACTTACGTTTATGGGTGACGAGATCAGAGTCATACCAGGAGTTGCACTTGGCTTTGGGCTTTAAGCGGATCCTCATAACAAGGGCAAGAACTTCAAGAGTATCAGAGATAGAAGAGTGGAGCATTGAAAGGGCTGTGTCAGGATGTGAGTCAGCCAGAGAAGAAGGAGGGGGAGAGAAAGTGGCTGCGAAAGTCTCAAATGGCACACGCTTCATGGGTCGGATGACCGATAAGGTAGGTGGCAGTGCTGGAGTTGGCTTGGCCTGGGGGGTAGAGAGGAAGAGATGGGAGGAAAGGAGAAAGTGATCACTCCAGGAGAGGGGGGTGGTGAGGGGGATGCAGAGGGGGGTCTGAGGAGATCAGAACATCCAGAGTTTGCCCTGCAGAGTGAGTCAGGCCAGAGGGGAGAATAGAAAGACAGAGAGAGTCGCAGAGGTCGCAAAAGAGTCCAGAGGACGGACATGAAGCTTTCAAAAAGTTCACTGCCACCAGCCATTAAAGGTAAGCTTGTCCCTGTAACAAATGCTACAGTTAAAAATAGAAAGGGGATACTCAGTATCTCCCCAGCACTCCACATAAGGTGGGCTGTGCTGGTTTCACCTAATAAAATGTAAAAGGGATCCAAAGATCGTTTCTGCCCTTGGGAACTGTGGTTCTCCCAAAGTTAGCCAGAGAAATTTAAAAGGGCAGCCGCCTCAAGGGCAACCCAGCAACAATAGGCAGCATGTGCCAAAAGTTGTCAAAGAGGATAACATTAAAAAGGCACTATGGAGAGTCTTAAAAATGACACCCATGAAAAGAGTAAAGATTCTGTGAGTGTGGAAAAAGGTTCCCACTAACTAAGGTATAAGGAAAAATCCACCAGTAAAGCAAAAGGTTCTGGGGTCAGGAAGATATATCATTGCTATCTTAACATTCATCATTTGGGGTTCCAGTCCCTGCCTCCTCTCCACTCCTTCCTCTTAACCATGCCTACCCCCCTGACAATAGATTGGTTGATCCACATGGGTCAGGTGACCTGATTTCTCTGCTCTTAGAAGGCACTTCCGAGGAAGCCTTGCCCGGGCAGCTGGCAATGCCCTCAGGAAAATGGTGCCGTCCCTGGGTGTCTACCTTTCCTGTTTGGGCCCTGGCACCCCAGGCTAGGCACGCCAGCCCCACCGGACACCACCCTCTGCAGCTATCTCCAGGTAAAAGACATGTTAATTTGATCCTTCACAGCTGCTGTGGTCTGCACTGGTGTTCTGCTTCAAAGAATGTTATATGGGTTTTTTTCTGAATCCATGCACTGCTTACACATAGCCACACAGACAACCGCCAGAACGTTTCAATTGTGGGTTGACTGTTTGAATCTCGCCACTGTTGTGCTCTGCCATTATTGCAGTTTTCTTCCTAGTTTAGATTGATGCTTCAAATCCCTCTACCCACCCCACCCCAAAAGTCCTCCAGTGGCCAACTGCAGTTAGCAAGGACTTCCCAATGCGTGCTTAGTTATTGCCCCTTCAGATTTTTGTTTAGATAATATTATGTGTTGTGATAATATGGTCTTGAAATATGTGTTTATTACTGTACTTATTATTTTGCGTTGTGTATGTGTACTTTCATGGACTGAATTCTGAATAAAATGATTTGATGATGGTTCATTTGTGCATCCAATTTCCAAAAACAATTGTGTGTAGTTTTGGCTATTAAAGCACCACCTATGAGCCAAATCTATTGCACTGAAGTATAGGTACGAGGTGGAGGGGTTGTGAGCATAGGGTGTTGTTCGGCTTTGTACCCACCCATCGACAGTTTATGGCCTTGCTAATTTCTAAGGCCATTCCGACTCACTACCTGCACCCCCCCAGCCAAAAATACACCCTTCTGGGATCTCTTTGCGTTTGCTCTATCATGCAGTAGCAATACAATCTTTGCTGTATATGGAATGCCAGTCTTATTTCTGGGCAGTCTGCTGAGATTTAATTGTATTTGTAAATGAACTCCCGGAGTAATAGAAATACCTTAACTGTGTGCGCCTTCAGCCACTTGATTTATGAGCAATTAGTATGTCCTCCCATTTGTTCTTTGCACTAAAGTCCTGTAACAACAAGAATTGTCAAAGCTTTTTGTATGTATTGGATGGGTATTTGCCAGGCAATTACATCATATGCACAGATACTCATGCCATTTTTCAGCTGTTACCATTTTATGGCTAGGCATTGCCATTGTGCTATTGCCGGACAAATGCTTTCCCTGTGCCTACATACAATCCAAAACTGTTGGCTTCAACAATGCATATTTAAAAAACTCTACTTTCAAAGAGTGATATGGGCTGCAGTTTTGAGGGTCCATTGACTTTTCATCTAAATACATTTTAGATGATAAATGCCGGGAATATTGAGTCAAATTGAGTCTTTTGTAATATTGTATACAGAATTAAAGATGGATAGCTTTCGAATATGATGATATATTCAACCAAGGGCATCTGAGTGACATCTGATAGACAATGAGAGGAAAGCTTGAGTTGTCTGTGATATGACTCAGAACGCCGAGGTGAATTGCACCCTGTAGTTGAAAGGGAAGACCCATCTATAATTGTATGTTGTGTATGGCCCTGCACTGTCTCTTTTGGACCCACATTGGTGAGTGACAGGGGCTGGGGGGGGGCGCAGTGTAGGCATGAGTGGATAATAAATACACAGCATAAACAAGAGTTGGCAAAGCCAACAGGTTTGGCTTTTATGTAGCTATGGGATAGGCATTTGCGACACACTGCCATAATAGTATCACTATTATTTTTATTATTATTATTATTATTATTATTATTATTATTATTATTATTAGAGTATTTCTAAAAGGTTTGCATTTTGATACTTTGGTACAGATAAGGTTGGATGACAAGGGAGGGTGTCATCCCGGGTACAGACTAGTGTGGGAGTTAATCAGGGATGTACCCTGGCACCTCTGTTGTTGTCATGATTCCTGCCCCTCATGTCCCCAGCCCTTCAAGATGTCAGGCTGGAGCCAGGCCACGATCACCTACATGGCCCTCAAGAGCCTCTCCATCCCTCCAAAGACCCACTTGGAGTCAGACTTGGCGCTTGTGGCACCAGACTCACTCACTCCCATAGGATAACATTGGGGATTGGACTTGTAGTGCATTGATGGGGACAAGATGGATGCCCCCACATATTTCAGTTCCCAGAACTGCATGTGCGGTCGGTCTAGTCTTTTGGGTGTGGTTCAGCCCAGAGACACCTGGGATACCCAGAGACTATTTAAGCCACACCCAGGGAGAAACATGCTTTGCGTTTTCTGCACCTGCAGCGTGACACTCACCGTGTTAGGATCGGTCTCCAGTATGCCTGCATCTTTCTTCTGCGCTCAGCTCCTGCAAGAACAAGAACACCGTTAGGAACAGCCTTACCTTGCGGCGCTTCTGCCCATCATTCATCGTTCCTTCTGTTCTGCAGGCATCTTCGGCGGTGTCATTCCCATCCCGGCACGCCGCTTCCTAAGGAAAAGGGAAAAGAACAGAAGAAAGGCATTAGTAAGCATTCTGCAAATCTTCGCTTATTTTTAAATACTGTACGAGCTTCAAACGCTTACCTGAATCCCAGCCGCTCTGGGGGAACTCTGTCCCCGGAACTTCTCATCCATCTGCAAGAGGGAAAAGACACTCCAGGTTAGCGTGGAAACATCTAGAGGCGCTGCATACCGTGCTTACCCACCGCATTTGTTCTTCATAACCGGCATCCACGGTGAAAATGTCGCGGCACCTAAAAGACACAGAAAAAGAACTCAGTTCAATGCAAGTTCGAAAGGGGTGCATCGCGCATCGCGCTCTCACTCACCTTCACCGTTACTCATCTCTGCAGCATGCCGCCATCCCCGGACACCGGCCATCATCTAAGGAAGGAAAGGAACGAAGTTAGAGAACTGTTCAAAAGACTCATTATACTTACCTGTCGGACTCTTGCCAGTGAAGTAACTAGGCAGCAACGAGCCCGCATCAATCAACGCGCCCCTGCACTGAAAGCAGGATGGAGAGCACACTATCCAAGAAAACAAGGTGAGCTGTGGATCAAAGGGAAGGGTTGGACCCCGGGGAAGAAGGGGTTCAATCACACAGAGACAATAGGGAGTTAAACTCTACCAATCCTGTGTTTCAGGCCCAGTCTCCAGTCGAATAGCCTCCAGGGAAGGGTTTGAGGTCGTAAGAGGTCAGAACAGGCTGAGTGACATCCCCCTGGATACCAGGTGAGCGTTACAGAATGCAAAGACTCATATCCAAATCCACCTGGGCGTCATGGAAACATCAGAAACCGACCAGTTAGCCAACATGTTGGGGCAGCTAAGTTCCGAAGTACATACAGCCAGGCAGGAGACCAACACCCTGAGGAGAGAGCTGATAGTAGCCAAAGAACGTACTGATGATTTAAGCCAGCAACTTCTCCAGTCACAAGCAGGGCATGCACCATTGCCGGGAAGCGTACCCTCGATGCCAGCGCCATCAGTCAATCCCGTTCAGATAACCCTTCCTGGGGCAGTTCCCTTGGCCCCGCCCGAACGATTTACGGGGGATCTCAAGAGGTTTGCAATGTTCATGAACCAGTGCCGCCTGCACTTCCTTTGTAGGCCAGGGGCCTTTCCGAATGACCAATCACGGGTCGCTTTTGTGCTATCCTACCTGAGTGGTAGCGCCGCTGACTGGTCTGTACCCTTTGTGGCTCAAGACGATCCTTTGCTGCATGACTTCAGGGGCTTTCAGCAGGAGATGGAAAAGCTGTTCGCCCATCGTCCTAATGGGCAGGCATTAGACAACGAACTTCTGTCCCTACGCCAAGGGAATCAAGACCTATTAACATACATAGCCACGTTCAATAGACTCGTAGTTGAAGCAGAATGGCCAGTGGAGAAGAGAACCACGTTATTTCATCAGGGGTTGCGGGGGGAGCTCAAGGATGTTCTTGCACAAGTAGTGAACCCCCCGAAAGACTGCTCAGAATTCATTGACCTTGTTGTTCAACTGGATCATAGGTTGCAGGACCGAAGAGCAGATCGAACCAGACCGGACCCTGGCCCTATGTATGTTCGTTCAAAGGACAATACTGCCCGAACAACGGAAGGTACAGGAGAACCGATGCAAATCGAGGGGGTCAGATCCCCCTTGACTAAAGCGGAAAGGGATAAAAGGAGACAGCAGCAGTTATGTCTGTACTGTGGAAGGTCAGGTCATTTCCTTAAAGAGTGCCCTGTGAAGCCACCGAGGAGGACGGTAGGGGCCATGGACAAGGAAGATATCATCAAAGAATCGGAAAACTCCCCAGCCCAGCAAGTGTAGGGGTCCACTTGTCGAGCGAAGAAAGTGAACTACAGACCTCCCATTTTGCACTATGTGTGGTCTTGATCAATCACCAACAACCATCTCGGATGCACACAGTAAGAGCGTACATAGACAGTGGAGCCGTTGGGAATTACATCGACCAGGGTCTTGCGGCAAAGATGGGGCTTCCGTTACGCCCTAAATCAACCACCGACACTGTTACCACTGTCGACGGCACAGAAATAGCTTCTGGTCCAGTATCCCAATGCACTGCAGCTTTAACCCTTCTGTGCCAGGATGGACACCAAGAATCTATCGTTTTCGACCTCATTAAGGCACGACAGTTCCAACTGATTTTGGGAAGGCCATGCGCCCACACATGAACCTCCACGCTTGCGACTGTGGCAATCGGCACCCTACCAAGTGAATACCAGGACTTTCAAGATGTCTTTCAGAAAGAACAAGCTAATACCCTGCCACCGCATAGACCATACGATTGCCAAATCGACCTGATACCCAGCGCACAAATCCCTTGTGGGCGAATTTACGCACTCACGGAACCAGAAAACCAGCACCTGAAGGCCTATCTTGACCAATACCTGGCCAACGGGTTCATCCGTCCCTCGATGTCTCCACCAGCGAATCCTCTATTCTTCGTACCGAAAAAGGAGGGGGACTTGAGAATGTGCATCGACTATCGCGCACTGAACCAGATTACCGTAAAAAATCGCTACCCCCTGCCACTGATCCCTGAATTGCTTGATCAAGTCAAAGATGCCCAAATCTACACAAAACTAGAACTGAGGGGGGCATATCACCTTGTTTGCGTAAAACAGGGGGACGAACGGAAAACCGCTTTTCGCACCAAATACGGCTTGTATGAATATCAAGTAATGCCCTTTGGCCTTTGCAATGCGCCGGCTGCATTTCAATACTTCATGAACGGGAATTGATATGATATGATATGATATGATATGATATGGCATTTGTAACGCGCCTATACACAAGTGTTTCAAGGCGCGACGAGGCGCGGGTGGGGAACAAGGGGAGACAGACTACGATCCTACTAGGCCAGGTGTCATTCAGATTGCGCAAGTCCAAGGGTAGAGGGGAAGGGAAAAGTGCAGGGGGGGAAGGTAGAGGGAAAAGTGCAGTAGAGGGTTATAGCATACAGGATAAATAACAAGGGCCAGCTGGTGGCAAGTGCGAGGTAAGTGCAGACAAGTGCTAGGAAGGGGGGCTGTAAGGATACAGACACAGTCCCGCAGTGCAGGGGTTGCCAGGGAAGCAGTGTAGGGCAGAGTGGCTGGGCCAAGGACCGAGAACGGTGAGTGGCCCAGTTGCAGATTCAGTGCAGTTTCAGTAATTTTAGCAGGGGAGAGGGGGAGAGAAAGCGCAGGCAAAGAGGAAGGTTTTGAGGTGCTTCCGGAACCGGAGATGGTTCTCCTCAAGTTTCAGGGAGGCAGGAAGGCTGTTCCAGAGGGAGGCCCCTGCAGCGGAGAGAGATCTGCCCCCAACTCATTGTTTGGAGAAGCGGCTGACCCTGAGGGAGTTGGAGGCGGATGAGCGAAGAGCACGAGAAGGAAGATATTTAGGAAGAGAGAGTTGAAGGTATTTTGGCCCAAGGCCCCAGGCGGCCTTGTGGACAATGCAAAGGGTTTTGAACTTGATCCTCGCAGTCACTGGGAGCCAGTGTAGTGATTTCAGTCCTGGAGAGATACGGTCCCTGGGCTTGAGGCCAAGGACCAGTCTCGCAGTCCTGTTCTGGATGAGTTGCAAAGGGCGGAGAGTAGAGGGGGGCAGATTTAGGTAGAGGCTGTTACAGTAGTCCAGCTTTGAGAGAACCAGGGCTCTAGAGACAGTGAGCTTCTGGGGAAGGAGAGGAAAGGAAGGATACCTCTGAGGAGGTGTATTTGGTAGTGTGACTTCTTAGAGACGTCGGATATGTAAGGAGAGAAGGAGAGTGTGGAGTCGAAGATGACCCCGAAGTTTTTTGCCTTGCAGGTAGGAGCAGGAAGAGGGCCAAGAGAGGCCGGACAGAGAGCTGCAGGGAAGGAGGGGGTGGGTGAGCTGATGAGTAGAATCTCAGTCTTACTGGCATTAAGGCAGAGGTCGTTGGCGGCACACCATTCCTGGATAGCAGAAAGACAGTCAGAGATGAGAGAAGGAGAAGAGGAGGCCGAGTGTAGCCTGAAAATGAGCTGGGTATCATCCGCATAGAACTGAAAGTTGGGGCCGAGAGCGGCGATGCGGTGGGCGAGAAGTGCCAGATACTGGTTGAACAGCCAGGGAGAGAGGTTAGAACCCTGGGGGACACCACAGGTAGAGAAAAAGATGCCAGAGAGGAAAGACCCCAGTTGGACCTGGGAGGGTCGATTTGAGAGGAAAGAGGTCAGCCACGCCAGAGCCTGACCAGTGATACCCAGGTTATCACGGAGACGGTTGAGCATGATGGTATGGTTGACAGTATCAAAGGCAGAAGAGAGATCAAGCAAAATGAGAACACATGGAATGTTAGAGTCAAGGTTCGAAAGCAGGTCCTCACAGATGTTCAGGAGAGCAGTTTCCGTGCTTCTGGCAGCTCTGAAGGCAGACTGATGGTCATGAAGGCTACCAACAGATTCAGCATGGAGATTTAGCTGGGAGATCGCCAGTTTCTCCAGGAGCTTGCCCAGGAAGGGAGTGATAGAGATTGGGCGATAATTAGCTGGGCAGGAAGGGTCGGAAGAGGGTTTCTTAAGAAGGGGGTGCACAAGGGAGTGCTTGAGAGGGGATGGGAATGGGATGGGGATGGGAAGATGAGGCGAAGGAGTGATTGCAGAAGTAAGCAAGGGCAGGAGCCAAGGAGTCAATGTGGTCCTTGATAGTTTTGGAGGAACAGGGGTGGACCTGTTTGGACGAGACTTTCATAGATCGGACTTGTCTCGAAACCTCGTCAGCAGAAAAAAGGGGAAAGGCAGAGAAGGAGAGAGGAGGGGTGGCTGCAGAAGGGCCAGAGGAAGGGCAGGGAATAGAGGGGGGGAGGTGATAGGAGGAGAGTGAGGACAGGATGTCCTGAGTTTTTTAAATGAAGTAAGAGGCCAGTGTCGTGCAGAGGGCCTGGGAGGGGACAGGAGAGGTAGAGACTGCAGCAGGGTTGGCCAGCTCCTTGCAGATTTTAAAGAGTTTGGCCGAATTGTTAGATGCCGCAGTGATGCAGGGTTGGATAAGGGCTCTCTTCCTGGTGAGAACAGAGAGCCGGTATTGCCTTTGGAGCAGGCGACAGGCCAGTTTGTCAGAGGATGAACATGAAGCACGCCATGTCCTCTCTGCCACCCTGCACTTGAGTTTAAGGGTGACAAGATCCGAGTCATACCAGGAGTTACATTTGGCTTTGGGCTTCAGGCGGATTCTCATGACATGGGCAAGGATATCAAGAGTATAAGATATAGCAGAGTAGAGAGTGGAGAGGGCTGTGTCAGGGTGGGAGTCAGCCGAAGGGGGAGGAGGGGGCGAGAAGGTGGCAGTGAAAGCCTCAACTGACACACGCTTCATGGGTCGGATGAGCGAGAAGGAAGATGGCAGTGATGAGGATGGCTTTGCCTGTGGGGTAGGGAGGGTGAGGTGGGAGGAGAGGAGACAGTGATCACTCCAGGAGAGAGGAGTGGAGAGAGGGACAGAGAGGGGAAGGTCAGAACAGATCAGGGCATCAAGAGTGTGCCCTGCAGAATGATTCGGCCCAGACGGGAGAATAGAGAGTGAGAGAGAGTCGCAGAGGTCGCGAAAGAGTCCAGAGAGGGGACAAGAGGCATCCAGGTGGATGTTGAAGTCTCCAAGAAAGAGGAGTTGAGAGGTTGAGGACAGGAGTGAGGAGGAGAGGTCCGCCCACTCGGAGAGGAAGGAGTAAATTTGACCAGGTGGCCGATAGATAGTAGCCACGGTAAGGGAATGGCTAGGAGAGAGAGAGTGTCGGCAGACAAGACACCCAAAAGAGGAGTAGGTCTGCGTGGGAGTAACAGTGGCAGGAATCCACTCAGGGAAGATAAGGGCCACACCCCCCCTAGCACGGTTGGGCCTGGGCACAGAGAGGATCTTGTAACCATCAGGTAGGAGTGTGTCAAAGCTGGTGACAGAGCTGGCCGTGAACCATGTCTCAGTGAGACCGAGTGAGTCAAGGTCCAGTTCCTCAATCAATTGATTGATGTCTGTGCTCTAGTGTACATCGACGATATCCTAGTATATTCCGCATCAAAGCAGGACCACGTTAAACACGTCTGATCCGTATTGGAGAAACTCCGTCAACACCAGCTCTACGCCAAGCTTGAAAAGTGCTCATTCCACGTCTCCGAGGTGAAATTCCTGGGCTTTATTCTCAGCCCGAATGGAATCCGAATGGATGTACACAAGGTAGATGCTATCCTGAACTGGCCATCCCCAAATTCATTCAAGGGGGTTCAAAGTATGCTGGGTTTTGCAAACTTCTACCGCCGGTTCATCCCAGGATTTTCGCAAATCGTGCATCCCATCACGTCATTACTAAGGAAAAGCAACAAAAAGTTCCAGTGGACAACAGAAGCCGAGGAGGCTTTCCAGGAACTCAAAGCAAGATTCACATCTGCCCCAATCTTACGCCACCCTCGCCCTGATCTCCCATGACTGGTGGAAACGGACGCCTCAAGCATGGCTATGGGAGCTGTCCTCTCACAAAAGGACCCCGAAACGGGCTTGTTACACCCTCTTGCCTTCTGGTTGCATAAATTCACACCCCGTGAACTCAATTGCGCTATCACAGACAAAGAACTCCTGGCCATTAGTTCAGCCTTTAAGGCATGGCGGCACTACCTCTTGGGCGCCAGACACACAATCACCGTAATAACTGACCACTGGAAACCTCCAGTACCTAAAAGCAGCAAAGGCCCAATCCTCACGACAACTACCTTGGGCTCTTTCTTTTTGCTGAATATGACTATGCGATTACATTTCGACCAGGGGTGAAAAACGGGAAGGCCGATGCCCTTTCCCGTATGGGGGTGGACGAGCAAGGGTATCAGACCCCTGACCCAATAGCAATCATCCCGAGTGACAAGCTCCTAGGAATCACAGCAACCATAACTCAGAAAGAATTACATGAAGAAATCAAAAACCTGATGAGTCCGGAGCAATTACAACCGTGGAGTGCACAAGGAGAACATTACATGATAAAAGATCAGTTTCCCTACTTCATGAATCGTTTATTCTTACCAAACCAAGAACTGCAAGAACAAGTCATGTCCGGTTATCATGATTCCTTGATCGAGGGACACCCCTCAATCGCTAAAACCCTAGCCAAGGTAAAACAAAATTATTGGTGGCCCACGTGGCGTAAAGACATTATCCAATTCATCCTATCTTGTGGAGTGTGTGCTCAAAACAAGTCATCCAAGCAGAAACCGGCTGGGCTATTACAACCATTGGAAATCCCACAAGCTCCCTGGCACAAGTTGTCCCTCGATTTTATTACTGACTTACCACCCAGTCAAGGGTTTAACACTATTCTTGTGGTCGTGGACCTATTTTCAAAAATGGCACATTTCATTCCTCTTAAGGAGCTCCCAAATGCTTCCACTCTGGCAAAGGTATTTCTTGAAGGCATCGTACGGCTCCATGGGTTTCCTTCAGTTTTGGTCTCAGACCAAGGTACTCAATTCGTATCTAACTTCTGGAGAAAATGCTGCTCTATGGCCCAGATCGGCATCCGGCTATCCACCAGTCACCATCCCCAAACGGATGGTCAAACTGAGAGGACAAATCAGACGCTCGAGCAGTATCTGCGTTGCATGTTACACCAAGCTGAAGGAAGCTGGTTCAACATATTATGGATAGCTGAATATGCTTATAATAATTCCCTACACACCAGCACTGGGAAGACACCCTTTTATACCATGTATGGCAGGCACCCACGTACTTCTGAGTTGGACGTTCCTACAACCCTGGAAATGCCAGCAGTCAAAACCTTGCACACGACCATTTCTCAAACCTTTAAAAAGGCAGCTGAACACCTACTTCAAGCTAAGAATCGCCAAAAGAAGTTTGCTGATCAACACCGAGCAAAGGCCCCCAACTACCAAGTGGGAGACAAAGTCTGGCTGGCGTATAAAACGTGTCCATTAAAGGAGCCCGAACTTTCTGTCCAAGATACCGGGGTCCATTCAACGTCACCTCCATGATAAATCCGGTGGCGGTCAGACTAGCTTTGCCGTCAAACATGCAGATTCATCCTGTGTTCCACGTGTCTCTCCTTAAACTGTTCAACCTGGGACCCGGGTAGCAACGCCACCGCAGCCAGTAGCAGTCGCCGGGAGCCAGAATTCAAAGTCAAGGACATCCTAGATTCAAAGTACGTCACATCCAAATTATACTACTTAGTAGACTGGAAGGGTTATGGTCCACAAGACAGGACATGGGAGCCTTGTGAGTACATCCATGCACCTCGCTTGCTTAGACAATTTCATCAAAACCATCCAACCAAACCAGGACCAGACAGAAGAGCCACCTTGAGAGGGGCCTGGGGGGGAGTGCTGTCATGATTCCTGCCCCTCATGTCCCCAACCCTCCAAGATGTCAGGCTGGAGCCAGGCCACAATCACCGACATGGTCCTCAAGGGCCTCTCCATCCCTCCAAAGACCCACTTGGAGTCAGACTTGGTGCTTGTGGCACCAGACTCACTCATTCCCATAGGATAACATTGGGGATTGGACTTGTAGTGCATTGATGGGGACAAGATGGATGCCCCCACATATTTCGGTTCCCAGAACTGCATGTGTGGTCTAGTCTTTTGGGTGTGGTTCAGCCCAGAGACACCTGGGATACCCAGCGACTATTTAAGCCACACCCAGGCTGAGAAACATGCTTTGCGTTTTCTGCACCTGCAGCGTGACACTCACCGTTTTCGATCGGTCTCCAGTAGGCCTGCATCTTTCCTCTGTGCTCAGCTCCTGCAAGAACAAGAACACCGTTAGGAACAGCCTTACCTTGCAGCGCTTATGCCCATCATTCATCGCTCCTTCTGTTCTACAGGCATCTTCAGCGGTGTCATTCCCATCCCGTCACGCCACATCCTAAGGAAAAGGGAAAAGAACAGAAAAAGGCATTAGTAAGCATTCTGCAAATCTTCGCTTATTTTCAAACGTTTACCTGAATCCCAGCCGCTCTGGGGGAACTCTGTCTCCGGAACTTCTCATCCATCTGCAAGAGGAAAAAGACACTCCAGGTTAGCATGGAAACATCTAGAGGCGGCCGCATACCGCGCTTACCCACCGTATTTGTTCTTCATAACCGGCATCCACGCTGAAAACGTCGCAGCACCTAAAAGACACAGAAAAAGAACTCAGTTCAATGCAAGTTCGAAAGGGGTGCATTGCGCATCGCGCTCTCACTCACCTTCAGCGCTACTCATCTCAATCTCCCGTCTCCTCCGACGAAGACACGCAAACAATAGGGTCACGGCCCTCAACCTCAGGGATTGCGGCAGATCCTTAAGAAGCCAGCCAAGGAACATTCTCCCTCTAAGGGGATGTTTACTCCGGAAGACTTAGTGCATCCCAGATCTACCGACTGGGAACCATCTTCAAGAACAACAGAGTACATTAAAGACAGGCTACGCAAGCCCTTGGACAAGGAAGTCCGAGCAAGACTCAAAGCAGAATGCCCACACCCGGAAATCCCAGGCAAAGTAGCCCTGACGCCGGAGTTAGACTACAAAATGATTACTTTCCTAGGAAAGAATGCTAAAGATCCACGAAAGGGCATAGATCCTGCCTGGAAGTCATGTCAAGACAGGGAATTGGACATCACCGGTCCACTAGCAAAGGTGATGGACCTAGCTGAAGCAGCCATAGCCACAGGTGAGACTATTGACCCAGTAATCCTCTCGGGCTGGGCCCAAAGAGCCATCTGTTTGTTGGGGAACGCCAGCTGTGCCATATCAGCTGAGCACCGCAAGGGTATCCTTTACAAAATTGACAGCAAACTAAGTGAGCTAGCAGACACCGAATCCGGGGCCGCAGCCCTGGGTCTGCTCTTCGCCGACACCTTAATGAAGGAAATGTCCAAATTTGTTGGCACCTTCACTGCGCTAGACAAAGCGCAATCCTCCATCAAAAGAGTTTTCTCCTCAAAAATGTCCACCAGGGCCAGACGAGGTAGAGGTCGCTCTTCCGGCCGATACTTTTTTGATCGAAGACCTCAGCAATCCAGGGATCAACACGCGGGGCAGGATCGCTCAGATACCTTCTTCCCTTTGAGAGTGCGAGGAAGAGGTTGTGGTTGGAGGAGAGCCGCCCGATACCCAGCACAGCAACAAACCACAGGTCAGTCTGCCTATTGCAGCGCCAGCGTCGCAAATGCCTATAGGAGGGAGGCTAGGTCCTTTTGCGCATGCATGGGATTCCCTATCAGGGGATGCATGGGTCAGAGACACAGTTCGCGGCATGCGCCTAGAATTCTTCGCACAACCCTTTCAAGCAGGTCATCCCATTCCGATTACAATGTCCAAAGAGGACGAGGTAGCGCTGGACAAGGAAATTCACAATTTAGCATTGAAACAAGCGATTCGCCCCTGCACAAGCCAAGGCAGTTTCTTCAACCCCATATTTCTGGTACGCAGAAAGCAAAAAGTGTGTCCAGTGATAAACCTAAAGGCTCTCAACGATTTTATTGTTTACCGTCATTTCAAAATGGAGGGTATTCACATGCTCAGGGACCTCCTGAGACCCAACGACTGTCTTATGCATCTGGATCTGAAAGATGCGTACCTTGCGGTGCCCATACATCAGGGCCACGCAAGCTATCTGAGATTCTCCTGGAAGCACTGAGACTGGGAATTCACGAGTCTGCCATTCGGTCTCTCTTCAGCTCCTTGGGTTTTCACCAAGCTCCTGAGACCAGTAGTAGCACATTTAAGAGAACAAGGTGTTCGGCTGATAATATATTTGGACAATATTATCTTCATGGCACAATCTCAAGCTCTGGTAGAACAACAGACCAGGCTGTCCATAGACCTGCTACACAGTCGCGGATTCCTCATAAATTGGGAGAAATCGATCCTTCAATCATCCAGAAACCCACAGTTTCTAGGGTTTGTAGAAGACATCGAATCTGCTCAACTCCGTCTCCCGGCGGCCAAAATTCACTCCACCAAACGGGAGATCCGCAGACTCCTGCAGAGGGACGATGTATCTCTTCGAGACCTAGCGAGGGTAATAGGACTTCTCTCCTCCTCTATCTAAGCTATATTTCCTGGACCTCTACACTATCGAGAATTACAGAGGCTAAAGGGACAGCATTTAAGACACAGGCCCTCATTACAACTCAGGCGTTAAGGGTTAACGCCACCGTTAACCCTTAACGCCTGATTCCCACCTTAACGCCTGCTTTTTGCAGGCGTTAAGTTCCATGGTGCTAAGGCACCTTGGTGCTAATTACGGCACCGTAATTTACGGTGCCGTAATTAGCGCCTTCCCCACTCCCATTATGCCCTATGGGGCAAAAATGGGAATGGGGAAGGGAAAATGGGAAATGGGGATTTACCGCCCCACTCACCTTGTAATGGGGCGGTAAATCCGCCATCCACCATGGTGTAAACGTAGTTTACACCATGGTGGTAAAGTTGGTGCACTTAGCACCTCAGTTGTAATGAGGGCCACAGTCTCTCTTACTCACAGCGACTGACGCTATTACCAGAAGCGAGAACGGAACTCAACTGGTGGCTCACACACATGGAGGCCTGGAACGGCCGAGCAATCTTCGGATCTGCCCCAGATATAGTGATAGAGTCAGATGCCAGCCGTTCCGGTAGGTCACCTGAGGAACTCGAGATGCATATAAACTGCCTAGAGCTCCTAGCAGGCTCCTTCGCAGTACGCTCTTTTGCCAAAGACAGAGTGAGCTGTTGTATCTTACTGAAGATGGACAACATTTCAGCAGTAAGATACATCAATCATCTGGGTGGCACCAAATCCCGGCCCCTAGTGGAACTAGCCAAAGACTTTTGGCATTTCTGTCTAGAACACCGGATTTCGGTCACTGCAGAGTATCTACCAGGCCTTACAAACGTAGTGGCAGATTGGTATTCCCGACATACGATCGATTACAGCGACTGGAGGCTCGACAGAGAAGTCTTCCTTCGACTTCAGCAAGTTTGGGGTCCCATGTCCAAGGACCTGTTTGCCTCACGCCTCAACACTTAGCTACCAGTGTTTTTCAGCTGGAATCCAGATCCAGCAGCGACTGGGATGGATGCTTTCCTTCAACATTTGACCGAAGCGGTACACTGTGCCTTTCCCTCCTTCAACATAATTGCGAGGACCCTGGCGAAGGCCCGTCAGGAACAAACAGAATTGGTCCTCATAGCCCCGGTCTAGACCTCTCAGACCTGGGGCCTCATTATGACTTTGGAGGTAGCCATGGTGCTATAGGTGCCATGGCTGCCTCCAAAATCGTGTCCGGGTCCGGGTTCCCTGAATGGGGAATTACCGGGCCATTCCAATTTGGTGGGCCCGGTAATTCCTCCTTCAGGGAACCTGGGCCCGGTCTTCCCCATTCTCATTTGAGCCCCCATAGGGCTCAATGGGAATGGGGAGGGAGCTAATGGGCCCGTTGTTAGTTCCCTGGTTCCCTGGAGGAACCCGCTGTGGACGTCTGGATAAACCAGACGTCCACAGCGGGTCCCGCGAGGGAACCTCGTAATAGTGCGGAGTGGGTTTAACGGCACCGGCACCATTACCAGTGCCGTTAAACCCATTCCGCAGTTCTCATAATGAGGCCCCTGGTATCCAGTTCTTCTGGAACTTTCTTTGGATTTTCCAATCCTTCTACCCTGATTTCCCGACCTGTGTTGGATCTAGCAGGGCAGCGTCACCCCCTTCTCCTCCAAGGATCTTTGATCCTAGCAACCTGGAGGATTTCAGGTCGAGGTGGAGAATTCCAGGCATGTCTCACATGGCAGTCAGCCTCATTGAAGAGAGCTGGGCCCCGGCCACTCTCAAAAGATACTCCAACTCATGGAACGCCTGGAGGAACTGGTGCCAAGACAAAGGATTGCTTCCAGTTTCAGCACCTATAGAGGAAATTCTGAATTTCCTAGCATCCTTAGTTGAAAGAGGTCTGGCCTATAGGACAGTTAACGCCTACCGCTCTGCTATTTCAGCAGGCCACGACCTCATAAAAGGGATCCCAGCTGGAGAGCACCACCTTGTTGCAGACTACTCAAGGGCATCAGACTTACAGTACCGCCTCCGTCCCGCTACAGTAATCTTTGGGACGTTAACAAAGTGCTGAACCTTTTCCTATATTGGCCAGATAATGAGGAGGAGTTATCCCGCACTGCTCTATCCGGCAAACTCACTACAATGCTCTGCCTCATCTCCTGGCAGAGAGTTTTTGATGTCAGAGCCCTCGATCTAGCGGGCAGAACCTTCTCCCCTGATGGCATAGTGTTCCATATACATAGGAGGACGAAGTGCAACTCAAGGGTGATTTCTTTTTTTTTTTTTTACTTTTGTTTATTGGCAAAAGGTTAAGACAGGTACAGCACAAATTACATAGCAAAAAGCTAACAACATAACCGCACAAACGGTAGCACAACATGACTGAATTGAACATCTCAGGTTAAGGACGATTGATATCTCGGAGAGGCGCCAAAAAGAACAAAAACAAAGACAATAGGGGGAATTACACTTCACATGGAGTTACGGGCTGTACTGGTGGGGGAGTTGACCTCCATTCCACTTCGTCTCTATTATTCAGGTAGCTACAGAATTCCGACCAAACGTTTTTGGGACGTGATGATACAGGAAGGGATCCAATGTATTCTTTGCACATTTGTATCCAGGTAAGGGCTTTCAGCCACATCATAAGGGTGGGGGGATTGTGGCGCTTCCAGCATTGCAATATACATCTTTTGGCCACTATGGCACTCACATTTAAGAATTTTGACATTTTCCTTACATTCTCCCCCTCCCAGACACCAAACAAAAGGGCTAGTGGCTCCATATTCACCGGGGAACCAATTATTTCGGAGAGCGCCTCTGTCACAGCCACCCAGAACGTGTTGAGAGCGGGGCAAGCCAGAACATGTGTATGTGATCTGCTTCACAGGATTTGCATTTAGGGCACACATGAGTCGGGGTACTTGTAAATGACGCCACTCTGTACGGTGTATAATAGAGCCTGTTGAGGAGCTTAAATTGTATGCAGCGGAATCTGGCGCTAAGGGAGACCTTGCGCGTGTGTGTGTGCACATTATACCCCAGAGATCGTCTGTAATTTCCGTTCCAAGTTCCCTAGCCCAAGCTTCACGTGGTTTGAGAGACTTATCCGCTGTTTTCTCCAGCTGCATTTTGTACAGATTGGATATTATACCCTTGGCGCCCACGGAGTTTGCGATATATTGTATTTCAGGTGAGTCTGGGGGTTCATTGGGTATGAGGGCCACATAGCTCGTACTGCTGCTCTAAGCCTGTAATACTGCAGCATCTCAAGCGAAGAATTGGAATGTTCCGGGCGCCATGTTTGAGGAGTGACAAATGTACCATCAGGGAAGAGGTCAGCAAGGGCACGATAGCCCAGATTTCCCCAGTGTTGTACGAGGTGTTGGTCATGTGTGGGGGGGAGTCCGTGAAATTGCCACAAAGGAAGCCACTTATAGTATGGGTGTTGCTCCTGCTCAGAGCCCAGGATATTTTTCCAAGTCCTGACCGTGGTGGCCACCGGGTCTGCCTGAGCGTCTGTTTGGAATGCGCGGTGCAGCAGCAGGGTCATGATATTAGTCCCACCTCCCGCCAGTTTCTCAAGTTTTACATGCATGGGCGGATTCTGGAATGTGTACCAATGAGAGGTGTGTTGGGCCTGTGCCGCATTCCAGTACAAGCGGAGGTGTGGGGCTGTGAATCCCCCTTTATCATAGGGTAACGTCATATGTTGCTATTTCTTGCAGACCGAACCTGGATGCCAGAGAAATTGTGCGCACTCCGAGTGGAGCCTCTTAAAGTATTGCATCCCGGGCCAGACTGGAATGTTAACAAAGGCGTACAGGAGCTTGGGGACCACTATCATCTTTATTAGAGCGAGTCTGCCCGCCAGGGATAGCGGTAGATTGCGCCATTTGGAGAACTTGGAGAAGACAAGCTGAGCCATGGCCTCGTAATTGTCTGTTAATTGGGAGGACTTGGTTAACGACAATTGCACTCCAAGCTACCTAACTCCACCCGGGGACCAGCGTAGGGGGTACTCACATGCAGGTTGTTGAGTTGCTACAGTGAGAGGGAAAATTTCAGATTTTGAGTAATTGATTGTGAAACCTGAGTACATGCCTATCTTGGTAATATCACGGATGATCGGGTCCAGATATGTGGAGGGGTTTCTGACATACAAGAGCACATCATCCGCATAAAGTGAGATGATTTCCGGTGCGTCCAGTAACCGAATGCCTTTATTGATGTGACGCCCTCTTACATGGTCAGCCATGGGTTCGATAGCGAGCGCAAAAAGGAGGGGTGAGAATGGGCATCCCTGACGAGTGCCCCGGTGTAGCGTGAAGGGAGAGGAGGGAACAGAGTTTACAAGGACCCTAGCTAGTGGATCCGTGTATAAGAGTTTTATGTAAGAGATCATATTTGGCCCCACTCCCATTTTCTCCAACACGGCCCACAGATATTGCCATGAGACCATATCAAAAGCCTTTTGGGCCTCTAGTGTTACCGCCACAGCATCAGCGTTTGGGTCAATTCTGGACATCACATTAAACAGGCGGCGAATGTTAAGTGCCGTGGATCGACCGGGTATGAAATCACTCTGGTCTGCATGGACCATGTAGGACATGAAAGGGAGAAACCTGTTTGCGAATATCTTAGCATACATTTTCGTGTCAGTGTGAATAAGGGATAGGGGCCTGTAAGACCCACATTCATCCGGGGGTTTTCCAGGTTTGGGGAGAACTGTTATTAAGGCTTCCCTTAGGGAAGTGATTCGGCCCAGACCCCATGTAGAACAGGCGCTAGTATAGCCACATGTTCCTGGTAGAACTCAGAGGTGAGACCATCCGGGCCCGGCACCTTGTTTTTGGAAGGTCTGATATTACCTGGACGATCTCATCCAAGGTGAATGAAGCGTCTAAATGCTCCTTGGTGTCCTGGGAGATAAGGGTCATAGGAATGCTTTCCAGCAGGTCGTCTAAGTCCTGGGCCGAGTGTTCAAGTTGGGGGCCATATAGATTGGCGTAAAAGCTAGTGAATGTGTCTAGTATGGACTGGTCTGACCAGTGCCTCAGCCCATTCTCATCTATAATGCTATCAATGCGGGTCTTACCACTCTCCGCACGCACCAGCCTGGCCAGGGTTCTACCCGGTCTGTCCCCCTCCCCATATTTACGGGCAGCAACAGGGCAAGCATAGAATTGCACCTCACTCATGGCATGTGACTCAAACCGTTCCAGCTCTGATCTGACCGCAGCTAGGGTTGCTGGTGACGGAGTGGAGAGATACTCCTGTTCCAGGGCTTTAAGCTTAGTTTCAGAGTTGGTTAGGGCTTCCCTTATAGCCTTCAGGACTCCAGCTTCCCTAGAGATGCACATCCCTCTGATGTAAACCTTAAAAGCCTCCCATCTGATCCCTTCGGGTGTGTCAGTTGCCCTGTTATTTTCAAAGAATGTGGTGATGTCCGCTAGGGTCTCGGCTTTGAAGACAATGGGCCTGATCACGACTTGGCCGTTACCGCCGGCGGTACTACTGCCGGCGGTAATAGCCCTACCGCCGAACTCCCCGGCGCTAATAGCGCCGGATCACGAGTTCGGAGGTAAAGTAATTCCCCATTCCCCATTGAGCCCATTCGGGAATGCCCCATTCCCCATTGGGCTCAATGGGGAATTTTCGTGCTCTTACCGCCGGCGAATTTCCCGCCGGCGGTAATAGTGCACATTTTCGGCAGATTTCCCCCCAGCTCAGAGCTGGGCCGAAATCCGCCGAAGCCCTGATTCGGCCGACCCTTAAATCCGGCGGTATTAGCGCTACCGCCGGATGTAAGGGTTACCGCCGAAGTCACAATCAGGTCCAATGTCAGATAGGGCGGTGGATTTAAAGCGCCAGGCGGGTCGCAACGGTGTTGTGTCGCCGAGTTGGATCTGTAGAAGCACGGGGAATGATCAGATAGCGTGCGTGCGAGGATCGTGACATCCAAGACCCTACCCATCAGTTTGCCATACAAGAGGAACAAATCTATTCTTGAGGAACTGTCATGTACCGTTGAATAAAAAGTATAGTCTCTTTCATGGGGGTGGAGCGTTCTCCATATATCGTGTAAATTGAGAGAGTCCATGTGCATGAGGAGACACTTGGCCGCTTGTGTTGTAGTTCTGCGAGTGGTCGTCGTTCTGTCTAGTACATTGTCAAGTATCAGGTTCATGTCCCCCCCCCATATTATAGGGACGTCTATATATCTCATGAGAATGGCAGTCACATCGTCAATAAACTCGGGGGAGTCAGTATTGGGCGCGTATAAGTTGACCAGTTAGCATTCTTCATGAGCCAAGGTGCAATGGAGGATCACATATCTGCCTTCCGTGTCGATGTGGGATGTGCGGAGAATGAAATGCACTGACTTATGGATAAGGGTCAGGACTCCCCTGGCTTGGGTGGCGTATTGGGTGTAGTATTTATTGAGACCCCAGGTCTGTGCTATGTTCGACGATAGGTCTTTAAGGGCATGTGTCTCCTGTAATTGGAGGACCTTGACCCTGTGCCTTTGTGCGTAGGCCGCGATCCTACGAGACTTTGTGAAATTTGTCAGGCCCCGAACATTCCATGTCATCATTTTGATCGCCATATAGACAGTTTACGGGACATCACAAGCAAAGGATCTGCCTCTGATAAGCGCCATGAGTGCTGCCCCAGCACAAGAGTGCCTCCTTTTAAAACCGGTCTCAACCTTCCCGCCATTTTGAATATAACCTACCCCAACTTTCCCACCCCCCGCCCTCACCGCCCTGTCCCAACCAGCAGTGTGTAGATACCCACCCTTAGAGTGAACTACTGCGTGCCAACCCCAACTCGGCAATGCTTGGAAAAACGCCCAACCAGGGCAAAAGCACAAACATTTAGACTCTAAAGGAATTGCAGCTGCAGTGGGGGCTGCCGCTGCCGTTCCGCCCACCAGTAGTGATACAAATTTAGATAAAACAACATAAATCTGAAGATCGGCTGATGAAAGTAAGGTTACAAAGCGAGGATACATATATTCAAGGGTATCAAGTCATATTCCCAAGAGGAGAGCATGCGTCCGGTACTAGTCGTTGTCCATCGATTCCTCGGGGGGATCTGCCAGTGGGATCTGCGCCTCGATGAACTTAACAGCCTCGTCCGGGACCGTGAAGAAGTAGAGCTTGTTGCGATGGGTGAATTTAAGGCGTGCAGGGAAAAGCATTGCATACTCGACCTTCCTATCTCTTAGCATTTTCTTCACACCACTGAATCAGCGTCTCTCCATCTGCACCCCTACCGAAAAATCAGGGAAGATCCTGATTATTTGCGAATCCAGCCTTAATTCCCCTTTCTCCCTGGCCAATCGGAGTATGTGATCCCTGTCCTTATAGCTGAGCAGTTTTGCTATTATTGGTCTGGGGAAGTCTCCTGGCTTAGGCCGAGGTGCCAATGAGCGATGAGCTCTTTCAACCGTGAAGAATGGCGAGAGATCAGGGTCATCCAGGAGGTTTTTGATGAGTTTTTCGACCGCCAGCTCCATGCGCCCCTTAAGTGCAGATTCGGGAAGCCCAATTATGCGAATGTTATTTCTTCGCGACCTCGATTCGAGGTCGTCGCATTTAGCTTTGATCGGTTTCATATCTCGGACAAGCTCTGACACTGTGTTTTGTAGGGTGTGCACATTGTCCTCATTGGTACCCGTTGTCATGATCTCTGCTTCCAAAAGATCAGGACTTGCCCGACTCCCTTGGAAGCAGACCCATAACCCCGGTTCCGAGTGCCAGCCAGTCCCAATTGGGACCTTTTGGACCCTGTCCTGGCGCCAGTGGCACCAGGCTCATAAAGATGCCCAGTCCCAGCGCTGGAAGCGCCGGGCTCATAATGCTTGGGTGGATTTACCTGCAGCAGACCATGCTGCTTACTTACCTGCCAGTTGAGCCCCTGATCCTCTTCTGTTTGGGACTACTTTTCCTGTTGGGTGGGGCAGGAGCCACTCCCTAGGTTCAGAACACTGGAACTCTTCTGGAAAGCAGGAACTCTTTTCTTACCTAGGCGAGGCTGTGGAAGGAGACACCTAAGCACTACAGGAGGCTATTTAAACCACACCCGATGGATGAATCTTGCTTTGCGTTATTCTGCATTCTCTGCAGCAGAACGCTCATCGTGTCTTCTGCTTCTGATCCTGTGCCTAATGGAACAAAGGCTTACCATCCTGGAATCCAGTCTTCAGCAGCACCTGTAAAGACAAAGAAAGAACAGGTTAGCACTACGGTCTTCAGTGGCAGCGCATCTCTTACCTGGTCCATCGGCTGTCACCAACGCCTCGCGCTGCATTCCGGCATCTGAAAGACAAAGGCTTACCTACTCTTCGCATGCTCCGGAGGTCTTCGCACTGCATTCCGGCATCTGAAAGACAAAAGCTTACCAGCTCATTGCACGCTCCGGAGGCCTTCGGCGCTGCATCCCGCATCTGAAAGACAAAAGAAGGTGCGTTTAAAGACATTGGGCAACTTTATTACTCACGTGCCCTTACTCCTTCCCACGCCGAATCCAGTGGGTATTCCAGCACCCTTCAGCTTCTCTAAAGCTCCGAACTTGTACCTGCAAGATAAAAGGGACAGTTAGTGCGCATTGTGAAGCAGGCTACAAGTGCTTACTTACGTGCTTCCAGGCGCTTCTATTCCTCACGCGGGTTCGATCCTCAACTCTCATCAGCCCGCCATCCGCCATCGCCGGAACCCTGCAAAACAAGAGATATCATTACAAAAGACTTTTAAGACATTTGAAGTGCCCAGAACTTACCGTTCGTGCAGTTAACGACGGACAGCAGTCCTCTGAGGTCAAGAGGCCTGCACCCTTATCCAGTGAAGAAACTGGTTACGGCACCCTGCCCCGAGGCAGATGGAGAGCTCGGCGTTCACTTACCTAAGGTGAGGGCGTTAACCTTTGGGGTTCTACAGGAGAAGAGAAAGGGAAGAGGAGAGAGGCACCCAATAACCCCAGTTCATTAATCCCATATTTTCTATCTGCAGACATCTTACTCTTCGAGTCAGACAAACAGTGCACAGAGGTCCAGCCCAAAGACCCAACCGTGTGTTACACATCACCTTTGAAGATACGGCATTCACCCAGTCAAGACCGGCGCCTCTGCGGGAATCAGGTGAGCGTTACAGAACGCAAAGCCTACCGCAAAACTCCCACCCAGGCGCTATGGAAACCTCGGATACCGACCAGCTAGCCCAGTTACTTGGGGAACTAAGAGCAGAAGTGCATGCAGCCCGTCAGGAAACGAATGCACTAAGAAGGGAACTGATTATTTCCAAGGAGCGAACAGACGATCTCGCTAGACAATTGCTACAGTCACAAGCCGGACAAACTCCGTTACCCGCATCAGGGGCAATTCTTCCTTCAACATCCTCTACGAACCCAATGCAGATCAACCTACCTGGGAATGTACCTCTGGCTCCGCCCGAACGATTTTCTGGTGACACAAAGAGGTTTGCAGTATTTATTAATCAGTGCCGGTTGCACTTCTTATGCCGGCCAGCAGCCTTTCCAACTGATCAAGCTAAGGTAGCTTTCGTGCTTTCGTACTTTAGTAGCAATGCGGCAGACTGGTCGATCCCTCTAGTTAATCAAGATGATCCGGTTCTCCCATGATTTTCAAGCTTTTCAGCTCAGTATGGAAAAACTGTTTGCAAGACATTCACAGGGGCAGGCCTTGGACAATGAGCTCCTCTCATTGCGACAGGGTAATCAAGACCTTTTGGCTTATATTGCGTCTTTCAACAGACTGATAGTGGAAACTCGATGGCCTGAGGACAAAAGGATTACGCTGTTTTATAGAGGTCTACGTGGAGAGCTCAAAGATGTGTTAGCCCAAGTAGTGAATCCCCCGCAAGACTGTTCGGACTATATTGACTTAGTCGTTCAAATTGACCACAGACTGCAGAACAGGAAGGCCGATCGTTCCAAGTTTGATGCTCAAGTATTTTCCAAACCACCAACTCCTACCAAAGGAGTAGACTCCGGGGAACCCATGCAAATAGGGGGCCTGAAAGGACCACTAACACAAAAGGAGCGGGAAAGGAGAAAACAGCTGCAATTATGCCTCTATTGCGGAAACTCGGGGCACTTTCTTCGAGACTGTCCGGTGAAACCAGCCAAGAAGGCAGTAGGAGCTGCAGTTACCAGGGTCACAAACTCTGAGCAGGGAAACGACCTCGCCCGACAAGAATAGAGGTCCTCTTGCCGAGCGTTAAAACCAGTTCCGTGACCTCGCATTTCGTGATACCTATGGTCCTCATTAGCCCTGAACATCCGGATCAATTACATGCGATTGAAGCTTACGTCGACAGCGGTGCCATCGGCAATTATGTGAATCATGAAATGGTTTTGAGGATGAATCTGACTCTTTGTCCAAAGGCTGTAAAGGACGTCATTACTACGGTGGATGGTACGGAGATAGCCTCCGGACCAGAAACGCACACAACCCAAGAAGTGACGCTAGTAAGTCAAGATGGACACCATGAGAAGATCGTGTTCGATGTGATCAAGGCCCCTCAGTTCCAGATTATTCTAGGAATTCCTTGGTTAGAGAAGCACAATCCTCAGATCGATTGGCGAGCAAGAACGGTTCAGTTTCCAGAATGTGTCTCTACTTGTCACCCTCGACCTGGTGTTGCACTGGCAGCAATTTCCTCGGAGGCTCCCCAGTTACCTCCTGAATACCTAGAATTCCAAGATGTTTTCCGGAAGGATCAGGCTAACTCTCTACCTCCTCATAGGTCTTATGACTGCCAGATAGACCTGATACCTGGATCTACTCCTCCTTGTAGTAGAATTTATGCCCTCACCGAGCCTGAGAATCTTCACCTCCGACAATACCTGGATCAATACCTAGCGAATGGGTTTATTCGTCCTTCCAAGTCCCCTGCTTCCTCAGCTTTGTTCTTCGTTCCAAAAAAAGAAGGGGACCTTAGAACTTGTATAGATTATCGCGCCCTGAACCAGATCACCGTTAAGAATAGATATCCGTTACCTTTGATCCCTGAACTCCTGGACCAAGTCAGAAAAGCATGCATATATACAAAGCTGGATCTTAGAGGAGCCTACCACTTGGTACGAGTAAAAGAGGGCGATGAATGGAAGACGGCCTTCCGCACCAAGTATGGGCTATTTGAATATCAGGTCATGCCCTTCGGACTTTGCAATGCCCCGGCCGCCTTTCAATATTTTATGAACGATGTCCTCAGAGAGCTCATAGATGTGTGTGTTGTTGTTTACATTGACGACATCCTCGTTTATTCTTCATCGGAAACTGAACATCGGAAACACGTGAAAATGGTCCTCAAGAGATTGCGTCAACACAAACTTTTCGCTAAGTTGGAAAAATGTGTTTTCAACGTGACTGAAGTTGAATTCTTGGGATTCATATTATCACCTAGCGGAGTGCGTATGGATTCAAAGAAGGTCGATGCAATTCTCAAATGGCCATCGCCATCCTCCGTAAAAGGTGTTCAAAGCATGTTAGGCTTCGCTAACTTTTACCGCAGGTTTATCCCCGAATTCTCTCGAATAGTCCAGCCCATCACCGCCTTGTTAAAGAAAAACAAACGTTTTGAATGGTCTACCGAGGCGGAACAAGCTTTCCAGAATTTGAAGACTAGATTTATCTCTGCACCGATCTTAAAACATCCTCGCCCAGAACTCCCCTACATCGTTGAAACTGATGCTTCGAGCCTTGCCATGGGGGCAGTTCTATCACAAAAGGACCCAGTAACCAATCAGTTGCATCCCGTGGCATTTTGGTCCCGCAAATTCTCGCCTCCTGAAATCAATTACACTATTACTGATAAGGAACTTCTAGCTATCAAGTCCGCCTTTAAGGCTTGGCGGCATTATCTTCTGGGGGCCCGACACACCGTTACTGTGATTACAGATCACCGAAACCTGCAATATTTGAAAACCGCAAAAGCTCAATCCTCTAGGCAACTCCGTTGGGCACTATTCTTTGCCGAGTTTGACTTCATAATTACCTATCGACCTGGTACAAAAAACGGTAAAGCTGATGCCCTTTCTCGGATGGGAGTGGAAGAACATTTGATCAATCCTAAACCTGTACCTATCATTCCCGAACAAAGAATTCTAGGTGTAATCGCCACACAATCCATAGAGGAAGTTAAGGATAAAGCCAGGCTACTTGTAACTCCAGCAGACATACAGAATTGGCATCTGCAGGGAAAGGACTTTACGGTGAAGGACAACCTATTATATTTCCAAGAACGGTTATACCTGCCCAGCACAGATTTACAGAAAAGGTAATCTCTTGTTATCACGATTCTTTAATGGAAGGACATCCCGGTATGACCAAGACCTCGGAAAAGATCAAGCGCTACTTCTGGTGGCCGTCTTGGAAAAAAGATATCAGAGACTTTATAATGTCCTGTGGAGTATGCGCCCAAAACAAGAGTCAAAAGGAAAAACCAGCCGGCCTCTTACGCCCTATTGACATCCCACCTCGCCCTTGGCATACGCTTTCTATGGACTTCATCACCGATCTACCTCCATGCTCCGGATACAATACGATCCTAGTAATCGTGGACCTATTCTCCAAGATGGCGCATTTCATTCCACTCAAAGGCTTACCAACAGCAACAACTCTGGCCCGAGAATTTCTCGAAAACATCGTCCGACTGCACGGTTTTCCTTCAGTTCTCATTTCGGATCGAGGTAGTCAATTTATTTCTCATTTTTGGCGAAGTTGCTGTCGGTCGGCTCAAATTGATGTGAGACTTTCGACCAGCCACCACCCTCAAACCGACGGACAAACCGAGAGGACCAATCAAACTCTGGAACAGTATTTGCGCTGCATGCTACAACAAACTGAAAAAACTTGGAAAGATATCCTTTGGATAGCCGAATATGCCTACAATAACTCTGTCCACTCGGGAACTGGGAAGACCCCGTTTTTTCTTTTATACGGTAGTCACCCTCAAACCTCGGAGTTGGATCCACTCCAAGATCTTGGAACACCAGCAGTAGACCACCTGCATTCTACAATCACCCAAGCCTTTAAGGAAGCCGTTTCTCACCTTCAAAGGGCTAAAGAACAATACAAGAAAGGAGCAGACCAACATCGGAAGGAAGCCCCCCAATATCAAGTAGGAGATCAAGTCTGGTTATCCACCAAATATCTACCTCTAAAAGGACCACGCACATTCAACCCAAGATACCTTGGTCCCTATTCCATCACTACCATAGTAAATCCAGTAGCGGTCAAGTTGGACTTGCCCCCTCACATGAAGATACATCCGGTCTTCCACGTCTCTCTATTAAAACCCGTGCAACCTCAAACCTGACTAACTAAATCTCCAAAACCTATTCTAGTTGATGGAGAACTCGAGTTTGAAGTCAAAAGCATCCTGGATTCCAAGATCTCCAAATCTAAACTATTTTACCTGATTGACTGGAAAGGCTACGGTCCCCAAGAAAGATCCTGGGAACCTGCAGAATATGTCCACGCCCCTCGTCTAATCAAAAGATTTCATCGAACATTTCCTAACAAGCCCAAACCCCCGGAGAAGCCCGGTTTGGGAGGGGCCTTGAGGGGGGGTGCTGTCATGATCTCTGCTTCCAAAAGATCAGGACTTGCCCGACTCCCTTGGAAGCAGACCCATAACCCCGGTTCCGAGTGCCAGCCAGTCCCAATTGGGACCTTTTGGACCCTATCCTGGCGCCAGTGGCACCAGGCTCATAAAGATGCCCAGTCCCAGCGCTGGAAGCGCCGGGCTCATAATGCTTGGGTGGACTTACCTGCAGCAGACCATGCTGCTTACTTACCTGCCAGTTGAGCCCCTGATCCTCTTCTGTTTGGGACTACTTTTCCTGTTGGGTGGGGCAGGAGCCACTCCCTAGGTTCAGAACACTGGAACTCTTCTGGAAAGCAGGAACTCTTTTCTTACCTAGGCGAGGCTGTGGAAGGAGACACCTAAGCACTACAGGAGGCTATTTAAACCACACCCGATGGATGAATCTTGCTTTGCGTTATTCTGCATTCTCTGCAGCAGAACGCTCATTGTGTCTTCTGCTTCTGATCCTGGGCCTAATGGAACAAAGGCTTACCATCTTGGAATCCAGTCTTCAGCAGCACCTGTAAAGACAAAGAAAGAACAGGTTAGCACTACGGTCTTCAGTGGCAGCGCATCTCTTACCTGGTCCATCGGCTGTCACCAACGCCTCGCGCTGCATTCCGGCATCTGAAAGACAAAGGCTTACCTACTCTTCGCATGCTCCGGAGGTCTTCGCACTGCATTCCGGCATCTGAAAGACAAAAGCTTACCAGCTCATCGCACGCTCCGGAGGCCTTCGGCGCTGCATCCTGCATCTGAAAGACAAAAGAAGGTGCGTTTAAAGACATTGGGCAACTTTATTACTCACGTGCCCTTACTCCTTCCCACGCCGAATCCAGTGGGTATTCCAGCACCCTTCAGCTTCTCTAAAGCTCCGAACTTGTACCTGCAAGATAAAAGGGACAGTTAGTGCGCATCGTGAAGCAGGCTACAAGCGCTTACTTACGTGCTTCCAGGCGCTTCTATTCCTCACGCGGGTTCGATCCTCAACTCTCATCAGCCCGCCATCCGCCATCGCCGGAACCCTGCAAAACAAGAGATATCATTACAAAAGACTTTTAAGACATTTGAAGTGCCCAGAACTTACCGTTCGTGCAGTTAACGACGGACAGCAGTCCTCTGAGGTCAAGAGGCCTGCACCCTTATCCAGTGAAGAAACTGGTTACGGCACCCTGCCCCGAGGCAGATGGAGAGCTCGGCGTTCACTTACCTAAGGTGAGGGCGTTAACCTTTGGGGTTCTACAGGAGAAGAGAAAGGGAAGAGGAGAGAGGCACCCAATAACCCCAGTTCATTAATCCCATATTTTCTATCTGCAGACATCTTACTCTTCGAGTCAGACATACAGTGCACAGAGGTCCAGCCCAAAGAGCCAACCGTGTGTTACACATCACCTTTGAAGATACGGCATTCACCCAGTCAAGACCGGCGCCTCTGCGGGAATCAGGTGAGCGTTACACCCGTCCTCTGCTCCACTTCGGTAATTCTGGCCCAGTGTTGGTCAAGCTTAGCCCTTAATGAAGCCACATTCGCATTGATGTCATCCAGCTTTTCATGAAAGGCTGCAAAGTTTTTGGCCATGGATTCCATCATTGCGGCCAAGTCCGGTTGCGGGGGGTCCGGTAGGAGGTCACCTTCTTCCTGAGCTGCAGCAGACAACACCTGGTCTCCCTTAGGCGTCGCCTTGGCAAACTTGTCCATGGCACCCACCTTGCCAGCGCCACGCTCTCTGTTGGACATTGCTACGGATGGGAACCGCAACTGACTCGGTGAGGTAGGTGTTGGAGGAGGTCGGGGCCTTGCAGCGCGAAAGATAGGAGGTCAGTGGTGGCTTCCTGTTAGAGGGGGGTAGCATGTGACACAACGTTGATGAAGAAGCAGCAGCGGCCAGCACCTAGCCCGGCGGCCCGTACAGTACCGAGCCCCACGGAGGTCTCGCCACGTCCACAGCCGTCACAGAGGGAGCAGGCCGGGGGAAGGACCTGAAGGATCGGTATGAGCAGTGACACTTGGGTATGCCTGGTCCGCCAGGCGATGCGCCGTTAGTGAGGCAGGTAGAGTTCCTCCCTCGAGTAGTCGGGTGACCCTGTCCTCATCAGCGAGCATTGATAAAGAAGGCGCCTCACCTTTCTTTAGCACCCTGAGAGTTCCAGGTGTGTGGTGCGAGAGTGCCGGCACGCGAGTGTATGTAGCCGCCATGACGGCCAAGGAGTGACAGTTAATCTAGTTCCAACACGAAAGGCGCCGGCCTCGCAGATCCCGCGGGTAAAGAGTGTTAGGGGGAGGCAAAGTGGGCTTATATGCAGGCAGTCTCAGTGGGTATAGGCAGGTAGCGGGGAGGGAAGAGGCCTCAGTAGGATGAGGCAGGGTGAGAAGTCCCAGCTAGCAGCACCCACCTCACAGCCTTTTAGGGTGGCTAACCCGCGTGCTCCCTGCGCAGATCAGTACATGCAGATCGCAATGGTGCCTCCACCGGAATCCAGACCTGCTCCAAGCCCTGGAGGCCGCGGCATCCCCAGGTCGGCGCCTCCCTTTCCACATATGAGGGCCCCTCTTCATTGCAGTATCCCTCAGCCCAATGCAGGAGTTCACGGGGAGCAGAGTCAGCCGCGCCCCAGCGGGCCAGAGAGCCCAGTTCCAATCACTCAAGCGGCCGCGGGGGGACAGCTCCGCGATCCGCGGCTGCTATAAATCTTCTGGCAAGTCCGTCAGTCAGGGAAATCCAGCCCACCCGCAAGCCCACAGACCGGCGAGAGAGTCAGCCGCGGCCCAAAGCACCGTTCAGGCGGCCCCCGATTTCACAGGCGGGGGGGCCGCGTACATGTGTACATGGGCGCAGGTGCTTCAGTCCGGCCCCCGCTCGCCGGAGCAGCCCTCCACCACGCACAGCTAGTCGCCCGCCGGCCAGGAGCAGCGGGGAGGCCGGGGGCACGTCCGCGGCCGAGGCGCCGGGTGTCCCAGGCTCGCCCCCAGCCGGCGCAATCAAGGAGGGCGCTCACATGAAGTGGAGCGCTGCAGGCAGAGGGAAGGTGGCAGCGCCCGGGACACCAGCACTGCAGCGCCTCCGGGCGGGGAAGCACCCGCAGCGAGAGCGTTCTCGCAGGAAGGCAGGGCGCCCAGGCCCAGGTGTCCAATCTCCGGGCTGCAGGTTGCGTTTTCACCCCAAATTTCAGCCACAGCAAGAGAAGAGCCCCAGCAGCAGAATCGCGGCACCAGCTTTGGGGAATGATGAGGATTAGCGCTGATGCAGCGGAGAATCTGGTGGGCGAGAACGGAGCTCCCAGACTAGGCAGCCATCTTCCTTGGCTGCTCAACAGCGCCCCCCCCCCCCAAGGGTGATTTCTTATCCTGCTTTTAGGGACCAGCCCAAGCTCTGCTTAGTCAGATGCCTGAAGACTTACAAAGAGGTTACGGCTCTTCTTACAGCCTCTCCTAATGGGCAACTATTGATAGCCTTGTGCAAACTTCATAAAGCAGTTTCCGCTCCAACCCTAGTACGCTGGGTGCGGTGGACTTTAACCCAAGCAGGAATAGATACCTTGCACTTCGGAGCTCACTCTGTGAGTGGAGCCATGGCTTCCAAGGCCTTCCAGGTCGGAATCCGACTGGAAGATATCATGAGAATGGCAGACTGGGCAAGTGAATCTGTATTTAAGCAATTCTACCTGAAACCGGTAGAACAGCCGGCATCCATTGTGGTAAGTAAGCTTTAAACAAGCATAATGAGAGCCTCCAGTCTTGACATAGAATAAAGATTTTCAATTATTACTTACTAGAAAGTCTTAATTCTATTAAAGACACAGAGGCGAGCATTATGTAATATACATGAACTAACTTGAATTCTCTATCTCTCTCTTGACAGCGTCAACAGACAAATCCGCCTAATCCACGGCACATTTCTTCCTTCTGCTATGAGATGGCTTCAGTTTCAATTCTTCTATCGGACAAGTTCGCAGCTTTGAAAGAGGAAGTGGCATCATATTCAAGACTGTTTGTGTGGGGACTTAGGCACTCATTGGAGGATCCAGGTCACATATTGGTGGCCTCGTGTTGAACTTTCCACAGGCCTCCTAGGAAATAAAGTTTTATGCTGTTTCAGGACTTGAGGGACATAGTATGATGTTTTCTTGTTCGTTTTTTATTGTTACATATTTTCTGTGCACCTTTTCTACATACATATGATCGATGGCACTCAGGTGCACTGAGAAAAATATCTTGCTGCTGAGCTTTCTTTAAATATTTAAATAAAGAGAAGCATAATGCTTGCCTCCGTGTCTTTAATAGAATTAAGACTTTCTAGTAAGTTATTATTGAAAATCTTTATTGTCAGCAATGGGTCAGATCACACAATCTCAGGTATGGTGGGGAGTAGATGGTGTATGGACCTAGGCATTAGGGAGGAGTCATTCATTGAAGAGGAGGGTCTTGAGCCCCTTCCTGAACTGTAGAAGTGAGGGGCAAGTCAGATGCTAATGGGGAGGAGGTTTCAGAGTCTTGAGGCCTAAACAGACAAGGCCTGTCTTCTGTTTTTTTCCTTCCTGCATCAGCAGAGTTCCAGTCTGCACATGTGCTTACTTGTGGTGGCTTATAGGCCTCCGGAGATGCAGAGTTTCTCAGTGAGGTCGCTTGAGGACGTCAGGGTGACAGCCTTGTAGATGATGCAGTAGGATTTGAAGATGATCCAGGCTTGCATATGTTGCAATGGTACTACATGGCCATAAAATGGTAAGAGTACTGGTAATATTTTCAGGGTAATTCATAGAATTCAGCGCAGAAGCAGCGCACGCGAGCAGCGCAGAGAGGGAGCGTGCGCCAGCCGTGTGCGCTAAACAGCAGTCTGGTGCACCGCGTATTCATGGATTTCCCAAGCCATTTGGAGCAGCGCCAGTTACGCCCCCAAGAACGCCCCTTGCGCAAGGAAAAGCCATAGAAATCCCCAATACGGCGCAAAGGGCTGCGCTAACCCTGGACCAGCTCACAGGGCCACTACACTGTAATCGCGTGACAAATTAAGCGTACCCCACTCACGGCACCCAAAACACGTGAAAATGTACTCGCGCACCCCCTTGAATACGGGTAACCCACTCGCGGGAGCCAAAACGCATGGAAATCTCCCTGCATTACCCCCTTCCATACGCGTACCCCGCTCGTGGCTGCCAAAATGTGTGGAAAACACGTACCCAGGCCAATCGCGTGTGAAAAACCAGGCACACCCCTCCAAATACGTGTACCCCGCTTGCGTCAGGTAAATAGCGTGGAAAAAGTCCCCCCTGCGGTGTGTGCTGCCTGCGGGGCATGGGGAGGGTGGATGGGCTGCCTGCGCGTATTTTGGGGGTGCGAGTGAATTTTCACACGCGATTGTCATGGGTATGTGTATTTCGGGGTTACGTGTGGATTTTCACATGCGATTGCCCTGGGTACGTGTATTTCGGGGGTGCATGGGGATTTTCACATGTGATTGGCCTGGGTACGTGTATTTCGGGGGTGCATGGGGATTTTCACACACACGTGGGCTACAGGGGTCGCGTATTTCTTTTTCTTGATTTTTTGGGGTGCCTGAGCGTTGCGTGACACCTCATTTCTCCTAGGAGGCCACAGAATGGGACATTCATCGTAGCTGTATGTACGTGTTTGTTGTTTGCGTACACTTTTATGCTGTGCTGGGCCGCTTACACCTGCTTCCGGCTGGCGTACGTGCTCATGGATTAGCGCGTCTTTTTTGGCATATGGGTTTCCCCTGTTCGATTCCATGAATACGTGTTGTTAGTGTGCGTGTGGGCGTTGAGAGCATTTACCTCTGGTACTTCCCCCGTAACGCCCACATTTGTACGCGTTGTTCCCCATTCCGCATGTTACGTGTTCTGCCCACTTTTCTTGTGTGCGCTACACATTATGCGCTTTCGCTGTGCACGTCGTGCACAGTGTTTAGTGACGTGTGCGCCTGTGTGCGCCACCCACGGATTTGACGCACATCCCAGGATTTACACGCGCAGTGCATTCCATGAATCGAAGAACGGCTGCGTGCGCGGCTTTAGCAAGCGTGCGCTGCGATTTTCACACTTGCGCTCCCCTTTTCGGCGCACATTTATTCCATGAATTACCCTGTTTATGTTTTCCTTTGAGTACTGAGGATACAGCTTGTCTGACCAGGGTAGAACTGCAGCCATGATTACTGACATGAAGGGGCTTAGCCAAAATAAGCCACAATTGTTTGGCATAGATCGTATGATACCATCAGGTGATGCGTTTGTAACACAAATCCCTGTTTGATGTGTGGCCATTGTGAGGGGTCAGTAATGCAAGGTGGAGAACTACTTGCAAGACATTTTATTAAAGTAAACATTTGCAAATAAAGCCGGGCTTGCCCTACTCTACCAAGGAATGCTCTACCTAGTCTAAAGGCTAAGGGAACAATCTCCAGTATGGGTAAACTGTCCCTCACTCTAAACAACAAACATTCAAAGTAAGTGATAAAGCAACACAAGATAATAAACAATAATTGAATAATATTTGGATGACCTTCACCTGTCCTGGGTTGAATCATTTTCCAAGGTTTTAAAGTCAGCTCAAAAATGTTCAAAGAAAAAGAAAAGCCTTGAACCAGTTCTTATCAGTTCCAAGTTGTCGTAAATCTCCCCCCGTCTCACCTGGGATCGCTTCTTGCTCTGTTCGGCGTGAGGATTCCTCTTGTGGACGGATCGGGTCTTGTATAGACTCGCTTGAGTCTCGTCCGGCTGCAGAGCGCGTTCAGAGTTCCGGGAAGGCCACTGTTCCAGGATGTCCAGGAAAGTAGGTAGCGGTCGCTAAGAATGGGGATTCCAGGAATCGAATAGAGGGTAAGGGAGAAGGAAGGAGGAAGGAAACCAGGATCTTGGATAGAAGATTCGCCGAATCGCACACACACACGTCTAGCATTGAGACGCGCGGGGCCGCGGGGCGTGGCCAATTTATAGGACGTGCCGTGTGCGACGTGAAAGCTGGTGTGAGGCAAGTCGCTTGTTGCGGCCATGTTGGGAGTAACAAGGAATACAAGCCCCGGCGCGATAAGGACCAGGAGGTCCAGAAGGGGCAAGTTCTATGGTTCATGACAGCATGCCTCCTCCGAAGACCTGTTCCACCAGGTTTGCCCGGGTGAATGAGATGGAATCTTCTAAGCAGTCAATCGGTATTTAAGTTAGAAACTGGTTCCCAGGTTCTCTCACTAGGAGGATATCCTTTCCATTCAACCAGGTATTGAAGTCGACCCCATTTATACCTGGAATCGCATATTCGGGACACTTCATATTCGAGCTGATCATTCACAACAACAGGACTGGGTCTGCACGATTTTCGGGAGGATTGGAAGTAAGGTTTCAATAGGGAGGTGTGAAAGACTGGGTGTATTTTCTTCCAGGAATCGGGTAGCTTGAGTCGGAATGAGACTGGATTGATGACTTCCTTTATGGAAAATGGTCCATAGTACCGAGGAGCCAATTTGTTTGGCCGTAGATGTCAGGGTAATAGTTTTGAGGACAACCAGACTTGATCACCAACAGAATAAGAGGGCGCTGGTCTTCTCTTGGAATCCGCATAGAGCTTAGTGCGTGTTTGGGCCTCTTTCAATTGTTCCTTGGCTTCCTTGTGAATGTTGATGAGAGTCTGTATCCAAGAGTCGAGAGTAGGTACTGGAGTGGGATGTGGAAGAACAGAAGGTAAAATGGACGGGTGAAAACCTTGACTGCAATAGAAAGGGCTGACCTTGAGTGCTGAATGGTCGGAATTGTAGGCAAACTCGGCCAGGGGTATGAGGAGAGACCAGTCATCCTGAACCTTGGTGGCAAAACAACAAAGGTATTGCTGCAGTGCTTGATTTACACGTTCCGTGGCTCCGTTGGTTTGTGGCTGATAACCTGATGAGAGAGCGCATTGGATCCCTAGAATACGACAGAGATGTTTCCAGAATTGTGAGACATATTGAGGTCCTCAGTCCGATATGATCTTGGAAGGAAGTCCATGGAGGCGGAAAATATGTTCCAGGAAGATTCCAGCAAGTTCTGATGAGGATGGTAGTTTATACAAAGGTGTGAAATGAGCCATATGGGTGAACAAGTCTATGGTTACCATGATGGTCGTGTACCCTCGGGAAGGTGGTAACTCCACAATGAAGTCTGTAGCAATAAACTCCCATGGTCTTGTTGGCAGCGATGGTTGCAGTAGAAGACCCGCCGGTCTCTTGTTATCATGTTTGTTTTGACTGCAGACCGTACAAGCCTTGACGTACTGTTGTACGTCAGTCTTCATTTGAGGCCACCAAAATTGTCTTTGTATAAGACGGAGGGTGTTAGTTATACCACGATGACCGGAGTGAGGGGTATCATGGCAGAGGTTTATTACCTTGTGTTGTAATTTCTGCGTAGGAATGACCAGTGCATTGTCCTTGAATAGATATTCTTCCTTGACTCTTAGATTCCATGGGTTCTTCCTTGAAAGTTCCTTCCAGAGGTCAGAGGACTGGGTTTGCGCTCAGATTTCTTCCAGGAGGTTGATTGCTTGAGGTACAAAGATAGTTTGGGGAAACATCTTAGGATAGGCCTTGTCCTCAGTGGCTGCGTAGTCTGGACGTCAAGATAAGGCATCAGCAATCATGTTTTGTGATCCGGGAACGTGAGTGATTTGGAACTGGTATTGGGCAAAGAAGTAGGCCCAACGGGCCTGACGACTGTTCCTGCAATCCAAAGACTGTAGGATTTGGAGATTCCGGTGATCTGTGCGGACCTGAACTGGATATCTAGCACCCAGAAGAAGGTGTCGCCATTCAGTGAAGGCTTGGCGGATGGCCAAGAGTTCCTTTTCCAGGACGGAATAGTGAGTCTCACTGGGGGGCAGGGTTCATGAAAGGTAAGCAATGGGGTGTTCCAGTCCATCCTCAAGTTCCTGTTTCAAGACCGCCCCTATGGCGTAGTTAGAGGCATCCGTTTCCACTAGAAATGGGCGATTTGTGTCGGGCTGGGTCAGGATGGGGGCTTGTGTGAACTCTGTCCTCAATCGTTGGAATGCTTTATCTTGCGATGTAGACCAGATAAAGGGGGTGTCCTTCTTCAATAGAGCTACGATCGGCTGAACAATCTCGGAAAAGGTAGAAATAAACTTCCGGTAGAAGTTGGCGAGACCCAGGAAGGATTGCACCTGTTTCACAGAAGTGGGAGCGGGCCAAGCCAGTATGGCCTTTACCTTTGAAGGATCAATACTAATTCCTTCTGGGCTAAGGATGAATCCTAGGTAGTGAACAGAAGAGTAACGTGGAACAAGCATTTTTCGGGTTTGGCTAACAGTTTGTTTTCACAAAGTCGTTGTTGTACTGCCTTTACGTGTTCTTCATGTTTTAGAGGATCTTTGGAAAAAATCAATATGTCATCCAGACAGACAATGACGAAGAGGAACAACATATCAGAGAACACCCTGTCCATAAAACGCTGAAAGACTGCGGGAGCATTGGCTAGTCCAAAAGGCATGACTAGGTATTCAAAGTGACCAAAGGGTGTTCTAAAGGCTGTCTTCCATTCGTCCCCTTCCCGGATTCGAATTAAATGGTAGGCACCCCGAAGATCCAGCTTCGTGAAAATTACGGCTCCTCTCACAGCTTCCAGGATATCCGAAATCAGGGGCAGTGGGTATCGATCTTTGAGGGTGCATTGGTTTAAGCCTCGATAGTCGAGGCAAGGTCTGAGTTCCTTGGTATCTTTCTTGGGAACGAAGAACAACGAAGCGCCCGCTGGAGATTTCGAGGGTCTTATGGTGCTGTTTTCAAGATTGGTGTCGAGGTATTCCCGAAGGGGCTTTTTCTCAGGTTCGGAAAGGATGAACATTCGGCCGAAGGGAATTACAGCTGAGGGATCTGTATCTATGGCACAGTCTTCAGGCCTGTGAGGGGGTAATGCTTAGACTATGGCGGTAGAAAATACATCAGTAAACTCCTGATAGGACTCTGGAGCTTGTATGATATTGGAAACCATGAGCGGTGTTTCTTGGTCTCTTGGAGGTTCTTCAGGAGTTATCGAGGAGGGGTCCAGGGATAGACAGTGGGACATACAGAACTCTGAGCCCAGGAATAATGATCCTGCTGTCCAATTGATATACGGATTGTGCTTTTGTAACCAGGGCATACCCAAAACCATGGGGCAATGGGCTGACTTAATGATGTCGAATGTAATCCGCTCTTGATGATGATTTATGGAAAGTTGGATCTCTTTAGTCTGCAGGCTTATGGGTCCTGAATAGAGGGGTCTTCCGTCAGTTGCTTCCACCGGCTGCATGGTGTTCCGTGTCTCGTATGGAATATGATGACTAACAACCCAGTCTTGATCAATGAAAATTCCCATAGCTCCGCAGTCCACCAAGGCCAGAATGGGATAGGTCTTGTCTTTGGAGGGTGAGAGGAAGGCCTGTAGTATCACCAAACTATTTTGTCCAGGAGAGTTCAAGGATGGAATTGATGTGGAGCAAACATCTCTCTCCCGACACATCGCTCCATCTAGGATCGGGAGCTGGCGTTTCCCGAACGCCGTGGAGGGGCTAGAGGGCATTCTCTGACAAGATGTTTATCCGAGGCACAATACATGCACAGACCTGTGTGGATCCTTCTCATCCTTTCTTGAGGGGAAATAGGACCACGGAAGGCTCCGATTTGCAGGGGTTCCGGATCAGTGTCAGGGGTTGGGTCAGCATTGGTTTTAACAGAGTCACAAGGGAATTCTTTTGAAAAGGTGTCTTGGTCTTTCTCTTTTCAGCCTTTCTTTCCTGGATTCGAAAGTCTATCTGCAGGGCTAGGTCCATAAGAGCCTGGAAGGAACTAGGACGAGCCACCCGGGCTAATTCATCCTTAATGTCCTCGTTTAGACCCCTGCAAAATAGAGTGAAACTTGCTTCAGAGGACCAATCTGCTTCCTTGACCAGTTGTTTGAATCTAGTAACGTATGTTAGCATATCCTGGGTACCCTGTCGGAAATCAAGTAAGCGTTCTTGAGGACTAAAAACCTGTTCTGTACGGTCGTACATAGTCTTGAGTGCCTGAATGAATCCATCACAATCATCCAGGAGGGCATCCCCTGAGTTAACTAAGGGTGTAGCCCAGGTTAACGCGTTCCCTGTGAGGTGCGAGATAATGAAGCCCACCTTCACCCTAGAAGTTGAAAAATAATAGGGCTTAAAGGTAAAATGCACCAAGCAGGAATCCAGGAATCCACGTAAGGATTTTGCCGATCCATCATATTTGTCCACCACTCCACCAAGTAACACACTGTCCTTGTTAGCGGGGTCGCGAGACAAAACTAGCTGCTTTATCGCAGCATTCTCAGCCTTTAAGTTCTGTACTTCAGTTGTGAGCTCTTGCATGCCACGCATAAGGTCCTGGACTGCTTTCTCCATGGCAGTGTCAGTGTCGGTCGTTTGGCGTCTCAAACCGTCGTAAATCTCCCCGTCTCACCTGGGATCGCTTCTTGCTCTGTTCCGCGGGAGGATTCCTCTTGTGGACGGATCGGGTCTTGTATAGACTCGCTCGAGTCTCGTCCGGCTGCAGAGCGCGTTCAGAGATCCGGGAAGGCCGCTGTTCCAGGATGTCCAGGAAAGTAGTTAGCGGTCGCTAAGAATGGGGATTCCAGGAATCGAATAGAGGGTAAGGGAGAAGGAAGGAGGAAGGAAACCAGGATCTTGGATAGAAGATTCACCGAATCGGCCACACACGTCAAGTCACTACCTAATGATAGCGTTGAGACGCGCGGGGCCGCGGGGGCGTTGCCAATTTTTATGACGTGCCGTGTGCGACGTGAAAGCTGGTGTGAGGCAAGTCGCTTGTTGCGGCCATGTTGGGAGTAACAAGGAATACAAGCCCGAGCGCGATAAGGACCAGGAGGTCCAGAAGGGGCAAGTTCTATGGGTCATGACACAAGTCAAAACAAAAACCCACTGGTAACAATTCTCTGGATTCATTGAAAAGAAACCCTTTCAAATCCAGCATAGAAAATAGCACCAATGGTAATCCTGTTTATCTTCTGTTCAGGATTCTCTGTCAAAGTTAAAAGGGAATAGTTTACTTTTATGACTTCTCCAGCTACAACTTCACAATGGGGTAGAACCTCTGTCGTGCATTTGGTACATTTGTCAGGATGCTTCTCTTTGGGTTGCTGCTTCCTTTTAACAGCCACTCATCTACTGTTATTGCTATGAGAACAGTCCCCCTTGTCCCACAGTATGCTACTACTTCAAACTACTCTAATGTGACATCCACTGACAACTTTGTATACCACCACAAACATGAGCAGAAGTAGATTTTCACCAGAGTCTAAAACACAAATGTTTTCAGCAATCGATGAACAGCGAGGTGGTCCATGGTCTCATGCAAGGTGAGAGGGAGAGCATTCCATGCCTTAGCAGCAGCCACCGAGAAGGCACACCTGCCTGTCCGAATCAATCTGAACCGAGGAACCACAACAAGAGAGGCGGACTGTGAACCGAGACACCGGGTCGCAGTATAATGAGGAAATTTAGCTTGAATGTATTCTGCCCCCTGGCCATAGAAGGCAAAGTGCACCATACACATGGATTTCAACAGGATCCAATTTTTCACCGGAAGCCAGTGGAGCTGTCTCAACAGCAGGGTCATATGGGTGCCAAAAGGAGGATGAAGAATGGCCCTGGCAGCAGCATTCTGCAACAACTGGAGCCAATTTATCAAATAGCGTGGCTGAGCTAGATAGAGCGAGTTGCAGTAATGTAGACCACTCATAACAAGCGCAGAAACCACAGGTGGCTGAAAGTTTGCGGGAATGAAGGGGAGAACTTTCCTAAGTATGTAGAGTTTGAAATGGCCAGTCTTGAATACCGCTGGAACCTGTTTCATCCATGGCAAGGGAGGAAGAAATCTTGACCTCCAGATTCCTGACTGATGAGACCGGTATAGGAAGGGGACCAAAAGATGCAGGCCAGCAGTTTATAGTCCAGAAGAGAAGAGAAGAGGAGAGGTGGTACCAACAACCAGCACCTCGCTCCTTCTGCCGTTTAATTTCAGCCAGTTAGCCGTCATCCACGCCCCCACATCTTCGAGATACTTCCTAAGCCTACTGGCCATATCAGACCGATTCAGGTCTAAGCAGACCAAGATTTGTGTGTCGCTGCGTAGGAATAATATTGAAAGCCCTCGGACTGGATAAGAAACAAAAGAGGCCTGATATAAAGTTTAAACAAAATTGGGGACAGGGCAGATCCCTGCAGGACACCACAGGAAAGTAGAACCAGGCTAGAGCGAAAGGGAGGAAGAGAAACCGACTGGGAGCGATCGGCCAGAAAGGCATGAACATGTGCTGCGTCAAGGTGTGTTTGGCATGATTGTGTTTGTGGTGTAGATGATCTGCATCCATGTATGGTTGCAGTGATGTGCCGATGTGTTTATTGATTTTTGTTTGGATATGATTTCATTCCACAGGTTCCTGTGTGTTTACAGAGTTCAACATTGTTTTCATTTCAAGTCCACTGTAGTTCATGTGTACCCTTTACAAATGCTTGGGAATATGTATGTGCACACACTCTATTCACTGTACAGTTTATTTGGCATTGTGGTTGCTGCATTGGATAGTGGGATCAGTTTGGATGGGTGGCCTGGTCACGTCACTTGCACATTAGTTTGTCATTGCTTTGCACTCTCATTTCATGCAACACACACACCAGCATGTGCAGTCACGCACTTTCTTCTCTCATGTGTTGCTCCACCTCTACCACTGGAATGCAGTTGTGAGCGATGTTTTGTTTTTTCGGTGTGGCAGCACACTTTTCCTGTATCAGTGACTCATGCACTCTCTGACTGGTCTCCCATCACCCATGCATGGGCATGTCATGTTATTGTTCCCTGACAGGGATTTTGCCACCCGTTCCAACCAGGTCACTGATGCTCTGGCTGTGACATGCCTGGCCATTGTTTGAGGATCTGCCAAATTGTTTAGTAGGTTTACTTCTGTCATGGGCACACGTTTAGCTGGTGTGCTTTGATTCCTTGGCAATGTGCCATGGACAACATGCCACTTGGCATTGCATTCACTTGTCACATGTGTATGGGGTGGGCAAATTAAGGTCTGGCAGGGTATGTCAGCAGATGCTCCAGTCCTTGATGGATCGACGGTGCTTCCTGTTGATCGTGTTTGCAGCGGACATGATAGTGGTCCACTTCATGGTGCTGGCAGATCACGGAGGTTCAGGTGAGCTGCAGACATGCATTGCACTGGTATTGTGGGAGACTGTCGGGACTGCCTGGGGTGATGTCGGAAGTGAGGGGGCTGGTGTCCAGACCGGAGGGGGCTGCTTGGAGTTATGTTGGGGCTGAGGGGGGCTGGTGGATGGTGGCCAGATTGTAGGGGGCTGGTGGATGGTGTCCAGACTAGTGGGGGCTGCCTGGAGGTGGTGTCACACGTGAGGGAGGTGTGGGAAGGGGAGTGTACTGTCAGGGGGCTGCCTGGGGTGATGTTGGAGGTGAGGGGGCTGGTGGGTGGTGTCCAGACTGGTGGGGGCTGCCTGGGTGGTGTTGGAGGTGAGGGGGGATACTGTGTGGTGTCTGGCCTAGAGTGGTTGATGTGCATTAGGGGTGTATGCCGGCAGAATGGGTGCCTAGGGTGTAGGGTGGTGGACTCATGTTTTCGTAAGGTTTGTAGCCTCCACTTACGAGTGAGGGCCGCATTTTCACTGGGGTGCAGCCTGGGCTTGTGACAGAGGGCCTGCGTTTTCGTAGGGGTGCAGCCTGGGCTTGCGAGGTGAGGTGCGCAATTTCGCTGGGGTGCTGCCTCCACTTACGAGCGAGGGCGTGCGTTCTTGCAGGGGTGCATCCTGGGCTTGCGAAGGAGGGCCCATGTTTTGCTAGGGGTGCAGCCTGGGCTTGAGAGGTGAGGCACACGATTTTGCTGGGGTGCTGCCTCCACTTACGAGAGAGGGTGTGCATTTTCGCACCGGTGTAGCCTGTGCTTGCGAGGTGAGGCATGTCATTTTGCTGGGGTACTGCCTCCACTTACAAAGGAGGGCATGAGTACTCGCAGTGGTGAAGCCTGGGCTTGCGTGGGAGGGCCCAAGTTTTCGCAGGGGTGCAGCCTGCGCTTGCGAGGTGAGGCACGCAATTTTGCTGGGGTGCTGCCTCCACTTACGACGGAGGGTGCGTGTTCTCACAGGGGTGCAGTCTGGGCTTGCGAGGTGAGGCACATGATCTTGCTGGGGTGCTGCCTACACTTACAAGGCAGGGCGTGCGTTCTCACAAGGGGGCAGTCTGGGCCTGCGAGGGAGGGCCCGCATTTTCACAGGGGTGCAGCCTGGGCTTTCGAGGTGAGGCACGCGATTTCGCTGGGGTACTACCTTCACTTACAAGGGAGGGAGGGCATTCTCGCAAGGGTGCAGCCTGGGATTTGTGAGGTGAGATGCGCGATTTCCCTGCGGTGCTGCCTCCACTTACGAGGAAGGCCCGTGTTCTCGCAGGGGTGCAGACTGGGCTTGCAAGGTGAATCACGTGATTTTGCTGGGGTGCTACCTTCACTTACAAGGGAGGGAGGGCGTTCTCGCAGGGGGGCAGCCTGGGCTTGCGAGGTGAGGCGCATGATTTTGCTGGGGTGTTTCCACCACTTACGAGGGAGGCTTGCGTTTTCGCAGGGGTGCAGTCTGGACTTGCGAGGGAGGGTGCGCATTCTCGCAGGGGTACTGGATGGTGGGTTGGGTGGAAGCGGAGGGTATCGCCTGGTTTGGGATTTTGCTTGCTCTTTGGTGTGTGTGGGGGCGTGTTGTGGGCATTCCTCGTGCAGCATGATTTTGCTTGCGTGACGGCTTGAAATGCACTTTTGGATCCATGAATACGCGGGGCACAGATTTTAGTTTCTGCGCCGTGGCTCACGCAGGGTCGTTCTCGAAGCGCATGACTTGCGGGAAAAATTTGCTGATTTCCATGAATTGGGCCCTACATATTTTTGACATTAAACAGTTTGGGAGGGAGCCATGGGCAGGTGCCAGAGTAGAGAGAATCAGATGGCGAACATTAAATTCTGGGTTTATCGGAAAGGCTTTCAAGAAGCGAGCAATAGGAATGGGATGAGTAGGAGCATGGAGCCCCTATGAAGTGTAGTATTTTTAGTTCCTTGTTTTTCCTGCCATTGTCCATGTAAAAGTGTAGTTTTTCTTAGATTTCAGTGTGAGTACCCTTCACTCTTTTCACGAACCGCATATGGAAAGCAGAGTCTGCATAGATGTCAGAGTCGGAAAGGCACAATAGAAAGTGTGTTGTTTGCAGAATATTTTATGTATTCGCTCTGTGGGCCACACACTTACTTATTTAGAGATTTGGAGCTCCATGACATAGCAAGATGCCCATAAGCAATTCCCCATCGAAGGTATGTTTGATATGACTAAACTTGTATATTTAAGACAAGCGATCATACATTAAAAAGGAAATAGCTCCGGAGAGATGGAAAAAATGCGTAGATTGGTTTTTGGGGAAGCTTATAAATGGTCTGGTGAGTCACAAATGAGGAATGAGAAGTTTAAGGGGCACAAATGTAAAATTAAGAAATAACGTGCAGCAATTAAAAAATAAACAGAGGAATGACAAAAACTATTACAAGAAAGGGGGCAGAAAGGTGGGAGGAGAAGATATCTCTAGTAATGCAAATGCTAGTCCAGCAGCAATGCAATCACTGTCAGGAGAACACAATCCCAAGAAGCAAAGCAGCAAGCTCAACCCCAGGCCACGTCCAAACCAATCATTCACTCACCAGCCCCCACCAGAGTATTGCCCTAGCGACCAAGCAAGCGATCCAGGCTTGTCTATTAGTGTATGGCTTACCTGGCTCTCATATACAGGCCCTTTTGTGGCAGCTCCCAGGGGTTGCTGTTGATGATACAAGTAACTTGGTAAGAGTACATGCTCGATGGACTCTAGAGGATCTTAGAACTTTGTCAACACACTTCTCAAATAGTAAGGAGTAACCAGAAAAGCTTGCAAAAGAATTCAGAGCCATGGTGCAGTGTTACAGACGTGTGGCAGCACTTGAAACAGGAGACTGGTTTACCTATGCAGGATACCGGTAGAAGAGGGAGAAATTTGAATACGAAGAAGAAAGGTGACATTATTATACAAACAATAATGCCTATAGATCAACAAAATTGGGATTAAAGTTGTACCTTGTCTGGTAGATACAGTAGTAAATCACTGCAATAAGATCTGAAGATTTAAAGATTTCCCAGCTGTGTCACTTTTTTCACCAAATGAAAAGCTGCTGCTATTTCTAATAACCCTAACATCTGTCACAGTGCCTCGGACTGTGACCTTAGGTCTGATTTAATGCCAGCATGTATTCTTATTGGCTGACCTACTATGGTAAATCAGTTAGAATAGAATTTATTAAGCAAATTGAGATGTACGGTTTACAGTATCCCATAGGTAGTGCTTTAGATATGCTTAATGAAAATAGAGATGCTGTTTTAACTATGTTACAAGCAGAAACCCCAAGGATGGTGCATGGAGTACAGATCTATTTGCACTATTATCTAATATACCTGACAAACTACGGTCTCAACATGTGAACAAAGTGGGTTTAATCCAACAAGTGGAGCATCTATGACTTCATGTTAATCCATCAACACACCTTCATCAGAAACTCCAATAGCCTTTGAAACATGCAGCAAAAAAGGGAATTGTAGTGGCAATAGAATCTTTGTTGAAACAAAGTTTCATTGTGCAGACTACTAGTCCATGCAATACACCAATTTTACAAGTAAAGCAACCGTGCAGGGACACAATTGTTTTTTGTAGAATTTGCAGACTACAAATTCAGTGGTCCTGACCATGTTTCATGTGGTACCAAATATGGCAACTTTTCTCTCTTTTATTCCGCATACTGCGACTCATGTTATTGTTGTTGATTTGTGCCCTGTTTTTTATTCTCAATTCGTATACAATGTGATAGTATTTACTCACCTGTACACATTCTAGCTTACAGAATACCAGCAATCCGTTTCCACACTGGTTCACTGAGAATACCAATTGTTTTCCTAGATCCTCAAAAAGAATCTGGATGACATTGTATTTCCAGGTGAGTCGGTCATGGGCCAGTACATGGATGACCTCTTAATTGCATCTCGTTCATATGAAGGTTGTAAGCAGGACAAACTGGTGCTTCTCATTCTGTTAGGTGAAAAAGGGCATAAAGCGCCTTGCCATAAATTACAATTATGCAAGCCCAAATGTTGGGGTGGTCGGTAAAGGTCCCAATGAGAAAGAGGGGTTCTCATTGGGTCCGCCTTATTGATGACTGGGGGAACGGCGATGTTGCGATTTAGCATGTATCTATGTCATGAACCAACGAACTCGCCCCTTCTGGGCCTCCTGGTCCCTGACACGTTGGGCCTTACACTCCATAATACTACCAACATGGCAGCAAGATCAGAACGCTGCTCGCCAGTCTTCATGTTCTACTCACCGTCCTCTATAAAGAAGCCACACCCCCGCAGCCCCGCGCGTCTCAACGCTGCTACTAGCTGTGATTGGACATGTGCTCCGAACCTTCTCTAGTGCTACTTGCTATCCCCTGTCCCCTGGATTCCCTTCTCCCGACTTCTTCCCTCTTTCCTAACTTCCCGGAATCCCTGTGTCGCTTCCGCTTGCCCCCCTACTCCTTCTTGAATATTGCCGGAGTTTCCCGTGATCCTGGACATCGAAGCTGAACGTAATCTGGAAGCCGAGGACGGCTGAGCGGGCTTATTTAAGTCCCGAACCATACGAAAGAAGACTCCACCTAAAGAGGACATCAGGCAACATAGACAGGTGAGAAGGGGGGAAACCTGTGACAGATTGAGACGCCACCAGACCGAAGTTGATACAGACATGGAGGCGGCCATCCAGGATCTTATGCGTGGCATGCAAGAACTATCGACCGAAGTACAGAACTTGAAAGCGGAGAACGCCGCGCTGAAACAATTGGTACTTTCACGTGACTCTGCCTCAAAGGACAGCGTGTTATTGGGCGGCATTGTTGACAAATATGACGGCTGTGCAAAAACCCTCCGAGGATTCCTGGATTCTTGTTTGGTCCACTTTACCTTTAAACCTTATTATTTTTCCACCCCCAGGGCTAAAGTGGGCTTTATTATTTCTCACCTCTCCGGGAATGCCTTGGCCTGGGCCACATCATTAGTTAACACCGGAGATTCCCTTTTGGATGATTATGATGGATTCATTCAAGCACTAAAGACTATGTTTGACCGCCCAGAACAGGTCTTTAGTGCTCAAGAGCGTTTTCTCGATTTCCAGCAAGGCTCTCAGGACATGCTCACCTACGTAACTCGATTCAAGCAATTGGCTAAAGAAGCGGGTTGGCCTTCTGAAGCTTGCTTCACCCTCTTTCGAAGAGGGCTAAATGAAAATGTTAAGGATGAATTAGCCAGAGTAGCACGTCCTAGTTCTTACCAGGCACTTATGGATCTTGCTCTACAGATTGACTTCCGCATCCAGGAAAGAAGGGCAGAGAAAAGGAAGACCAAGTCAACCATCCAAAAAAATCCTCTTGTGGGCCCTTCAAAATCCGAAGATTCTCCTGTTCCTACAAATGATCCCGAACCCATGCAGCTAGGGACCTTCCGTGGACCCATATCCCCCCAAGAAAGGCTGAGAAGGATACATACTGGCTTATGCATGTACTGTGCCTCGGACAAGCATTTAGTCAGAGAATGTCCCTTAGCCCCTCCACGGCGTTCGGGAAACGCAAGCTCCCGATCCTAGATGGAGCTCAGTTTCGGGAGAATGATGCAGGCTCCACATCTATACCATCCTTGAACTCTCCTGGACAAAACTCCCTACTAGTCTTACAGGCTTTTCTATTGTCATCCAAGAAGGAATCCTACCCCATTCTGGCACTAGTGGACTGTGGGGCCATGGGAATATTCATAGATCAGGAATGGGTCCTTAAACATCATATTCCTTACGAATCCCGCAACGTCCTGCAACCTGTAGAAGCAATTGATGGAAGACCTCTTTCTTCTGGACCCATATCCCTTCAGACTAAGGAAACTGAGCTTGCTATAAACCATCACCGAGAAAGGATAAAGTTTGACATCATAAAATCTGCCCATTACCCAATGGTATTGGGAATGCCCTGGCTACAAAAACAAAACCCATACATCAATTGGACAGCTGGTTCCCTGTTCCTAGGTTCCGAATTTTGCATGTCCCATTGTCTGCTCCAGGATCCTTCACCGACAACATCAGAAGAACGTTCAACAAATCAGCAAGATCCTCTTATGGTCTCCAACTTCATCCAGGTTCCTAAAACCTACCAGGAATATGCCGATGTGTTCTCTTCTGCTATTGTCCAAGCCCTACCACCCCATAGGCCTGAGGACTGTGCTATTGAAACCAAACCTTCAGCCGTGATTCCCTTTGGAAGGATGTTTATCCTGTCTGAACCAGAGAAAAAGGCCCTTCGTGAATACCTAGATATTAACATAAAAAAGAGGCACCGTACGCCCATCCAAGTCTCCGGCTGGAGCCTCATTATTTTTTGTTCCTAAAAAAGACACCAAGGAACTCAGACCTTGTCTTGATTCTCGAGGTCTTAATCAGTGCACCCTTAAGGATCGTTATCCATTACCCTTGATTTCAGATATCCTGGAAGCCGTAAGAGGAGCCGTAATATTCACCAAATTGGATCTCAGGGTTCTTATCACTTGATTCGTATTAGAGAAGGTGACGAATGGAAGACAGCCTTCAGAACACCCTTTGGTCATTACGAGTACTTGGTCATGCCCTTTGGACTCTCTAATGCTCCAGCAAACTTCCAACGCTTTATTGACCGGGTGTTTTCGAATATGCTGTTTCTTTTCGTCATCGTCTACTTGGACGATATTTTGATATTCTCTAAGGATCCTCTCAAGCATGAAGAACATGTTAAATCGGTGTTACAACTGCTACGTGAACACAAGCTTCTAGCAAAACCCGAGAAATACCTTTTTCATGTTTCCACTGTTCACTATCTAGGATTTGTCCTTAGCCCAGATGGCATAGACATGGATCAATCCAAGGTTAAGGCCAAACTATCGTGGCCAACTCCGACCTCTGTAAAACAGATCCAATCTTTCCTGGGCTTGGCCAATTTCTATCGGAAGTTTATACCATCCTTCTCCGAGATTGTTCAACCGATCATCTCCTTGTTGAAGAAAGATACTCCCTATCATTGGACCCCAGCCCAGGAGAAGGCCTTCCAACGCCTGAAAACAGAATTTACACAAGCCCCCATCCTGGTTCAACCTGATATAAATCGACCATTCCTGGTGGAAACAGATGCCTCTAAGTATGCCATCGGAGCAGTTCTGAAACAGGAACTCGATGACGGGCTAGAACATCCTATTGCCTATCTTTCACGGACTTTGCCCTCCAGTGAAACTCATTACTCAGTCTTAGAAAAGGAACTTCTAGCCATCCGTCAAGCCTTCACCGAGTGGCGTCATTTACTTCTAGGAGCTAAACATCCTGTCCAGGTCCGACGGACCATCAAAATCTCTAAGTGTTACAGGCCCTGGAATGCAGGAACAGCCGTCAGGCCTGTTGGGCGTTCTTCTTTGCCCAATACCAGTTCCAGATTCACCATGTTCCGGGAACACAAAACGTAATTGCTGATGCCTTGTCTCGGCGCCCTGACTATGAACCTCCTGATGACCGAACATTTCCCAAGATGTTTCCCAACACAATAATTGTAGCCCAGGCGACCAGCCTCCTTGATGAAGTCTGCATTCAGACTCAATCCTCGGAACTCTGGAAAGATATCTCGGACAAGAACCAGAAACTGAAAATCCAAAATGGATACTTGTTCAAGCACAATGCCTTGGTCATCCCAACACAAAAACTACAGCAAAGGATAATAAATCTCTGTCACGATACTCTTTACTCCGGGCATCGTGGTATTACCAATACCCTCTGATTAATACAAAGGCAATTTTGGTGGCCTGGAGTGAAAGCTGATGTACAAAGGTATATCCAGGCATGCTCTGTCTGTAATCAAAACAAACATGACAACAAGAGACCAGCGGGTCTATTGCAGCAACCTCCACTTCCAACAAGGCCTTGGGAATTCATAGCAACAGACTTCATTGTGGAATTACCACCTTCCAGGGGATATACAACCATCATGGTCACCATTGATTTGTTCACCCATGTGGCCCATTTTACACCTCTGTTTAAACTGCCATCCTCGTCAGAACTTGCTGGAATTTTCCTGGAACCTACATTCCGACTGCATGGACTTCCTTCCAAGATCATATCAGACAGAGGGCCCCAATACATTTCTCAGTTCTGGAAACATCTTTGCCAAATACTAGGAATCCAACGCGCTCTTTCCTCAGGATATCATCCCCAAACCAACAGAGCCACAGAGCGCGTAAACCAAACCTTGGAACAATACCTCCGTTAGTTCGCTACCAAGGTCCAGGACGATTGGTCCCTTTTAATACCAGTGACTGAATTCGCCTATAATAATTCAGAACACTCTGCTATTAAGACCAGTCCTTTTTTCTGTAGCCAAGGGTTCCACCCTTTGGTTCTACGTTCTATCCTTCCTCATCCTACACTAGTTCCAACAGTCGATTCCTGGATTGAAATGCTCATTAATGTTCAAAGAGAAGCCAAAGAACAATTAGAAAAACCAGGACCCAGACCAAACGGTATGCAGACTCCATAGCCCCTCCTACACAATAGGGGATAAGGTTTGGCTGTCCTCGAAACTGCTACCACGGCATTTGCGACCAAATAAATTGGCTCCTCTATATTACGGGCCATTCCTTATAAAGGAAATCATCAACCCAGTGGCCTACCGACTCAAGTTTCCAGACTCTTGGAATAAAATCCACCCAGTCTTTCACACATCCTTAATGAAGCCATATGTTCAGACTTCTCGAACTAACCTTCGGCCCAAACCAGTACTCATCAATGACCGACTGGAGTATGAGGTCTCCAGGATTTGCGACTCTAGATATAGACGTGGCAAACTCCAGTACCTGGTGGAATGGAAAGGATATCCCCCCAGTGAACGCACTTGGGAACCTATCTCAAATCTAAATGCCCCCAGGTTACTTAGAAGGTTCCATCTCATACACCCGGGCAAACCCGGTGGAACGAGTTTCCGGAGGAGACATGCTGTCATGAACCATCGAACTCGCCCCTTCTGGGCCTCCTGGTCCCTGACACGTCGGGCCTTACACTCCATAATACTACCAACATGGCGGCAAGATCAGAACACTGCTCGCCAGTCTTCACGTTCTACGCAGCGTCCTCTATAAAGAAGCCACACCCCCGCGGCCCGCGCGTCTCAACGCTGCTACTAGCTGTGATCGGACGTGTGCTCCGAACCTTCTCTAGTGCTACTTGCTATCCCCTGGCACCTGGATTCCCTTCTCCTGACTTCTTCCCTCTTTCCTAACTTCCCAGAATCCCTGCGTCGCTTCCGCTTGCCCCCCTACTCCTTCTTGAATATTCCCAGAGTTTCCCGTGATCCTGGACATCGAAGCTGAACGTAATCTGGAAGCCGAGGACGGGCGAGCGGGCTTATTTAAGTCCCGAACCATTCGAAAGAAGACTCCACCTAAAGAGGACATCAGGTAACATAGACAGATGAGAAGGGGGGAACCTGTGACAATCTAATGTATTTAGTGGGAATGGAAAACGTGTTGCTTTTAGGGTTACTTTGTGTGATACATTTTAGATTCAAATGCGTGCAGCAAGATAAGGTAAAAACTGCCGATGTAATATGAAAATAATGTAGGTGTGGTGTGTGACACAGCACCTAAAGGTTGGGCAGCGAGGAGCTTCATATGGGCACGTGAGAAAGGAGATTTGCAATGAGGAAACCACTGTGAAGAGGATGCAGTATTCTTGAACATACATGCACAGACATACACACATGGGGCTCTGTAGGGACATGTGTTTGGGACAGTTGGGGTACATGGTGAATATATAAATCTGTATGCCACAAACCCTCTCATTGCTAAGAATTGTGCTGGCCCAAAACCTGGGGCTGCGAAATGAACTCTGTGTTACTAGGAAAACGGGTTTTGCAAGGTTGAAGGCTGAGGAAGGGCAACAGGCAGCTGCGATAATATCAGATGGTCAGTTTCAGCCAGGCTTGGGTTTTAACAACTTGGTACTGTTGTGGAAAGGAGATTCAATCTTATTAATACATGGGGGCCTGTTATTCATTGTCCAGGGAAGTCCGGCCATCTGTTTGTGACCAAGTAAAAAACATGGTGCAAAGGCCCCTTAAGGGCCGATTTGACAAATGGTTTATGGGGTTCGATCATTTTCTAGGATGCGCCCAGAGGCCATGCGTTCTGAAGTGGTAGTCGTGTAGATTAGTGTGAAACAAGGACACTAGCAAGTCTGGGTGGATGAGATACTTATAGCCAGTTCAAAGGGAACTTGTTTATTTTTCAAGCTCCTCATGTCTTTGAAAAATGTCCTTGCAAAGACCATTTGGATCACATTCAGGGTTAGCAGTTTTCGGCCAGCTGGAACTTGTAATGAATTATGTTTTTTGTGTGAATGTGTAGCGATTGGGTGACGTCATGACCTACCATGGAAGATCCCAAAAGGGGTCTGCTGTAAATATGAGCTGATGCAAAGATATGTTGGAAGGGGATGGTAGTCAAATGTGTCCAATGAGAGTGCGGGAATTAACAGAGATTGGATTTCTTTGCATAGGTTTGACAAATCATGTGTTAGGGGATGACTTTGTAATAAAATATGTGGAAGTGTTTTAACTGTTGCAAAATGTATAAAATCTGTAAACTTGTGTGGTTTGGAGGGACTCAGGTCAGTTTGACTCTACAGTATCATCTAGCTCCTCCCAGCCATTTATACAATAAACTTGCTTTTATGGACAATCGTGCACTTGCTTCTTAAGAGGTGGGCCTACTTTGGGTTAAGGTGATCAGAGGCCCATCCACCCATTTGGTGTCCCTGGGTGGGTCCAAGGCCTACCGAGACATTGGGGGTTTCCTGTCTGCACAACTCAGCTGTGTTGCATCTCTGCAGGGACCAATCTTCTGTGCACAGTGAAAGCAGAGGTCTACAGGTGCCATATTGGTTATAGGCCTGTATGCTCCCCAGAGGCGTGATGCCGTGGTCCAGCTGTGCAGGGCAAATTTAACGAGCACCCCTTCGGAGCGCTTCGGGGTTCCTTTTCACATGAGTACACTTTTGGCGGGTAAAGCCAGAGGCTGATAGGAGAAAAGAGTGTTTTTCTTAGTTTTAAGGGTCTTGGTATGGGTAAATTAGGCGTGTATGTGTGGAGTTGGACGAGGTTAGGTGGATTGAAAGGGTGAATGCTTTGGAGTAGTGAATGTACTATTTTATGTCATAAGTGTTTTTTCTATATTGTTTACCATATTTTGTTATTTTAGAGGTGTGAGGTGGTATCCCTACCAGCACGTCCATTGTGAGGTTTGGCCCTGATACTGTAAGGCAAACATGGTATCACAAGTATGACACTGACAAAAAAGTTACAATTTGTAAAAACTGTATTGAAGTTTCAATAGGGTTGGAGAAACTCCTACTTTGCTCTATAGCTAAGATGGGAGTAGTCTCGACCATCAAATAATGAATAAAACAGTCCTAGTTCACTCAGTCAAATCCAAATGGCCTATACTAACCAAAACCTAATTCCTGCTCTATATCTTGTACAAAACGTGTGAAAACAAGAGTATGAATGCAAAGGAAAGTCAGTGTTGAAATATAAAGAATAAATGTGGCTGAGTCAGCTTTCCTCCCCACGTTGGACTGCACAGAGTAAGGTGTTCCCTGTAGGCAAGATGACACACTCTGGCTCAGGCTCTTAACACATACGCAGTTCAAGACGTGGATCGAGGCCAGCTTGACCTTCCACGTTAAAGTCTTACTTTCCTATTTCCAAAACACAGTACATCAAAAAGTTCACGTCAGTACCCCTCTGTTGGGCTCAGACCCAGTGGCGTAACACAAGCTCTGGGGGCCCCCCTGCAAGCCATGCTGAGGGGGCCCCCCCAACTCGGCAACAAATCATGAGTCGTGCAACACTTTGGGCCGCCCTAGATTATCATGCTTGCCCAAAACGCACAAACGTGTTGCTGAAGGGGTATGCCACACACTGCACTAGGGGAAAGATATAAATATGTGTTTTAATGAAATATACAGCACACTTTCTGAGAAAAATTTACTAAAAAGCCACAGTGTTTGCTATTGTTGTGTAGGGTAACAGCAATCCAAAACATGCAAGTCACCAACAGTGCACATGAACATTAATGCTTTGCTATTAAAAATGTCATGCCACAATGAAAACATGTCCAACTGGCTGCACAATGTAGACCAGTGTAGACACATAATAACATTACAGTAACATTAAGACATACCTAGACTGGTTGCACCAAAATGCCAGTCGAAGCAATAAGACTCATCAAGAAGAGAGCACACATTCAAGCCTATGTCTCTACGGCCTCTAACAACACAGCCAAACTCTTTAAAATCTGCAAGGAACTGGCCAATCCTGTTGCGGCTTCTACCTCTCCTGTTCCCTCAACAGGCCCTCTGTACGGCTTTGGCCTCTCGCTTCTCCGCTAAAACTCAGGACATCCTGTCCACTATCTCCTCTTCCTCTCCCTCTTCCTCGCTCACCCCCCTTTGGCCATCTCTCCCTCTCCTCCTCCTTTCTCCTCTTTCTCTCTAACACCTGACAAGGTTTCTAGACAAGTCCCATCTATGGAAGTGTCATCGAAACAGGTGCTCGTCTGCTCCTCCAGAACCGTCAAGGACCAAATTGACACGATCCAGCCTTGGCTGATTTCTGTAATCATTCTTTTGCCACTGGAACTTTCCCCTCTCCCAAATTCTTGGAAAAGCTGGCCAACTGCCAACTTACACTCCACACTGAATCTGTTGGTTGTCTCCATGACCATCAGTCTGGCTTAAGAGCTGCCAGAGGCACGGAAACTGCACTCTTGAACACCTGTGAAGATCTGATCTCTAACCTTGATTCCAGCATTCCTTCTGTCCTCATCATTCTGGAACTTTCCTCTGCTTTCGACACGGTCAACCACGCCATCCTGATCAATTGACTCTGTGAGAACCTGGGCATCATGGATCAGGCCCTGGAGTGGCTGACCTCCTTCCTATTGGACCGCCCCTCCCAGGTCCAACTTTGTCCCTTTCACTCCGCCACCTCTCTCTACATGTGTCGTTCTCCAGGGCTCTATCCTCTCACCCTGGTTTTTCAACCTCTACTTGGCCCCTTTGACCCACCTGATCTCTACCTTTTCCTCTAACTTACAGTGCTATGTGGATGATACTCAGCTTTCATTCAGGCTCCCCTCAGCCTACTCTCCTCTCTCGCTCATTCCTGGTGTTATCTTCAACTCCACTCTCTCTTTCTCTCCTCACATCTCGGACGTCGCCAAGAAATCCCACTACCAGCTGCACCTCCTCAAAGGGACTCTTCCATTTCTCACTTTCCCCCAGAAGCTCACTGTCTCCAGAGCTCTGGTTCTCTCTAGGCTGGACTACTGCAACGGCCACTTTCTCAATCTGCCTTCCTCTACTCTCCACCCTCTGCAACTAATCCAGAATAGGACTGCGAGACATATCCTTGGCCTCAAGAGTAGGGACTATCTCTTCAGCTATGAAATCTCTCCACTGGCTCTCGGTGGCTGCAAGGATCAAGTTCAAGACCCTTTTCATTGTCCACAAGGCTTTCTGGGGCAGGTATCTGCACTACATCCAACGCTATCTTCCAAAATACCTTCCTTCTCGAGCCCTAAGGGTTAGATACTTCTCCAGGAAGAGAGTAGGGGGTAGGCCCTTCTCCCCTGCAGGCGCCTCCCTCTGAAATGGCCTCCCTGACCGTCCCAAACTTGAGCCGGTCCACCTGAAGTTCCGGGAGCAGCTCAAAACGTTCCTCTTCTCCTCTGCTTTCTCTCTCTCCCTCCCCTGCTGACCTACCTGTCCGCTGTACCAACTGGTTGCTTGGCTACCCTCTGTCTCACTGAGTCCAGGCTCTTTCTCGATCAGTCACCCTTGCACTGCCTCCAGGCCTACCATGCAGTTAAGGGCTGTAGCTGTAACCCTACAATCCCTTGTTCTCCTTGCACTACCCAGAGCCGCGCTGGCCTGGCGGCACTTACTCAGAGCATTGCTGCCCTGTTTTCCCCTCCACTCTCCATTGCACTTCCCCCCTCCCTTTCCCCTTCTCGTTCTCGCACTTGCACGATCTGAATGACACAAGGCTTAGTAAGATCATTTGTCTTGTCTTCCCTCAGTTTTCCTTCTCTTGTCTTGTTGTGCCTAAAAACACTTGTGTACAGGTGCATTAAATATGACCTATCATATCATAACATATCATTTTATCACAGATGCCCAGAAAAATATACAGTGCCGCAGTAAAAAAACGGCTAGACTGGCAGAATCCAAATGCCAGTCTAGCCAGGTAATTACACTTAGCAGGACTGCTTTATCAGAAATGTCCAGTTAAAAACAGTCATACCAAACTGAGGAATGACTAGACTGGCTGCACCAAAATGCCTCTCTAGCCACTAATACCACATATCATGCCTGCTTAGCATGGACATGGACGACCATTATGATTTATTGCACAACCCCACCGCCCCCACACATCCCTTCTCCCTCCCATCCCCTACCCCAACCTCCAAAATCAGCTCATTGGCCCAGAATTACCTCCACATCCCTTTTCCTTGTCCCAGGGCTTACGTATGAGGCTCCTTGCCTAACTGGTAAGTACTGGAAGAAGAGTGGGACTAGGAGTAATGACGATTACAGGTAGCTAAGTCAGGCATTACTTTCATGTACCTCTACCTTATCCCAGTACTTGTGTATGAGGCATACTGCCTCAAACACAAGTATTGCCTAATACACAAGTACTGGGATGAGGAAGAATAGGGCTAGGTGTAAAGAAGATTACCAATAATTAATCAAGGCATTAAACACAATTAGTGGTGAAACACCATTGAGCTGACTGGGGTTCAGCACTCCACCCCCCCTCCCACTGAAATGGTGGGCTATGTTGACTTGACCTGGCTGACCTTCAGAGCAGTTGCCGGACAGAAAAGGACACAGATGTTAAACTGCACCTGGGTTTTACCATTAACAAGGGCCCGGCCCAGCAACTACTATTGTACATAATTTCACTGTTAGTACCTGCATTCAAATGCCAAATGTTTTAAGCAATTGAAATTGTGATGTGGGTTTAGTACTTGCTTGCCAGGGGAGTGATTGGAAGGGTAGAGCGGAAACAGGAGACCAGTCATTCTCATAGCAGCCCATAAGTGGGTGCTTTCAGACCTAAAGGAGAGAGTTAACTGCTTGTAACATTGAAGCTGCACTAGAATAGTCTCATTAAAATGCGTAAAGAAGTTAGATGACCCCACACAAATAAGTTTGCTCCTCCCCACCACATGTGAAGTTAGCAGCTCTCCCAACATTTGAAAAGTTAGCCCCCCTGAAATGTAGATTTTGTTGCGCCCCTGAACACAAGCACACACACCATTCACCATATATACATACGCACACACAGCCATCCATATATTTAAGTGCGCACCCTTTCACCATACAGGCACACCCAGGTTAAGTGTGCAACCTTTCACCACACAGGCACACACAGCCAGGCAACCACCCATACATTTAAGTGTGCATCCTTTCACCGTACATGCACACCCATCCACCCATACATTTGTGTGCACCTTTCACCATACACTCACACAGGCTGTCACCTATACATTTAAGTGTGCACCCTTTCACCATACCCTCACACAGTCACCTATACATTTAAGTGTGGACACTTTCACCATACAGGCAGCCACCCATACATTTCAGTGTGCATCCTTTCACTGTACACTCACACACGCACACGTCATGGGTTGAGGGGAGCCATAATACTTCAAAAATACATTGGGCCTCATTAGGACCCTGGCGGTGATGGTATGAACGGTGCCGGTAAGGCACTGGCACCGTTCATACCGTCCCGCTGCATTACGAGTTCTGTTCTCGGGTTCCTGACAGCCCGCCAGGTCGTACCTGGCGGGCTGTGCGGCACCCGCGAGCATAACTTGTAATTGCGCCAGCATCGTTATCAACGGTGCCGGCGCAACCATGCTCCCCACCCCCATTCTGCCCTACTGGGCAGAATGGGGATCGGGAGCCCGGCAATAACGCCACCCGCGAATGGGCAATTACTGGCCCATTCATCTTGTAATGGGCCGGTTATTGCCCAATCGCGGGAGGCGGGGCCGGTGGCAAGCATGGCGGTAGCCGTGCCTGCCATACAGGCACAGCTACCGCCATGCTCGTAATGAGGCCTATTGTTTCTTTTTGAAGTCACTCTGACTTCATAAAGAAATTATTTCCGTTAAGGAAAGAACTATAACGGAAATAATTTCTTTATGAAGGCAGAGTGACTTCAAAAATAAACTATTTATTTTTGAAGTCATAGGGCTTCCCCCACCCCATGACATGGAGGCCTAGGGTCTTCATGTCATGGGGTGGGGGTAGCCACTGGACTTTTTGTATTCACTCTGCCTTCATAAAGAAGTGATTTCCGCTACAGAAATAATTTCTGTAGAAATGCAGAGTGAATTCAAAAAGAAAATGTAAAAAAAAAAAAAACTTTTTTTTACTCCAAGTGGGGCCCCCTTCCAGAACATGTGGTCGTGGCGCCCCCCGCACCGCGGGAGGTGCGGGGGACCATGTTACGCCAGTGCTCAGACCTCTTAAAGCAAAAGTTCACGTTGGTCTCCCTTAGTCGGGCTCAGACCTCTCAAAGCAAAACAAAACACTTGCAGGGGTTCTCTTCCCCAAGCTTAATTCTCCTCCTTTAGGGGTTCCCTTCCCTTAACTTATTACACCTTCAGTCTCCCTCAGTGGGGCTGGGACAATTTCCTGATGTCGAAGACTTTTAAATGTGCGTGGCTTTTTTTCTACATACCTCCACAGTTTCACTTCGACTTTCCAGCTTTCAACTCACACTCCTATGTCCTTTCCACCAGTGCTTCGTGGTCTGGGTAGTTCACTGTATTATGCACCAAAGTTTAACGTTCACCTTTTTACTCTCCCCTTTTCTCTGGGCCAATTTCAATCATTTCGCTTTTACAGTTCATTCACTTTATCGTTACACACTTTTCATCTTTCAAAGAGACTTTCGAGTGGGTTACTTCCTTTCACCGAACCACTCCATTACTCAGTATCGCTGACTTTACAGCTATCTTTACTTCAAGGTTCATTTGCTGGTCTGCCTTTCTTTGCATCTCATCCACATGCATGCAGCCTTCAATTATGCAATGTAATGTTCCCACTTCAGTCTCCCTTTAGCACACACCGGTCTCTCACGTCACTGGCTGTGGGCTTTTCTTTCTTGTCTTTACTGTCTTCCAGTTTACAAGTCAAGGTTAGTACCACAGGCTTGGCCTTGCCTCCCCAAATCTGCCGTTAAACCTAGGAGGGTCACTGGCATCCATTAAACACAATGCAGCGTTCATGTTTCGGATTCAGCCTTCTCCTCATGTCTTTCGTGGCCCTTTGGAGGCAACAACCTCCTACACGGAACTCCTGGGGTTCTCCACCCGTGGCTCTCGTCCTTCGGTCTGATGCTCTGCTCCAGTTGGCTTGCCTTCGCCCCAGAAGTTCTGCTCTTAGTCGTGTTCCATCTTGCTTAAAGTGTGTCTCTATGTTCTGTCTTTTATCCGTGTGAGCAGAGCTAATTGGTATCAGAGGTGTGCACTTAGAGTCAAGTGCCTGACTTTGCCTGACCCAATTAGCGGGACATGTCCAATGCGATATGTAAGAGTTTGCATTATTACTTTCAGTCGCCCTCTTCCACGGCCCAGTGTTTGTGTGGAAAGGGGTGGGGAGTTGGGACACTGGAGAATCTATGAAATAGGAGGGATCATGGGTACGGGAAAGGGAAAAATACTGCCTCTCGCCATCGGCTGCCTCACCCCCACTCCCTGAAGGCCCCTGACCCAGGTGATCCTCCCGCACTGGTCCACCCCACCAGTTTGGATCCAAAGGTGATGGCTGTTCCCTGGCCACCTGAGAGAGAGCTCCCCAGGGACTAGCAGGTGAGACACCCTTTGGTTTCTCACAATAACCTTCAGTTTGCTTGTCTGGTTGGCTGGAGCCTTCACCTAGGGTGGGGTGGTATCTTATAGTAAGCTCACCTGTAGAAACCTTTCTGGAGTATGCCCTTGGCATCCATCATTCTGTATTGACTCTGTGGACTGAGCCCTCACCTCGCTTTTCTTGGTTAGTTGAAGTAGTGAAGGGTATCTTCCTGAAGTCAGGGAAAGACAGTTTTTTATTCGAGAATGTGTACTAGTGATGAAGGGAGAGAGAAAGCAGTGCTTTAGTGAAAAACATTGCGCTCCTTTTATGCTCGAGTAAAGGAGATATCTCAGAGAAGTAAAGAGGATTTGGGCCGGCATTGTATTTTTCGATATTATGTCTTTTGTGTAAGAGTGAGAAGTATAATTAAAGTGAATAGCTAAGAGAGGTGATTGTGGTGAAAGCAAACAAGGTGAGCGATTGTGGGGATGCTTAAGAAACTGGGAAAGGAGAAATAAGGGCTTCCTTGGGTGGAAATTTTGTGCCGCGGGTTCGGCTTCTGTGTTTAAAGTCTTTGGTTTGGAAGTGAAATAGTTAAAAGTTAGACGGATTCTGGAGTATGGAGACTCCACTGAATTACTTGTTCAGGTACTTCTTGTCTATAAGGTAAAGATTTTAAAATAACATTGAGAATGGCTGCGGGAAACTAAGGCTCAATTCTTGGCCTAATCAGGGGACCTATGGTAAGGGAATGTTGGGAAACCTGTATGCTTTCTTAGTCACTAGGCATAGGAGTTCGAAGTTAGAGAATCGTTTAAATATCTTCGAGTTATGGCAGATGTAGGAGAAGGGCAGGAAGGCTCATAATGTTAACGTCTCAGAGGAAGGGCAAAGAAAGGAGGGTGCAGAAATTCCTTCCACAACGCTCCAATATGGGTGCCATTCTTTGTCGTCCGCAGAAGGATATACTGACCATGAGTTCGAACCTCCATTTTCTCCAGCGGCCACTCCAGTGGTTGCAAGACGGACACAGGTAACACCTCTATATGCTACGATTCCTAAAAGATGGGATACTGAGTAAAGTGGAAGAGTAACTCCTTCAATGGTTAGAGTCACAGAAAGGTTGAGAATGGAGGCTGGAATGGGAATAAGTCCCCCGAATGCTAAGTTAGCAGAGAGGTTAAGGGTGGAGGAGCGAGAGAGAGTGAGACCGGCAACCGAACACTAGATGAAGGGCTGAGAATGATATGATATGATGATAATATGATAGGTTATTTATAACGCGCTTCATTCCCAGAGACTTCTAAGCATGGACCCGGGGATCGAACCTGTGTTGCTCTGTGGTGTCTTGCTTGCAAGGCGAGCACGTTGTCCCTGAGCTATCCTTGCCGAGAATGGGCAAAAAAAGGAGAGACTGTAGGCCTCATTACAAGTTTGGCGGCAGCCATGGAGCTTTTAGCTCCATGGCTGCCGCCAAACCGGGCTCCTAACCGGGTTCCCAGAATGGGGAATAACCAGGCCATTCTGAGTACAGAGGGCCCGGTAATTCCTCCCTCTGGGAACCCGGGCCCGGGCCTTCCCCATTCCCATCTGAGCCCCTATAGGGCTCAATGGGAATGGGAGAGGGAGCTAACAACGGGCCGATTACGAGCGGCCCATTGTTTGCTCCCTCTTCCCCTCGCGGGACCTGGTAACGACGCTGGTTTGACCAGGCGTTCCTTACCGGGTCCCGCGAGGGGACCTTGTAATCGTGTGGAATGGTGTTAGCGGCACCCGTTAACCCATTCCGCCGATCTTATAATGAGGCCCGGTGCCTTTTGTCGCTACGATAGAGGATAGGCTGTGAATGGCAGTGGAAAAGCAAGAGCAGGAAAAATTGGAAGAGGCATTGAGGCTAGCAGAGGAAGAGGTAGTGCTGTTATGACAGCAGTGAAGTGAAGAGCAGGAAGAAGTGAATAGGCAGGTAAAGGACGTAGAAGAAAGAGGGTGGAGGCATGGACAAGTTCTTGTTAGTTTGGATAAGTCAGTTATCAAGGAGGTCAATATAGATCTTGAGGATGGAAGTATTGCTATGGGTACAGGATTTGAGCAAGGAGAATGAGAACCAGTAGACTCCGGTAGTGCTGAGTAATTTTCCGTGCCCACAGAAATGCCAGGGGATGTGATAACAGAAGCAGGAGATGAGGATGAATGGCAATCGGATGGCGAGCAGGGAGAACAGGGTGTAGCCGCCCACCTCCCGCTCCAGAAGCAGCAACAGAGATCACAACATAGGGTCTTAGGACACGCCGTGGTACTCCTATGGCCATAGTGAGCAGCAGGGGAAAGACAGAGAAAGCCCCAGTAAAGGCGAGTGTGACTCAAGTTTCGTTGCTCCAGAAGGGTCAGGGGAAGGCGTTTTATGCCCCATGGTCACACATGGACTGAACTCATTTGATGAAGGCACTCCCTTCGCTCACTGCAGGGGCGGGGAAGTGTATTTATGCATTAGAGAAATACACTGCCAGTGTCATGTTGACCATAGGGGACATGAAAAGCATATCAGGAACAAGTCAGATGAGCTTTGGAGGTGAGCAGGGTATCTGGGAGTTTAGTTGGATACGAACACCCACAATGGAGCAGCATTTAATAATTACAGGGCACAGGTATTTTGGCAAAGACAATGAAGTTAGATGACGATCCTGCTGCACATATTCAATTAATTCAAGAAATGTGGAGGGCAGAGACGGGAGAAGCTTGGAATAAGAATGTGGTAATTTTTTATCATATGCTAAAAATGGGACTTCCCAAAGAAGTCCAGCATGACCTAGATAAAGTAGCAGGGATGGAGGCCAAGGGTTGGCTGGAAATTCAGAGACATATTGTGCATTTTTGTAATAGGAGACAAGAGAAGGATAAGGAGAGCATAGAGCAGGCACAAAAGGAAGAGGCAAAGCTTGTTCAGAAAAAGCAAGCAAAGATCTATTTGGAAGGAGCTGTGATTATGAGCTCAATGAAGGGACAGCAGGGACAATCGGGACTTCAGAAGAGCAGTGTCGAGGTGATTCAATAACACTCCTTACCATGCTTGTGGGAAGGGGTACAAAGTGGACAAAGAAAAATTACAATACTGCCAGACAGAGGGATGTCCATGGAAAAATTGAATGGAGAAATTACTGCATCTTTTTTTTGTTATTGATATTGCCGCCCTCTTTCCCCCCACCTTATCTATTACCCTTACCCCACCCCACACCTATATTTTAGAAAAATGTCCCAACACAAATGTTCAATAAAAATCTGTAAAAAGATGCAGTCATTTCTCCATTCGATTTTCTAATTTCAATCATTTCTATGGATATCATGCCAGAGAGAGCCACTGCAGTTCCGAATACGGTCCAGCCATTCACGATGAGACAAATGCAGCAGTTCTTGGGACTCTGTAACTATTGTAGATCATGGATCTTTGACTACTCTAGTTACACAAAGGCCCTTACTGCAGGGACTTTAGGGAGCGCAGAAAGTGATGGGTCCGATAGAATGGTCTGAGGAGATGGTTACCTGCTTTTGGGAACTCAACGTTACGACCAGTAATGCTCTGGTTAACCCAGAATCACAGGAAACCATTTGATCTATTTTCTCATTCAAACAGGCAAGTGATGACAGCAGTCCTGGATCAGCAAACATCACTAGGCCATAGACCTTTAGCGTACTACAGCGGACTCCTAGATCCAGTGATGCAAGGATAGTTTCCTTGTGAACAGGCTTTAGCAGCAGTGGCTTTTGCAATTCAAATGTCTTCAACCATTACTATGGGTTGCCCGGTGACACTGTATGTGGAGCATGCACTCTTTGTGATCTTAGAAATGTCTAAGGTGATTTTTATGGCCCAGAGAGTCTCAGGTATGAGGTTATCCTATCAAATGCTTCCATACATCCAGCATGGTGTCACCTAGTCAATCCTGTCACATTTGTTGCTGAGCCAGTGAAACCTGATGACATTGTGCAATTTATAAGGGAGAAGAGCAAGAGAGGATGCATGTTAAGGAGGTTGCCTTGGAGGGAGGTGAGGTACTCTTTGTTGATGTGTCCTCGACAATTAATCAGGACACTGATGAGAGGCATACAGGGGCAGCCGTTGTGGCCCTTGTGAATCGGGAATACCAGGTCAGGATGAAGAAACGGTTGCCTTCACATTACTCTGTGCAAGTGGCGGAACTAGTGGCACTTATGGAGGCACTAGAAACGTAGAAACGAGTAAGAGAAAGGAGATCACTATTTATTCTGATTTTGCATATGTAACCTCCACTGTACATTCAGGATTGTCAAGGTGGCAGAGAAGAGGGTTTGGGAGATCCGACGGGACTTCTGTCCAGCATGCTGTGCTGTTATCCAGATTAATCAAAGTGCTAACACTGTCCACAGAGGTAGGATTTGTCAAATATGATGCACATACCAACCGTACTAACCCAATAGCGGTTGGAAATTATGCCGCAGACAGAAGTCGCATATTTGCCATCTACAGATTCCCAGAAAATGAAAACTGTGTCATAGTAGGTACAGTTACCAGCCCCGTACACTGCAGCCCCTTTGCCTGAAATTGTGGAAATACAAGTGAGTGCACCTAGTGATAGAAAGGAGCTCTGGGCAAAGAGGGGATGTTCCCACGGATTTGCTGTGGAGACAGGAGCTCACGGGGAAAGTAGTAATACCTGTAGGATCTAAAGCCACTACATAACATGCCGCACACTCCTCTGTGACAAATCACATTAGAGCTCCAGGAGGAATGGTTTATACCAAACCTCCAAGAACTGGTAAGTAGATTCATAGGGAACTGTATATTGTTTAGAGAATTTAATCCTGGAAACACCAGGGAGTTTTCCCCCGGCCCTCTTGGCCAATTCGGGAGCTCTATATCGACTTCATAGATACGATTCAAAGATGTGATAATTTACGCTACCTCGTTGTTGTTAGTCTATTTTCCCTGTGGCTCGAGGTTGGTACATGCGTACACCCTGATGCTAAGTCTGTAGCAAAATTTTTGGTGAGGGAGGTATTTCCACAGTGGGGAATTTGTAAGGTCATGAAGTCTGACAATGGGACCCACTTCTTTAATGCTTTGTTCTCAGAAATCACTTTGCTCTTTGGGATTAAGCACAGATTGTGCTCAGTGTACCACCGTCAGGCCATCGGAATCGTGGAAAGGTTAAATCAAGTTCTTAAGGTCCATCTGTAAAAGTTATGTCGTCATTTGAAGAATAGTTGGTATTGTTTGCCAATCATTCGGTTTCATTTGAGAAATTAGCCATGGAAAGATCACCATTTCAGTCCACACAAGAGTGTTACTGGTTGCAGGCTACACACACTGCTCTCACCTGCAGGTACAGCATCAAATGCACAGAAGTCAGCAGAGATTCTTGATGAGGAGTTTAGGGAATACCTTAGGGCTTTAACCAAGAGTGTCAGACTTATATCTTCATAGGTTGTGTCTGTTCATCAACAATCTACAGGAGAAAGCAACAAAGAATCCAACAATCTACACCAGTCACAGTTGCTCCCTGGGGATCTGCTGTTCATTTGCACATTCGTTTGAAACTGGAACAAGCAGCATTTCCATGGGCCACACCATGTGATTTTCACAACTCTGTCTGCTGTGAAGGTAGAGGACAGCAACAGCGGGGCCCAAATCAGCGGCATACAAAGGGATACCGGCGCCCCTCCACCGGCACATTAGCAGGCTCAAAGTTAAGTGTGCCCTAAGGATTCACAGTTCATTCCAGTAGAAAAGGGGGGAGTGAACGAGAACCAGAAACTGTTGTTAGTAAAGATAAAGGGACACTTTGAGTTAAGATGAATGTTAGGAGGGTTGATTACATGCTTTTCTAATTTGCCTTGTTATTATGTTCAGCTGTGGCAGACAGTATGGATCTGAATATTTTCAATTTGTCTAGTATTGTAGAATTTGATGAAACACCATTAAGGTCACAAAGACTTATTATTGATTCCGACTTCATGAGTAATGATGATGATGTAAATTCAGATCCGATAATAGATGCACATGGCTTTGCAGTAGATACGTATAAACAATAAAGTGTACCCTTGCTGGTGATGAAATGCTCTAGGCAAATGCTTGGTTGGACAGGTACACAGATATTTCCAAAGTATGGTCTCCTAAGTAGCAGATCCAAAAGACAAAAGTCAAAATGTACTAAGCACTCACTGTGTTAAAGAATTACAGAAATTAAGAAGCAATGATTTATTTGCTAATCATAAAGAAAAACATATAGTGCATAAAGTTAAATCTAATATTGGGAAATACTACATACATGTGAATATAGACAGTGAAGTGAGCATAAAACACTGTATGGTTAATATACAGATAGGTCTCAATTATTGTTTCATTATCACAATAGATACACATGCTTATATGGTCACATAAGTGCTTTGTGGTTGAATCCAAAATAAAAATAAAAAATGAAACAGAGGGGCTATAAATTTGCCAGGTAACAAAAAGAAATCCTAATTATGGAATAATTTCCTATTCATATTGGGTATTCCCTTTGTTTATAACAGTCAATGTTACAGGGTCTTGGGGGAAACAAGATATCTTTTTAGCCAACGTGGCAGAAACTGAATATACAGAATCTGGAACAGCGGGGAACCGTGATATTTAGGTGTTCCCGGTGTGTTTCACGTTTCGGCGGATTTTCAAGGAATTGCGTCCACCTTCATCAGGGCTCCATAGGGGCGACCCTGCAATATATAGAGAAGACTCCAGTGAGTAAATTCAAGGATTGCCGACAATTATTGGGCATAAATGTTAGTGCAGATTCTCTCATGGCACCGTGCTGGAGACTTACCTGCCGGTGCTGTGTATCCCAAGTTTCCGGTTTTCGGTCACTAAGAGGCAAAGGCTGAGCATGAGGGATCCTCAAACTGGGTCCCACTGAGGTATGCGGGGGCCCGGACAGTAGAAGTACTCCACACAGTGGTACTGTGTGGGGAACAGAAAAACAGTAGAGGAATAGATCGGAAGTTGCTCGAGATCTATAATCCTATAATGGCATCCTAAATGGACTGTCAAAAGTAATGGTTGTGAGGCCAATAATGCAGAAAGGAAAATAATTGCTCATGGTAGACGTACCTGCCAGGTAAATGAATGTGATCCACTAGTTGGTAAGTATGTTGTTAGTGGGAATAGTTTTCTTGCCAGCAGGCTATTTACTGCGAAGAATCCTGGATGGGTCAGGAAAAAGAAAAAATAATTACCAGAGTAAAAGTGAAGGCCAACCTTAGCAGGTGAAGTCAAGGCTACTGAAAATGGTGCATGCATTGAGTGTAATATACACATGCATAGAGTTGCTGGAAAAAAGAATCGTCGGATATATTCAGGTTAAAGACTGTGAGCTAGTACGATTCATTGGTGGCATTAGTCTTGCAATGCAGGGGGCAGAGAACTTCAGTCGTCTCCAGGTTGCTATGCATGTTAAAATCAGTGTCAAGCATGCGCGGGATCTTGGTATAATGATGGTGAACCCATGGGATTCCGATGGGGGAATGTGCGTTCCAACAAGATTGAGAAACGTAATTGTACAATATGTTCCACTGTTGACTTTAGTATGTAGCAAGGCGAAGCAAAACAAAGGTTTTAGGAGGAAGATCTAGTTGTATAAGCTGTCTGCACGCGTGCCGGCGTGTTGTGTGTTTTAATGTGTAAGAAACTCCCGATCCAAGGAACGGGGAAACCGTTTTGTGAAGGACAACACCACGTGATCATCGGTATGCGGTACAATTTGGGCAGCAAAAATCTCCTTACCTGATTATGGGACTTGATTATGCCTCCTGTGTACTGGGGGCGAGCTTTTCGACTTGCCTTGAACGCGTCCAGGCGTTGTCTGTGGAGACGCGGGCGGGGAATGCTGGTATCTATATAGACGCGTCCCTGACGACCGCGCGTACGCGGAAGCAGAGGCGCCATGGCAATGGCCAATTCCGAATGATCAGGAAGTGCAGCCGTATAGGTAATGTGCACGCGCTCTCTCAGGGTATTGTTGTTATTTTAATTGCCATGGAAATCCATGTATTAGCCGAGTTGGAGCGATAAGTGCTGACGCTCATTGTGAATCCAGAGGTCATCCCTTACGAAGGATGAGTCTGTTTAAGTAAGTCCCAGAACATAGTGGTGCAGTTCAAATATATAGCGAACCTTGTGCAAAAATCCATATGTATTTGTAAAGTCTGTAGACATATGGTTCATCTGGCATCAAAGGCTAATATGTGGTGTGAGTACTTGAAACAATGAAGCTAGTGGATTAAGTATTGGAGTACCTGTAAATTAAGCAGGTGTTCCACAGTCCACTCCAGCTATACAATGGAAACAGTGTCACACAATAAAGATTATGTATACCAGAGTACTCAGAAAACCTGCAGCCAACGAAGGGGGTGAAAAGGTTGTTTTGTATTGTAGATCTGAGAGACTGGTTCCCCACTCTAAAAATGGCTTAAAGGAGAGGCTGAAAAATCTCGTTCAAGCCATTGTGGTATGTATCTAGGCGGTGAATCCACCTCGATTCTTTTTTCAGAAGACTATATTGGATATCAGGCCCACCTTTGATTTTTTCAACCACCAACCATAGGATATCGTTGGGTGTGTGGTGCAAAGCAAGGTAATGTTCCACTAGGGGAGCAGTAAGGTTTTTGCATCTAATTTTTGAGCGATGTTCTGAGATGCGAATATTAATTGCCCTGGTGATCTGGCCTATATATCTGAGGCCACATGGGCACTCGATACAATAAATTACGTTTTGGCTTTTACAATTAGACAGGTCCCTCAGGGTCCATTGTCGTTCACCGATGAAAAAGGTTTTCATCTTCTTGGTGAATTGGCATGCGACACAATTGCCGCATGGATGGTGACCTTGTAGGGGGCGGAGAGTGCGGGAGCTCCCGCTAGGAGTGTCTTGTTGGTAAAGTGAGTGCACCAGATGTTCTTTAATGTTTCTGGCACGTTTGTGAGCGAACCTCGGGGGCTGCTCCTCTGGCAGGTTTAGGCGTGCTATATGCCAGTATTTGTTGACAATGTTCCTTATTTGTGCCATATGTGCACCAAAGGTGATGACACATGTCATGCATGTTTCAGTGGGCAAAGTATCATTCCATTCTGGATGAATGAGGTTATCTCAATTAGTATTGTGGGCACGTTTGCTTGCTTGCGTGAGCTGTCTTTTGGGGTAGCCTCTAACTTGCAAGCGGGTAAAGAGGGCCTCAGAGTGGCGTTTATAGTCCGTAGCCGAGGTACAATTTCTCTGAATACGGAGAAACTGTCCGTAGGGAAAATTATCTTTAGTGTGTGCTGGGTGGTTGCTAGTATAATGCAGGAGGGTGTTCCTGTCTGTAGGTTTTCGGTAAAGGTCGCATTGTAAGGTGCCCTCTTTGTGTCTAATGATTAGGTCCAGAAAGTTAATCTCAGTGTTGCTAAAATCAATAGTGAATTGTTGTTTGCAGCAGATACAGTCTGGTACAGTCAAATGAGGAGAGTGGGGAAAGAGAGACCTATAGGATCCTGCTCCATCTGTTCTCTTATCCCCCGGCTTCTGGTGTCCCTAGGGTGTTTATCCCAGAGGAGATAAAGTTAGTGAAGGTATTGCGTCTACTGCATCTATCTTTGTGCAGGATTCTCAGAAGAAGTGATGGCATAAATTAACTAAGAGTGTGCACATGTTTGGCAAAGATATGAAATATCTGACATGGCTCAAGGAGCTAGAGAAACCTGTTAGTTACTCACACATTTTCTCTGTGTTTTAAGGGCAATGGCAAAGTGCTTGTTGGCACAAATGGGAGCTGCAGCCGCACGCTTCACATTGCTGAAATGGCTGGAGGTACATCTGCACTTCTTAACGTATTTTAGATTTGTGGGCAGTATGCCTACAGACAATTGCCTCCAGCCTAGCGAGGTATGTGCAGTCTCACTACGCTACATGTGCCTGTCCTTGTTATTCCTGAGGAACATTTGGTACTTGCATGCTCAATGCCCAAAGCAACATCTGTGCCCTCTTTGTGACATGGTTCCACGATTCCCTGCGCTGGGGTAGCACAAACCACTCGCCCCACAAGGGTTTTAGGACCTGCGGGTGTTAAGGCACACAGGCCTCCGCAACCCCAGTAGGGAGGAGGGTTAGGGTACGTTGGTTGGATGGGTAGGGGGATTCAGGGTAACTGGAAAGAGGGTGAAGGAGAGGTTGTGGATAGGTAGGGAGTAGTAGGATCAATCACTGCTCCTCGGCTCCTGCACCCTTGTCCTTGACTGGCTTGGGCTTGAGATCAGTGTCAGTAAGATGAAGTCAATGGTCTTTTGCCTGAGACAGTCGAAAAGCAGGCACTTGAACATCTCTGTGGGTGGTGCTGTCCTCGAGCAGGTGCATTACTAGGCGTACCATTTTCCTCTAGTGTCAGTTGGACTCCCCAGCTCCAAAAAGCCAAAGTAACTCTGGATAAAACTAGCAGAGTCTTGAAGAGGTATTACTTTGAGCCTGGTGGAGGCGCAATCAAGCCGTCTTTAGTAGTTTATCAAGCGCAGACGAAAGCATCATCCCTGTTTGGGTATAAAGTCTGGAGTTATACAGACACTGATTTCCTCACAGTAGTAGGAAGTATGTTTCTCAAGAGTATTTTACAGCTGCCCCAAAGCACTCCTAGTGCAGCAGTAAGAGTTGAATGTGACATGGGCTGCACTGGGGAAGAGGTCAAAATGAAACCAGTATTTTAATGGCTACGGGTATGGGGTAACCCCAGTCTGGTAACATTTCAAGACATAGGGCCTGATCATGACTTTGGCGGTAACGCCGGCGGTATTACCACCGGCGGTATTAGCCCTACCGCCAAACTCCCCGACGCTAATAGCGCGGGATCACGAGTTCGGCAGTAATGTAATTCCCCATTCCCCATTGAGCCCATTCGGGAATGCCCCATTCCCCATTGGGCTCAATGGGGAAAATTCACGCTCTTACCGCTGGCGGATTTCCCACCGGCGGTAATAGCTGGTATTTTCGGCGGATTTCACCCCAGCTCAGAGCTGGGGCGAAATCCGCCGAAGTCCTGATTTGGCGGACCCTTAAATCCGGCGGTAATAGCACTACCGCCGGATTTAAGGGTTACCGCCAAAGTCGTGATCAGGCCCATACTCTGCTATATGATGTCTTTAGAGGATGGGCTCTCAATTCCATGGCTACTGCATGTAAAGAAATGCCTCATTGCTCTGGGATTGAGCGCCTACTGGGATAGTCCATTATTGCTCCCCCCAAATGCTAAATCAATCCTCAAGATGTCCTACTTAAAGGAATAGTGCACTCAAAAATGTGATTGTCCCGAGCGTTCGGGCATGTGGTTTAAAGCAATCTGTGATCGATTTTAAAACATTTCCTATGCACCTTACCTTAGTTTTTCTCACTTTATCACATGCGAAATCAGGCCGCGGGCGTGGCCATCTTGTGCTAATCTTATCCATTGCTGCATCGCCCTAAGCCGTTGCCGCATCGCCCTAAATTGAACTGCCCTAACAGCACTAAATCATATCCCCCGCCCCTGAAGCTGACATCAATATTCCTAGCAATATTCTCCACCTATTTTCATGACGTTAGTGTGCAGCACAGCCAAACACGCCCAGTCATCACCTACATCTTAACGTTAGTTGAAGCAGAACCCGGAATATCAACACACACATCCTCTCATAGCACAGCGCATCCCAAATCGGGTTAGAAAACACTATTTTTAAAGGAAACACCAATACTCTGCAATTTATAATGTGCTTTTATTTCACAATAAACGCTCTGAGAATATCTGCCAATTTCCATATTCAACCAAATTTAAAATTTCGTTTTTTTCGAACATCAACTCTTTATCATGAGGGACACAGTGTTCCTATTGGTAGAAGAAGCGCATTGGACGCACCTTGAATCGCAAGGCTTCGGCATCAGCTTCTTGCTAAACCACCGTAAACGATGTCAGGTTGCTCCTTGTAGCTGGTACCGCGAAAGGGCATTTCCGGGGCGATCATCCCACATCAGCGTAATTGTAAGCCTGCCATTTAGGTGTATCTGCCACTGCCTGCTGAAGAACTGTCACTCACAATCTGGAAACGATGACATTTGCAGAAAGGAACGATGTAGCTGTGTAGAAAACATAACAGAAATATATCTCTGTAGCCGTTCTTTATTCTAATTGATCCATTTACCCTTTAATTCTGCACCGGGTGAAACCTAATAATGAACACAAACCAGAAACAATGGAAACACAGAGAAAACATTGTGGAAAGTTGGAGTAAGCGATGTGCTTGAGAGGTTAGTGCTGTGGAGTATGTGTAGCTCGCAATCGGATGCGGAAGCTGATGGAAGAATTCGAACAACACATGGATGGCATTATAACGGAATATTAGCAACAAACTTGGTGTTGTGGAAGCTGGGGGACCCAGACGTGGACTCCATGCATTTTGTTGCTCGACTGCCCATGTGCCCGGGACAAAGACAAATACATACAGGTTGTATTTGCGTGACATCACAACATGCCCCAACCAACAGCCCATTACAATGTAAGCCAGCAATAACGGTCACAAAATGAAACCTTGACTCGTTCGTCTGTAAACTCATCTACAGTAAAACTTGCATTATATTTGGTATTTCCATTCTCTTGGCGTAACGTAGTGTCCGCTCAGATCAACGGTTTTCATAAAATGAAATTACATGTTCCTTTATCCAGTTTTGAAATGGTGAACCTTATCATTTTTGCGGGTACTACACCCCTCCCGTCATTCAATCCATAGCGAATCCTCACTTTCTTCCAAGGACGAACAACAATTGAACCTTCTTAGGAGCACGTATGCTAAGTTTCCTTTTGGTGAAGGAAAGCCACATATCAAAAACATACTGTACAGGATGCGTCGGTATGAACAGCCCACAAGCAACATCAAACGCAGTGACCTTCACTCCCATGGGAACGATTAGCCCGGCCGACCTACGTGGCATTTGAAATATGTTCGAAAAACAAACAAATTGTTTGCTGGCATATACCAATGCTGTTCTATCGTGAATACTTTTTTACTCTTCTATATTGATAGTGATTTAGTTATTTTACGACAACAGTTCCAGTTAGTGTCCTCCCCATTGTCACATCTGCGTGCGTCCTGTTTTCGCAGAGGAATGTGCTCAGGGGATAACGTGAGACACTGACAAGTCATAAATCCAAGTGCCCTTCCATCTCCACTGAACTTCCCGTGCACTAACAAATGTTGGAGGAGAAGGCGGTATATCCCGCCCCCCTGCACAATTCTCATACCGGGCAATTGATGTATAAGCTAAGGGGAGAGACATCTCTACCCCTCCTGTACCTATTTGCATCAACCATGTTTCATGCTAATATGTATACTTTGAACTCCATTTTGTGTCCTTCTAAACGCCTTCTTTTTCGAGGCCCTCTGCCCCTCTGGCGAACTGTTCACTCTCCCTCTCCCAGCGCTGCGCACAGCCAGCCCCCACCACATCTGTCCTCTGTCAGTTCAGCGCGTCTCATGTTCTCACGGAAATGCAGCTATTCATTTTTGCAAGTAGCGAGTATCGAGCCTTGACAACATGTGCTCATCCAGGAATGTAAGACCAAGGCCTGCTCCAAACTTAGTGCCCCATCCATCTCTGCTAACTGACTCATGCCATCTCCAACTCCTCCCTGACAGGCCGCGGTCCCCTGAACCCATGACCCCTATTCCCTTTGAACGCATCTGGTCACCAGACCCTACCCCCGCACCATCTAAAATTCACCTACCATATACCTAATCTAGAGTGGTCATATTTTTTGGTAACACTAGCACCTATCCTCACTGTGTTTGAAATCGTAAGACTCCAAAGGCCGCAAATCAAAGATCAGTCCTTTCTAATAAGGCATCCGAAGGCAACAACCCCTAACACATGCCGCCATAAAAATATAGGTCATAATGCACCTATTTCACATCAACAGCCCCCTTTCATGCAGTGTTTTGCTTACAGTCATTATTTCTTTTTGCCAAGTTTGTTATGTAGCTCAGGTCTCATTCCTTAGTGGGGCGCATATTTATTCTGTCTATTTGGACATGTGCATGCTAAGGCAACTGCAGACCCTGCAGTTGCTTTCATACTGATATCCATCCGACCCTCCCGTGCCCTGATCAGAAAAGGACCCACAAGAGCTGGCCGAAAGCGGGAAGGGGGAAAACACAGAGTTACACTGTATGTCATCCTTCAACAGGCACTTCTTGCAAAAATAATTGACACAGCATACATTTGAAAAGACATTTTGGATGCTTAATACTTTTTAATACTTTTAATAGCTTAGAAATTCAAGTTACATAGATTTCCATTGTTCATGTACAATGTACAAACATTGCGGAACATACACACTGCTGCTAATCCTTTATACCGGCAAGTCAACTGTTCAACGAGGTCTGCCTTTGGTGGACAGGGCACATTTGCAATGTTTTGTGGAAATGTATGTGTCCTAGGAACAATATCATGATTGATTCCATGAGTATGCATGTCCAACACAGTCAAAGTGAGATCTTTCAAAAAATCGAATTCCATTTCCTGGTATATTGACTTGACCACCCATTTTTTGCTTCTTTTTGCAAAGGCCATTGTGTAACGAAGCATCCCAAAGTATCCAGCAGTTCTCGATTGTTCTCTCCCTATGCTCTCATTATGCACTAATACCACTGGTAATGTCCGATATTGCATACCATCTATGCTAAAATGCAACTTCTTGGGCCTGTACCTTAGGCACATATTGTGGAACACCTCCAAATCTCCGGTGTGACAGAATTCTGTGAGTCCCTTCAGGTCTCTTGAAAGAGTTTCATCAAACATGATCTTCTCAAGAGCTTTTTGTGGAGGTGAAGATGGAACCAACCACTTCTTCTTGTGTTCCTGTTCTTCTGATAAAGGACGATGTGCACATTGGGGAAAATGTTGGTTTTGAACAGTGGTGCATCAATGAGTGCCATTTATCAAGTAGAATTTCCACAGATCCATCACAAGTTTTGGAGCTCCACCAAAGATGGTTGCTGAAAGACTGGGACCACTGTAAAATATTTTCAGAACCCTTTTTTTTACCTGCAGCTGTGATTTTTTTATTGATTGATTTGACTATGTGCCATACATCCAATTGATGGCGAATGTTTGGAAACTGCTCTTGCATGGCCTTGGCTATTGAAACATGTCTGTCAGTGGCTATAAGGTCTATTTGCATTCCCCTCGATTGAAGGTGTCAGAGGGATGTTATGAAACCATGTTTCTCCATGGCCACTGAGGATTTACATTCGGACATCTGCACGACCTCCGAAATCCCAATTTCTTTAGTTTCCATGTCCTGAAAGTGGTATATGCAGTACTTTGCTGAAAATCTGGGCCTGTCACACCGTCCATCGCCAGCTAGCCTAAACTGTTTGCCAGAGAAGGTCCTTTCAATTGACATTTGTTCTATTTTCCAGGCTTGACTAATAGCAGGGAATAAAAATTCTCTTTGATATTTGGAGTACTGCGTTTTAGCAAGCAACTGAAGTCCCACAAATTGACAGAAACTGGACAATTTACTAAAAGTAGAGCCACTGAAAAGTAGAGCTGCTGAACACGGTAGATTTCCAGCTGGCACTTTGCCCAGCATCAGTTGAGCGGACCATGAAAATGTATCATGGAGGTGGGCACAAGTGGCTTGGATTTTCAGGTTAGTGCCTTGTAATACACGAGTCACAATCACCAATGGCTCCCTGCATATTTTCCCCCTCACTGGATGCACACATTTCAGCATCAGTGTAATCTCTACCAGGCAGCTGTCGAATACAATGCATTTCTGCTCCTTTATTAGCCAATCGTCCTGCATGATTGTAGTTTGTGACTCAACTGTGGTGGACAATTCGCCCAAACTAGGCAAACTGTAGACGAGATCTTTGGTAAGTTCCTCGGTCAATTGCATTGAAGCTTCAGTCTCTGTTTGTGCAGCTTGTGTTATTTGCACACAAATTGGAGAAACCATCAACAACAAATGTTTATGAGGTGGACCTTTTTTTGCGGGTGTAGATTGTGTCAAGTGGTCCTTGAGGAATTCCAATGCATCTTCATTATATTCAGTTTCATCTTCATCTTGTCGAGTTCTCACATTGTAGCAATAGCCCAACAACACTTTGCTGGTTTCGCCGGTCACATTCAATTCATTTTCTGGCCATTGGACATAAGCAGCTCGAGTCTGCTTATTGACTGGGCCACGCTGTGCCTCAAAAAGTAGTTGCTCCATGGTGAAATCTGTTTGCCAAGCAGCATCGTTGGTTTCATTTGTTGTCTGAGTCTTTATACTTCTTTTCCTTCTGGGCCTCTAGGAGATGGGTTGTAAAAACATGTTCAATGTAAATCACACATACAGTAGATAGCACTTTAAATAAAAAAAACATGTTACGAAGAAAACACCGCCCAAAACACTTAGAGAAAACAAAATGTTTTTATTATTTACCCTTGTTTTTTGGATTTTCTGCGAAACTGTGGTCTTCTCTGTAACGACTGCACCAGCAAGCTGGTCAACCACCTCTGATCCATGTGCCTCCTTTTCTATTTGCAGACATTGTATACATTCCTTGAATAGAATTTATTGATTTAAAAAAAAGAGTCAACTTTTTTAAAATTAAAATCTTTCATCGCACACATCGCTTACATACATACCCTCGTGAACAGTGTACGTCATTTAGTCAAAATATACATTTCGAATTTCACCTGATTGATGGCAAGTGTACTCGATCAGAGATCACTGTGCCAAACATACTGATTGTAATGTTGCCCTCAAACATTTTGAAATGTATTCTGCATTAGGGACAAATTGTAACATTAGAACTGAAATTATAAAAGTTTGAAAGACTGCACGTTTATAAGAATGTCACTGTCTAATAGTATCCAATGTAGGATTTACTTTCTTTCATTCAAGGGAACTGTCAGTATGCATACCTCATACTCTGGACCAGCTCCAAAGGATGATGTAATTGTAGTATAAGTACCAGCATCCCCCTGTAACACAGTACATGTTTTAGTATGGATGAAAACAGCAAAATGGAACAGAGACAATGGGATGCAGACAATGGTACATATACAGATAAACCCTTAAATGACACATGGTATAAACAACCGACAGGATACATAAACAATTTCTTATTATTTGAAATTCCAAGCATAATACATTCTCGTAATTGAAAAGTGAAATAAAATGACCTGATAGGCGCTAGAAGTTGTTGTTGACTCTGGAAAAGAAATGGATGCAGAAACCTGCTCGTTCATTTTCAGTGCATTCTGACGAAGTGGTAAAAGGGAAAATTAGATTTTCATTAGATATGTGGGAAGATCCAACTCTTGATAATATGAACTTCTGCAAGTCTGTAGGGCTCACCATTGGTATACTGGACGTGTCGGTGGTGTCGTCACTATCGAGGGTCTGTGCTCCAGTCAGTATGCTCTCCTAAAAAATGGACATGTCAAGCACGCGATTACGAAAAGATTATGCTTCTTTTGAAGGGCACTATGGCATAGTTTTCTATGGTCATAATTACTTTCTATGATGCTCCATAAACCACGGACATATGTGTAGTAAAATGTGGTATAGTTAAAAAGTAATACAATCTGGTAAATATGCAATTCATCATCCGGGACTCACCTGTGCACGAATAGAGTTGGAATTGCATTTGGAAGCGATTTACGAGATGTTCTGAGTCGATGCTTTTTTGTGTACTGCGATTGGTCGTACATATCCAGGGTAAAGTGCAGGCTGCAGATGTGGAATTGATTCGCCCTCGAGTCTACCAGGATAGCCTCGACTCTGCTTTCAAGCTCGTCCACCGGAAATCCACAACGTCAAACCCATTCTCTTATTAAATCAATATTTGTGGGTAATTTATGCATGATAAGGCCCATACTTTTGACATGGCTCCTAGAACGGCAACCAGAAACCATACAGGAGGCATTTTTGAAAAATCGGTATAAAAAAAGTACACATAATTACAAAAGAATTCCACTGAATGCATGAGATTGATAAGATTATATCAATGTTTCTTTTGGTCATAGAAGCAAAACCTGTGTAGCGTAGTCGAATATACACCGGGATAAATTTCATACAGAATTAATTGATGCGACATAAATCATAACGTGTTACTCGTCAGTTGAATGTACTTTCATGCATCAAAAGGAAACATGCTTATAGACATGGTTCGAGAAAGATGCAATTCTATCACAATTGACACTGATGAAATTTGCTATATATCGAGATCGGAACAATTTAAACAGTAGACAATGGTAAAGTCATTGTGATGAATGAACATTACATTACTAGGTAAATTTGTTTGAAATAGATAGACATTTTGAGATCAGAAAGAGATGATTAGGTGACCTGCCCTTACCTTGACTAACAAACAATTGGATTCAGCAATCAGGGTAGTTAGTAGCAGGAGAACAGGTAGCACGATCACGAGTTGACTTCCAGTGCTCACAGATGTTCTCAGGATAACTATCAAGGGGTTTATAAAGAATTAAAAAAGTGGGTGTGTATGTGATGCAGAAAAGGGCCGGAACACTGCTGAATGGAGACACACTTATGTGGATTGCAGGGGCGTGGCCTGCTTTATGGGAGCCTGCCTGGAGATACTGGGTCTGGCTAGGCCATGAGAGCAATGGCCCGTGTGCGGAAGATACCTTTGAAGTGTACATGGTGTTTGGCACCTTGGCCGTTCACACCCTGCCAGCCCCCTTGGGAGGGCACGACCACAGGTGCGAACTGCCATTGATACTGGTGGGGATGGAGGGGCATAAGGCATGCAGAAAAGGGCCGGAACACTGCTGAATGGAGACACACTTATGTGGATTGCAGCGGTGGGGCCTGCTTCAGGGGAGCCTGCCTGTAGACACGGGGTCTGGGGAGGCCATGTGTACAATGGCCCCTGTGCAGATGATACCTTTGAAGTGTACATGGTGTTTGGCACCTTGGTCATTCCCACTCTGCCAGCCCCCTGGGAGTGCACGGCCACAGGTGCAAACTGCCTTTGATACTGGAGGGGGGATGGAGGGGCACGAAGCATGCAGAAAAGGGCTGGAACAATGCTGAATGGAGACACACTTACGTGGATTGCAGGGGCGCGACCTGCTTCAGGGGAGCCTGCCTGGAGACACTGGGTCTGGCTAGGCCATGTGAGCAATGGCCCCTGCACGGAAGATACCTTTGAAGTGTACATGGTGTTTGGCACCTTGGCCATTCCCACTCTGCCAGCCCTGCCAGGACAAGTGAGCGTGTCCTTGATTTAATTGAAAAATTGAAACAACTATATTCATAAAATATTATTTTAATTTTATTTTGTTGCTGATGTTGATGGCACAAATGTACTACAAATTGTATATTTCAGGTTGCAGCACAGTGTGGGGAAATCCCCTGTACTGACCGCTGTCACTGGGGAATTTGGCTCGAATGGCACCAAACGACACAGGTGGGTATTACTCGTCGAACGCGGTATCCAAGCCTCCCATGAAGCCACCATGTAAACAAACAATAAGCCACCAGCCTGTACCACCTGTGGAAGAGAAACATACAAACTGTATTTAAATGAACATGGTAAGTGTACAAACCTTAGTTGAAAATGCAATCTTGTATCCTATGGCATAGTTGCCAGTACAAATGTTACTTCATGGATCAATCAACAAAAGTGAACACCCATGCAATCCATAACGTTTGGGGGAGAGAGAAATATTGTTTCTTGGTTGTATGTGAAAGACACATAAGATGACCACTATGATTTCCCCAAATGGTGAGAGATGAATTGAATTGCCAGACTACATTCATTTGGCAGTGATGGATCAAAGTTACGACAATATAGGAGACAAACATGAAATGTTAGTGGCCTAAGTAACATCACATCTAGAGTACATTTACTCGTTATTTGGATTGCGAGGGCGAACTGTTGCATGAAGTTCGTGCATAAGCACCGTCATAATCCTCAACACGGACCTTGTGAGGCAGGCAGTCCTGAAGTCATGCAGCTCGGTAACCCATTGTGGCCGTGTCTCATCTTCCGATATGTAGGCCAAGCATCCAGAGTTTTCTCTGCAGCAGCAGTTCGCCTCTTCAGTTGGCATGACTTTGCACCGATTGCAGGTACACCAGGTGGAGACGTCTTCCATGCGACTAGGCTATGGCTCAGGATCCAGTGATTCGTCCTTCCAACTGTTGTCTGATGCCCTATCGTTTCTGCATCTTTCTCTTTCAACTAATTATGACTCGGAATACTCTGGCTCGTACTGGTAGGACTGTATTGTTGCCATTATACGACAAAATTAAAATCGATAGTAATGCTAGTACTAGTATCTGTTCGCACAAGTTACGAGCAATGAAGATAGCTGAACAGAGCAGAAACGAGTCACAGGATATACAAAAAAAGACAGCAAAACGATTAAAAAAAGCAACTCTGATGTTGTCTGATGAGAAGCAGTCTATTTATACTTATTGCGGAAAGAACCGTCCTGCCATTTCCATGGAGACATGTCATTAGCTGGCTAACAGAGAACCTTGACACGAGACGTGCATTTGCATTGTGAAATGGACCGTACGCGTCTAGTGATGTCAAATTCAGGGGCGGGAGTTAATGATTTAGTGACGCAAGGGCAGTTCAACTTGGGGAGATGCGGCAATGGATAAGATTAGCACAAGATGGCCGCCCCCCCCGATGCTTGATTTTGCATGTGTAAAAGTGAGGAAAACTATGGTAAGGGGCATAGGAATCGATCACAGATTGCTTTAAACCACATGACTTTACGGTCAGGACAGTAACATTTTTGAGCACACTATTCCTTTAAGGCATAGGAGATTAAAACCTAGTGCAATGTGCTCGGCCTTAGGCTAGTGGGAAGGATTATTTAAGATGCAAGGTGACTTGGGTACATGAGGACTACCTGGATATGATAATACCTCCTTCTGCTCGTGCCTTGAATGTCAGGTTTCGTTTGGGTTCACTTCCGTTTAGGTCTCTTACGGCTAACTGGGATGAGATGCAGAGTAAAGTTGGTTGATTTGCAGTGCTGAGATGGAGACCACCCTTCATTTCTTGCTTATTTGCGACCCGTATCTCAAACCGTTGTTTAAATTACTTTGAATCTCAAGAACCAGGGAAGCTATGGAATTTTGCAAATCAACAGACAATCTTAATGTAGTATTTTTCATTTCAATGTACATTTGTCGGGCGTGCTATAAAAGGAGCAAATTATTGATGGACGCAGTTTGACGCTCAACCTGATTTTCAAAATATGCATTTGCACTTACAATTGCCAAAGCACTGTCATTTACGACCAACGATAATAAGCTCTGATTGACTATAATGAACTGCAGGGTTGTCTTGTTTTATGTACATCATCATTTTTTGATGTTTTGTGATGTTTGCAATTTTCTATCGGTTGGCTTGCCCGATTCGTTTTTTAAACATACATTGGCACTTTCTATATGTTAATGCACTGTTATTCACGACAAATGTCAATAAGCCTTGATGGATTTTAATGAACTGCTGGATTATCTTGTTTTAATTATTTTATCCTGGTATACTCTGATGTTTTGTAACTTTTGTACCTGATGGCTCCCACCCAATACAGGTTTACAGCAACAAAGTAAGCTTGAAGTTAAGGAAATTCTCCAGATTAAAACGTATCATTCCCAAATTGACGGATTAGTGGAAAGACTTAACCAAACTTTAAAAAACATCTTAAAGAAACTAGTGGAAGCAGATGGAAAGAATTGGGACATTATGATACATTGGGCCTTGTTTGCCATTAGAAAAACTCCTCTGTCTTCTGGGGTTCCCCCTTTTGAGTTGTTATATGGGAGAGAACCCACAGATGTGTTAGATATGTTACACGAGACCTGGGAAGAAAGAGAGAGGGCTACCATACCATTATCCCAAACGGCACAAAGACTGAAAGAACACAGGACAGTGGTACGAAATATAGTCCAAACTAATATGGCACAAAGACAAGAACATTAAATGGAATATTATAACAAGAAAGCTGTTGTAGAGGAGCAGCTGTATACAGCTGCAGGAGATCACACCCTGCTAAGTCCCCCGTATTGGAGACATGAGACTGTGCCTTGCCTGACACCAGCTATCGTACCAATACTGCAGCGAGCATTTGGAAGAAGATACCCATTGAGACAACCTTATCGAATGTACCCAAAAAGTGACGACAACCTGCAGGAGGAACACTCTGAAGGAATAGGAGGAAGAGCTAAGCAAATTATGGATGGCGTAATGAGAAAATGTGCACGACATCTCGAGATATTCATTGAAGATAATGTATGGATCCTGAAGAAACTAATGATGAAGTAAAGAATTGCGTCAACTCTCAAGTGTAAAAGAAGACAAAGTGCTGCAGAAAACAAAGGTTCAATGAATGTTCAGACGCTGAAACGCAAGGTAGATTAAGTCATCATAGAACTAGCTACGAGTAGTGAATAGAATGCAGGCGAAGCCGCCTTTGTACAGAAACTGGACATTGGTATCATGAATTAAGTAAGCCAGCAACCATGAAGGGAGAGTGGAAAACTTTGTTGCAGCAGAATAATAGGCTCATGTAGCTGCATGGCGAGGCTGCCTGGCCTGAAGTAAACATCCTAGAGAAATCAAGGTCAGCTATCTACGCTGATGAAGAACGAGTGTGCGGAGGATGAATCTTCTCACAATAAGGTGCCAGAAAGAACACAGTGGATGCCAAGTTTTAATTCACTTAGCGCATTTAAAAGCTGAGAAATGGACCAGCTCCGTGTCTCCTGTCATTTGAGCGAAGGATGGAAATAGAGTTTGAACTTGGAGTTCCAGACACGATAGCGAGTTCCCTCACTCCCGTGCATTCCCAAAGAGGAGAACACTCTGCAAGGCCAAGTACAACGACAATTTCATGGTAGAAGGCATGGGTGATGAGAGATACTAGGCTAATTGGGTGGTGAGGTAGCTTCATGTCCTATCTCCCTGCACCTGGGTCTGGGTTTACGTGCTGCTAAATGAACCAAATGTTCCAGAAATGGCACAAGCATGCCAACCAATTGTATTAGTCCATATTATTGTCGGGGGGGATTCTGCCGGGGTCGGCCGCGCCGTCCGCAGACCTCCGGGCAGGGAGGCCCCAACTCCTCCCGTGTATATCTCGGATCGAGACAGAGTATGAGGCACACACAAGGAGCAAGGCAACTTCTGTCGTTTATTATGCAAACGGCAGGGATGGGTCAAGGAGCGCACGCGTTCGTCCTGACACACACACAATAGTGGGGCTCGCAGGCCCTTTTTACTACATTATGACGCGCTACTTGCGTCATTCCAAAAAGTTACCAAAAGAACCTATCGCCACTCTTGATTGGTTGCTCGAGTGGTGGGGTTAGTATAGTACGCCTATAGAGAATGATATTAGTGGTTAAGGTGTAGTCAGGTGGTATATCTGGGTTGTCCCTACAATTAGATACATAAGAATTGTTACATGAAGACCCCTGAGGATTGGCTAACGTTACTGACGTCTGAGATAAGAACCTCATGTTCTGATTGGTGCATCCGTGAGCTCCCCAGCCTGGGACCACCGTTGTTCCCAGCACACGGTGCACCTGTGGTTGCAACAGTGTTTCAGTATGGGTACGTGCAGGCAATGTGAGGATTTATTCATAGGTGGGAGACTGACCGTTCCCACTGTAGCAGGTGTCCATTGAGCCTTTCAAGTATGTCGGCCTGCGTCTCGTAGCGAGGTACCCAGACGCCTTTTCTCTCCTGGGTTTTGGCATCTCGTCAGGTTCGGCTTGGTCACGTGGGGAGGGACCGTGTTTGAGGCATAATTCTGCACAATTAATATTGTTTTTCCACTGTATGTCTGGTTTAATTTGCAGATATGATTTTAACATTGGTACGTGGAGTGCGAGGTTGCAACATCGTGCCTTTGAAGATTTGTTTCTTGACTGTGGGTTTGCAACATTACGACCTTGGCTGGTTGCTCCACTGGGTTCTTTCTGCAGGCTCAGCAACCTGACTTTTGCTTTGTTAATGTCCACGGGAACTCTTGCTTGAGGCCTACTTGGGCCTGGTGCACGAGTAATCCATTTAGTGCATGGATGCTTTAGGTTATAGTGGCATACAGTTTCATGGCCAGTATCGTGTTTCCATTATATCTCTCATGATGGTAACGGGTTTCAAGAGAAGCGTGAGCAAGCGTTATAAATGAGCTCATGGTGCGTCTTGCGTTTCTGCATTCTGAAAGCCTATGTAAAAATAATAAAGATGCACGTCCGTGAATAAGCCTGTCGCCTACGTCAGAGCACTGAGTATGTTCTTCGTGTAGATTGGTGTGGAAATGTTCAGCGTGTATAATAGTTCAGCGGTGCTTCCCGTTATCTAGGTCGTCATGGCATCTCTAACGATGTGTAGATTTCAGTCTAGTTGGTCCGTGCCGCAGGTGTCGGCATGGCCAGTGCGGGCTGTTGGGCAGGCAGATGGACACATCCGTATGTTTCTGTACCAGGGTATTTGGTCATCTGGTAAATGGGCAAACTCTTCTCGTGGCGGGTGTCTGGGCCGCGACCCTCTAGGCCAAGCGCGAGAGGTGAAGGACGGGAGTCTGGTTTTCCATTCTCCCACTTCAGTCCCCCCTCTGGTCGACTTGTCGACCACAAACATATCCTTCTCGTTATCTCCTCTTACTCTCCATATCTTGGTTATCCCTCCGAGATGTCCATAATGGTTTACGTGATCTTCAAATGACCAATACATGTATTCGCATGTTCCTCCAGGAGTACAGTACACCCATCTTCCTATGTAGCTCCTAGGGTTCCTTGGGTTCTCGATCTTCACTGATGGTGGGTCTAGATGATTGGCGATGATTTGGGTGCGCAACTTCTCCCTTTCGTGTATTATCACACCTGTGTGCTGGCCGTCATCTGCTGGCATCAAGGGGTGCATTCCCACCATTTCCAGCAACTCATCAGTTGAGCGCGCCTTCCGGGCTTTCCAAAATCTAATTATTATCAGTGCAGCTCCAGCCAAAATAGCACATCCCACTATTATTTTCAGTCCATCTGACAGCCAAGATGGCATCCATGACCATAATAGTGAAAACCAGCTTTTATCCTTGTTTACGCCGTTACTCTCGTCCATCATTTTGGAGTGCATCTGGGCCAATTGTGAAACTGCTTCTGTTAGTGTACCATTGTCGGCATCGTTGGCAGGTATGAACGTGCAGCATGATTGTCCTATCTTTGCACAAACTCCTCCTTCCATTGCTGTGAGAAGGTCCAATACATATCTGTTCTGTAGTGCTACCATCCTTACAGCTCGCAGCTCCTCTTTAATTGCGTTAAACCCATTTACTGTCGAATTTATGGTCATCATTAGTTCCCATCTGGTTATTTGCAGCCATTTTGCGTTTGCGTATGCCTGCAGTCCCGGATGTATTATTGAGGAGAAGAACATTGCTGCTCTGCTGAATAGTCTGTGTTCTGGCGGTATTGATGTTAGTTCCGTTTCCGACCTTCCCCACAGATAATTTCCTGTTAATGGCTCTCCTTGTCTTTTTCTCCTGTTTAGGACAGTATCATTGCTGTTGGTCCTGTTTTCTTGCTCCTTCTGGAGTGGTGCAGATCTCTTTCTTCTCCTGTCTCCTTCATCCATTTTCGGAAATTTCGCCACATCGACATGCTTCTTAGGTACCACTAGTGATGGTACATTGACGTGTACCATTGTGCACACACCACTCCACAGGGGAGGCAGTGTATGATATGCCTTTTCTCCGCAGGCCCAATAATGGTCCATTATTACTGCTGTTCCCGCTCCCCCCTCAGGTAACTCCATCACACTTGCACAATTGGTGTTATATCCCACGTCCACCTCTCCTTTATGCTGGTAACATACTTTGGGCGCAGTCAATGGTAATATAGTTATCGGGTCTTCATCTTCTTCTACCCACGTGAGCATTGGTACGTACTTGATCCATGTCGTCCAACATCGATGATTGTGTGTCTCGATGGTTGAGATAGTTTCTTTTGTTACCATGTTGCTGCCAACCACTCCTATCTCCCAGCTGGTACCCAGGAACACCTTTCCTGTTATCGTCAGTAATGGCCTCTCCCAGCATCCTTGTTTACCCGGAACTTCCGTGGCGTACCAATCACATGGTAGATACTGCAGTGTTACCTTCTTTGTTTCTCCTTTTTCAGGGCCACTTGTTATGTATCTGAATGCTTCAGCATGTAAACTGGTCTTGTGATAACTCAGATAGGTCTTGAGGAAGTTGTTTTCATATGGGTATGAGTCTCGTGTTTTCCATGTCATGTGCACTACTGTTCCTTGGAATCTTCCTTTCGTTTGGAACAGGGCCAAATATATTATGCACTGTGCTGTTTTTTCATCTATTTCTGTGGCAACAAATGTTCGTGAAGCGCTCATGGCGTATGGTATTAATGAGCAAACGTAACAGCTATCCTCAGTTGTCTGCTTACCAATGCGGGTCATGTGCTGGTACCATATGTTGTTTGTGACGTGTGCTGAATCTTGTACATAATTATCAATACCTTTATTGTCTGAGTATGTGCTGCGTTTAACTTTATTTCGCTTTTGTTCATTGTTACTGTTACCACCTGACGTAACACCTGTTGCAGCAGGGAGGTGGGGTACATTAGGTTTGGGTGCAGCAAAAAAACTCATAGCATAGCTGTACTGCCATACAGAGGCAGCCAAAACTCCGGTGATCATAAAAATCCCTATTATTTTTATTACATATGCTAACCTCACCGACATTTTTGCTCTTACCTTGCTGCAGTCCTGGCAGCGTATTCTTGCGACGTTAAAGTTGCCCGCCTAAAAATTCTCAAAAAGTGCTTGTTATTAAATGTTAGTTTTGTTTCATTAAGCTCTCCCTATCAAATAGTCATTCAGTGCCCAGGTGAAGAGTTGCTCCCACGCTACTCTAAGTGATCGGTCTCTCAAGACCGGCAAGTATGGGCGGAGGTGGGGCATGTAATTTTCTATGGCCAGGAGGAAGGCCGTGTAGTATACACGTACCCTTTTCTTTTTTAAGTATGTTGGCCTTTTTATTTCGTATACAAATTGGTGTGACAATTCTTCTGGGTAACTATCGTCTGGCAGCACCATCTACGCCTGCACACTGAATTTGTTAGATAACTTTTCTTAACAATACAATATTACGCAGCTCCTGTATGTGCGAGAGAAAAAGAGAACATTCACGTGTTTACATGTGTATTGGTGCAAGCGAAGTCCTTAGTTTTTATTACAATTGTATTTAGTAGTCAATGGGGGGGGGGTTTGCTCAGATGGCGGGAGCAGTTTTACTCTTTGAACGTGTGACCATGGGGTGGGCAGTGTGGGGATCGCCCCCTTCTTCGTCCGTTATTCTCTCCGAGGGAACAATTGGGTCGTTGTCTGTGGTTGTGTTTTCTTCCGCTGCCGGGGATGTTGTTGGCGTTTTTCCAATGGACCTGTCGTTGGCGCTGGGGCGGGTCTGCAGTTTGTAGATTTTTACATCATGCAGGTGGTTCCACGCACGCTTATCCTTTAGTTTTACTGCTCTTGTTGATACGTCCTCTACTAAATGGGGGCCAGTGAACCTCTGCTGGTTCCACCTTCTATTAAAATTTCGAAGTAGTACGTGGTCGCCTTTGGCAAGTTTGCACAAGTTCTCCTTTTCCAATTCTGTATTTTCGTCTATTTCTTGGTTGCTGGTGGACCCGCCCCGTGTGCGCTCGAGCTGTTGAGACACAAACACAACGCTAGTAATCAAAGAAGACACATATTGATACATTTCATCACCTAACACATTCGCAGAACTTTCTTGGTCGGTGAATGCCCTTGACGTTGGTGTTAGGGGAAGGCGCATTTGGCGTCCAGTAACCACCTCGTGTGGGGTGAGGTGGTGGTCGGACCCTGGCCTGTTTCTAAGTTCGAACAGTGCTAACGGAAGGCAATACAACCAACTTTTCTTTGTTGTTTGCTGTATTTTAGCAATTGCCTCCTTCAATAGGCCATTCAGGCGTTCACATACACCATTGGCCTGTGGGTGGTACGCACATGCAAATTTGTGTTTAATGTTCAGTAGGGATGTGATATGCTGGAACATTTCATTTGCGAAATGGGGTCCGTTGTCTGATCTTAACACCTCGCACACTCCCCACCTGGGGAATACCTCCCTTACTATAAATTTGGCTGCTCTAAACGCATCAGGGTGTGAACAGGGCCCTGCTTCGATCCACCTAGAAAATGGGCATACTACTACTATCATGTATCTATTGCCTTGACAAATGTTGATCATATCAACATAGTCAATGTGGAGGTGCCGAAAAGGTCCTTCTGGTCGGGGTATGGTACCTCTTATCACCTTTAAAGTATGACCGGCCGTGAACTGTTGACATGTAAGGCAATTGCTGATAAAATTTGACACATGGGATGTTAACTCGGGACAGAACCAATCTTCTCTAATTCGTGCTGCTATTATTTCTTTGCCTGTATGGGCAGGGTGATGTAATTGGTTCAAGGCGGTATTTAACAATGCCAATGGTATTACAACTTTCCCAGTGCCACCCTGGCGCCATAGTGCGTCGGTTGGTGACATTGTGCATCCTCTTTTCACCCATACTTCTTTTTCGGCCATTGGTGCAGCCGCTTGTAACTCCATAATCTGGGTGGCTGGGAGATGGGTGTACCCTTCTTTTATTAACATCTCCCTCGCTATTCCCCTCCCTCTCCCTCTCTGTGAGTCTGTGGGGTTCCATATCTCACCAAAATATGCAGCATATTTTGCATGTGCGTCTGCTGCTGCATTTCCTTTTGATATATAGTCTTCTCCATTGGTGTGTGCTGTGCATTTTACTAGGGCTAGTTCTTGGGGATCGTTTATTACTTCAATTAGTTCAGCCAACAAGAGGGCATGTTGTACTGGAGTGCCGTCAGCTCTCCTAAACCCTCTTCTTCTCCACTTTGATAGCCCTGAGTGGACAGTGGATGTAACATATGCACTGTCGGAATATATAGTAACTTTTTTATTAAAACTTTCCTTTAGTGCCAATATGAGTGCAACCAGTTCCGCCGCTTGAGCAGAGTAATGCTGTGGTAATTGTACACACTTAATAGCCACACACACTGGCGCTTCCATCATTTGTACTACTGCTGCCCCAGTCCTCCTTATCCCGTCTCCTTGATCAATAGTTGATGACCCATCAATAAACAAAAGCTCACCTCCCTCTAGTGCGTTTTCTTCAACTTTCCTAGTACATGAGTACATCTCAGTTACTTGGGTGCAGTCGTGGGCGTAATCTCCCTCTTCAATTACTTCTGCTAGGAACCTTGCAGGGTTAACCGTGCTACATCTAACAATTGCCAGTTCAGCTTTGGACAAAATAATCTCATAACCTGTTGCCCTCTGTGTCGTCAGTGTGGACTTAGGTTTATTCAATATCGCAAATAGTGCATGTTCTACAAATAGTGTAGTTGGACACCCCATAGTTATTGATGATGCTTTTTCTACTGCAAATGCAGCTGCAGCAAGACCTTGTTCGCAAGAGAATTGTCCTAACATTATTGGATCTAAGTGACCGCTGTAAAATGCTACTGGTTTATAGCCCATGCTAGTCTTTTGGGCCAATACTGCTTTCATTACTGCTGAGTCGCAATGTGAGAATATAAAAAATCGTCGCTCATAGTCTGGGGATGCTAGTACTGGAGCAGTTGATATTGCTTCTTTTAATTCATCAAATGCCTCCTTCATTTCCATAGTCCATCCCAACTTTTTCTCCCCTTTATTTGCTTCCTTCAAACCCTCAAGCAGGGGTCCTATGTAAGAGCTGTAATCAAATACCCATGCTCTACAGTAGTTGCACAGTCCCAGAAATTGCTGCAGTTCTCTTACAGTCTGTGGCACGGGAGTGCCTGATATTGCCTGTGCTCTTTGTGGTGCAATCCTTCTTCCATATTGTGATATCAGTTGGCCAATGTAAAGTACCTGTTCCTGACAGTATTGTATCTTTTCCATGTCTACCTTGTACCCCTTTTCAGCCAATATCGTCAACATTTTTAATGAGTCCTCTCTACATTTATCTTCATTTGTACTGCAAATTATTATGTCATCCACATACTGTAACACTGTGCTTTCCAACTCAACGTTACCCAAATCCATCTGTATTACCCTATTGAAAATTGAAGGTGATTCACAATATCCCTGTGGTAATCTGGTATGTTTCCACTTCCTATTTCGGTAAGTGAAGCTTGTCAAGTCTTGTGAGTCTGGGTGTAATGGTATTGAGAAAAAAGCATTTTTAAGGTCAATCACTGTAAACCGTGATGCTTCTGCTGGAATGCCACACAAAATTGTGGCCGGGTTTGCTGTTACTGGATACTCTGCTTCTACTATGTTGTTCAACGGTCTGAGGTCCTGTATGAACCGCCAAGACCCTCCTTTAGCCTTGCGCACCGGGTACACAGCTGTGTTGCATGGGGATTCTGAGGGGACCAATATGCCATTGTTTATAAGGGCTGTTATGGTTTCGTATATGCCCTCATCTGCCTCTCTTGACAATGGGTATTGTTTCACTCTTGGTAGTATGGCACCCTTTTTTAATTTTATCCTTACACCCCCTATGCTTTTAATGCATCCTACATCATAAGGGCTAATAGTCCATAATGATTTTGGCACCTTTGACATATCTTCTTTAAAAAATGGGACTGGTGTGCCAGCGGGTGCCTCAAGTGCCATTGCAATTTTCTGTGCCACTTGTTTGTGAGCCACTGTTAGCCACATTTCTACACTCATCATGAACACCATTTCATTTTCCTCCTTTTCTTCTGAAAACAACTCTTCATCTGACACCTGAGTCAGCCTACATCCTTCTGCTAGTGCTATCACCGCCCTCCATGCTCTCCCTTCTTTATCTTGGGCGTGCACAGCAACATAATCAGCTGTTGCAATAATGCTCTCAATGTCCACTGCAATGACCTTCCCTTCCAGTTCATTAGCTGGTGTTTCTGGTCGGAATAGATAGGCTGCTGGTCTCCTCCATATTTTCCCTCCTATCCCTGGCATCCATGCAAATGCCATGTCTGTTCCGTACTGGAATAGCTCGCCGTCTACCGGCTCCGCCCTGATCGCTATCTGTCCACAGTATGCTTGCAAAATCTGTCGTGCTGCAAGCATGTTAATCCCTGGAGTAGAGCAAATTATGCCATCCTCTGTAAAGGAGATCGTCATATTTAATCTGTTCATTATGTCCCTCCCCAGTATGTTTACTGGTGAGGCACTATAATACAAAAGTGGTACTGACAGATCGTAATCTCCAATAGATAGCGGAACGTTATCAGTAAATGGAACCAACCCTTTAGCCCCAGAAAACCCTTGTGTGTTCATGGCTTCGCCTGACATCTTAAACTTACCTTCCCTTATGCAAGACCGGGTCGCCCCGGTGTCAACAAGGAATGATAATTTTTTGTCACCTATCGTTACCTCTATGCGTGGCTCCTCCGCACTATTAGGTGTTACTGACAGGATGGGACACACCAAGGCCGTCTGTGGGCTGTCCTATTGGGGGTACAATGACTGGCCATTCCCTGTGTAAGGGTTGTGCCCCAACACCGTCACCCCACCCAATTGCGTTCGTTCAGGTTGTGGTGGTGGTTGTATTAACGCTGCACCAGTTACTTGTGGCAGGTATTGTTTTATTTGTTGTTGTGGTAGGGAATAGTGTTGGTCACTCCCTTGTGGTGACATCTGCTGTGGTTGTATGCCCTGCTGTTCTTGTGATGTCCTATGTTGTGCTTGTTCGTTCCATGCTGGTGTTCCTGGCCTGACCCTGCATGTACGTGACATGTGTCCTAATAGTCCGCAGCTCCAACACACGGGTGGTTCCCTGTTTTGCCATGGGAAGTTCCCTGTGTTGTCCTGGTATACTGGTTGCCCTGTCTGGTAGTTATTTCTGAGTCCCCCAGCCTGTTGTTGGGTATTATATCCGTATCCTCTTCCCCTCATAAACCCTCCTCTCCCTCTATTATAATTATAATACCCAGCTCCTTGCATTGGGTACCCTCCTCCCATGTTCTGTGCGTGTGATTGCAGAGGCAGCACTTGCTCTATTACCTCTTGTGGAGGCGCTATTTGAGCTGGATTTTGTGCAGCCACTACTTGCGTTGGGCTTTGGGCCATTGGTGTTGGCGCAGTTATTAGTGCCCCTTCCATGGTATATTTAGTAAGTTTTTTCTGTACTAATTTGGCCTCTTCTGTTTTCCTGTCCTCTTCCTTTTGTTTCATTTTTCCTTGCCATGTTCTACAGTGATGTACTATAGTCAGTTGTATTTCCGGCCATGGTTTTGCTTCCATCCCCACTACTTTCTTTAATTGTCTCTGAACTCCTTCTGGGAGCCCTTGTACTAGTATATGATAAAATATGGCTGGTGTTTTGTCCCATTGTTCTCTAGTTTCCATGCGCCACTTCTCTTGAATATCCTGGATATAATCAACAGGATCCTCGTTCTCACCCATCTTACGGGAAGTAATGGCTCCTATGTCTGATGTGTCTGGGTACTGCACTCTTAGTGCCTGCCATAGCGCATGTCTGCAGTTTGCAAATGGTGCTCCATCATGCGATGTGTTTGTTATTGTTACCCCATGGAATCCCGCTCTTTTCCAAATGTCATCCGCTCTATCCCCTAATATTGATATTAACAGGCCCTTAACATCTCCCACTGCTAGTTTCTGTCCTGCGGTGTGTTTTTCCATTTCATATATCCATTTACCCGCACCTCCACTTAATGATGGGAGCCTACATTTTATGTTTTCCTTATCCGTATGTTTCCAAGGTACATATTGTGGTCTAACCCCTCCTCTCTCCAGCAGTGGCATTACATTCTGTCTTGTGTCATCCTTTATGCTCCATGATGTTAACTCTTCACACCCCTCCTCTTCCCCCATTCCTTTTACTACTTCAAATCCTTCCTTACTACCTCTTCTCCTACCTCCCTCTTCTTCCTTTCCCCTTTTTTCATCCTTTCCTGTGTTCAATATTGGCACGTCTGTTTGCCTGTCTTGCCTGCGACTAGGGAGGTCCCTAAGCCGACATGCATAAGGTGTAACTTCGTCCATGAAGGGTGCGAGCTTTATTCTGTGCAGAGAGCGTGCAGTTGTTGAACATGTGGGGTGTGGCGTTAGAGAGCGTGATGGTGATGTGGGTGGCGTGTGTTGGTTAGTGCATGGATGCTTTAGGTTATAGTGGCATACAGTTTCATGGCCAGTATCGTGTTTCCATTATATCTCTCATGATGGTAACGGGTTTCAAGAGAAGCGTGAGCAAGCGTTATAAATGAGCTCATGGTGCGTCTTGCGTTTCTGCATTCTGAAAGCCTATGTAAAAATAATAAAGATGCACGTCCGTGAATAAGCCTGTCGCCTACGTCAGAGCACTGAGTATGTTCTTCGTGTAGATTGGTGTGGAAATGTTCAGCGTGTATAATAGTTCAGCGGTGCTTCCCGTTATCTAGGTCGTCATGGCATCTCTAACGATGTGTAGATTTCAGTCTAGTTGGTCCGTGCCGCAGGTGTCGGCATGGCCAGTGCGGGCTGTTGGGCAGGCAGATGGACACATCCGTATGTTTCTGTACCAGGGTATTTGGTCATCTGGTAAATGGGCAAACTCTTCTCGTGGCGGGTGTCTGGGCCGCGACCCTCTAGGCCAAGCGCGAGAGGTGAAGGACGGGAGTCTGGTTTTCCATTCTCCCACTTCATTACGAAGGACCTTATAGCTTGTAAGACCAATGGGAAAATGTGTATGTATCTAATGTTTGTGAAATTACATGTTTTAAGAGGTAGCCATTGTAATTGTAATTGTAATTGTAATTGTAATTGGTTGTTTAATACCCAGAGGTTTCTATGCATAAATTGTCCACCTGATATCAGACAGCCAGTAACAATCCTAGCTCCTATGTATGATATGTATGTAGATATTTAGATGTTTCCCTTAACCAATCCCGAACCGTGATAGGTTTTTCACTATTGCCACGTAGTATGACGTCACTCTGACACATTAACCATAAGATTTGTATTCTTTGTGGAGATAATTGAGAGACTGAGCGTACGTCAGTTGACGTCCGTTGTAACCTCCCTGTTTTAGATACTTGATAATAAAACAGTACTTTGCCATCTTCTTGAGTTTGTCCAGTTATTTGGACTCAGAATTATTCTGGTGTAATCCCATCCATTACCATATGCATGTTCCAAAGGGCCATAAACTCACTGTGATGAGATCTTTTTCTGTAGGTCAAAAGGTATTGGTTCTACTTCCTTCCTCTGAAAATAAAATGCTTTCCAGGTAGCATGTCCCTTAGGAAATCTTAGAACAAATGAGACCTTACAATTATAAAGTCTCTCGACCAGACAGGAAAATAAAGACTCATATTTACCATGTTAATGTACTTAAAGAAGGGAAAGAAGACCCTATTAAAAATGATTCAGTTATTTTAACAAGCTTATTATCTGAAGAAACTGATACCAACAAATGAATCTCTCCTGATGTATCCCAAAATCAACAACAAGATCTGATGCACCTCCTCCAACAGTTCCCTGATGTGTTTAGAGCTGAACCTGGGATCTCACCTTCAATGAGGACCGCCTACAGATTTTCCCAGATTTCTCGGCATCAGTGCAGGCAGTGAGGAGAACCTTTGTGGCAGTGAAACGTAGGCTACGAGATCTTGACATCCGATCCGCGATGATGTTCCCGGCTAAGCTCAAGATCCAGAATGCTTGGAAGGCACACTTTTTTTTATGGTGCCAGAGGAGGACAGTAGGTTCTTGGATGGTATCCCGTGGAGGGGACAAGGAGGGGACCGGTCACGTCGTAGCCCCGATCATGGAAAAGCAGGACCCTGGCAAAACCAGACCTGAAGGTACGAAGAGAGGAGGTGCTAAACGAAGACTGTGTGAGGACGATCTGAAGAAGTGCACTGGGAGGAACATTTGCTGGTGCCTTAGGGGGGGCAACTGCTGAGGAGGCCAGAGCAAAGGGACAATCTTTCTGTCCCCCGCGGTGGGCAGATGTTGCCCAGCCTGCACAAATGGATGCTTTGTCAAGACTGACTGTTTCAGGTCGGACTGCTAAACAAGCCTGACAGTCATCTGGTATGAAGGTACTGTTTGGGGTAGTGTGCCCCGCAAAGACCCATCTTAGGGGCTGGCTCAGTGTCAGGAGCAATATCTGCTTTTGAGGATCTTAGATGGGTGGAGGCGCGAGGCCCTGGTGTGTGAAAGGGGAGGTGGAGAGGAGGATTGAGGGTGTTCCTGACAAATTGGGGGGGTTATTCGGTGGCAAGGAGGGGGAGGTGAAAGGTTGGGCAGACATGTTGGGGTGGTTGTTCGGCAGAAAGTGGGATGGCGGGAAGGGAGAGCGTTTGTGGGTCTGTTTACAGTTTTCAGAGTGTCATCTACTATTTTGGTCATGGGTAAGGTCAGGCAGTGGAGCCTGGATGGCTCTTGTGGGGTCAATGTGAACTGGACTAGCCTTTATGGGGAATCGGATTATAATTGTTGAAGAACATCCCTGAGGACTTCGGTTGTGGGGAGAGCATGATGATAAGGAAAGGAAAGTTCTCCTATACATGAGACTCCATAACATTAAAATAGCCTTCCTACAAGAGACCCACTTAACGGGTCAAGGTGAAAGTAAGTGGGAGGTGCAGTGAGGCTGAAACCGATATTGCTCATCTTACTCTTCCTATGCGAGTGTCATGGTTCGCCGCATGATAGGGGGCAGGTATGGAAGATAGACTCAATGTCCTCTCACACTATCGTGGGATTGGCAGCTTCTGTGGCGCCTACGGCAGTTTCAAGATGTCAGGCGATTCAGGTTGCGTTGGGTAACCCGTTCTGTTGCCATGGTTAGTCTGACGAGAGAGAATGCCGTCAATGCGGAAGAAGACATCCGGCTGTTCCATAAAGGACTGCGGCCCTCATTACGACCCTGGCGGAAAGTGACTGATCTGACCGCCATAGCGTAAATAGCGTTTCCGCCATTGCACGACGGAGCAAAGTGCGGCTAATTCCGACCCATCGGGCACGAGCACTACGCCATGGCGGAAGTGCAAAGTCCGCGATGGCGGAAATGTCCCCAAAACGCCCCTCACCGCCGTCGTACGGCGCCCTAGGTGCAATGCCGCCACCCATCTTAGCGGTCACCGTAATGAGCGGCAATCGGAAAGTACGGTGACCGTAAATATACGGAAACGGAAGTAAAAACATGGTCCCGGAACGGGAAACAGCACGCCGTACACCTATAAAATCAGAATTCCCACACAACCATTAAAAATACTACCCTGAGACACATCCCAACCCGTCATCCACCCTAGTGAAAGCAATAGAAATGGGAAAAGTAGCGAAAAAAGCGTGCGACCGCAAGCGGCAGGTCCACTTCTCCCGTGAGGAACTCACCGTGCTCACAGAGACCCTCCAGGAGAATGCTGCCGTCGTCTTCTCGACGCAAATGACCAGGACGGCACTTGCGAACAAGAAGGCCATATGGGCCCTGGTGGCACAGCGGGTAAGTGCGGTGGGGACCGCACCCCGCAACCCACAGCAATGCAGAAAGCGATGGGACGACCTGCGGATACGCGTACGGAGCATACTATCCGCCAACCGTAACATTGCCACAGCTACCGGGGGAGGATCGGAATCACCCATCAAGTTGACCCCCTGGGAAGAAATCTGTGCCTCCACCATTGGAATGGAGAGTATAGAGGGAGTCGGAGGGATGGAGAAAGGAGTGCAGACATCCGAAGAATCCGGTAGGTGGGCCAAATAAAACAATGCTAAATCCACAATGTCCAATCATGTGAAGTACCATGTGTCCACATAGTGCAACAGTAACACATGTCCAGGAGAACGTCCACATACATTGGCCTGATAGCGCACTTTAAAACTCACATTAAATACATAAATAATTAAAAATCCTAAAAACACCCTCACACGTGCAGCAGGCACACCCTAACTGCAGGCTGCAAAACAACTGCATCCTCAATCCACACAAAAATGAAACCACCTCCAAGGCCCCGACCCAAATCACCCTCAGGTACCACCCCAATGCATGTGATACATTGCCATTCCAATTTCAACAGACCCATTAATAACGCTCGCCCTCCTTTACTCCACCACAGGGTCCGATTCAAACGACGAGCTCCAGGACACCCCTACCAGCACACCTGCAAAGAGGGCCAAGACCAACGGCCAAAGACCCTCCACCTCAGCTGCACGCATCAAGACACGGCAGCAGCACAAATCAAGTGGCAGCACACAGGAGGGAACTTCAACAGGCACCCCAGCAGCCAGCATGCCCACAACAGCACCACCAAAGGTCCCCCCAATGGATGCCACAGAAGGCACTGCTTCTGGTGGCAGCAGCACCATAGGTGACACTGCATTAATGGCAGCATGCTCCGACACAGAAAACGGGGATGTCGAAGTAAGATCCATCCATGACCTGTCTCAATCCCCCTGTTTGTTCCATCCCGTACACCATGAGGATACCACGCAGGGGCACCCACAAGACGACGACTGGCCATCCCCCACAAGCCCTGTGGCAAGGCAACATGAGGTGACCAGCCCCTCTGTGACACCACCGCAAATGGCCATGGCACAGCAGAGGCAACAGTCCCTCGACCAGGTGATCGTGCAACAGCAGCAACTGGCCACGCTCCTCAAGGACCATGCTGATGAATGTGGGGGTACTAAGGCAGCCATAGAAACATCAACTGAGACACTTAGGGCAGAAATGGAGAGAAGCACCGAGAGCCTGAGAGCACAAATGGAGAGAAGCACCGAGAGCCTGAGAGTACAAATGGAGAGAAGCACCGAGAGCCTGAGGGGGGAACTGCATGCGACGTCCAAAGACGTATGTGCTGAACTTGCCGCTGTGCGCCGTGTGCTCACTGAGCTCTCACAAACCCTTAGGGACATGCATGGACGTGAGCAGGCAGAGACATCATCTGTTGCAAGTTCCGTCCAGGGCAGCCCCCAACGTAGATCTGGGAGGAACCTGCGCTCCACAGGCAGGGGTGCCCCTGATACCCTGAGAGGGGGCTTGCAATAGCGTCTGCCCACTGACAATGAGCATCTTCGGACACTGGTGTTCGGGGGGGAGGTAGGAGGGTGGAGGGGGTGTGTTGGGCTCACTTGGGTGGCGGGTCGATGGGGTGTGTAACATAATTTCACATATGCTATAAACAATGCACGATCATCCAATGAGATGTGTGGACATTGATCTTTGTGTACGAGGCCTTTATAGGCGTACAGTCCATATTGTGCATGTTCCAGACACACACAGTGCCACAAGTCCCGTGTCCATGTATCAGCCACCAGGTGTGAGTGCTAGAAGCATGAATCAATGAGAATCTGACGAATGTCACGGCCCTCCTGTGCCTCGCAGACTCGTTGAGGTGCTGCCACATCCCCACCCTCATCATGACCATCTTCAGGTGCTTGCAGTTCTGCGTCAGGGGGCATGGGCACATTTCTACGTACGCACATGTTGTGTAGCATGACACATGCCATGACCATCTTTGCTACCTTCTCATGGCGGTACAGGAGTGCCCCGCCAGACCTGCTGAGGCAGCGGAAACGAGTCTTCAGTAGGCCGAATGCCTGTTCTATGACTACACGGGTACGTGAGTGGGCATGGTTGTAGTCCTCCTCATGCTGGTTCTGTGGGTTCCGGAGTGGTGTAAGGAGCCATCTCTTCAGTGGATACCCGGCATCACCTGTATGTGGACAATAAAGGATGTTTGTGGAATGACATTGCTACGTACGCACCCCCCCCTTCCTGCCAGATCATTGCCGCATCACATACCCCACATTATCATGCATGAAATGAGACTCACCGAGTAGCCAGGATCTGTTCCCTGCGTGTCGCTCCATGTAGCGTGGTATTGTAGAGTTCCTCAAGACCATAGAATCATGGGTTGATCCAGGAAATCGGGCACAACAATGTGTAATGATCCTGTTGGAGTCACACACCATTTGTACATTAAGAGAATGAAATTGTTTTCGGTTGCGGTACTGGGCCTCCATGGCATGTGGGACGACCAGTTCCACATGGGTGCAGTCGATGGCACCAATGCAACCCGGTATGCCGCCAAGTGCATGGAATCCCACTTTTGTGTTAGTAATTTCCTGCTCCGAGCGTGGTAGAGAGATGTAGTCGTCTGCGTGCTTCAGGAGGGCATCGAGCACTTGCAATAGTGTCCGTGAGAACACTGGCTGTGAAATGCCATGCAACTGTCCGACTGTGTGCTGGTAGGTGCCTGTGGCCAGGAAGTGGAGTACAGACACCACCTTCAGTAGGGGTGGGATGGCGGTTGGGCTATCTATCATGCAGACAAGGTCAGCCTGTGTCATGTCCACAATGGCGGTTATGGTGTCCCGGTCCAAACGGTAGAGGGTGTGGATCTGCTCATCCGTGAGGTTGAACGGATGTGCTCGGAGGCGTGGGATTGCGGGCTGCCTGCGTGGTGGTAGTGGCTGTGCTGGCGGGCCTTGCTGGCCCTGCCTTGCCCTCCTCCTCCTCCTGCGTCTCCTCTGTGCGGCCGGTTGTTGTAGTAGTTGGTGTTCATCTTCTTCTTGAAGTTGGAGTACTTGCAGTGCTATCAGGTCCCCCAGGGCCAACATCGCTAGTCCTGCCGGTAGCACTTTGGAGTGGGTGTGGTTGTGGGAGGGGGTTGGGTGTGCAATTTATGTGTTTTCAAGCTGTATTGCCTCCACCTGTGCAAGCTGCAATCCCCTTTGGGCGAGCACGTCCCGCACACAACGCTGCAATTCGACGCATGGCATCTTGCCATTACAATCATGTATTTCATCCCGATGGCAGTGAGATATTGGTTCATATGTTCATTCTGCTATGGTCCCATTGTTTCACATACTATCTTTACAGTCTGTCACGGCTCGCTCCCTTCGCTCCCGTTCCCGCCACTTGGGGGCATGTTTTGGGGTTTATTCCCTACTGGACATTTCCTTCGAACCCTATGCTACAGTGTTCTGATGAATTGGGAACGTTAAACCCTTATATTCCAAGTTACTTCCCTTCCGGATCCATTCCAGGTTTTTGGCAGCCAGCATGTTACTTAAATCAAATGACTATGTTTCCCGGAATGCCTTGGCTCACTGCTTCACCTCCTGCTTCCCAGAATGCCTGGCTCACTGCTTCATCTCCTGTCTGGCAGCCAGCATGTTACTTAAATCAAATGACTATGCTTCCCAGAATGCCTTGGCTCACTGCTTCACCTCCTGCTTCCCAGAATGCCTGGCTCACTGCTTCGTCTCCTCCCTTGCAGCACAAGGCTGGGTGGAGGATAGGCAACACCTGTGGCTGCAGGTGCAGCAGGCGGCACGCCTGAGGGGTGTGCTCGGTTAGCAGCTTTAAAAGCCTCAGTTTGCTTCAGTCCGGCGCTGGTCATTGTAGCAGTGTTCCTGTTGTGACTAGTCTCCTGTTCCTTGTTCCTTGTTCCTGGTTTCTGTGCCTTGTACCTAGTTCCAGTCCCTAGCTTTTGTGCCCAGTTCCTTAGCTCCTGTATATTGTTCCTCTGCCCTGGATTTCGGATTATGTACTAATTGATTTATGCTTTCTGAATTTCCCTTTCTGTCTTCCTCTGTCTGCAGACAGCCTTTCTCTGTGCTTAACTCTTAGTTGCAGCCCAGGTTTCCGGTGCGTTCTGTCTCTTTATGCTGTCCTGGTTACTGAAAAGCTTGATGCATTAATCTTACCTAAGTAGTATTTATTTACTACCTTTTTCCCTTGGTTGGGTGGGATAGGTTTCCTTTTGTAATAGCGGTTCCCCTGCTCCTGATCCTACTTCATTCAGAGTCCATTCCATATTTTCCATTGCACCTCTGCATTTACTTTCCATCGAATATTAGGTGTGGGTGTTGTTGTAACATGTTCCAGTGTGTATCCCCTTTTGTTTTCCTCACAAGTTAACTTCACAATTCATACTTTCCCCTGACTAAGGTTTTATGTATTTTGTTATCTTTAACCCTTTGCTTTTACAGCCTTCTGGGTTCCTGTTTGATCTACAGGGTTCGTGATATTACTGACATTCTAGTGGTCTTTCCGGTCCTCGTGAGTACTGTTTGAATGTTCCTTATTCAGTATTTTACAGAGTGTCAGTTCACAGAATCTGTACTTGCTTGCCCGCTACGTGGGTTTAGCGCTGTCAGTATCTGTAAGAGCATAGTGGGTAAAGAGTTTGCAGACTTTCCTTTCAGTTATAAGGAGGTCTTAAGTGTTTACCCTACATTCCTTTATTGTATATTGGTAATACTTTATTTGCACTCCTGGGTTATACATACACAAGCCTTGGGTATTTTATGCACGTTGTTAGATCCTAAATTGTTCCCTGTGCAATTCTGTGCACTTTACCCCTTGCCATAGGCAAGGCCTTCTTCCTTTCTTAACAGAATGACCAGCCATTATTCCTGTCTGAATAGGGCCAGTTTAAGAAAGAAAGGCAGCAAGGTCACTAACAAGTTAGTACAGAAGGTTTCCCCTAAGTCTTCCTGTGACAATCAAATCATTGATCCTGACTTAAAGGAACTCCTTGATACAAATGGGTATTTACGTGCTGAGTATTTTTTCCATAGGATGGCCCATCGTACATTGCCTGATCCTAGTTCTGTCTTTAATTTCGATCCAGATATGTCCGCACAGGCCTTAGCAGCGGAAAATAAAACACTGTTAGATTTACTAAATACGAGTACATCTGTTGTTGAACCCCATGATTCCGGTTGTGCTTTACCTCAGATTGAACAGTTTCATGATTCAAACATAAAGAATGAAGGGGTTCATTACATATCTTCAGTTTTCAGCCCTCAGTCAACTGCTTACTCCTCTGCACAAGTACTTACTGTAGTCCCTAATGTCAAGAGGTCTGATGTCAGTAGTTTACTTAAGGGTAACACAGACCAAGTCGGTAGGAGAGAGTATAGATCACAAGACTTGCAAGCAGTAAATGACACTGTACAATCAGTAAACGTCCGTATGACTAGGGTAGGATCCAGCCCTGATGTCACCATGCCTTCCCTTGTGCCTACTGATAGGGATGTACAGTTAAGCCTGGGCATGCTAAAAGCTGAATTTGAGGAACTAAAACGAGAATACATCAGTTTACTAGAGGAGAATAAAACTTTACGATTTTTTCTGACTACACCTCAAACTTTATCCGTTGATGAAGTGAAGACTGTTCAATCTCTGAGTGAGGGGGTTTTTGTAGGTCATGATACTTGTCAATATGAAAAATCTATTGGGAGTGAAAGTCCTCTTTCTTGCACAGCACTTATTCAGAGCACAGACTCTGACAATTGTTCTACCGTTTGTCAGGAATTGCTATCAGTTGAGGATTTACAAGTCACTCCTTTACCTAAGATTTCCTCTGTAGCAGTCAGTCATAATTCAGAGTTTGAACACATACATGCTTCTGGTTCCCAAACATTATCCACAATGGTGGCATACACAGAATCAGTCACTACCGTAGGCTTAGGTTCTGCCCTTGATCTAGCTGCTGAGACTGAAGTAAACATTCAAGCTGATGTGGAAAACGATGCTACCTCTGTGTTCATTCCTTCTTCTGCCAAATTATGTCACAATGAACAATCAAAGACAGTACATAATTCTTGTTTTGATGAACTCATTCCACAGTGTACTAAATCAAAGACCCGGCAGGCGATTCCTGAACTGTTGATTGATAATCTGCCACCTTCAGAAGTTGAGACAAAGGAATGGACATTCGACGAAATCCTGATTAACAGAGACTTTACTATGGTGATCCCTCTGGTTGATTTTGATTTTTACAAAGGAAGAGACTCTGTGTCATCCACTAAGGAGAGGGACGGCATGGTTTCAGCTCAGTCTTTTGTTATTGGTGCCAAGGAGTCAACCGCCCTAGAGGTGCATTCCATTCCTGAGCCACAAATGTGTTTGTTGACTTCTGGGACTTCTGTTTGTCCTCCTACAACCATTGACTCTTCGATTATCCAGTCCACGGCTCTGCAGTCATCTTTGTCTAACGTGTCTTCAATCAATGAACAATTGCTATGTCTGCCAATCACTCAAGAGCCTTCACCATGTACGTGGCCAGAGTCAAAGACTTTGACAAGTTTGTCATCAGCTAACGTGACGGCTCCAGCTTGCATGCCCTCAGCCTCTGAATTTCCTCTGGCATGCCTGTTTTCGGCTACAGTGACTCATCCAGCAGATTATCCTTCAGCCACGGAGCCTCCGGTAGCACATCTTGAGTGCCTGTCTTCGGTCCCTGAGCCTACTGCTAGTTTGGCTCCAGCTCATGAAAAACCTGTATCCTGTTCAGCCTCGCTGCCAACATCGGAGGTGCACCTGTCTGCTCTGTTTGATCGTGTTGCAGATTCATCTACTTCAGAGCTACCTCCTAAATCACAACCATTTAGGGATGAACGTCCAATCTGCCCTTCTTATGCTTCAGGAGGATCACCAGAAGGCCTGCCTTTTACACAAGTTAATACTCCCAACTGCTTGACTGTAGAATCAGCACCTCCCGCATATGCTACATCTGAGTCTGAATCTTCTGCCAGAAACATCAAGCTGGATCACGACTCGGGAGGGTCTTACATACAAGGCCGTTGGTCTTGCCTGGAGTGTTACAATTGGGAGACGGATACCATCCGCCATGGCCCAGACATCGAACAAGTAGCCAACCAGGATAACGGGCTGGACGGTTCACATTTGGGGGCCGGTTTGGATCAGCCGCTTGACAGCCTTTTTGTTGCCGGATCACACATGAGCCTGAAGGAAGGGACGGGCATGGCCCCCCAACTGCTGCACCATTCGGGTGCTAGCAGCCAAAGGAAGGACATTACTGCTGCAGTTCAAAATGTGCCCGTTATTACTACTGCTGCAAATGTGCCTGATGTGCCAAGTACTGCGTCTATCGCTCCTATCGGTATGCCAAACGTTCCTGCGGTTGTGTGCCATGAGCAACAAGGTGGCTACATGACTGACATCAGGAGTGCCAACCTCGTACAACCCATTGGACTTACAGGTCCCCAAGGCGTGGGACAGATGCAGTCGAACCTTGGTCACCCTCAACCACAGGTCTTTACTCAAATGGATGATGGGAGAAGATCCGAACCGCTACCTCGGCTGCCACCTTCTTTGTCTGAACATGAACGTTTCCTGAAACCTGCTGATTTCTCACCTCCTGTGTGTCCGCTCACAGCAGGGGGGCTACCAGAGCATCAATCATTGTCCAAAGCATGTCGCACCAGCCTGCCTCCCTCCTCGATGTGGTATAAGTGTTCGCTTCCAGAGACTGAGCTTCCTGGACCTTCCAAATCTGCTTCAGGTCCTGCAAGTCCTTCATGTCTTCCTTCGATCCATGAGTCTCTTCCTCACCGAAAACCTGCCTATGGCTCTTATGGACTGTGGTCTGATTCAATTCTCTCCAGTCCTTCTGCTCCTGCCCGTGGGTCATCGTCTCCGTCAATGCCACTTCTGAAGACGAAGCGCTCCTGTCGTGGAAAGAGGTCGTTTTGTGCGAGTAACGGCTGCCTGGAGTCGGCCGTGGGAGGGGGTATAGTGTCACGGCTCGCTCCCTTCGTTCCCGTTCCCGCCACTTGGGGGCATGTTTTGGGGTTTATTCCCTACTGGACATTTCCTTCGAACCCTATGCTACAGTGTTCTGATGAATTGGGAACGTTAAACCCTTATATTCCAAGTTACTTCCCTTCCGGATCCATTCCAGGTTTTTGGCAGCCAGCATGTTACTTAAATCAAATGACTATGTTTCCCGGAATGCCTTGGCTCACTGCTTCACCTCCTGCTTCCCAGAATGCCTGGCTCACTGCTTCATCTCCTGTCTGGCAGCCAGCATGTTACTTAAATCAAATGACTATGCTTCCCAGAATGCCTTGGCTCACTGCTTCACCTCCTGCTTCCCAGAATGCCTGGCTCACTGCTTCGTCTCCTCCCTTGCAGCACAAGGCTGGGTGGAGGATAGGCAACACCTGTGGCTGCAGGTGCAGCAGGCGGCACGCCTGAGGGGTGTGCTCGGTTAGCAGCTTTAAAAGCCTCAGTTTGCTTCAGTCCGGCGCTGGTCATTGTAGCAGTGTTCCTGTTGTGACTAGTCTCCTGTTCCTTGTTCCTTGTTCCTTGTTCCTGGTTTCTGTGCCTTGTACCTAGTTCCAGTCCCTAGCTTTTGTGCCCAGTTCCTTAGCTCCTGTATATTGTTCCTCTGCCCTGGATTTCGGATTATGTACTAATTGATTTATGCTTTCTGAATTTCCCTTTCTGTCTTCCTCTGTCTGCAGACAGCCTTTCTCTGTGCTTAACTCTTAGTTGCAGCCCAGGTTTCCGGTGCGTTCTGTCTCTTTATGCTGTCCTGGTTACTGAAAAGCTTGATGCATTAATCTTACCTAAGTAGTATTTATTTACTACCTTTTTCCCTTGGTTGGGTGGGATAGGTTTCCTTTTGTAATAGCGGTTCCCCTGCTCCTGATCCTACTTCATTCAGAGTCCATTCCATATTTTCCATTGCACCTCTGCATTTACTTTCCATCGAATATTAGGTGTGGGTGTTGTTGTAACATGTTCCAGTGTGTATCCCCTTTTGTTTTCCTCACAAGTTAACTTCACAATTCATACTTTCCCCTGACTAAGGTTTTATGTATTTTGTTATCTTTAACCCTTTGCTTTTACAGCCTTCTGGGTTCCTGTTTGATCTACAGGGTTCGTGATATTACTGACATTCTAGTGGTCTTTCCGGTCCTCGTGAGTACTGTTTGAATGTTCCTTATTCAGTATTTTACAGAGTGTCAGTTCACAGAATCTGTACTTGCTTGCCCGCTACGTGGGTTTAGCGCTGTCAGTATCTGTAAGAGCATAGTGGGTAAAGAGTTTGCAGACTTTCCTTTCAGTTATAAGGAGGTCTTAAGTGTTTACCCTACATTCCTTTATTGTATATTGGTAATACTTTATTTGCACTCCTGGGTTATACATACACACGCCTTGGGTATTTTATGCACGTTGTTAGATCCTAAGTTGTTCCCTGTGCAATTCTGTGCACTTTACCCCTTGCCATAGGCAAGGCCTTCTTCCTTTCTTAACACAGTCGCGAACAAACTTGTGAAGGGTCAGTGGAATGTAGTACTCGATTAACGGTGGACCCTCATGCAGCACTGTACAAAGGTTCACCGACGGGCGGGGCGTCCCATTTGTGAGTGAAGCCAGTTGCCATTTTCACACACTGCCGCACTACATGGATGAATTTGTGATTTCAAGCGGTCACAGATGCCTTTTCGACGTGATGTTGCAAATGAGGAATTCGAAGGACAGCGCTTTCGGTTTTCAGCTAGCGGCGAGGAGACGCCCACAGGTCTGACTGCAGATATGAGGTTCTATTGTTTAATGTCCTTCGGACAGGGGCCATGGCGAGTATGCTATGATTGATATGAATAGTATGGGATGCGCAATAGCGTAGTCGATGATAAGGCCGGACGTTCCCAAATACATGTTACTTCACAACACTGGAATTCCGGGCTGGAGCACAGTGGATTTTGCAGACTGCATTACGCACAGACTCAATGGAAATTTCACATGTTATGTGAGTAAATAATCAGGCGTTTTCATACCGGGATGAGGGAATGATGTATGGATGCATGGACAGATGATTTGATGGAGAGTTTGCCATGTACAGGGCTTTTTGGAATCTATCCACCTCCCCTGCGCTATGTGATGCAGAGCTGCCATAGTGGGACCATCGTCTTTCTGCCCTTGTTGAACCCTCCCTGTCTCGACGCGCCTTCAAACACTTGTGTCTATGCACGTTACTAATCCCATCTAATGGATTCTGTCTTAACAGACGCATGCACACAAACACTCGTTTGTAATAGTGTTTTCACCTCGATTTTTGTAGTTGTGATTCGCAAGTGATTTTTGGGTGGGAATAATCCTTTTGAGTGGGCTAGCATGCATATGGCTGTAGATTTAGTGTGATCATTGAAGTGAGTAATACAAATCAAGTTCTGATGGCCATACTATTCTTTTTCATTTCATTTGGGTGACAGGTATCTCCTCCCCTTTTGCCGCTGCCATCTGTATGCCACTCCTGCAGATGGCTTTTACTCCCGACACCTGCTGCTTCGAGTTAATCAGTGGAGCACCATTACGATCTTATGGGACGATCGCCAATGGGCCACATGCCCTTACGCAGTACTAGTGGCTAGGAGCAACATTTCGACCTTTCAGCTGGACTAGTGCCTACCTAATGGGACGGCCCTGCGGTTCTAGGCGCTTCCATGTTTCCTTTTTGAACGTGAATGTAGCCCCTGTGTACCATGGAGGAACAGGGCGTCACACAAGCAGAAGCTGGTCATTTATTGCGGATGCAGCCCACAATACTGAAATGTATTTTGGAGTTCATGACCTAATGGCTGTATGGGCTTGGTGATTTTGTGGTGCATTAAATTTCTATTCTGATATTAACCGTGTAGCGTTATTCTTTGCAAGTAATGTAGCATATTCCTATTTGTGGAGCGGTGTATTGTGAGGAGATCTGCATTGGGTTCCGGCTTCTGAGTATAGTTGCGTGGTACTGTACTGGCCGCGTTTGCCTACGAAGCCCAGTAAGGTCAGGGATGGGGCCTGCCATTATGACTGTTTTAATGATGTCATGCTCAGGGGCGGGGGATTAGCTTTTGTGTAACAGATGCCGGTCAGCCAGGTGGATTGGTGGAATGATGTGATTATCAGACTATGGCTGGTCACAGGTGCCTGTGTTTGCGTGCGTTTCTTGGAGGGAGACTGAGGTCATGTCCATTGGAATAGCTTCTGTATTCGTGCCATCTGTGCCCTGCAGCTCCCATTGGCCCCTCTTGAGATGAGCCTGGCTGCTCTGTCACTCTGCCAACTTGTGTGGTACATGCTTATGCTGATGGTTGGTTTGTTTACTGGCAGGAGTACAGGGCTGGTGCAGTCTCACTCAGGATACTGCTTTGAATGTTGCCTTACACTGGTGTCAGTCGATGGGGGGGCCTGTTTTTGTTTGTCTCATTTTTCTGCTTATGTTGCTGTACTTGAACCTTCACATGCCTGTGCTGCATCAGTGCGGCAATGGTGCCATGGCAAATATGGATGCCCACTCACAAGGCACTTGGAGCCCCTGGATTCATTTGTTCGTTGCCATGCATGGGTGACTTGTACATTGCACTGGTTGCATTGTGTGACTTCATTGCACCTACGAGGAGTTGTGCAATGTGGCCAGGGAGTGGTGTACAGGCACTCAGTAGGGCCGTTTACGGTTGATTCGCGATGCCGTACTTCTCACCATGGCGGAATGGTACTTTCCGCCATGCTTGATGGCGTTAGGTACATGTCCGCTAGGGTCAGAATTCGCGTACCGTTGCGCCATGGTGGTAATTACGGTTTGGCATGGCGCGCGTGCGCGTACTTGGTGCAGTTAGCGTTGGCGTTCACTACGGTGTCGCTAATGGCATCGTACTTTACGGTGACGGGTCATAATCGCACCGAGCGCTATTCGATGGCGGTATTGCATTTCCGCCATCGTTTTTCGATTTCCGCCAGGGTCGTAATGAGGGCCTGCCCCTTTCGCCCTCCCGGTGCTTCTGATACAAGTTTGTTTGCTACTTGTTAGCTGTTCCCTTTGGCCTTCTTTACTCATTGGAATTCTTGTATTACTAAGGTGAGCAGGATTCCTTTCCTGTCTCACCCACCTTACATACCGAAAACCAGCTATGCAACGGTGAGCGGATTCCTCTCCTACTTACCGGCCTAACACCATGCTTCCAGCTGTGCAACGCTGAGCGGATTCCTCTCCTGTATACCGGCCTTAAACCTTGCTTCCAGCTGTGCAAACGCTGAGCTGAGTCCTATCCTGCTTACTGGCCTAACTCTGTGTTTCCAGCTGCGCAACGGTGAGCTGATTCCTCTCACGTTCCACGTTCTTCTGACTTCTTACTTCCGCGCATTGGGAAGCTCCATGTTCCTAGCCGGGGATCTCCCCGTCCTGCAACACCTGACTTTTCTTCGCCAGCAGACCGCTGGTGAGTCTCTGAGCGGCCGGCTGCCTCCTGGATAGCTCACCTCTCCTTCTGCCCTACATTTGATCTCTTCCAGCCTACTGACCCCGGATTGCTTAATCGGACTGGGTTTGGCTACTCTTGTTTCTACGTTGCCCAACTTCCTAAAGAATAAACTTACCTCGGACTGTTAACAGATTGCTACAGATTTCCCTTTGTTTTACTTTGGTGACATTTGTGGATTATCGGCAGACATTCTACTCAACTGAAGGAGCACCTGAATAAACGCTTTGCAGTTCTACAGTTCCTGGATTAGGGCTGTTAGAGCGTCCTCGTGCCACCCGCGTAGGTCCATACTAACCTTACCTTTTGTTGTTTTCTCCTCCACATTTGGATTTATTATTTGATTCCTTCTTCATCTTCATTTCAGGAGTGAATTCTATCAGAGCATAATTTACCACATCAGGATACTGGCTCAGTTGTTACCTCCTCAGGTTAGTCTTCTTACGGCCTCCTCATTGGAATATTTGCCTTAACCACGATTCTGTTTGTGAATCTTAACAGACAGAGAATTGTTTAGGGAAAAAGATCACCCTGTTATCAGGAGACCCCGGTCTACGGCATTTGAAGTAACCTAATTTTGTGTACGAAGTCGGTAGTCACGCTCATGTCTGATTCAGTAAGTGTTCTCATAACAGCGAGGAGGGGGGCATTCTGATTCACAGCTCCCTTAGGTTTCACCTCATAGAGTTGGCCAAAGACCAAGAAGGAAGGGCATTATTATTTACTGGGTACCTGGATGAGTTAAAGGTTTCCTTGCTGAATACTGTGAGGAATCTGAGGGCGTCCTCACTTCTTTCCCCTATATATCCTCCTCCCAGGTGGCCAAGGAAATGCCGTCTCTATCGGATCCTAGGGGTGGATATGTGAGGGAGGATCACCTGGGTGGAAGAGACTTGCGGAGTGAGGATGAGGCACCCTTAGGTGAGACACAGTATCCCCCTTTCCCCTTTCACCATGAGTCCATTGCCCCCAAGTCTTTATAGGCTATTGTCAGACCCTTCCTGATTTTTCCCCTAAATAATTCTCAAAAAACACCAGTTTGGTATTGGGACAAGGAGGAGACCAACTAGAGAAATACATCCTCTCTTTATTGACACACACACATACCATCACCAGTTATGTACTGGAACGAGGAGGAGTCCAGCAAGAGCAATGCAGGACTTCTGAGTCAGCAATGAGTGGTCTAGTCCTTTTTTGACCAATCAGCCTGGTGAAGTCAGCTGGGGAAGCACGTCTACGGACTGCGGGACATGAGCAGACCTCTCCTGCAAGGCGGCATGGCAGACAGAGTGCACAGGAGCCCCTGGAAGATGCAGAGTGTATGCAGCGGGAAGCCAGGCTGAAAGAAGCTGGAGGCTGGTGGCGGACCGTGGAAAGGGATCCGGCGAAGCTGCAGTTTGAGGCCCGTGCTGCTAAAGAAGCATTGGTGTGGTGAGCAAAGCCACAAAGAGTAGCTGGGGAGACAGAGTGAAGAGCCGCACGAGAGAGAGAGAGAGCTTGTTGTGGCTGGAGGCCTCACTGGAACGCCATAAACACCAACCAGTGATTCAACTTAGGCAGGGGACACCAGGATGGCAGGCAAACACGTAAAGCTTATGAACACTTTAATGATTTCCAAACTAAATTAAAGCAAGTACTTTTTGAATACACATCTGAATGAAAATGAAAGTACGCTCTTTTTGAATACAGATTTGATTGAAAGCAAGTTTGTGGAACTTCCTGATGTAAGGAACTGTTTAATTTGAGAGAACAAGCATTGGCAAACAAGCATTGGCAAGAGCCGTAATAGTAAATGGAACTGTGCAACTTGAGTGAACAAGCATTGGCAAGAGCCAGGAGAGTATTTAGAAGTGCATCAAGGAAATGGCGGCAAAACAAGTAATGATGAAGCATCACGCGGATGTGAAATGAGAATGAACCAAGTACCACTGTAGAGCTGAAGAAGTGGCGATGTGCATATGAAGAAGCAACTAAGGTGTGTCGGTTGCGTGACCTTTAATTGATGGACCATCTGGTCCGACCACTGCGCTAAAACCGAGTAGACCCATCTATGGAAAAGTCACTTAAAGTACCACAAAGAAGCTTTTGATTGATTCTAAAGGAAATCTTGTATTAAGGGAAATTAAGGAATTGAACTATATGAAATTGGTGAAAATGAACCAAGCCAGAAGAGCTAGGACGTATCCCAAGGAATTGTGTTGTGTTGGAACTTTTGAAAGACTTGAAAGACTGGGGGAAGGGAACTGCTTTTTTGCATTGTGCACTATTTAAACCATGGGGAAGCTAAACACTTTGAAAACCAAAAGCTGGACAAAGCTCTGAACTTTTATTTGAACACTTATCATTTTGAGGCTGCTATCCCTACACATTGTACACAAATAGATGTAAGGGAAGTATAGGCTTTGGACACAGACACACATTTGCTTTGCACTTCCTGACACAGACTATCATTGGTTTTATTTGGGTAGGGAACTCCCACCTTAGCAAAGGGCAAGTCAGGCCTTTCTTCCAACCTTCTTTTCTTTTGAATAAAAGTTTATAGCCCAAACTTTAATTGCATTGTCTGTGTCTAATCATGATGCCTTCACAATACATATGCTCCGAATACCGGTGACCCACGATTTCTTGAGTGGTTTGCATCCCATCTGTCCCGATACCGGATTCCCTCGTCCTTTTGGGGGGGGGGGACTTTAACACAACTATAAATGACGGCTTAGATAGGTCCACTAGGGGGATACACCGACAGTCCAGGGCTAGCCGGAGGGTGATAGATATTTGTGCTATTTACGATATGGTGGATGTCTGATGGGTGCAGCGGGGACTATACATTCCACTCATGGGTATCCAGGATTCACCTCATTTTGGTCTCCAGGCAATCGAGAGTACATCTGGGGCCCTGTGAGATCCTGACGATTACACTTTCAGATCACTCACCGATCTCAAAGCCCAAATGGACAACTTAAGAGATAATGGAAAACCCGCAATACTCCTCCTCCGTGACCTGTCGGCGGCATTCGACCTAGTGAATCACACCGTTTTATGTAGCCACTTGGACTCAGCTGCTCATTTCTCTAGCGAGGCAATAGCATGGATACCATCCTTCCTTAGCGACCGAACCATGAGGGTCTTCTCACCATCTGCAGCCGCAGACCCTACCCCCATCATTTGCGGGGTACCCCAGGGCTCCTGTGTTTCTCCAACCCTGTATAATATCTTCACCAAGCCCCTGTTTGATGATCTGGACCATGTGGTACCCAGATCCTCCTACCTCTTACGGGGGACTATAGCAAGTATTTAGCATTGGTGAATAGAATTTACCGTATCGTTCAGGCATGGATGGCCACTCAGGGTCTCTGTCTGAACGATGATAAAACAGATCTTCTCATCCTGGGCACTGCTTCTCTTCTCACCAGACTTGGCACTGAATACTCATCTTTCATCATTGATGGGAACCTTATTAAGGTTGCCAAGGAAGTAAAAACCCTAGGTTTTTACTTAGACTCCACCCTAACATTCACCAAACAGGTAAACACCCTAGCCTCCTCTACAGCATATACATGGAAATTAATTAGAGCTGGCAAACAATTCCTCTCATCCAACAGTTGCATGATCCTAGCCAGAGCCCTCATTATATCCAAGCTAGATTACTGCAATGCCCTATATATTGGAGCAACCAAACACATTATCAACAAAATACAGATACTCCTAAACAATGCCCTCAGAGCCGCCCTTAGTATCTCTAAGAAAGAACATATTTCTGAAACAAGAAGGAAGTACAAGTGGCTATCCACACATGAGAAAATCAGACTAAAAACAGTATCCCTCATCCATAAATGCCTAAACAATAAAGCATCACGATATCTAATAGAAAGATTTGCTAGAAAAACATCTATTAGACCTACGAGACTAGTGAATTCCAACTGCCTTCAGGTGCTTTGCTTTAAACTATCCACTATTGGGGGCATCAGTTTCCCAGTCAAAGCAGCCCAACTGTGGAACTCACTACCTACCACACTTAGAATGGACCAAACCTTTACCAAATGTAGGCAACATCTGATCACATGGCTCCTAGAGAATGATGATAAATGAACCTGCAGAATGTGACCATAGTTGTAAATAACTGTACATGTTCCTGTATATAGATTGTGTATACATTCTCCACTATTGTATACTCTCTACAACTGTGATGTTTTTTTGATTCTTTTGTAACCAATGTAACTAACCTATGTACCAAGCTGTATGACTTCCTACTTCTGCCTGCACCCTGATACCTTTGGGTCTGGCGCACATAATAAATATCAAACAAACAAACAAACCAGTGACGCTGGAGTGTCTCATCCCCGGGGTGAGGTTGATGAGGGCGAATTGGTGATTCAAATCAGAGGTGCTCAGGGATACTGTGTGTTATAGGGAACTGCTAGCGGACATGCAGGCCTTTTTTGTCGCCAATAGCGGTAAGGTCGTTAGTCCTGGGGCATTCTGGGGGACTTTTAAATGTTAGGTTTGTTGGATCTGTGTTGGGAAGGAGTCAGGGTTACTAAAACATATCAGAGGCAAACTGGAGGCCAACGAAGCTAAATTGAAAGGTTTAGAGTGGCAATATCAAGAATTGGGGGAGACAGATACCATAGCAGACATCAGGAAGGGGCTGAATGTGTTTCATGCGAATGCATTGAGGAAGTTTCGCTATCTGCACCTGTCTGCTCGGCTAGACAGTACGGGGAGGGGCAGAAGACGGGTGCCTTCCTGGCATGGCTCCTCAGAGCCGGGCCACCTATGCAGTTGAATCATATTGTTAACTACAGAGGGGAATCTGTCTTTGATATGCCCGACATTGGGGAGGTGTTCCATGAATACTGCAGTATTCTAAACTTGTCAAAGGGAGAGCACTCTGAGGATGATATCCATAGATACCTTGAGGAGGTGGCACTGTATTGGTTGTCCCCTGAGCAGAGGGTGAAACTGGACAGGGAGGTGCCCGTGGAAGAAATCAAGGGTGCGATTAAAGAACTGCCTGGGGCCAAATTACAGGGCCGGGATGGCCTTATGGGCACACTTTTATAAAGTGTAAAGTCACATAGGGACCCCATATCTGCTGCAGGTATACAGAGAGGCAGGGCAGCAGGGTGCCCTCCCAATGACACTTTGGGAGGCCACGATAACACTATTACACAAGGAGGGGAAGCCGGCACACAATTGTGCCTAATATAGGCCTATATCTCTTATTAATATAAACAATAATATCCTGGCCAAGTTATTGGTGAATAGGCAACTTCCCTTTATGCAGGAACTTGTGTTAGAGGATCAGTCAGGGTTCATACCATGGAGGAACACCACCTACGGGCTGAGGCGGTTCTTCGGCCTACCTGAAGTGGTGGAAGGTGATGTCCTGGTGGTAGCCGTCCTATTGCATCCCGAGAAGGCGTTTGACTCAATCGAATGGCCATTCATGTTCACCACGCTGCAGCAACTAAGTTTGTGTCGCCGGTTCCTGGACTACGTGGCTTTGTTGTATGCCTCCCCCACAGTGCGGATATCCATTAATGGTGAACAGTCGGCACCCTTACAACTGGTGAGAGGGACATGACAGGGCTGCCTTCTATTGCCGTTATTGTTCATGCTTGCTATTGAACTATTGGCTGCAACGCTGAAGGAACGTCATATGCAGAGGCATTCAATTGTACGCCCATAAGCAATCCTCTCATTATATGCGGACAACATCCCACTCTTTTTGAAGGACCCAAGGGACAACCTTAACCCTTGTAATGAGACAGATTATACAATTTGGGGACATGTCCGGTTTAAAATTCAACTGCAACAAGTCGGTGATATTTCCTCTCACTGCGGGGGTGGTACCATTTGATGATGACTATGGGTTCCGATGCGAGCTTGAAAACGCTAGATACGTGGGCATGGAGGTATCACAGGATCCAGAGGTGCACTTCAGGGAAAACTATGGCAGGGCGGTGGATAAACTGCAGGAGCAGTTGCGTTAATGGACAGGTCTGCCCCTTACCCTGATGGGTAGCGGTCATCAAGATGAAGGTGTTCCCAAATTCCTCCACCTGTTCCAGAACCTACCGATACATTTCAGTAAATACTTCTTTACGAAGCTACAAGGGATGCTTGTGGGATTTTTGTGGCATGGAATTTCCCAAAGTGCTTTGGAAGGTGCTTATGCAATCTTCTAGGGGAGGGGGCCTAGCACTTCCACATTTTGAACATTATTACTGGGTGTCGCAGGCCTACTTTCTATCGTTCTGGTATGAAGCAAGACCCAGTAGGCCTCGTGATACTGGCACCACACCTACTGAGGGAAGAGATTTTGGAAAAGGTAAGCCGGAGGAAAGGAGGTTCATGGGTGGTTGCGAGCATGTATGTGGCACAGAGGAAGATAGCGGATAAAATTGGGGTGGGAATGCTATACTCGCTGGCACTCGCGGTATAGTATTTCCAGGGCCTGGGGATGACCAGTGAGCAAGTGTACGATGCCCCGATGGATAAACTGGCAATAACAAAACTAGGGGATTTGTATATAGACAACACTTTACTAAGCCTAGAGGATTTTAAACAGAAAGTGGGGATGAACTCTCTACACATATTCCTATACCATAGGATCAGGAATGAGTTTAGAGCCTTCTTCCCTTCATTCCCACAGCAGCCACCCATCTTTCCACTATTGCACAAGATGATTCAATAGCAGCCGGTCCGATAGCACGAGTAGAGTGCTCGCTTTGACATCTGTGAAGAGCCTGCTGACGCAGGTTCGAAACCCGGCAGGGCCAGACTCAGCCTTTCCTCCTTCTGAGGTTGATAAATGAGCACCATACATTGTGGGTAAAAAGGAGTGCTCAGATAGCTGAGTGTTCGTAGCCATATATAAATGCTAACTTATGATGGAGGTGCAGGGGAGGTGGGTTGGTCTTTTAGATCTATGAGAAGATGAGGGCTGTGTCAGGGGTCAGTATTGCAAGGCGGACAACTGTTTAAAGATTTTTCATATGCCATTTTATGATTAAAGTAAATATGCCAACATATCCTGCCTAACCAAAGCTAAGGGAATACACTCTAGCACAGGATAACTGACCCTCACAGTAGACAACAAATATGTAAAGAAAAGATTTGGCAATTCAACATGACATAAACAACATTTACAGTTCCTAAATTACCTTCTAATGTCCTGGGTAATTTGCCTTCCCCAGGATTCAAAGTCACTTCTGTAAATGTTCAACCAAAGAATAAATGTCTTAAATCAGGTCTTGATGTGTCAAAGGCAAAGTTTGCTAACCAAAATGCCACTGATAACAAATCTCCTCCCTTGGGTGAAATATCCACTTTCCATTTTCAGCAAAATAGCCCCAATGGTAATCCTGGCCATGATGCTTTATCCACAGTTCAAATGAAAATGCAATATCTACACTGCCAATGATACACAGTTCTTGGTTAACAGGATTTCTTGAATTCCAGTTTTAGAATTCACAATGGTATATTTGTCAGGATGCCTTCTTAGTGCTGCTGGTTCCACTTCAAAAACTACAGTTCTCCTTGCTTCACCATGAGGATAGTCACCTTTGTCCCACAGTATTCTACTTTGCATCTACCGAGAACCAGATATACTACAACAGCTTCTGTATTTAGGTTTCAACAAAATATACTGTAAAGCACTTCAACCTCTTCAGGTAGGCAAGGCACTCTTCCTCTGAATAACTTTCTCCAAAGGGGCAGCCTCTTTGCCTGTCTTGTCTCTCTGCCACAATAACAACCTGGGGTTGCCTTCAAGCCTCACTTCTCTCTGGCTTCCACAATCTTGGGCACTACAGGTTGGGTCTACTTCAGAATAGTCTTTACAAGCAGCCAAATACCCTTCCTCAACTTTACCTACACCTTTCTGCCAGCTATTAGCCCAATAAATTACTTGAAGCCTTAGTGCCACTCGCTTAGCTTCAGGTAATTCGTGCACACTGGTGTTTTAGGCCAATTAACAGTTAGTAACTTCATAGTACAGATGGGTTGCTCTTTAACTCTGCGAAAGGTTGGTTTCACTTTTAGTATGGAGTGCCTCTGGCCATGGAAAATGCTTGTTCTCTTCTTCAACAGTTTATACACTTCAACTTCTTATAATTGAAAGGTATGTCACATTCAAGTATAGCATAGGATTCAGTCTTTCTGTAGGAAACACAATTAGGCCCATGCAACCTCTTCTTTTTTTTTGTAAACTCTTTGTATTGAAATTTGCAACATAACATACAAAGAGTAAAAGAACATGCCCTCCACCACCCCCCTCCATGTCCCACCTCCTCCCCCCTTGGCAACTAGCTTAACCTTCTTAGTTCACCCTTCACTCGGGTTGCAACTCAATGTTCATTGTAAATCCAACAGTTTCAAACGTTGCGGGCACCACACCACCCTAAAATCATCCTTAAGCACATTCAGGACATCACCCCAGTCAGCCGCAAAGGACTGAACCTTGTCATTCATTCCCAAATCTTCCGGAGCCAGTCTTGGCATCTAGGGACCTCCGGGCCTTTCCATCTTTGCGCAATTAACAACATTGCTGCCAAGGTCAAGATTGCTTTCTCCTTCTCCCTCCCTCTGGTTTCCCCTGCCCCCGTGGCACCCCGTATGCCCAAGAGGATCTGGACTGGAGTTCCTACCTCCTCCCGACCGAAGGCTTGTTCCTGTGCCTCCCGTACTTCTTCCCAGAAAGCTCGAATCTTCGGCACTTCCACCAAATATGCTCCGCCGTGCCCGCCATCCCGCATCCCCTCCAGCACTCCCCTGACACTGAGGGGTATATCCTATGTAGCCGGTCGGGGGGGATAATGCCATCCAAATAAAATCTTGTACCATGCCTCTTGTAATTGGGAAGCTTTGGCCAATTTGGGTATTCTCCTCCACAATCCTTCCCATTCCGGCCTACCTATTTCTCGCCCCAAGACACATTCCCGTTCCCGCATATAAGCCCAAGGAGTTCCTGCATTTGCTGCATGCAACATTTTGTAAATGTTGGAGATAAGCCCTTTCGTGCCATCATTAGTGAGAAGGAATTTCTCAAATTGGGTTGGATCTCGAGTAGCTGCCAATCTGACCTCCGGGTGTAATACCCAGTGACGTATCTGTGCATATCGGAATCTGTCGCTCTCTTGTATAGCAAATTCCCTCTTATAATCGCTAAATGATACCACTTCCCCACCCGGGAACATGTCACACAATTTCCTGCAGCCACCTTTCCACCATTTTGCAAATGCCCCTCTCTCCAAACCCGGGGTGAAATTCCCATTTCCGAAAATGGGGGTGAAAGGGGATGGGAAAGTAGTGATTCCCCTAGGACCCGACAGTCTGTCCCATGTATCGGCCATCGGTTTAGTAATAGTGCTCTGGTAGAGATGCCTGGGTATATGCTCCTTAGGGAGCTAGGTTCCGGTGCGCCACAGCCCTGTCCATCCTCACCCATAATTTATCTTGCGTTCCTTCATCTACCTTCAGCCACTCTCTTATGATGCGCATTTGTGCAGCTTCATAATATTGCCGAAAATCTGCAATGCCAGTCTCCCCTCATCCCTAGGTGCCATCAGCAGTCTAGCCCCCAGCCTGGCTCTTTTCCCCTCCCAAATGAACTCTCTCGTCAATTTACCCAATTCCTTGAAAAAACTAGCCGGGACCGGTTGAGGGATCGCCTGAAAAAGATACAACAAGCATGGGAGCGTGACCATTTTAACCGCGGCTATCTGCCCCATCCATGACACCCTCAGATTCCTCCATCGTAGAAAGTCCATCTTAATTGCCTTGAGGAGGGGAGGGAAGTTCGCTGCGTACCACCCTCCTAAAGTCACCCCCAGATATCGAATCCCTCCCGGGCTCCACTGAAAGGAAGTATTCTCTCCTAGGCTCTCTCGATCAACTGCCCTTACCGTTAAGTTCAGAATTTCTGACTTATTAGTGTTAATTTTTAATCCCGAGGCTGCCCCAAAGGTGTCTAGTAGAGTCACGCTCGCCAGAAGTGAATCCCTTGGTGCCGACAGCATAAGCAGCATGTCATCTGCAAAAGCCGCAACTTTCTGTTGCTCCCCCCCAAAAGGAATGCCCCGGATCTCCGTGGAGTCCCTGATTGCTTGCAATAAAGGCTCTAGATAGATCGCATAAAGTATTGGGGAAAGCGGGCATCCCTGTTTTGTTCCCCGCTGCAATTGGATTAAGCTAGAGGCAGCTCCATTCACCATCACCCTAATCGTAGGAGCTTGATAATTGGCCCTCACCATTGTCATAAACTCCCCACCGAATCCCATTTTTTCCATAACCCGAAACAGAAATGTCCACTCCACACGGTCAAAAGCCTTCTCCGTGTCCAAAGCCACCAAGACTGTGGGAGTGTTTGCGTTCTGGACTTTTTCAATTATATGGGCCACTCGTCTGATGTTATCAGCAGTTTACCTTCCCCTAATGGACCCGGCCTGATCGGGGTGTATTAGGCATGGGAGGATAGAGTCGAGCCTATTCGCCAGAATCTTAGTGTAAACCTTAGCATCGATGTTAATCAAGGCAATGGGTCGGTAAGACGTTCTCTCCTCCGGGTTTTTGTTTGGTTTGAGGATAAGGGTGACTTTAGCCCCTTCCATGGAGGGGACAATCCTGCCATATCGGCGGAATGAGTTGAATAATGAAGCCAAATGCGCCACCAGCTGAGAAATTAATAGCTTATAAAAGAACAGAGTATAGCCGTCCGGACCAGGGGCTTTATGTGCTGGAAGGCCTCTTATTACCCCCTTACTTCCTCCTCCGAAATTTCCCGATTCAGGGCATCCCTCTTATCTCTGCTATTTTCCCCAAATGCACCCTTCGCAAGAACTGCTCCTGCAGGTCATTATCGGGGTGCTGTGAAGCGTACAGGGATCCAAAGGACTCCGCTAGAGTCTCCTGTAACTCCTCTTGCCTTGTGACCCGGGCCCCTGAGCTTGTCCCCAATGCTGTATTCGCTTTTCTCGCCTTTTTGCCCCGTAGCAGACGAGCCAAGAGAGCATCGGCTTTATTGGCCTTAGCATAATACCTTTTCCTGATGGCTAATAGGGCTCCCTCTGCCTTTTTTGTACGCAGGTTCAGCTGCCCCAGTGCCTTCCTGTACTCTCGCATTGCTTTTCGAGAGGGGGTGTCACCAGCCGCCTGTCTAGCTGCCTCCACCTCTGCTTCCAATTGGGCTTCCAAAGCCTGTACCTGTTTCACCCGGTGGGCTGATTAAGCTATAAATTCCCCCCTGAGAGTGGCCTTGAAAGCATCCCACCTTATACCCTCGTCGGTGTCCTCTTTTCTGTTACTCTCAAAAAATACCTTGATTCTCTCTTCAACCCTCTCCCGCACATCTGGGTCTCTCAGTATGGCTTCTGGTAATTTCTAGCCCCACAAACCCTTTGCCCTACGACCCAGCCCCATCACCAGGGAGACCAATTTATGATCTGCTATCCCAATCGGCCCGGTGACGACCTCCCGGATACTCCCCAACAAGCTTACCGACACCCATATGTAATCAATCCTGGATTGTGACCTATGAACTTCCGACAGGAAAGTGTAACCGTCCTCCTCCCCTTTCAATTCCCTCCAGACATCTCGCAGCCCCATCCTGCCAATCCTTTCCTTCAGGTCTGACGACATTACTGCCCCTCCACCTCCTCCTCGCCTCCCAGATCTATCCCTCTCACCTTCGCAAGCGATGTTAAGATCCCCCATTAAGACAATCTGACCCCAACTTTGCTCCTCCAGCACTTTAAGGAAACGTTGTAGAAATAGCTCTTGACCGGATTTGGGAGCGTACACTACGGCCAAAGTATATGGGGCCTCCTGGAATTTCCCACTGACTACTAAATATCTCCCTTCCTTATCTCTAATCACGTCACAAACCCGGAAATCCACCGTGTTTCTGATAGCTAAAGCCACCCCCTTCGTTTTATTTTGGCCGGAGGCATGGAGAATCTGGTTGAAGCCACGCAATTTTAATCTACCTTGGTCTGTACGCTTCAAGTGTGTCTCCTGGAGCCCCATAAAGTCCGGTTTTTCTTTCTGTGTAAAACGCTCTAATTTTTTCCTTTTAAGGGGGGTGTTTAACCCCCTCACATTATGTGTTAGCCACTTGAAATGTTACCCAACAGAGGTAGTTACCGCTACCTGGGAGTGCTCCCCTGCCCTTCGCTTAATCCGACTGCTAGTTACCATCCCCCAACTGCTCCCCCCTTCTACCCCATTTCCCCTCCTTCCCCCCTCTCCTCCCCCCTCTCCTCCCTCCCCCCACCCCCGAAGGATAACACCTTCCCGCTCTCTTCCCATTCCTAATACGGGCATCAACGCCCTTTCAGATTCCAACATGTTTGCTCCCCTAGTAACCCGCCAGCTTATATCCCCCTTTTTGAGGCCCACCACCTAAGACATTCCCAGCACCAATTAGGGCTTTGACTTATTCTCGCAGCTCGGTGAGCCCGGCTTCCCTTTATTCTGCGGTTCACCATGTCTTGATCCTCTACGCCTTTTATCGCCGACAGTTGTCCATTCCCATGGTCGGGGCCTAGGGCGGCCATGCCCACTTTTCTGGCTCGTGGTAGCAGAGGCTTCCTCTAGGTCTAAACCCAAGAGGTCTGCCCCCTCCTGTAGGGAAGTAACCCGTCGCTGGGCTCCCTCCCATTCGAAAGTCAAGCCAAACGGAAAGGTCCATTTATATCGAATCGCCTTTTCATTGAGGACCTTCAGCAGTGGGCCCATATGCTTCCGTTTCACAAGTGTAATGCCCGCCAAGTCCTGAAAAAGAGCAATCTGCTGGCCCTCGTACATTATGGGTTCTTTTGGTCTTGCTGTATCTGGCAAACGCTGCCAACACATCTCTCGGTCTCGCTGACTGGCCCTTGTTCAATCGCCCGGTTCTATGCACCCGATCTAGCTCCACAGCCGCCTGGTTATCCTCCCCCAGAATATCAACGAAGATGCCCTGAAGCACCGCCTTCAAAGTCTTGTCTGGTACTGATTCCAGCAGCAATTTCACTCTTACATTGATCCTGCAGGATCTGTTCTCCAAGTCCTCCATCTGAATCTCAAGATTTCTCGTGGCTACATCCAGCCTTTCTATAGCCTCGCTGTTAGCTGAAATATCGTTGCCCATCTCCTGCAGGCCTTCCTCCAACACATCCGTCCTCTCCCACAGCTGACGCATCTCTTGCTTCATCTCCCCAATGGCTTCATTCAGGTCGTTGCGCATTAGCTGGAATTGTTCCTGAAAGGTCTTCGCCAGATTTGCCTGTAGGGCGTGCAACTCCCCTAAGAGTTCCTGTCTGGCAAGGGTGCCAGATCCTCCACCTCCCCTTCAGTGGTATCCTCTCCCGTCTTCCCTCTGACCGCCCTGGAGCCTATTACCGCCGCCTGAGCCGGCCACATCGCCTGAAGGGTGCCCAGTACTTCTCCCAAAGAGTGGGGAGCTCTCCCCCCTTTCCCCTTAAGTTTCGTGGACATACTGCTTACTTCTCCTCTGCGTGAAGGGTCCCGGTCCGCCCACCCCGTCCCAGCGTTCCTCAGCACCCGGCGAGAACGGGCACGATGCAGGCGTTATTCACTTTTCTTATGGGTCTGGGGGCGTCCCTCCCCCTGGCAAACCCTGCAGTCACACCGGTTGAGCCCCTGTGTGTTACTCCTCCAAAGACTCACTGTGCGGGAGAGCCCCCTTGAAGATCAGGGGTGCCCGTGTCGCTCCTCCAGGCCCCCGGGCCGGCCCGCTCCTCCTTCCTCCTTGAGCCCCTCCACTCCAAAAGGGCCTCTAGCAGCCCAAACATGGCTACCAACTGCACAAACAAAGTCTCGGGGCCCTCTGGTGCAGGGGGGTGTGTGCGAGACAGTCCTGTAGCTGAAAAGTACCACCGGGTGATCCACGCTGCGCTCAGGGGCCACCCACCTTCTCCCCTGCCCGCGTACCTTCACACGCAACAGGCAGGATGTCGCTCGATGCAGCATGCAGACAAGGAGAGCCTGCCGGGACCCGCTCCACTCCTCAGCTCCTCCAGCAATTCGACCCGTGATATAGCGCCCCCCGGACGTCGCCGGGTATTCAGCCCCCCTCAGGGGGCCCGCCGCCTCAGTGCTCCTTGGCATGGTGGGATCGCCAGTGGTGCGCCTCAATCAAATCTGAGGCCGCTGATGTCTCCGCCAGCACCGCTGATCCCCCGCTCCCCCGCAGGCTCGGCGCTGAACTTCTCCCGGTGCCGCACTCACCAGGGCTTCTCGCAGGAAGCCGGGCCACCAATCGCCGCTGCTCCGCTGGCCCCCCTTCCGTGGAGGTCCTCAGCTGCCGACAGGCACTTCCCCAGGGAGAATGTAGTGCCGGAGCTCCCCGTCTTTTTTGGGCACGCCACCCCCTCCTCCACTCACTCCGAGAGCGATGGCCACCGTCGCACCACAAAGGCCCCACAGACCCGAGGGGCTCCCGACGGGGTATGCTCCGGAACGGTCTCCAACCCTGGCCGGGTGTTTTTCCGCTCAACTCCTCTTCCAGCGACACAGCGGGGAAACATGCAGTGCTCACCGCGGGTCCGCAGCTGGGGTGGTGGGCACCTTTCAACAGCCAGGTCCGGAGAGCGCCGTCAGCACGTCTACACTGTGCCGGCGGCCATCTTGGAATCCCATGCAACCTCTTCTTAATATAGTCTTAAAGGTTTAAAGATTGGTATAAGACTGTGTTCCTGGACGAAAGTGAAGGATAGAATTCAACCTTTCTTTAGGAATCACAATTAGGTACACACAACCACCCTTTGATGTATTTTCCATAGGTTAAAGGTTTCCACATTTGTATTGTCAGTGTTAAGTATTCGGTAATGTTCTTCGAAAAGTTTACTCCCTTAATTGGAGACAGACGACTCCTTTAGGTAGAAACAGTCTCTATAATAATTGAACAATGGATTTTAGTAGCGTTAGCTTTATATGAGAGTAAAAAGGAACTTCCAGATTACACTCAAGTGCTAAATTTCCATTATGCTGACATTTTAGATTCAACAAACAAGTTTTACTCACTTTAATTCTTACGCAAGTTATCACAGAGTTGGATATTGTTGCCGGCAATGCTTGTGCAAGGTTTTAGTAAACCGTACTTCACTCACTGGCTTCTCTGACCCTTGCTCTGTGGGTCACACTGCTTTCCCAATTCCTACGACAACTTCTGCTGCTTCCGGCTTTGTCAAGACCTTACTGTTGTCCCCTTCAATAAAGTAAGTTATTTCAACTTCTGCTGTTTGGCAAACAGCCATCAAAAGCGTGGAATTATGGGGCAAGTTAAACAGGGGGTTGTCCAAGGCTTCGAGTCTGTTCCCCCCCATGTAATCCTCCCGCAGTATACCACCCCCAGGGGTAGGATCAGGAAGTGCCTGCCTTTCACTAGCCACATGAGAAGGGACCCAGACCAGGATTCTGGGAGGAACATTCCATGATTCATCACAACTGCCATACCGCAGGCAAGAGAAAAACCAAAGCAGAGGTAGGAGAGGGCACTGGGGATAGATATTGGGGAGGAAGCATGGAACTATGTCAAGGCCCAAAATCAGAGGGTATCGCTAAATGTGCGATATAGGGAAATACATTTAAATGATGTGCACCAGACCTACTGCACTCCATCGAAACTGCATACGTTTTATTGGGAGGTGTCTGGGGAGTGTTCCCATTGTGTGGCTGCAGAGGTCGATTTTGTACATCTCGATTGGAGCTCTCCCCCTGCCATGCAATTCTGGGGAGAGTTGTTTGACACTCTATATGCAATAGTTAAAGAGGTAGTGTTTATTGACCCCCTATTGAGGCTGCTGGGCCTGACCACGAGCCTGGCCCAGCCGCATCAGTGCTTGGCATGCCTGGTCCTGGCCCAGAGGAAGATAACAAAGGCATGGTGGAAGGGCCTCGGGCCAAGGAGGGCGCAATGGTTGGAAGATATTGCTTATTGTTAGGATGTCGAGGCAGCTTATATTAGTAAATTACCACTGCATGCCTGTCCTCCAGATGTGTGTGGCCAGTATGTACAGTTCTTTTTGGCTGAGGGGGAAACTCAGGTTGCACCGGACAATGATGGCGGAACATGGATATAGATGAACTTGAGTCTCTCCCAAATCTGTTCCCTCTTAATTTGGCGTACTGATGGTTCAAGGTAATGAGCTGTGCAGAGCCCGTGCATGTAGGAGGGGGCCTCACCGGACTACTATGGGAACAATGGACATGTTTATTCTGAGAAACTTGAAGCGGATGCGGACGTACATATCTATTATTTTTGTAATGATGACACTCTGAATGGGTTTGTTATGTTATTGTTGGTACGTGTTGTTATGAAAACCAATAAACAACGTTTTTTAAAAAAAAGAGCTTAACCTGGGAGAGTGAAAGGGTTATAACATCATATTCGCACTACAACAAAGTTATGGCAGAAAAAGTCACAAGTTCACAGCGCTTATACAGTGATTAAGAAAATAAACATCAAGGCTGCGGGTATCTGGGCGGTGTGGGTGTACTGCCAATACACATCCACAGGAATAGTTGAAGAAAAACAAAGATGTTCCCAGTCTCACTGCGCCAAGAAATTATAATTAATTGTTTGTGCAAAGAAAAGCCTTTATTGTTTGTGCGAAGAGAAGCCTGACACGTGTTTCAAGCTGTGTACAGCTTTTCATCAGAGGCTTAGGTTGCAGCAATAAGAACTCCACATTTAGAGTAGGACAATGCCAAATACAGTTCTCAAAATGCCTCGCAGTTGCGGAAAGCTCAATGACCGCTTGTTTCAGTCTACTTGTGTTACCATTGCCACTGCATGCCTGTCCTCCAGATGTGTGTGGCCCGTATGTACAGTTCTTTTTGGCTGAGGGGGAAACTCAGGTTGCACCGGACAATGATGGCGGAACATGGATATAGATGAACTTGAGTCTCTCCCAAATCTGTTCCCTCTTAATTTGGCGTACTGATGGTTCAAGGTAATGAGCTGTGCAGAGCCCGTGCATGTAGGAGGGGGCCTCACCGGACTACTATGGGAACAATGGACATGTTTATTCTGAGAAACTTGAAGCGGATGCGGACGTACATATCTATTATTTTTGTAATGATGACACTCTGAATGGGTTTGTTATGTTATTGTTGGTACGTGTTGTTATGAAAACCAATAAACAACGTTTTTTTAAAAAAAAGAGCTTAACCTGGGAGAGTGAAAGGGTTATAACATCATATTCGCACTACTCCGGGGAAGACTGTTCATCAAAAACCGTATAGAATCCCTGACAGTAGGAAACTAATTATTTGAGACAAAATAGAGGCTATGTTAAAAGCAGATATCATTGCACCCTCCCACAGTCCATGGTCCTCTCCTATTGTACTGGTGGCTAAACCTGATAATTCATGGATGTTTTTTATCGACTTTACGAAAGTCAATGAAGTGTCACAATTTGACTGCTACCCTATGCCTAGGATACATTACTTGATTGGTAGATTGGGAGATGCAGTATACCTTTCAACCATTGACCTAAGAAAAGGTTATTGGCAGTTGCCATTTAACTCCATAGACAAACCTAGGTTTGTTTCAATTTAAGGTTTTACCCTTTGGGTTACATGATGCCCGAGCTACCTTTCAAAGACTAATGGACCATGTTCTTAGACCATGACCTTTATTCTGTGTTGCCTACATTGGTGATATTTTCATGCATAGTAAAACCTGGCCAGAACATATGCCACATTTATATCAGGTTGCCCGAGCCTTAAAGAAAATTGAACTTACTTTTAATCCGAAGAAGTGTCCTCTTGCGAGATCTGCAGTAAAATACCTAGGCTTCTTTTTGGGAAATGGATTAGTTCAACCCCAGACTGAAAAGGTTAGAGCTATTAAAGATGCCCAAGCTCCCAAGACTGAGAAAGAACTACAAGGCCTTCCTAAGCCTAGCTGGTTACTATAGAAGGTTCATCCCAAATGTATCTTCCATCACTTCCATTCTTACAGACAAACTTAAGAATGCAGAACCCCAAAAACTTAAATGGCCTTCTGAAAACCAAATATGTTTTGATACATTAAAACTGATTTTATGTAGTGAACCTGTCTTAAAGGTGGCAGACTTCAATAGACCCTTTATACTACAAGCAGATGTGTCAGATACAGATCTTGGGGTGGTATTGTCACAACTACATGATGGTACAGAACATCCCATTCTCTACATTAGTAGAACATTATTTTTCTGAGAGAAGAATTACGCTACTCTGGAACTTGAAGCCCTGGCCATCAAGGGGATTATAACTCATTTGAATTCCTGGCTTGGAACCCTTCTCATGTGGCCAGGGAAAGGCATATACTTCCTGATCCCGACCCCGGGGGTGGTGTTCTGTGGAAGGATCACATTAGAGAGTAACTGGGTCAGGAAAACTGGGAAAATACCTTTAATAACTTCCCTAGAGCCCCTAAGATCTTAATGGCCTATTGTAGAATTGAAGTCTAGGAAGAAAATGGTAATCAGAACATTGGGGCTTCAAGTCCTGCAGTGCCCTAAATACTGGAACGAGGAAGAGGGATTCAGAGGTACTAAACTGCAAAACGCATTCTAGTAGATCTGATGACCCATACCTGATTGGGACTTTTGAATAGATAAGCCCCCCTCAAGTGCAGGCCATTAGGACAAGAAGGCAGAAGAGGTTGCAGGCCGCAGTTGCAGCAGCAGGAGTGGATAACCGAAGACATCCGAATCGCTGCTGTATCTGAAGCGGATGCCGGTTCTGAGAGGGTCTTCGTGTTTGCTGATTGAAAGTGCAGAGATCGCTCAGCGGGAAGCCCTTTTTACGGAAGACTTTCCCCATGGAGAGAGAGACTCTTCTGACTGGATGTCTTGCTCCGATGGCTGGCGAGCACCAGAGCACTTTAGGAGTGAGATGAGCTCCTTTCTGATCAGCGCGAGCCACGGGAAAATGAATGAAGGCGTCGGTCATACAGAAATCAGCAGAAGAAGCAGAGTTGGATGAAGCAGCGGGCACGTATAAGGAATCTGGTGAGTTTACTGTTGCTAGGTAATACCGGAACGCTCTCTAGTCAACCGCTTGCTATTTTTCCTTATTTTGAATACCGAGCTAATGAAAGAGAATCATATTTGTGTGTTAACAACGTTGACAAAGTACAAGAAAGGAAAGGTTGCAATTAATATTGTCCAAGCCAAGAATATTGTCAAAGCATAGAAAGAGCAATATTGAAACATGAGAGAAACACAGATTGCCAAAACCAAAAGAGGGCAATACTGAAACAAGCTAATCATAACCACCATTGCCAAAGCCAAGAGACAACAATATTGACGTCAGCTAATTATAACCAATACTACCAGAGCAAAGAAGTGGCAGTAGTTGGGGAAGACATCAATAAGCAGTGCCTAAGCCAAGGAGGGGTGAGTGTAATACAGAAACATTGTTAGCAGCTGTTTGATGTAAAAGTGGGAAAACAAGAGTGGCAGGAGAGAAGCCCTCCTGAGAGAAAGTATCAAGGAGGAGAGGAGAACAACCTGCATTGCCAGTGGCGAATACAACAGTGGAACAAACAGCACCAATGTGACTCATGTTTTCTCAGAAGAAGTTGTGAATTTTTATGTCGTTGAAAGTTAAGGACTTTTCTAAAGGTTTGAAGTAAACCTCACCATATAGTATTTGTAGTAGTGTTAGGGGCCTTTTTCCTCGCAGGTGAGTATACCAGGATAGGGACCTTTTAGTGGTAGTCCTGGCAGGTTAGCGGATCAGTAAGAAATCATTGAAGTACTGCTTTGTGCTTGAAAGTTGTGAAGAAGAAGAAGTGGCAAGACCAATAAAACTGTTTAATGAATTGTGGTGGAATAATCCTGACAAAAAAACATTGTTGTTGATTCAGAAGAATTGTGAGTCTATTTGTTTTCTTAAGAAGAAGAAATTGTGTTTAACTTCCATCTGTGGTAGAATCATCCAGACAAAACATTGTTGTTGATAAAGGATAATTGTGAAAGTATATTTGTTTTCCTAAGGAGGATAAACCATGTTGAACCTTTGTCCATACTTGAAGAGAAAGACTTTTCATCTGATTGAACTTTTGTCAAACATCCCAGTGAAAGACTTTTGATGTAAGACACACTTTATGATCAAAACGTGGTTACAAAAAGGAACTTTCTTCTTTGAAGGGTTGATTGAAATTCCTGCTGTGAATCTGGGGACCTGACCCAGGTTAAAAAGAAACACAGTTATGAGGTTTAAGTTGAATATAACTGTTATTTCTGTTACATTTGAATTGCCATTGATTACCTTCATGAGTTTGATGTATGTATAAGTGTGAAGGATAAATTCCTTTTGTTAGAGTGCTTTCCTTTAGTTATTTTGACAGGCAGGGAAATCCTCTTTAGGTTAGGGATAGTGAGGGATTTTTCACACCCTTTTAAGTTAATAAAATGGCTACTTGTGAAAAACGTTTGCCATGTTGCCCGCCTCACATTTCTGAGAAATTCAAGCTCATTGGAATAAATCCAGTCACGCTCTAGAACAAATGGTGTGGTTTCTAGAATGTCTTGGTTGATATTGGTAGGGTCTCTGTCCAATTTGGTATAGTTCTCTTCCTTCTCTAGCAAATCCATAACCATGGTGTAATACTGGGTCTGATTTAGAACCAGGCACCCCCACTTTTGTCAGCTGGGTTGATTATCAGGCCCCTGTCCGTATTAAGAGTTTTCAAAGCTGCTCGTTCTGAATTTGAAAGGTTGTGTCGTATATGTGAGATGTCTTGTTGTTAAGCTTGTGTATCTCATTATACACCTTTCAAAGGTGAGCAATTATTTTGGTGTCTGATTTTCAGTTTGGCAATAGTTAGACTTAACCTTAAACCCTATGTAGTCCTCAGTACTGGGAGGCTTATTGTTGATAAAATATCATTTTACTTTCAGTTTTCTGAAAAATGGGTGGAATTCGGATTCCGCAACAAACCAGTTTGTGGGAATCGTTGGTATGAACGTCAGCCCCTAGGCCAATACTTGTTACTCCGACTAAGTCAATGCAACCCCTGACAGATTGAACACTGGTAGTGTCAGTGAGGGGTCTATCTCCTCCAGTAGCATTTCCAAGGGCGCAATCAAATGAATATCTGCAGGGGGTATTGTTCTTGTGGGGAGTGGCCACAGGACTGCCCGCTGGGCACTACCGGCCTAAAAAAGGCCTGCAATATGTCCTGCGGTGGCCCTGTGCATAGTGGTCCTAATCTGGGTACTAATCACCATTAGAATCTGAACTAGAAGAATCAGAAAAGGTGACGCAATGGCATAGGGAACGTGACTGGTCATATGTGGGGTAGTCACTGTTGTTGTTGCAATTCTCCAAACAATTTTCCGCTAGGTATGGATAGACTATTTCCAGTCTGAACTCCCTGATGTCTTTTTAAAAAAAAATGTTTTTTTATTGATTTTCAAACAACAGTGTAACTTACAGACATCAATCAATGATTCATAACATTGTGTATCATTATTGTCCGTCTACCTACTCCCCCTAACTAACCCCCCAACTCCAGCCTACCCCACACACTATGCCACATCGTATTCTACCGTCTGTTACAAATAATACACTTATCTAAAACCCCTCACATCACAGGAGAGACCTCCCCCTCTCGGGCTACTGCATGCATTGAGCCTGACAAGTCTTGCACCAATAGCTTCCAGGAATCGAGGAATACGCTGTGTTCATCTCAGCCGCTATGTGCCGCTTCCTGCCACACTACAGTCTCCACCCTTGACCACTCTGAAGGTCCCGCCACCATAGACCTGTCTCCGGGCCCTTACGTGCCTTCCATCCCATCACAATTCTACGTTTCGCCAATATGTATGCTAAGTCCTTTAATTTACTAACGTGTCTCACCCACTTCGGGCGTGCGAAAAGACCCAGCATACAAGCTGCGGGGAACTCGCATCTAATGTTATACCTGCTGTGGTCAGGGCTTGGGCTATCCCCTCCCAAACATGTCTTACCTCTGCACATGCCCAAAACATATATAATAAATCTGCGTCTGTCGTATCGCATTTTGGACAAACTTGTTCCGTCGCTCTACTAAACTTGGCGATTTTCTCCGGAGTCAGGTACGCCCTATGGGTGACATAAAGTTGGATCAGATGGAGCCTTGTTTCTAGAAACCTTTTTGTGGTACATTAGAGCTCTGCCCCAGGATGTATCAGTCAGCTGCTCATGCAAGTCTGTTTCCCATCTGTGCTTGGTCTGCGCCATCTGATGCCCTGGTTGTGACATTAACCGCTCATATAACTGCAACACCTTGTGTCCCCCTTCTGAAATGTCATACAATGTTTCTATGATCTCTTCTAGTAAGATCCCATCGGGGGCTGGCCATCTGCTTTGTACCCTCTGAAGTAGAGCTGCATGTGTAATATATTGTTCAGCACGTATGCCTGTTTCAGAGGCGAATGTGACAAAATATTTTGGTTTACCCTCCTGTAGTAGGTCACCAACCATCGCCACCCCCATTGGCTCCCAGTATCTCCTTATCTTCAATCTGAGTTGCGTGTCTTTGTGTTTCAATGACACTAATGGCACTTGGGGGGAGCTGTCATGGTCATCGGGCCAAGAACGCAAACATTAAAGGGCCACATATATAGGGGGCCCGGATGGACACAGTCCTGGCGCCTTCGGCAGCAGGCTCATGAATAACAGTAAGCAAGAACATTTATTTGGGACAAGAATGCTTTTATTATGGACATAGCACCTCATTCTGGGTGCAAAGTGCATTTAACATGGGAACTTCCACTCACTAAAGCAGCCCCACGTGTACTCTTGGGTGTGGCTGCTGCTATTGGGTTGCCTTGCACGTGCTGAGTCTCTGGGAGTGGCAGGGTGTGGCAGGCAAGCCAGGCCTAGTGGGCGTGCCCACGATCGCAGCTATATAAGCGGCTCTGATCGCAGAGGCAGATGCGTCGCGTTATTCTGCACTTCCATGCAGCGTAACGCTCACCGCCGTCTGGGATTAGACTTACCTTTGGTAATCCTGCTTCCTGCCATCATACTTACCAACTGGAGAATCTGCTCTCACCTGCGCGTGTCTTCGTTGATCCTGGGATTCATCTTCATCTTGGCACCGCAGCTCATCTTCAATCTTCCGGAACGCTGACATCTTCATCTTGGCACTGAAGCTTATCTTCAAATCTTCATCTCAGCACGACGCGCTCTGTCCGCGACAGCAGCATCTGTAAGTAAAAACGAAAGGCAAGGTTAGACACTTAAAAGACATTCAGTTTAAGGTTGTGCTACCACCGAACCTCGCGCTTTTCCTGAAACCATCACTTAACTGCTGTAGGACATTGTGGTTCCCTCCATCTTCCACCTGGCCGCGTTCCACGCCCCCAGAGCTGCTTTTGGGCCATCTATTGGGAAGAAAATGCAAGAGAAACATTATTCAGGATTAACAACAATATTGAGAGCAATAATACAAATACATAAATTGAGAAGAGGCAAAGAGAAAACAGAAAGGGGAAGACACAAGAGACATTGAGAGACACTTACCACCAACCAGGAGAAGCATAGTCGCAGCTGGACTGGATTTTCGAAAATTCGAAACATAAACTCTAAATTGATGCCACTTTGAATTTACTTAGGAATACGAAGTTTAGAGGGTAACTACAAAAGACAAGGCAGCAAATAGAAAATTTAGCACTTCAAACATAGTGATATGAGACGAATAAGTGAATCAATTGCAGCAACAAAATTAAGTATAGCAAGTGCTTTTCCTTCAATGTCCAATAAATAAAACTTAAAACGCATCTTTATTTATATTTATATAGCGTGCAAGCAACCCAGGGGCATTGAGGCGCTGTTACTTGCAATAACTTAGTTACATGGTACAGGCATGATAGCGATTGTTAACACATTATGAATACTACAAGATATCATACTGTTGTTACAGATATTGCATTGGGACGTATATTACAACATCTGTTATGGAGAATATACTCATTAGCTTACCTGATTACCTTGCTAAGAATCACCTTGTTTATACTGTGATGTTCAGCCTCAGAATTGTTCAACTTACTAAAATGTTCTAAATAAATCATTAAACATCTTTCAAACTAATAGACAACATTATACACAAAAGCAGGAATCTCTTCAACAGCATGTGAAAAATATAAATCTCACCTATTAACATCAACCCTCCTGAAGAACTAATAAAAATTATTAGGGAAACAAGTGTCGAGGGAAAATACAACAACCATCAACAAGAGGAAAGATTTGAAATACAAACAACCGCATCTAAAATCATCAAAACTAGGTACTAATGTCCACAAAGGAGACATACGGAAAAAAACTACCAAGGACTTAAACATTCTCTCTTAATGTGAAGTAACATTAAGAACCTCAAAGGACTTTTTCTTTTCTTAATGTGAAGCAACACTAAGAACCACAAAGGATTTCTTTTCGAACAATCACTAAAGCAATCCTCTAAATATGGATTAATATTGAGGATCAACAGGCTAACAATCCTAATTGGATGTAAAAACTGCAAAAATCAGCCAAATAAATTAAGAGTGTCATTTTGTGAAGATTAACAATAAACGATATTTGATGATTCTTTGTCTATTGTTTGATACACAAATAATTTAGTATCTCCAGGTGCAACTTAAAGGTAACCAATCTGTATTTCACACATTCGTAAAGTAGTGGAGCAGCCTTGGCAGCACCACCATCTTTAACAGAGCTACTCTTCCCATCAGTGAAAGCGGTAGTTTCCCCCAGAAAACCATGGACTTCTCTATTTTATCAACTGCCTTCGATGTGTTTTGCAAGTGTTCTGTCTTAGGGTCATGATAAATATCCACCCCTAAATATCTAAATGTAGCTACCTCCCATTTAATCAGCAGTGATGGCAACTTATCTAAGTGTATCACTTTATATACCACTAAGGGGAACAAGCAAGACTTTTGAGCATTAATCGTGATACCTGACAGTGTTGCATAACGTTCCAACACCTCTAGAATGTACTGGAGATTAGTTTCCGCTTAGTATAGGAGCATATTCTCAGCATACAGGTAAAGCAGATGGACTTCACCCTCTATCGTTATGCCCGTTCCTCGATATTCCTTACGAAGGTAAATTGCAGCAGCTCCAGGGCTAGTATAAATAGCATAGGAGACCACGGGCAACCCTGCCTGGTACCCTTACTCAGCGCCACTGCTCCAAAATGATGCACCTGCTGGTCTTAACCCTGGCCATCGGGCTCCTGTAGAGAAGCTGCACCCATTTTATATATGTTGGTCACATACTGAAGCCCTTCAGCGCTGCCAACAGCCATGGCTATCTGACCGAATCAAATTCTTTAACTACATCTAGTAAAGCCACTACATACTGATTCGTGCTCTCTTGTGTTTGGTCTATGATGTGGTGCAACCTCCTGATGTTGCATGTAATATTTCTATTGGGAACATATCCGGACTGGTCTGGATGGATACGTTTGGATATTTCTGGCCTAAGTATGTTGGCCAGCAGGGCCGTGAGTATCTTCTCATCCTGACTGAGTAATGATAGGGGTCTGTAGGAGCTACACTCATCCTCAGGCTTATTGGTCTTCAGCAGCAGAACTATTATAGATTCCCTCATTGATGCCGGCAACATGCCCATTTCCAACGCTTCATTGAGCATTTCTAACAGCGGGGGTACAACGTCCGTAATGAACTCTTTAAAGAATTCACTGGGTAATCCATCTGCTCCTGGAACTTTGCCAGTCGGTAACCCCTTTATGGTGGATATCAGTTCTTCTTCCGTTATGGGTGCCTCTAGCCTATTTACCACCTCTTCCCCTAATTTGGGGCGTTCTATTTCTTCCATCGCTTCTTCAATCTCCTCCTGTTTTGTCGTCGACGTTTAACTCCCTGATGTCTTTAGTGAGTTTTCTTGTTTTTCTGTTTAGTGTTGTGGTTTTAAATTAATTGAACTGCAAATTAATTTCTCAATGTTTCGACTGAACGTCCTGAATGATTGTGTTTTCACTGAACTTCTTTTCTTCATTATCTAAGTCTTTTTGAATGGTGTCTGCAACCCTCTGTGTTGTTGTTATTTTAAGGACCATAAGGTCCCTACTACACTTGCTTGCTATATGACTAAAGCAGGTGCTGTTTTGCATGTCATCCAGAAAGAGCACTGGTTTGTTTCTCACTATGAAGCCCATAGGAATGATGTTGGCTTTGAGGTACTCCCAGAAGAAGTGCCAATACAGTTCTGTCCAGAGTACTTTTCTTTTTCAATTTAAGCAAATCCTCTGCTGTTGATGACGAAGTGGACGGTTGGTCAAATCCTGTCGGGTTAAACATGGCTGGACCCCTAATAACTTCAGAGATTTCTTCATCGCTAAAGCTGAGTGTATTTGTTTCTGCCATGGTGTGTGGAAAACTGTAGGAGGTAAAAAGGTAGCCAAGGATTGGATTCCGAGCATAAACCGAATGTAGAAGGCATTGCGCGGACAGGTATGACCTCCTAGTAATTTGTAACAGAGCTATTAAGTGCTGCAAACTAGAATTAAATCTTCCCTAAATGCAGGCAAAGCCTGCAGAGAAATACTAAGTACTAAAGGGAATGTCCCTATTGGCATTGGTTAGGGCGGGTGTAGACCAATAAATAACATACGGGTGCCAACGGCAGAATACATAATTTGACTTGCTTTATCACGTTAACTCATGGCCTCATATAGAGTGCTGCCATATCGATGCTCAGACCTTGTTGAGAGGTACAACAAAGAGTATTTGTTATTTCAAAGAAAATGAACACTGGAACACAAGTCGTTTGCGTGAAAACAATTTACAAAACATGTATTTAAATTATACGTGACAAATTCCTGTTTAAATTGATTATAAAAGACATCTCTGTAAAACAACTCCTTAGCAATTGATGGAGTGTTCCCCCTCTACAGAGGTATATCTGGTGACATTTTGGCGAGATGGGGTCCCTTCCTCACCTTCATCGGGACAACAGTTTAGTAGTGAACCCTACAGAAACACATAATGTCCACATTAATGTAATGTAAACCTTACTAGGTAGCCTGAGTTTCAAAAAGCAATCTTATGGATTCACTAACCTTTTCTGGCGTGTCGCGCTGTGTCCGTGCGAAATGCCCGATTAGATTGTTGCGAGAATTCAATTGTTATCAGGAAGGGATACATGGAGTGAGTCCTTCCCAAGTGTTTCGACGGACCTGCAATACAGAAATGCAGCTCTAGTAGTGCATGCTGCCAAATGTAATTGGTATCACTGAGAACAACTGGAAATATTTGTACCCGAAACATGTGTACTTTCCCGCTCCTGGCTAGGGAGGCGACAGCGTGGATTCTATGTCAGAGATGTTTATTGTGGCCTTTGGGACGGGATTTGACTTTGGTGATCATGTGGATTGTTAAACCTGTGGAACTAAAACTACACATTTCTCATATGTTCATGGATCTTGTAGTTCATTTGTCAGTTTGTTTTTTAACTGAGAATAATTGTTTGGCTGCTCCAGAAGTCAAGAGTTGAGTTTAGTATAATCCTTCGCCTCCGAGTCTTTCAAAGAATCATGACTTTCTATAACGAATGTATTGAAAATCTTCATTCTTGTGACTTCAAACGATTTGTGTGGGTGGTTGGATGGATTGAATCCTTCCTCAATGTGTTAGAGCAACTGAAAAGCAGAGCATGCAGTTCTAATGATGCATTCTGCCAAGTATATGTGGTGGCATTGAAGACAACTAGAAATATTCTTACCCGAGAGCTATGTATTGCTGCTCCTCATTTGGGGTGTGGGCGAGTGAATTTCTCATAGGTACATCTTTTTTCTGGCAGGCGGCAGCTACAAGTGGACATGGGAGAGTGGGGCAGAGAAAGGAGCCTTTGTGCTTAGGAAACACAACCCTTGCAGTGCTGTGTAAAGTGAGGAGAGAGCGCATAAACATTAGAGTGTTACCTGTTACCGGCTGCTAGCTTTCGGACTCTCAACGTTCATCTCGTCAGTGCTCCACTTCACAGCCTGCAGTCAGGGGGAGCCATAGGGATTATATTGTTGAGATGCATGCTTGACGTACGTCGTACAGCTACTAGACCGAAAACACAGGTGCGTGCTCGCCTCTTCCTGATTTTGATACATCACAATCGTGATTGGTTGAGTACTGCCCTGGCGCATCTGTTAGGTGCTTCGCTCCTGATGTCACTGGTGTAACATAAGGTACACATTACTAGGTGGCCCGGCACAAGGCATGTACAGTCTATAATAGATATACATGTAAGCAGGGTGCAACTCTATTCCTGGGTAGGATAATTGCAGTCAGAATGTTTGTGTTGCTCACTACTAATTTTCATGACAAATATGTGGCATGTTGTGCCAAATTCTTAGTGACCAAAGGTTAGGCACCTGGAACCTAGGTTTGTCAAATAAACTGGGCTACATCTCTGGGTATGTAGGCATGTGTTCTGTGGAGACCCTAAAGAATGGGTAGCCCTGCATTTATTAATCAGCACCAATCCCATTTAGTTATAGGACTGTTCAATGAAATAGCAGGTCTTCGTTAAGGCCTGTGATGTGTGATCTAATTTTGTAGATCCACCACAGTTCTTTGTGAGCCTGGGTGCAACCCACATTTGCTCTAGGTTGTGTCACATCAACCACCCACCATGAGATATCATCAGGTGTGTGTCTATATTCAAGGAAAAGCACCACCATTGGTGCTTCAAGTTTTTTGCATCTAATACAGGATCTGTGCTCGTTTATTCTTTTATGGACTGGTCTGATGGTTTGGCCAATGTAGCATTTGCCACATAGGCATTCCATGCAATAAATTGTGTTAGTGGTTTTACAATTCGAGAAGTGTTTTAATTGGCCCATCTTGCCCTGTATTTCATTCATTTTTTGTAGAATCTGCATACTGTGCAAGAACCACAAGGATAGTAGCCCACAATTTCTCTAAGGTCCCAAAGTGTTCTTTTATGAGGTATTTTTGGGAACTGAGAATGGGTAATATGCTCCTTGAGGTTTTTGGATCTCCTAAGAGCCATTTGTGGGAGTGGTTCCTTTGGGAGGGCCAGGCGGACTAAAGGCCAACATTTCTTGATTCACCCATGGAATTGTATGGTGTTGGGACAAAACATGGTCACGCATGTCATTCTTTCTTCCGTGCTTTGTTGCACTTTAGGTTGCAATAATGCTTCACGTGGCGTGAACCAGGCCCTGTTCTGTGATCTCAAAATAGTTTTGAAGGGTTATCCCCTGGTTTTGAGTAGAAGATCCAGGTCACCTGCATGTATATAGAAGTCTTTCAAATTGGTACAATTGCGCCTAAGTCGAAGATATTGGCCGTAGGGCAAATTGTCTTTGAGTGGTTTCGGGTGGAAGCTGCTGTAATGCAGTAGTGTGTTTCGATCAGTTTGTGTTTATACAGGCTGCAGGCCTGTTGGTGTAAAATGGTGAGGTCGAGAAAATGAATTTGTTAGGAGCCCTGGGTCATTGTGAACTCAATATTGGTGTTACATTGGTTGATCCACATGTGGAAATCCAATAATAGCTGCATAAAACCCCTCAATATGAAAGCAATGCACTTTTCTGATGTCTTTAAATGGGTTTGTGTCATTAAAGACAAACATTTCCTCTAACAGGCCATATATAGTATCGCAAGACTAGGCGCAAAAGCGGCACCCATCAGCGTACCTATCATGATTCATGCTCCTCATGTCCCCAGCCCTCCAAGATGTCAGGCTGGAGCCAGGCCACGATCACCAACATTGCCCTCAAGGGCCTCTCCATCCCTCCAAAGACCCACTTGGAGTCAGACTTGGCGCTTGTGGCACCAGACTCACTCACTCCCGTAGGATAACATTGGGGATTGGACTTGTAGTGCATTGATGGGGACAAGATGGATGCCCCCACATATTTCGGTTCCCAGAATCTGGCATAACAGGGGACCCCGAAGCCCCCGCGGTGCGGGGGGCCCCGCCAGCACATGTCCTGGGACGGGGCCCCCTGGAGAAAAAATAAATAAAAATATAAAAAACAAAAAAAAAAGATTTTATTTTCTTTTTCAATTTACTCTGCATTCATAAAGAAAGGATTTCTGTAACAGAAATCATTTCTATATGAAGGCAGTGACTACAAAAAGAAACGTTCTTTTTTGAAGTCTGAGGGCTCCGCCCCCCCATGGCATGGAAGACCCTAGGCTGGAGGCCTCCATTTCATGAGGTGGGCGGAGCCCTATGACTTAAAAAAGAAATAGGTCTAGCAGTAATCCAGGTGGAAACCAGGTCGAGTAACCAGCGAGTTTCTCCAGCTTTGCTGCCCAAAACAACTTCCATCGAGCATGCTAATGATCCAATTCAACACTCTCCATTAAATGATTTAGTGCATGTGCTTGAGAATAGTGAAAAGGATGTAAGGAACTGTCAGGACATGCCAGAGACGGGCAATGGTACTTCCACTAATGTGACAACGTTCTCTCCTTCTAATGCCCTAGACCTCATGAAAAAAATGATTGATTCTTATTTGGCAGACAGAGAGATATCTGCAGTTCCTATTGTAACACACATGGACCTAGTGACAGGACCAACAACCCAACCATTACAAACTGATAACATTAATCAGGGTTCACAAGGTATCTATAGAATTCCAAATAAAATCAGCCCTCAGACCGGAGAAATAGTAAGAGACCGATCTACACAGCATAGAACTGAACCATTCTCTAGTAATATGGTGCCTCAAGATTATGACAATCAAATGAATAACCAACCTGAAGACAGGACTGAACATGAACGACCCCATTACCAACCCAGAGAACGAACTCACTCACAAGGTAGACCTTCACAGCATCCCTACAGACAAGCCTAGCTAACAGTTGCTGAACCTACAAGATCTACACACAATCGGATACAGGCTCATAATCAACAGACAAAACCATCTCAACCTAAGATCAGCCCCAATTGCAATTCGTTAATAATGAAATGTAGGGGAGGGCAGTTCAAGATGTTTGATTTAAATCAGGAAAGTGTACTAAACATTTTCTCAGATGTCCCTGAACTAGAGTCAATTACATCAAGAGATATTGAACTCATACAATTTGTTGCAGGAACAAACCTCACAGTGATAAGATTGTGGATACCTTCAGGCTTAGTGTGTAATGTAATATGGAAAGCAAAAATGCGGCTCTTTGACATGGGTTTTCTAATAGCGGAAGATCCAGAAAGAATATACAATCTAAACACATATGCGATCTATCCATCATTCAAAACTGATCAGAGAGCAAGACAACAATCCAATTCTTCAGCATTTTCGAGAGCATAACTAAATAATCATCATGAAGCATCGCAAATTACAATTTCTTGTTGGAACACACGAGGTCACAGTCATTTGGCAGATTTAATCAAAAAATTCACTAGCGGTTTTGATGTGATAGCATTGCAAGAAACCTGGTTACTTGTGGCCTCTTTTTGGGATAATTATGCGGTATCATTAATCCCGGCAGTTAAAGGACTTAAGGGCAGACCAGCTTCAGGCCTACTAGTCCTTACTTGTTTAACTTCGGGTTTCAAGTTGGAGCCCTTGCTACATTATGGTAGCTCTCTACAATTAGTAAAATTAATCAGTTCAACTGGTATCATTGGATTCATAACTATTTACCGAAACCCTTATGGAATATCGGAAGAGAGCTTCTATTCGAAATTAGCCAACATGTTGGAGCTAACTGCCTTAACTGATGAGATAATATCAACCTTTGTAGTAGGCGATACCAATTGGGATCTTAACAACCAAAAAAAACCAAGTTTGCAATCTAAGGGGGCTCAACGTTGGTTTGCCTTTATGTCAGAGGGAGCACTTACTCTTGTGAATGGTGCAATTTCAGGGGATGTACCGGCTTAAGCGACATGGAACAGAAAAAACAGTGCCAGTATAATTGAGCACATCTTTGTTGATACCCGACATTTCTCAAATATGATATCATTGAATGTCATCGAGATGTCCAGAAGTGATCATAACTTGCTGGTTTGTCAATTTAAGTGGTGCCATACCAAAGATCAAGCTCAACAGTTATACTTAATTCAATCGGTAGCAGTTAATAATGCCAAAACCAGATTTAAATGGTCTACATCAAAGCTACAGGCACTTTATATCCAGATTCAAACCCATGCGCACGACAATTGTCTGTACCCATATACTTATTTTCTTGACCAATTCAAAGACACCATTCTTATTAAAAAAAAACAGCCAGTTAGACATACCCATCAGTATGATCCTAAAGTACATGCAAGGAAAAATGCGTATCGAAGAGAAAGGAGACACATTCTTAAAATGGGTTCTTCTTTGATGCCAAATAGGCTAAAAACAGCAAAATGTAACTACACTAATTGGATCAAAGCATACAAAGCAAAACTATTTAATAACGACAGCCAAGCCTTTTTTAAAACAATTCTAACAAAAAATTCAGCTGATACGTGGATTTTGTTGAATGATTGTAAACACTCCCATCAAATTGAGGCACAAGCAAACGGAGTAATGGAAAAACAATGGCTATCATACTTTGGTGAGTTATATACAGATGTGGGTTTTGCCAACTATGAGTACAAGTTGCGAACGTATGGACAGTGGCAATTAGAATGTACTGCAAACAACATCTCAGAATATATAAAACAAGCAAGTAATTCAAGAGCGGCAGGTCCTGATGGTCTAAACAATGTAATGCTTAAAGACAATGTTGATTTGTGGTCTGAAATTTTGCATTCAATGTTCCAACAAGTCATTATGCATAGATCTCTGCCAAACACATGGAAATCTTCAATTTTGGTCCCGATATTCAAGAAGGGCGATTATTCACAACCATCTAATTACAGGCCTATAGCCCTTCTTGATATACCAGGGAAATTGTTTGAAAAATGCGTGCTGAGGGACTTCAATGCGTGGACAATGGCATATAAATTACGAGACCCCCAACAAACAGGTTTTGTTAAAGGTTTAGGTACGGGCATTAATCTTCTTTGCATCAATGCTTTAAAATATCAATGTCATTGAATCAAACACCCATTATTTTTCACATTTGTAGATCTGCGAGCCGCGTTCGATTCTGTCGCGAGTTCTGTTGATGTCTAAACTAATACATGATAGGTGTCCGTCTTCTCTATGTGATATGATTTACGAATTTCATCACAACACAATCATTCGCATTAGGCTAAATCTTCAAGGCATTTTATCTGAAGAAATCCCTACTTTTCGAGGGCTAAAACAGGGTTGCCTGTTCGAAGTAGCAAACACAGATTCACCCAAAATGAATGGTTCACTGATCAAGGCTCTTCTATACGCCAATGATTTGGTCGTTGTATCTAAGACTCCTGCAGGCCTACAAAGGCTCGACTGATTTTGAAAAATACACCAACCTCAATGAATTGAGTGTCAATACAACTAAGACTCAAATAGTAATATACAAACCAATGAGAAAGGGAGGTAAGGTATATAATTGGTAAATCAATAATTTATCATTAGACATTGTACCTGAGTATCAATATCTTGGTATTCATTTTGTAGGGTCCATAAACGCCAAAGCACAACGTATTGAAATTGAACAGAAGATCTGCACTGCGGTACCTCAGGCAAAAATCATGCAATTTCGGTATGGCATATTCACAATACGTCCTGCTTTGACCTATTGGAAAGCCAAAGTAATTCCCACCATTTTATATGGTCTGGAGACAGACATTCCGTTATCATCTGGTATCTGTGAAAAATGGGAAAAACGTTTCTGGGTCCAGATATTACAATTGCGACACTGTATTCCCATAGCATGGATCCGATATGAACTAGGACTTACGTCATTGCATGCAAATTTTTGCTGGAAAGTATGTGCTCTTTTTTCGAAAATGCATAATATCTACAAGTAGTCCAAGTATACTGAAAACAGTATCAGATTATATGGTCTCGAGTTATCATCCTTTTGTGAAAAAGTGGCTTGTAACAATTTATCAGATTATGTCACATGCTGATGTTTCAATTGATATGTTAATAACCAATCCTGATAAAGCAAAAAAGTCTATTTACAGAATGGACTGGATTGATAATCAGGAAAGATGTCTAAAGTACCAGTCTATATCACCAGAAGTATTCAAACCAAAACACATGGGTAAACCAGAAAAGTACCTTGATCAAATACCGACTGTATTTTATAGACATGCCATTTTGCGATTTCGTTTCAATTTATGGCCTACAAGGGGCTTGGCTTGTAAACGAAAACTTATATCAAAAGCAGATAATGTATGCAGATTTTGTCAGGTTAAGGGAGTCGAAGAAACAACTGCACATTTAATTACTGAATGCACTAAACTAAGATCCCAGAGAGTAACACATTACAGAAATTTTCACCAATATTTAGGACAAATGGAAGAGAAAATGTGTTGGGCGCACATTGCAGGCTCTGCTCAGAAGATGTTACAAATAGCGACTATTAATTTTTTAACATCCGTGAATTTAGAGTAATAATACACGCAATGAAATGGTGTGTATGAAATTAATCAATAAAAGACATTTCATTAGCTTGGTTTACTTCTGCCCATATTAGTGTATTTTTTTTTCTCCTCTTTTTTTAGTGAAGGAAATGTACGTAGATATATATTTTTAATGGTTTTTGTTTTATAGGTAGATTGTAAATCCATTGCTATATGTTGTTATATGCTGAGCTTCTATCTTTTGTACTATATATATCTTGTTGCCTCTTAATTATCAAAGTATTTTTTTTTTGTTTGTATCTTTTATGTATGTAACGATAAAAATGAAATTGAAAAGTTGATTAATTCAACTAAATCAATACAAAATTCAAAAAAAGAAATAGTTTATTTTTGAAGTCAATCTGCCTTCCCAAATAAAATATTGCCATTATGGTTCGGTCCTTAACGGAAATAATTTCTTTATGAAGTCAGAGTGACTTCAAAAAGAAACAATGGGCCTCATTACGGGTTTGGCGGTAACTGTTCCGGTGCTACCGGCAAATTGCCGCCAGACCCGTAATGATATACCGGTGCCTGACTTCCCGGGAATACGGGGGATTACAAGCCTGGCAGTCCGGGAAGTCAGGCGCCGGCAAATGGTAAGTCCCCATTTCCATTGCACTCTATCGGAATGGGGTCCACAGAAGCACCAGTACCGTTAATAATGGTGCCAGTGCTTCCGTGAAAACTCTGCAGGTGGGTGCCTGGGTGTGCCTGTATGGTGAAAGGGTGCACACTTAAATATATGGATGGCTGCTTGGGTGTCCCTGTCTGGTGAAAGAATGCACACTTAAATGTATGGATGGCTGGGTGTGCGTGTGTGTATATGGTGAATGGTGTGTGTGCTTGCGTTCAGGGGCGCAACAAATCTACATTTCGGGGGGCTAACCCTTCAAATGATGGGGAGGCGCTTACTTCATGGGTGGTGAGGGAGGGGCACACATAATTGTTTGGGGCATCTCATTTCTTTACTCATTTTAATAAGACTATTCTAGTGCAGCTTAAATGTTACAAGCAGTTAACTCTCTCCTTTAAGGTTGAAAGCACCCACTTATGGACTGCTGTGAGAATGAGTGGTCTCCTGCTGCCTCTCTACCCTTCCAATCACTCCCCTGGCATGCAAGTATTAAACCCACATCACGATTTCAATTGCCTAAAAAATGTGGCATTTGAATGCAGGTACTAACAGTGAAATGCTTTATGTTGGTAATTGCTGGGCTCTTGTTAACAGCAAAACCCAGGTGCCATTTAACATCTGTGTCCTGTTCTGTCTGGCAACTGCCGTGAAGGTCGACCATGTTGAGTCAACATATCCCAAAATTTCAGGGGGATGGGGGAGGGAGTGCTGAATCCCAGTCAACTCAATGGTGTTGCACCAATACTTGCGTTTAATGCCTTGATTACTCATTACTCCTAGCCCTATTCTTCCTTGTCCCAGTGTGTATGAGACAGTACTTGTGAATGAGGCAGAGTGCCTTATACACAAGTACTGGGACGAGGTAAAGGTACATGGAGGCAATGCCTGACTTATCTAACTGTAATCATCATTACTCCTAGTCCCACTTTTCCTCATCCCAGTACTTACCTATGAGACAAAGAGCCTCATACGTAAGCTCTGGGACAAGGAAGAGGGACGTGGAGGTAATTCCGGGCCCAGGAGCTGAGTTTGGAGGTTGGGGTAGGGTTGGGAGAGAGAGACAATGTGTGGGGGGGGCAAGATTGTGCAACAAATATAAAGCCTGTCCATGCCCAAGCTAAGCAGGCATGATATGTGGTATTAGTAGCTAGATAGGCATGTTGGTTTAGCCAGTCTAGTCATTCATCAGTTTGGTATGATTTTTTTTTAACTGGGCATTTCTGATAAAGCAGTCCTGCTAAGTGAATTACCTGGCTAGACTGCCATTCGGGTGCTGCCAGTCTAGCCCCTTGTTTCTGCGGCTTTGTATATTTTTCTGGACATCTGTGATCAAATGATATGACATAAGTCATTTATAATGCGCCTGTACACAAGTGTTTCTAGGCGCAACAAGACATGGACGGGAAAATAAAGGGAGGACAAGACAAACAATCTTACTAGGCCTTGTGTCATTCAGATCGTGCAAGTGCAAGAACAAGAAGTGCAAGGGGAAAGCGAGGGGGGAAGTGCAAGGGAGAGGAGAGGGGAAAACAGGGCAGCAATGCTCTGAGTAAGTGCAGCCAGGGCAGCGTGGCTCTGGGTAGTGCAAGGAGAACAAGAGACTCTAGGGTTACAGTTACAGCCCCTAAGTGTGTGGTAGGCCCAGAGGCAGTGCAAGGGTGACTGAAAAAGAAAGAGCCTGGACTCAGTGAGTCTCTGAGGGTAGCCAAGCAACCAGTCGGTACAGCAGACAGGTAGGCCAGCAGGGGAGGGAGAGAGAGAAAGCAGAAGAGAAGAGGAAAGGTTTGAGCTACTTCCGGAACGTCAGGTGGTCCGGCTCAAGTTTGAGAGGGCAGGGAGGCTATTCTAGAGGGAGGCGCCTGCAGAGGAGAGTGATCTACCACCCACTCTCTGCCTGGAAAAGTGTTTAACCCTTACACAGCTGTAGGTAGCAGAGGAAAGGGCTTGAGAAGGAACATATTTTGGAAGAGAGCATTGGATGTAGTGTGGGCCCCAGGTCCAGAAAGCCTTGTGGACAATGCAAAGGGTCTTGAACTTGATCCTTGCAGCAACTGGGAGCCAGTGGAGAGATTTCAGGGCTGGAGAGATACGATCCCTGGGCTTCAGGCCAAGGATACATCTCACAGTCCTGTTCTGGATTAGTTGCAGAGGGTAGAGAGTAGAGGAAGGCAGATTGATAAAGAGACTATTGCAGTAGTCCAGCCTAGAGAGGACCAAGGCTCTGGAGACAGTGAGCTTCTGGGGGAAAGTGAGAAAGGGAAGATTACCTTTGAGGAGGAGCAGCTAGTAGTGGGACTTCCTGGGAACGTCCGAGATGTGAGGAGAGAAAGAGAGAGTGGAGTCAAAGATGACACCAAGGTTGTTTGCCTCACAGAATGTCGAAGGAAGATGGCCCAAGGCGGGCGGCCAGAGTGAGAGAGGGAAAGCAGAGGCAGGAGTCCAAATGAGAAGGATCTCCATTTTACTGACAATAAGGCCGAGATTGTTGGAGGCGCACCAATCCTGAATCGCGGATAGACAGTCAGGAATGAGCGAGAGAGGAGAGGAGTCTGAGGGGAGCCTGAAGGAAAGTGGAGTGTGATCTGCATAACACTGAAAGTTAGAGGCAAAGGTAGAGATCAGGTGGGCCAAAGGGGCCAAGTAGAGGTTGAAAAACCAGGGTGAGAGGATGGAGCAGAGAGAAAAGGACCAAGTTGGACCTGGGAGGGGCTGTCCAAGAGGAAGGAGGTCAGCCACTCAAGGGCTTGATCCGTGATGCCCAGGTTCTCATGGAGTCGATTGATCAGGATTGATCAGATGGCATGGTTGACTGTGTCGAAAGCAGAGGAAAGATCAAGGAGCATGAGGACAGAAGGAATGCTAGAATCAAGGTTAGAGAGCAGATCTTCACAGGTGTTCAGGAGAGCAGTTTTCATGACTCTGGCAGCTCTGAAGCCAGACTGAAGGTCATGGATCCCAACCAACAGATTCTGTGTGGAGAGTAAGCTGGGAGATGGCCAGCTTTTCCAACAGTTTGCCCAGGAAAGGGGTCATGGAGATTGGGTGATAGTTTGCAGGGCAGGTAGGATCAGCAGACAGCTTCTTGAGGAGTGGATGCATAAGGGAGTGCTTAAGGGGAGAGGGGAACATGCCAGCGGTGAAAGTGTGATTATAGAAATCGGCCAAGGCTGGAGCGAGGGTGTGTGCATTAAAACACATATTTATATTGTTCTGCTAGTGCAGTGTGCGGCATATCCCTTCAGCAGCACGTTTGTGGGTATTGCACAAGCGTGATAATCTATGCCGGCCCAGAGTGTGGCCCGACCAGTGATTTGTTGCTGAGTTGGGGGGGCCCCCTCAGCATGGCTCGCAGGGGGGCCCCCACATTTTGTGTTACGCCACTGTTCCCAGAACTGCATGTGCAGTCTAGTCTTTTGGGTGTGGTTCAGCCCAGAAACACCCGGGATACCCAGAGACTATTTAAGCCACGCCCAGACTGAGAAACATGCTTTGCGTTTTCTGCAACTGCAGCGTGACACTCAGCGTGTTCGGATCGGTCTCCAGTAGGCCTGCATCTTTCTTCTGCGCTCAGCTCCTGCAAGAATAAGAACACCGTTAGGAACAGCCTTACCTTGCTGCTCTTCTGCCCATCATTCATCGCTCCTTCTGTTCTGCGGGCATCTTCGGCGGTGTCATTCCCATCCCAGCACGCCGCTTCCTAAGGAAAAGGGAAAAGAACAGAAAAAAGGCATTAGTAAGCATTCAGCAAATCTTCGCTTATTTTTAAAGAGTGTACGAGCTTCAAACGCTTACCTGAATCCCAGCCGCTCTGGGGGAACTCTGTCTTCGGAACTTCTCATCCATCTGCAAGAGGGAAAAGACACTCCAGGTTAGTGTGGAAACATCTAGAGGCACCGCATACCGTGCTTACTCACCGCATTTCTTCTTCATAACCGGCATCCACACTGAAAATGTCGCGGCACCTAAAAGACACAGAAAAAGAATTCAATTCAATACAAATACGAAAGGGTCGCATCGTGCATCGTGCTCTCACTCACCTTCAGCGCTACTCATCTCAGCAGCACGTCGCCATCCCCGGACGCCGGCCATCATCTAAGGAAGGAAAGGAACGAAGTTAGAGAACTGTTCAAAAGACTCTTTATACTTACCTGTCAGACTCTTGCCAGTGAAGTAACTAGGCAGCAACGAGCCTGCATCAATCAACGCGCCCCTGCGCTGAAAGGAGGACGGAGGGCACACTTTCCAAGAAAACAAGATGAGCTGTGGATCAAAGGGAAGGGTTGGACCCCGGGGAAGAAGGGGTTCAAGCACACAGAGACAATAGGGAGTTAAAATCTACCAATCCTGTGTTTCAGGCCCAGTCTCCAGTCGAGTAGACTCCAGGGAGGGGTTCGAGGTTGTAAGAGGTCAGAACAGGCTGAGTGACGTCCCCGTGGATACCAGGTGAGCGTTACAGTACCACACTTTTGCATGTAGAATACATAGGTTAAATACGAAACAGTTCTTGGTGAGGGCTAAGAATAGTAGGTCTAGAATTAATTCTGCTGGCACCTGGAGTTGGGTTTCTGTCTGGTCAAGAAATCCCTAGCACATTCAATTGTGTGCTCACAAGGGAAGCTCGTATGGAGAGCTTTGATATCCCTGGTGACCAGCAGATCGCTATTGGGATCAAAGGTTTCGCCCTCAAAGCATTGAATAGTTTTCATTGAATCTCTCAGAAAGGATTCAGTGTTTGCACTGATGGGATTTAGAAAGTGGTCTATAAACTTGCAAATAGGCTCTAGCACTGAGCCACACCCTGACTGTGTAGAAGGAAGGAATCTATTGGATGATGTCATAACCTACCATGGAAGATCCCAAAAAGGGGTGTGCTGTAAATATTGATGCAAAGATATGTTGAAAACGGATGGTAGTCAAAAAAAATTGTCCAATGAGAGTGTGGGAATTAAAGAGGCTAGATTCCTTTGAATAGGCTTGACCAATCATGTGTGAGGGGATGACTTCGTAATGAAATGTGTGGGAGTGTTTCAACTGTTGTAAAATGTATAAAATGTGTACACTTGTGTGGTTCAGAGAGACTCAGGTTAGTTTGACTCTACAGCGTCATCTAGCTCCTCCCGGCCATTTTTACAATGAACTTGCTTTACTGACGAACGTGCTTCTTAGAAGCGAGTGCTTCTTAAGAGGTGAGCCTACTTTGGGTTAAGGGGATCGGAGGCCCATCCACACACAAGGTTCATTATCTGGCTCATGCTATTTTTACGGTGTTAGAAGTTTAACTAACTCCCGATTAGAAGCAATTTTAAAGCTACCAAACCCATGACAAATACTCAAAGGAAATCTTTCCTAATTGCAAATGGATACTGCTGGCAATGCATACTGGGATATGCTGCTATGGTGAGCCCTATCCAGGTAATAACTAGGGGTGTACCGAATTTCGTCTTCGAGTAAGTATTTGGCAAATATTCAGCCACAATCCAGGTATTCGGCTTTTTCCAAATACCTGGGAGAATACTTACTTGAAGCCGAAAATTCGGATGCACTTTCTATGATTACATATTTCCCACTATGTTTGAGAGAGATAGCCAATCATAGAAAGTAGGCACATGTTGCTGCAGCCTGCCCCAGTTTCCGAGACCAAGGTTAAACCCTGCTTCTGTTGTAAGGCGGTCGTCAGGGTTTGGCCCAGTGTCCCCGTTGCTGTACTTATTTTTTAAAACCAAAACAGCATCGGGGGCCGCTGGGGCAAGACCCAGCACCCTTATTTTATTCATTTATTTTATTGTATTGTTTTTTAGAACCTGCTTAATATCGGAGTTTGGTTCCTAAGCGCAGATCCGGGATTCGAACCTCTGTTGCTCTGCGTAGTCTTGCTTCCAAGACCAGCACATTGCCCCTGTGATATCCTCCCTTACAGTGGGCGGTGGCAGGACCATGAACTGGCCACCAATCCCACCCATAAAAAACAAATGCTGCAGCAGGGGCCACCAGGACAAGACCCGGTGTCCCCCGCAATTATACTGGGGGGGTTGCTGGATATTTCCCTGGCAGCCATTTCTGCCCACTTTCTTAGAAATACAGCTGCGTGGGTCGCATGGACAAAACCCGGAACCGCCCACAATTGTGCACAGAGTTTTAAAATGCAAAACAATATGGGAGGCTAACATGGAAAATCCCACTGACCCCCCTTGCAACAGTTGGGAGAGTTTGTGGGAGCCTTCACGGATTTTTCTTTTTAAACTATTGGGCTGACTATTCGGCTGCAGCTGAATACGGTACATTTCCTATTCAGTATGGCCCTTGTAATAACTGTGATGAATCTCATGAGATCATCCCTAAGATCCCCACATGGGCCTCCTCTCATGTGGCCAGGGAAAAGCAGCTGCCTCCTGATCCTGACCATGAGAGTGGTAATATGCAGGAGGATCACATGGGAGGGGACTCATGTCAGGGGCCGTTGGCGACCTATCTAAATGATTTCCCTAATGTTCCTAAAGCTGGATCATTGTACACAAACTGACAATTTTGATCTAAAAATAACTAGTGACTCCAAGTCCCATAATACCCATAGTACTGGGACGAGGAAGAGGGACTGTGAAGGCATTATGAAGCACACGATGACACAACAACACATTCAAAGATCAAACAAAAGTCTTTATTAACTGAAATGTATTAACTGAAATGTCAGGATTGTCTAAGGCCTAACTTGCCCTATACAAAGGTGGGATTTCCCTACCTAAATGAACTAAGGATAGTCTAAGTCAGTAAATTCAACTTAAAAGTGTGTCTGTGTCCAAAACCTACACTTGCCCTCACAACTAAAGCTAAACAATGTGTAGGGATGTCAGCAACCAACATAACAGTTTTCAAACTAAAGTTCTGAGCCTCTTCCAGCTGCAGAATTGATCTTAGCTTCCTTTTCCCCAATTTCAAACAGTTCCCACAAAAGGTGTTAGGGTTCCCTTCCCCAAGTTCAACACAGTTCTAACAAATGGCCTTGGGGTTCCCTTCCCCAAGATCAACACAATTCCAAAGGATGATCTCGGGGTTCCCTTCCCCAAATTCAACACAATTTCGCAAGATGGTCTCAGGGTTCTCTTCCCCAAGTTCAATACAATTCCACAAGGCTTCAAATTCACAGTTAAGTTCACTTCTTTTGTTTGCCTTTCATTTTCATCACATGCACAACTTTCAGGCCTACCTGCCTCAGCCTTTTAATTCCTCTTGGTTCACTCAAAGGAAGGGTTCCTCGGTCTAGGCGCAGTTGTCAGACCACATGGTCCACCCATCACAGGTCACGCAACCGATGACCCTTGGTACTTTGCAATAGTTCATATTTGCTTATAGGACTTCTTTGACAACACAGCCTTTCCTTTCCACATCTGTGTTCTAAGTCCACTTATTCTTCGGATGCACTTTAATGGCCTCTTGCCTTGATCAACATGTGACTCTCACACATTCGCCTATGTGGCATTTTCTCCTTCTAATTACCACCTTGCTTTCACACTGTTCAAAAGTGTTTTGCTTTGCTAATTTTTCACTTTGTTTGAAAATGCCTTTTCTTTAACTTTGTTTTGTTCATAATTGCTTTTTACATTCTGTTTCATTCATCCAACCTTCTCACTGTTGTTCTATTTGTCAGCATTCAAAATGTATGCTTGTTACCTTGATTGATATTCAAAAAGTTCATTTCTGGGCTTTTGACCCATTCATTATTATTCAAAGCTTATCCCGTGCTTAACAAATTGTTTGGTATTCAAAAATCTACTTTTCCGGTCTCCAGACCCATCCAGCTTGTCTTCTTGTTTGCCCAGCCTTTGCTGCCGCCCACACCATGCCCCTGGACTGCCCCGGCTTGAGTGAGCCTTCCCCATCACTCACTGGTGTCTGGCAGCTCCTTCAGGTGCACTAGTCTCATTTGCGGGTCTTTGCTCGCTCCTCTTCCACTCAGAGGGGCTCCGGCGAGCAGTGCTCGCTTTCTCTGGCTTCCTTCTGCAGCGGTCAGCGACTTTGCAGTGTTCCCCACTCCCAACAGGGAACACACAGCAATGGGTTTCATCCAGCTCCAAACCCTCTAGCCGTCCACGGTGGCCTCAGCATTTTCCTGGATCTCCTACTTTCGTTGTCCTTTTCACTGGCCCATATGTTGCCTGCTCCGCCCTGGATGGCTGCGCTTTCCGGACCAGCTGCTCTCTCATACTGCAGTCTCTGCCTCCTTTTATACACCTGCAGCCATTCAACAGGTTGCAGGTGAGAATGTTCAATTTCATTTGACTGACCATAGTTATTGGGACATGCCTGCCCTCAAAGTACCTATTAGGAATTTTCCTTGTCTCTGCACTAGATTGGTGAAATGAGCTGTTAGTGTTCACTACTCTTAGTCGCCTCTTCCTCGTCTCAGTACTCAGATGGTATGAATGTGGAAAAAAGAGGAGAGATGATCTGCAACATCCCATAAAGGCAGGGGGAGAGTGAATCTGGTTCTCACTAGATAGAAAAGGAGGGTTACCATTTCTCAGCTGTGGATATCCTCTACCCAACCTCCATGGACCCTCCACCCAGGTGATCCTCCCTCATATCTCCACCCCTATGGTCAGTTTCCAAAAGAGAGGGCCTTTCCTTGGCCACCTGTGCAGAGGATCCAAGAGGAGTAGATGTGAGGATACCCTCAGGTTTCTCACAGGACTCAAAGCTGATGAAGTAACATGAGCGGTCTAGTAGTTGGGAGAGAAAGCCCCTGAGTGGGACCTTTAAAAATATAAATGAACTTCAGGTGCAGCGGCAGGGGGAAGTTAATTGTGTTGTCGGGGAGGTAGCAGAATGCTGTGTGGGAGATGCAGTAGATGCTGGGGAAACGTGGCCATGCAGAGAATGCACAGAGGGAAGCAGTGCTGAAGCAAGCCACATTATGTGGGAAAGGAGCTCCCGACACGCCATGAACTGCCCCGGTTCTGAGGTCATATCAGAGATCACACAGAGCTACCAGAGCTCCAGTGAAGGACTGCGTGCGTGGCTGCAGTCAAACCAGGGCTGGCAGAAGCAGAGGAGGCTGTGAACAGACCCACAGCAACACCAGTGGGTCAAAAGGAGACCCCAAGGCATACCAGTGAGTTGGCTTGAAGCAGGTGACCTTCGGGCGCTCCACGGAGACAGCTAGGTGAAAGTAATTATTTTGAATACCGAACAAATTAACTGATGCAAACTAGGCAAAACTCTCCTAATCCGGGATTCCAATTAGGGGATCATTGTAACCCAAATTGCCAAAGTCAGAGAGAAGTAATAATCAGACAAACTGGGTGCAACCCTCCTAAATGCATGTTTAGGGGACAATTGTAGCCTGCATTTCCAAAGCCAGAGAAGATTGACATTCAGGCAAACTGGGCGCAACTCTCCTCACCAGGTTTACCCGTTGGGAGATAATTGTAACATGCATTAATCAGAAACCAAAGACTGCAGGAGCAAAGCCCTCCTTGTATGAGAGACCAAGGGGGAGATAACTGTAACCTGCATTCCCTATAGCCAAAAGGAGGCAAGCAAGAGAACCATTATTCTTTTACGGAATTCTAATTTGGGAAGAATTGTAACCCACTCTGTTAAGAGACAAGAGAAGCAGGTGTTGGTTCAAACCACCTCATTATGATTTGAATGTGGAGAGTTTTGGAACAAGCATTACCACAGAGTACACTTGTAGTAGCAGGAGCTTTATCCTGGTAGGCCAGTACACCAAGAAAGGGACCAATTGTAGTTAGTCCTGGCAGGCGAGTATAACAGGAAAGAAGAAGATGATTTCAAGTACTGTGTTTCTGGTAAAGAGGTGCAGTGGAAGAGGAAGTGTTCATTCAATCACCTTGTTTTGATTAACTGTTACATTTCAGAACTTTATTAGGGAGACATCTTGACTAAAGTGTTTCTTTTGAAGGAGAAGTCATTGCAGAAAGTGATTATTGAGACATCCTGACTAAAGTGTTTCTTTTGAAGAAGTATGATGCTCTAAAAAGTGCTTGGCCTTTGAGAAAGGAACATTTGCATTGATTAATGAATTTGTGTTTGGTCGGATAATACTTTTGTTTTGTCAAGTATTTGCTCTGATTTGTGAACAAGCCCCTGGAAGAGAGATGTTCACTTTGCAAAGTAAAAGAGTATATTGAATGGACAAGACTGTGTATGCTATACTAAATGGAATGTTGTTATTGCACTGAACTTTCTTGAACCTGGACTTTGTTTTAGATATTCCTGAATTGATCCAGGGGAAGTAGAATCCAACCCTGGTCACACGTATTGATGTTTAAAGATTTTGAGTTTGAACCAATATGCTGTTCTGTGAAATTTAAGACAGCCAAACCATCCTTGTATCATGTATTGTTGTGTATATTAGTATGAGGGTCTGATACATTTTGGACACTAGGTCATATTTCTTTAGCCTTGTTTTTTTGGGCAGGGAGCTTGTGCGAAAAACAATACCTTTGTGCCTGTCTCGCATTTCTGACTCCTCACATAACACACATCACATTCACACCTTCTCATCACTTGAATGGTTAACAGAGAAAGTAAAAGCATTTGTTGAGGTAAAACATGCACTTGATAGCACTGCAGCACTAGGTCTTCCAGATTACAGTAAGCCTTTCATTTTGTAATTCCATGAGAAGGATGAGCGTGTCCATGCAGTACTAACACAAACCATTGTGACAGCAACGTCCAATTATTAATCAGAGCACATCATTAGACCCAGATGCGGCTGGACATCTGCCTTCCATGTGTTGGATGCAGTGGCTACGTTATCAGTACAGTGTAAAGTCTTTATAGAACTTGATGTTAGGTTTACCTCTTGTTCTAGTGGACCTCTTACTGTCACAGCCATATTCTTCAAAACAAAAATGCTACATTTGACTGCTTTCTGGCTAATAAAATATGAGGCAATTTTATTAAATTCTGCAAGAATTACTTTAACCTGATCCCCAGTACTAAACCCTACATCATTACTATGAAGCCCAGCAGAAGGGGAAAGCCACAACTGTTTCAGCGTAACTGCTGCCCTTGCAAGCCCTGAAAGGATTGTTATGATATTTGTCTCCAAAATGCAGATTTTCAATATTATGTTGATCGTTCTTGTTTGAGAAATGAACGAAGGATCTGGTGGCAGGTTACACAGTTTGTACTGTCTATCAAGGGAGTTTGTACTGTATACAAAGTGGTCGAGAGTGCACACATTCCGGATGTGCTTTTTACCCAAATAATGGAGCTAATTACATTAACCAGAGCATGTAGTCTTCCAGAAGTTAAGAGTTACTATCTACGTTGGCCCCAGTGTAACTTTTGGTGTGGTGCATGACTACTGTCAATTATGGAGACTGGGTCCCTTACTGTAGCTGATACATCCGCTAAGAATTATTTATTTGTAGTTGGCGAACTAGAAGAAAGACTCAGACTAAGATTTGACATTTTAACAGGATATTTATTTAAATAAAAACAAAACGCCTATCTAGCCCTACTGCTATGAAGGAGTTTCCCTGCCTAACTAACTATACAGTAACGTTGCTCATCAAAGTTCTAAAATACATGTCCTTAGTTCAGATCCTAATAGCTAACTGGGCCTACTACTTAGGAAAAACATAACAAAAAGAAGGAGGCCAGAGCAATAGCATCTGTATCTTCATCTTCTGCCTAGGCCAATCATCCATAGGTTTAAAACGTGTGTCAAATTCCCACAATATAGTTCACAACCTCCCTGCAAGTTCTGTTTGTCAAATCTCAATTCCATACGATTCTTTCTCTCCAAGAAGAAAGGGTCTTCCTAATAAAATTCCAACATTTCTGACTTGGTGCTTGCCACTGCTTTATACTTAAGGACCGGAACCTGTGATTGGATCCTGCGGAGTCATCACTGATCCCCAGTCTAAGATCTCCTCCCATGTGGCCAGGGTACGGCAGTCGCTACTTGATCCTGATCCTGGGGTGGAATTATGAGGGAGAATCACATGGGAGGAGATGCCTGTCAGGGAGTTCTGGTGACCCCATCAGGAGAGACATACTATTATTCTCTTAATAATGAGGAAGACCCTATGATTCCTAAATGCCCAATGGCATGTTGTCAATGTACAAGCCCCTCCCATTGTAGGACCCATAGAGCCCTTTCCTGCAAAACACTCTAAGCAGAATAACATTCACACCACAGGTACACATGACTCAAATCTAACATCCGTTGTCTCTGATGGTTTTATTCTAAGTAAGGGTCCGAAACAAACTACCCTTACACATAATGCTTACTTAACACCTCCTGTTTCTGTTTCTTTTTTTTAAACCTTTCTTTATTGGTGAGTCACGTCAAATAACAATTAACCATACAGTGTAAGATTGAGGTACAACATCAGGTCAATGAATTATGCTTCATTCAGACATAGCATTATTCTGGCAAAGCCACCATCTGTCCATTAGGGGCTACACACAATTAAAGTGCAAAAACAATGTGTCTGTAGCCAGCAGCCCACATATTTCGAAAGCATTCAGACTATGCACAGAGTATAACCTTGAGTCATTGGCTACCGTCCTGCATGCCTCCCAACATGCCTGAATCAGAACTCTGGGCCAGTATGCAGGCTGTGAAGGGGCTCCATATATTCTTGGGGTTGTTCTGTATTCCACATAGGGTCCAATATTCCTTGTCTGTGTCACTGAGCCATGTCAGATCTTTTAACCACACCTTAATCCCTGGTGGAGATGGACTGGTCCATTTCAGCAATATACATCGTATGGCGACCATTATACTTGTCATGAGCAGTTTCCGGTATTGTTTAGCTAGACCCGGGACCCAGACAAGCATGCAGCACAGGAGTTCACAAGGGATGACTTGTCCCAACATCTCAGACATACTCTCCACTACCTCCTCCCAAAAAGATCTCAATCTAGTACAGGCCCACATCATGTGCAAGAAATCAGTCGGCTCATAGTTACATCTCGGGCAGCAGGCCGACCTGTGTTGTCGAACTGCTGAATGTGGGCCAGGGTCAGATACACTCTATGCAACGTCTGAAGCTGGATCGTCTGTAGCCGGGTGCTGAATGCCCCGCTATGTGTGTTTTCGCGGATCATCGCAGACTGTTTGTCCGTAAAGGAAGTCCCTATGCCCCCTCGCATTTATGTTTGCATTTTAGGGGTTCCCGAGGAGAGTCTTGTTGAATCAGTTTGTATAGTGTGGAGACCACCCCCCCGCTACCTGGCGAGCACACTATGAACTTCAAGAGTTGGGCATTTTGAGGCATCTCTGGAAACGAGGGGGACCACTCCCGGAAAGCTGCTCTCATTTTGAAATACTGCAGCCTGTGTTGAAAGCCCTCCCCCATCTTTTCAGTAAATAACTCCTTGGTGACAAAGGAGCCGTTCGGGTACATGTCCTCCATACGGTTAATCCCCGCCCCTTGCCATTCCCGAATAATGGCTTCATCACATGTTGGTGCCCGACTCTCTATGTTGCACAGTCGGATACCCGGGTCAAAGGGGACATCTACTAGTAGCCTTTTTAGGACTCTATTACATGCATGTAGCGTGCATGCCACTGGGTCAAATCCACCACCCTCTTGGAAACCAAGGCCCCTTGCAAAGAGAATGGGCGAACTGAGCATTTTTCAATGCGAACATGGGGTGTGGCCGGGGCTCCTGGCATCCACCGCGAAGCAAAATATAACTGAGACACCAGGAAATATAACTCCACATCAGGAGCACCGACACCCATGGGTGGGTTAATGTGTCCCAACTGATACATGGGTTTCGCGGGTACCAAGCGAGTTTAACCAGCTGGGCCTTCACCTCAGCAAAGTATCCCACCCCCGGTCAAACTGGAATATTCAGAAAAATGTATAATAGTTTGGGAACCGCCACCATCTTAGCTACCGCGATTCTGCCCAACAACGAGAGGGGGAAAATGCACCACCGTTCCACGTTCGCCTTCAGGGTGTGCAGGTATTTTATATGATTGTGCGCTAATAGCATCTGAGCATCTCTACTGACCCGCACTCCCTGGTATGTGACCGCCTGTTGCTCCCATCTGTATCCCTAAGTGTTTGGTGGCATAGCCGTGGCCTCATTCAATTGGAATAAAGAGGATTTGTCTCTATTTAGCCTTAGAACTGAGGCTTCTGGGAATCTCTCAACTTCACGTGACAGCAGACCCAGATTGGTTGTGGGGTCTTTGAAATATAAAATAGCGTCATTCACATGATATTTCTGTAGCTTGGCCTCTAGCACCTCTATCGCCGCAGCAAAGAGTAGGGGCGAGAGTGGGCAGCCTTGCCTGGTCCCTGACCCAATTTGAAAGCCTAGGATCTCGTGCCTCTCATCCCTATTTGGAACTTCGATCCTGCATACAGCAACCTCACTGCCGAGAGGTAGTATTTCGGGACTCCCAAATGTTGCATTACCTCAAACAGATAACTCCACTCAATGGAGTCAAATGCCTTCTCCATGTTGAGCAGGGTTGCAGGGGCCTGCACTTTGGGGTCAATCTGGGCCAGGATCGCAAATAACCTACGCAAGTTGGATGAGGTCGATCTCCCCGGTATAAAACCCTATTGGTCTACATGTATAATATGGGAATTGTGCGGGAGAAGGCGGTCTGCAAATATCTTAGCGAATATTTTTGTGTCAAGGTTCCGCAACCATACTGGGCGGTACGATGAGCATTCCAAGGGGTCTTTGTCCGGTTTCAGGATTAGTGTTATTACTGCTTCACGCATAGTCAGGCGGAGCCGTCCCACCCTAATACCCTCCTCCCGCATCAAATGCATGTGCTGTGCCACCCCGGGTCCGCACTCCTTATAAAACTCAGCCGTGATTCCTTCCGTGCCCGGCGCCTTGGAGGAGGGGAGGGCACGTATTGCGAGGAGGACGTCATCAGTTGTGAGAGGCACAGACAGTGCTTCCACTGCGTTCTCACTCAGCGCTGGGAGGGCTGCCTCCCTTATATATCCCACCAGCTCGCCCATAGGCATCGACTCCTTTGATGCATACAGATTCTCGTAGTATTGGCAAAAGGTGTCCGCTATCTCCTCCTTCCTTACCACTACTTCACCCTCCGGCGTCCTCTATCTCCATATTTCCTCTCTCGTACCTGATCATCGTTTGCCTGGTCTCTCTTCCTCCCCATACCTGCGGCCCATTACCGGAAGTGCCAGATAATTGACCTCGCACTCCACTAGGTCGTTAAAGCGGTCTAGCCCCTCCCTTAATTTAGCCATAGGCCCAATCCCACCTACTTCATCCACCCTCACTTCTTGTACTTTCATTTCTACTTCCGTTTCGTTTAACTGTCTGCGTATTAATTTTAACACACCCAGTTCTAAGGACAGACACCCACCTCGAAGCACAACCTTAAACGACTCCCATACAGTGCTCATCTCAGATACTGAACCCAAGTTCTCCCGGAAGTATGACTTAATCAAGTTGTGCACTTCATTTTTAAGCACTATGGGCTGCATTACGACAATGGAGGTAGCCATGCTGTTAATTGTGGCATGGCTACCCCCATACCAGGTACCGGGTCCGGTTTCCATGAATGGGGAAATACCGGGCCATTACGACCTTGGAAGGCCCGGTATTTCCCCATTCAGGGAACCCGGAGCCGGTACATCCCCATTCCCATTGAGCCCCCATAGGGCTCAATGGGAATGGGGAGCATGCAAAAAACGGGCCCGTTAATGACGGGCCCGTTGTTTGCATCGTGGTCTGCTCGTGGGACTCGCTGATGTCTGTTTTTACCAGGCATCCTTAGCGGGTCCCGCGAGGGGACCTCGTAATGAGGCGGTAGGGGGTTAACGTGGCCGGCAGCTCTACCAGCCCCGTTAACCCCCTACCGCCACCTCGGGTCCCCACTCCTTATAAAACTCAGCCGTGATCCCATCCGTGCCCGGCGCCTTGGAGAAGGGCAGGGCACGTATTCCGAGGAGGACGTCATCAGTTGTGAGAGGCACAGATAGTGCTTCCACTGCTTCCTCACTCAGCGCTGGGAGGGCTGCCTGCCTTATATATTCCGCCAGCTGCTATTTGTGGCATGGCTTCCCCCATACCGGGTACCGGGTCCGGGTTCCCTGAATGGGGAAATACCGGGCCATTCCGACCTTGGGGGGCCCGGTATTTCCCCATTCAGGGAACCCGGACTCCGTACATCCCCATTCCCATTTGAGCCACCATAGTGCTCAATGGGAATGGGAGGATGCAAACAACGGGCCCGTTAATGACGGGCCCGTTGTTTGCATCCTGGTCTGCTCGCGGGACCTGCTGACGCCTGGTTTTACCAGGCGTCCTTAGTGGGTCCCACGAGGAGACCTCGTAATGAGGCGGTAGGCGGTTAATGGGGCCAGCAGCTCTACCGGCCCCGTTAACACCCTACCGCCAGGGTCGTAATGAGGCCCTATATCTGAAAGTGCTGCAGGTTTGAATCAACAAAAGGGGCGGGATACTCCCTCTCGTTCTGGACTCAGCAACCAAAGAACCGGCGAATGGTCAGATAGAGTTCTAGGGAGGAGAACACAGTCGATTGTCCGGTGTATCAGAGGTGGGCTTGCCAGGATGTAGTTCAGCCTTGAGGAGGTCCCATGTACTGTTGAGTGGAACGAATACTCCCGCACCTCTGGACTAAGCAGCCTCCACACATCACCTAGCTCTCGCATGCTCCTCAGCACCATCTCAGCAGCTTTAGAACGCAGGTGGTCTCCCCCAGCCGATATATCTCTCCTCGGGTCTAGCACAATATTGAGGTCCCCCGCTCATATCAAGCAGGTGTGAAGGAACCTATAACACCTGTTCACTAATGCCTCAAAGAACCCCGGGCACTCCACATTCAGACCGTATATGTTAATGAGTGTAACCATGGTGGTGTCCCAGCACCCCGGCACAATCACATATCTCCCCTTTGGGTCAATTACCATTTCTGTCATACGGAAACTTAGCGACTTGTGAACAAGGGTCATCACTCCCGCTGAGGATGATGAGTAAGAGGTATAATGCTTACAGTTCCCCTAAGTCCTGGCCCCTGCCAACCAAGTGTGTTTCTTGCAATAGATCCTCCTTGGCACTGTATCGCTCGCAGTACTGGACTACTTTGTGGAACTGGGGCGGGGCTGTTGAGTCCTTGTACATTCCAACTTATCACACTATTCACCATTGTTTGCTCTTATATAGTTTGAGTGACCTGCATTGCCCACCTGCTCACATAACCCGTACCTCGGCTGCTTACCAAACCTACGTGACGTGAATAATTTTTAACTGCTAGTGCCCAACATTTCCCACAACTCCTCCCCACCCCCCGCTCCAACCTTCCCCTGCTCTATCCACCCCCACCCACGCTGCCCACCCCAAACTCGCAGTGACACATACCCAGCACCCAACTAACCTCAACAGTTGAATTACTATGGGACACAGCTGTCATGACCCTCGCCCAAAACCCCCTCTGGCAAACCCATTGGCCAGGTGGAGTCAGGACTCGGGCCTAGAGCCTGGCATCCTCTTCAAAAGCCCTCATGGGGCCAGTCCTGGCACCTATGGCACCAGGCTCATACACCATGAATAAACAATGTGCTTGGGAACTACTTTATTATTGTCATCCAGCATGGAGGCATCCACATAGCTTGGTTCTGAGAACTAAGCTATGCGGTCTAGTGTTTTGGGTGTGGTAGCCTAGGGACTACTTTTCCTGTACTATTTTATTGGGGCTATTTAAACCACACCCGAGCAAGACAACATGCTTCGCTTTACTTTGCAGCTTGCAATGTGACGCTCACTGTGTCCAGCTATTCCCTCGAACCTCGGAGAAGCAGAACCTGCAAGGAGACAAAAGGAACATCATTAGCAGCAGCATCACACCTGCAGTCTTCATCTTTAAACACTTGCAGCTACTGAGAACAGCTTCCTCGAATCTGCACATCTCCCGGACAGAACGACCTGAAAGAGGAAGATAGAGGCAACATTAAAGAAAGCAGTAGAGACATTTACAAATTACGAACTGCTCAAAAGGCTTACCTGGCTGGTCGCCTCTCGGCTGGCACCACTCCGGACATTCCACTCGCCCTGAAGAACACCGTGACCTACAAGGAAGGAAAACACAGGTTAGCAAAGGCAAGACTTCGCAGCGCTACGCATAGCGTTTAATTACCGCATCATAGGGCTCTTAATGCGCCAACATTTATCAGCGGGGCTCAACCAAGCCAGTTCGCCACGCTGAAGCTCCGCATACCTAAGGGAAAGGACCTCAGAGCGTCACCTTAATATGCAACAGGACTGATTTGTTACATTATCAAGCAAATATATTAGGTACCCATCGGGGCGAGCATGTTAATGACACACATTTAATCAAGGATCTGCTCCACCCGGCTCTTAAATAATATGGGAGCACCACCCCGACTCAGCTCCAACATCAGCCCCTTTCTTGGGGGCCCAGCAGGGAGCTCCAGAAGAGATTTGAGAAAGTCGTGCACAGTACCAGGGTCAGTGAAAAAGTGTGTCTCTCCCCCATATTGAACACGTAGCCTGGACGGGTACAGCATGGCGTATTGCATGGTGTATTGCTTCCCATGCTCCCAGAGCGTTATTTTGGTCCCAGAAAGGAAAGTGCCACCAGAAAGGAAAGACGGGCCTTCTGGACAGTCGGGGTGAAATCAGGGTAAAATTATACTTTTGTATTCTCATAGGTAAGGTCTCCCAAGTTCTCTTGCCCTGCGGAGTATAGTATCCTGGTCCCTGTAATTCAACAGTCATGTAATTATCGGGCGAGGGCTATGGCTAGGCCTGGGAGCAGTCTTTGACACCCGATGCGCTCTCTCGACCAGGAATTGGGAAGACAGGGGGGGCCCCTGCAGCACCTCCTTGATGAAGTTTTCCATGAAGATCTCCATGTTCTGCTGCGATATCGATCCCAGAACCCCCACCACCCGAATGTTATTCCTTCGTGATCTCGCCTCTAGATCCTCATTCCTATCCTTGATGGTTTTCACTTCCCTCCTCAGCACCCAAACCACCTGTGTCACTTCACTGTTAGAGTCCTCTAATGCATCCACCTGATGTTCAACCTCAGAGATCCGCCCGCTCTCCTTCTGAATGCTCTCTTGCATCCCGTCGAATTTGTACGCCATCCCGTCCAATTTCGTGTTGATAGATGCAAAGCCTGATCTCATCTCTGCCAACACCACAACACCAGGCCAAGCTCCGATGATGGGGCTTCCCCATTTGATCTTGCTGAGGACTCCGCCTGGCTCGAGGGGGGGAACTTGTCAGGGGTCTCCAGGGGCGCCAACATTTTCTTCTCACTCTCTTTACTGAGCTCCTCTTTCTGAGAAAAAGTTAAGCAGGATATAAATCTCTCTCTGCTGCGCTCTGCGGTGCTCCTCCCATGCAGGCGCAATACAACGAGTGGGATAGCCAAAGGCTTCGTCCTTCCGGGCCAGACGTTCATCCGCTGACTCCAGAACGAGTCCTGGTATTATATCCTGATGTTTTTGTAGTTCGTCAGTGTTACCGCCCCCTTGCTTGCACCTAGAACAGATCCCCTAGCAACTACAGTACTGCAACGCAGGCAGAATCCCAAGGGAGGCCACCAAGCATTCATGTCTGGGATGCCCGTCCTGTTGTCGATGTGGACCACCCAGACCTCCTCCCTTCCTATGCTATTATTGATGCCAATGGACTTGCCTCGATCCCAGCAGGCACGAGACAGCCCAGGTCCCCGCCAGTAACCACTATCAGGGCGTGTCGAGACCTATTGTTTCTCTGTCGAACATCGAAAAGGAAAAGAACAAGGCAATGTTGATTTCCTTTCCCGATACCCAATAGAGGCTGAAAAACCCAGCGACATTAGGGGAAGGGTATGTGAAGAATCAGTAATGATTCCATGCCAAAACCTCGACCTGGGACCTACCTCATGTGAACAGGGGAAGGCAGGTGCTTACTGACCCTGAGCCTGGGGTGATGTTCTGTGGGAGGATCATATGGGGGAGGAAACAGGTCAGGAGGAAGGGGACACTCCCTTGTTGAACCTTTCCCCAAACCCTAATCTTTTGATAGCTTGTTGCAGAGTAGAAAGAGTTAGGAAACTAACTTGGTTGTCAGGTTGTCAGGGACTTCAAGTCCCATAATTCCCTTAGTACTGGGATGATGAGGACGTGGGATACAGAGGAACACTATTGTGTGAGTGATCTCCTAATTAGTGTAAATGACCTACACCTGGAGGGGACTGAGAGGTTTCAAAAGCCCCCTCACGTGCAGGCATATGAGAGAGAGGAATCAGAGCAGTGAAAGCAGCGTGGGCTGAGGTTGCAGCTGAGAGTTAAGTCGGCTGCAAAAAAAGACACAAGGACCACAAAGACGCCAAAAGCGCTGGCGGGTCCTGAGAGAGCCTTTGTCTATGACCCTCCCTGTTGTACAGGTTGCGCAGCTGGAAGTGTGGGAAGGAGGCACTAGCCTGACAACATTTTGTTGTGCAGAGTTTGTGCAGCGGGACGCAGAAGTAGGGAGGGAAGCATTCTGTCTTTAGAGGTTCCAGGTGCAGGGTTGCACCTGGCCCTCTCAGTAGCAGAGGATGCTCCAATCCTCAGTGGTAGTAGTGGAGATGGACCAGAGGAAGCTGTCCACCCAACTAAGAGGAGCCACAAATTCCAAAGACCTGAGAACACAGAGTGGAGCGTAGTCGGGCGACTTTTATCCGTTGGGTTTACGGCTTGCAAGTGACTCCGGAGCACTCCAGAGCTGTCTGCGTGTTCACTGCAGGCTGCATCACTCATACGTGAGAGAAAGCATTAGTAGCAGTAATTTTTAATTCAGAACTATACGAAACCAACAAAAGTGGTGCTTGTTGGAACAAAATGACTGTATAAATAAGCACATGAGAGGTTGCAAAGCCCAAGAATGCCATGGGAAAGCTGTAAATGGTCCAAAAGCTTCCAAGCAAGACCCTGGCCAAGAGTGTATTGCCAACCAGCAATACCAATATAACAAACAAGATTTAGAGGCTTAGTGATTATGAGACTTACTGCTCATGTGTTATGAAATATAAATCTTCAGGTGATAGAAACCTACATTGCCAAAGCCAAGATCGAGATCATCCTCCTGAGAGTGTCTCGGGAGGATAGCTCAGGGGCAACGTGCTCACCTCGGCAACAAGATGACACGGAGCAACACAGGTTCGATCCCTGGGTCCGCGCTTAGAAACCTCTGGGTATTAAGCGCGTTATAAATAACCTATCATATCATATCAAGATAGAGGAAATGTGAGACTACCTATTGGTCACTATTTGGTTATTGGTACATAGAAGAAAGAACAGTGGCAAACAGGAGGAGATTATCCAGAGGGAGACGAGCATAGTTGCCAAGAAGTCTTAAAAGAGCACTAATGTGGTTCCTTGTTTTCCCCCACAACATTTTAAAAGTTTGATGTTAAAGAAGACTAATAAAGTTGTTGTTTTCTAAAGTTGGAAGTTACCACTGAAGCACTTTTCTGTTCTTGTTGTTGAAGAAGCAGACAGGCAGGCGAGTATACCCGTAGGGCAAGAAGTTGCTGCCAAAAAGAGCCTGGCAAAGGAATGATCCAGGTAGTAGTCGACGCAAGTGCGGAACTGTGGTACTAACAAAAGCTCATGTTGACTTGTAATATTTGAAGAAGAATTGTGAAAGCTTGTTGAAGAAAAATTACAATTCTTTTTGAAACTGAAATTGTAGTAAATCATCCTGACAAAGGAATTTGTTGTTCCTACCAAGGTGAAATCTGTTCTTACTCCAGGAGGAGTTGGAATAGTTTATTTATAAGCTGTGACAACTATCCTGCCAAAGACAAGTGTTGTTGCTTACTTGGAGAAGATACATATGAGACAGTTCCTACTCCAGGAGGAGTGGGAACTTGTGATTTCTTTGATATACTTTATTGAAGCAACAGAACTATACAATTGAGTGTCACACCTTCACAACTGAATTTGTGCTTTGTGCTAAACCGGATTTCCTTGTTTCCTTTGAACTGTGGAGAAAAACCCTTGTTCAGATCTGGGGAAGGGAAACTCACCCAGGTTATGTGAAGAGACATTGATCATATTGTGACTCAGATCATATGTTATACATCATTACTGAATTGAATTGCCATATATTTCCTTTGTGCTTTATTTGTTGTACAAGTGTGAGGGTCGGATATCTTTTTGTTCGAGTGTTTCCTTTTGTTTATTTTAGCCTGGGAAATCCTCATCAGGTCAGGGATATTGAGCTGTTTATCGAACCTGTTTTTTAAATAAAATTGCTACAGGTGAAAGCCCTTTACAAATTTGTCTGCCTCACATTGCTGGCCCCTCACAATGCCCTCCCAAAGGCTACCGTTAGGACTGGTTCGTTCCTTTGGGCGGAGGCAAGATCTACCTGTTTCCTCTAACCCGATTGGCTTCTGCAAATCTGAGTGACCCTCTTTCTGTTTCGGCTAAAGTGTCCACCTCTTGGAGGGCCAGGGGTAAAGGCTTTTTCAAAGATCCCCTTTGCTAAGGCCTCCCCCTCCTTAACCAGATAGGTTGCAGTCCCATGATTATGGCGGTTCATCTTCACCATCCCCCTATATTTTGTATCTATCTCTTTTCCATAGGCTTAAAACGTTTGTCAATGTCCCATAACAAAGTTCACAGCCACTCTGCACAACTTCGGTTTGTAATATCTCAATTCCATATCATTCTTTCTCTCCACGAAGTGTCTTCCTAAATCAATTCCACAATTTCTGACTTGGTGCTTGATACTGTTCTTACATTATGTTTAAGGACTGGAACACTCCAGGTTCCCTCTCTCTCCAGTTCCCTTTATTACATTTCATGGTTCTTGGTTTTCCAAAAAAAACTCTGGCCTTCTGAAAGGCTTACTTTATCTCATTCTCGTTCTCTGTGGGGACCTCTAATAAGCTTGTTTCAACTCGACTTAGATACAGCGTCTGCCCACTCAGGTTTATCAGACTCCCTTAACCCATGTGGGATTCCCAGCCTCAAATGTCACTGGTTGAGCCTCTCAATGGCATTACCTCCTTAGGAGTGTTCGCTTCCCTTGTGCTGCTAGGCTTGGCAACTAATGCACTTCCCATGCAGAGCTTGGGCTTCCTGGCTCTCCACTGTATCTGGTCTCAGTGTTGGTTAATGGGCCCCAATTCCACCATGGCTTCCGTGTGGTCGTGCCACCAGGCGAGATGGTTGTTTTTCTGTCTCCGTCTCTTTCCTGACCTTGGCTTCGCGTCAGTCAGGATGCCAGTGTGCTGCCATCTTGTGAGTGAGTCATTTGCACTCTACACTACTGCTGGATTTGCAGTCTAGCATGTCTCTGCCCCTACAGGACGTTTTAGTGTAAAGCATCAAGGCACTGGCATAGGTGCATTGACCCACTGAGCTAACTAGGCTGCATATTAGGCCTAAGGCTTGTTGCACACACACAGAGCTTATTCGAAGAGTGTAACAAAATGCTGCTAAGCAGAGCTTCATAGATGGTTTGGTAACACAATAATAGCGCCTAGTTGAGAAGCCTAAATGCGCTATATTAAACATGAGCCTTTCTGTGCTTGCAAGGGGTTAACGGCAAAAGCTTTTCAGCTTGCAGCATCTATTTTTCGCAAGAAGCTCCACTATGGGCAGACACTAGCACGGCACTGCTTTCCACTGCGTTCCACGGGCACAGTTTTGACCTCGCAGGTGCTGATAAGAAATTCCTGAGAAAGCTTCCCAGAGGAAAGAGAGGGAGGGGGAAGAGTGCAAAGCAGGAATGGAAGTTTCCCATCAAAAACATGTTTGCGCAAAATGTGTTTTGCTGCGAAGCTTCTAGAAAGCCAAACGGGTCACACTGATTGACAGAGAGGCCCTAATAAGAAGCTATTACCTGCCCTAGGCAGGGGGGACTCATCCTGGGCTGTTTGAGAGACGTGCATACAAAGAAGCGCCCGGAAACCAGCCATCACAGAGGCTCTTAGCTGTCATATCCCACCTCTGTGCTGGTTGCAGAGCGGGGCAAGGCCAGTCCCGGGGGCGATAGGCGCAAGGCGCGAGGGTGGCTTGGGTCCTTGATGTGACAAGATCGCGCCATATATCAGTAATACCTAGGAGTTTAAGGTTTTATTGTATTTCAACTGCAAATTATGAACTTGTAACGCTTAACTTGTATATGATCCCATTTCTGCTGAAGAATACTTCTTAGATATAATTGGCTTATTAGCAAATAAATGCAAGTAATAGCATATTCTTGTGAGTGAATTTCTTCCAGAGTGAGTTCACACAGTATTTGAACCTGAGAGGAGGGGAGTGGGAGGGTGCTATAGTACATATAGGGCTGGTTTACTCTGGGACCCCAAATACCCTTCAGACAACAGACGTCTTCTCGTCAGAGGCTCAACTCTGGATAGGAGTTTTTCTCCTCCATCCCACCCTCCTTGTTGTTTTATTATTGACATCACAAACAAAAGGGGTGTGTCATTCTTCTTTGACTGTGGTGTTCAGGTGGGATACAGCATTACCTGAACCCAAAGACATTGAAGAAGTGTCAGTATTCAATGAATAGAAAACAGGGTTAATAACAGTCTTCCCAATTCCCATGTAGGCTGATTATGTATTCTGGACCGGGAAAGGGAGTTATTACGAGATTGGCAGTAAAAATCTGTCATTACCGGCATGCCGGTATGAACGTGTCCGTGTTGCACTGCTCCCGTAATGAACGGGTGATCACGAGTCTGTGTGCACGCGCATACCGGCATGCCAGTAACGGCAGTACTGCCATGCCTGTAAGGGCCATACCGCCCCCGATAGCGGCCTCATCGAATGCGCAGAGACCTCCACCGGCAATGTAGAATCTGCTATCAACGGCACCGTTCATACCAGCATTGCTACTACCGGTACCGGCATTACCGCCACTGGAAGTAACGTCATTGCGCCGGAACGGGAAATAAACAGGCGGCCATCTTGAAAAACACAATCCATTGCAATCCTTTGGCTACTGGACCTGGAATTGGCAACTGTGAACCCAGCCTGCACGAGAATGACCCAATCCACTTGCGATGGCACACCTTGACATCGCAAACAACGGTTTAGCGACAATGAGCTAAACATGATTGCAGACACCCTGGTCCAGCATCCGGATGTGGTGTTCTGCACAGACCTGCGCCGTGCCGCATAAATGCTGAAAAAACACTTCTGGGAGGAGGTGGTCCAGAAGGTGTTCGCAGTGGGTGGGGACAACCCCACGCAGTGTAAAGGACTGTCGCAAAAGGTGGGACGATCTGCGGCTGTGCGTCCTCAACATACTGACAGCCAACCGTACAGAGGCCCAGGCAACAGGTGGTGGACCATCGTCGCCCATTAAGCTAGCACGGTGGGAAGAAACGTGCATCTCTGTGATTCACATGGAGGTCATCGAAGGGGTCGGCCATGCCGAGCGGGGAGTGGCATCATCGGCTGATGAAGGTGAGTGACCGTTAGCATAACACAAAAGTGAACACACACACAACACCCCAAACACAATGGTGGAGTCCAAATGGCAAGTAGATAACAGCAAGCAGATCGCCCATCACCTCCCACCTAAAGTCTGCCCCAACAGAAATGGCACATCCCTGTTATAGTAACACACAACCAACACCACTGACACAAACCACATGAGTCCCCAATTGCAAACACAAGCACAATCTGCATGCGGACACACACATGCACCACTTTAGAGATGCAGGCCTGACCACTGTGACCCCTCATTGCATGGTGCTGACATCTCCACCACCGAGTGCACACCTGAGCCCCAACCACACAGCACATGGCACGCAGACCCTGAGACATGCCTACCACACGCAATCCATGACACACCCTTAGGCCACCCAACATACAGCATGTACAACATGGCTGCGCTACAATGATGCACAGACACTGCATCCCACCCCCAACTACTGTGAGCACCATGTCCGCCACTCCAACATGCACACGGCAATGCACAGGGCCCAAAATGTACAAACATCAATAACGTAGAATATACCTTCACCCATGACTCATGCCCTGCCTCTCCATCCCCCACAGGCACATGATCAGACAGCGATGCGGGCCCACCACAGAAACCAAGGCAACACCGGCACGCAGGAGCAGAGGGGATGACGACGACACCAGGCCGTCCACGTCAAGGGCTGGCCCGAGGTGAACCACCACCCCCAAGCCACAGCAGCCCAGCAAACAGGGCCCACAGGCCGGTGGACCTGGGGATCAGCCAGCTCTGACTCCTGGCAATGTGCCCCAGCCAGGGAAAACTGGTGCCATCATGGCACACATGCCACAAGGCACACTGGCCCCAAAGGCCACGGACAAGACAACCCCTGCCCCACTGCAGCCACCTCATGTGGACGAGGAGGGTTCACCAGCGTGCAGCGATACTGAGGGGCGGCACTCAGCAGCCACAAGTGACATAGGGAGGCAGCCCAAACAGCCCTACATAGCGTGGAGGAGGACAGCCAACATTACGATGCTGACACAGCAGGCCTATGCATGTCAGAGGACATTGTGCATACGCCATCCCTGCCACCCACACCACAGCACTTCCTGAGACATGGGTCTGTTGGTTGCAGTTCCGGGGAGGAGATACCTGGAGACGTTTTCAGCCCACAAAGGAGTCCCACTCCACCTCCCGTCCAACTACCAGCTGAAACAACATACGGGACCTAGAGGCCCGCATGACCCGCATGGATGAGCGCGAGCAGGCCATGCAGGATATGGTGCAGCAATACCTGGCAGATGGGGAGGCCACACGCCAGGCCCACAGTGACAGCGAGGGTGTAAGGGTGAGTTGAGGGATGGGGGCTTGTGCGGGGGGCACTTTGTTGAACAAGTATGGTGTTTGCTGCACAATTATACCTGCATATTGTACATATTTCCAATGTTCTTAATACAACTGGTGTGCACATGAAGTACTTATGACTGGACATTGATCATTGAGTGTGTGTGTGTCTATTTATTTGTCAACAGTGCCCAGTGTCCAACATTCTAAGTGTCATGTGTTACTGTGTACATTATTAATATTGTTCGATCAAAGATTGGCGTGCATCACGTCCTTCAGGCACTTTCTGCTGTGGCTGATATGCACCATCTCCCCCATAATCCTCCTCAACTGGTGGTATGTGCTGTCCCAGTCTCACCCTCCTTCTCCTCCTGCGCCTCCCCTGCATCCCCTGGTTTAGTGCCTGCTGGAGTAGTGGCAGTGCGGGCATGTCCTCCAGCCCCTGGATGGCAACTGCTAGTGGTATCATTTTGGACTTGGAAGGGGTGTGGTGCGTGGGTGTGCTCCTTTTTTGCTGTGCCTGACTCCATTGCCTCCACCTGTGCTGATTGTGTGCACCTGTGGCAGTTGGATACACAGCAGTTTGCTATTTACGGGTGATCCGCAATGCCTGTATTGCCGGCATCATGGTGGCCCTTATTACCGGCATCTGGATGCCGGTATGTGCATGTCCGTGCGACTCATTATATCCTCTTCCTTGCGACATGCCGGTATTACAGGCACAGGGCCGCGCGCTCACGCGCATGCCGGTATGGTGGTGCATGCCCACAGCGGGTCCCTGTCGATGCCGTTGGTACCGGCATCTAGAGTTGTAATACAAGGGCCCAGTAATGGATGCCATTATTGCCTTACCGGCACCATTATTACCAGAGCGCCAACCTTGTAATGAGGCCCATTTTCCTTTTTTTATTATTATTTTGTAAAAATGTTTTACATTTTATTAGCACTTTGGTTTACACAAAAGAAAACCTTTGGCTATTCCATTTCCAATCGTCATACAATCATCTCACAAATGCATGGAAGAAGAAAGAAATACTTATACAGAACAAAAATGCAAAGGCAAGCAGCATTCATTAACATGCTGTGATCAGTTCTTCCTGTTCAAACATGTTGTCCAAGACCCTAATAGAGTCTTCTCATGGTCCAACTTTTAGTTAGTCAGTTGTTTGTTCTATTGTCACTCCTTTTTTGAGTATTTTTTTCAGAAATTATCAGTAGGCATTTTGTTACTTCTAGATTGGATGACATTTTTTCTCCTTCCAGGAGAAGTCTCCACCAGATCTAGACTTCTCTAAGGCGGTAGTCTTTCCAAATTCCTCCCAGATAGAGATCTCTTTCCTTTCTAAGAAGCAGACAGTGCAGTAATAGATGTTTCATAGACTCAGCCACATGCATTTCTTGACATAGTCTGCAGATCTTTGGTTCTTCATTGCCTCTCACTCTGTAGTTGTTGTCTCTGCATGGCCAAAGATTAAGGCAAAATGTCAAGTAGGAGGTTCGTAAGAACCAATTCAGGAAATTTGCAAAATACCTTGGTAGTCTATTCAGTTTATGAGGTTCAGACCGATACTCTTCGTATCCCCAATATTTGCGTAGATGTTCTTGTGTTTCGATCCAGTCTTCTTCATACATCTTTTTTTTAACTGCATCAGGATTGGTAAGTAGAGATTCTACTGATTCATTTAGCTTTCCTAAAATGGCCTGACAGATGGTTGCCCATTCCATTATTATAGGCTCCTTTCGGTCGTCTATGGCTTTTTTCAAAACCATAAAGCCGCCTGTCAGGGTTTCTTCGCGACATTTTCAAAAAAATTAGATGGTTTTCCACTCTGCTATGGCCTTCAGAGAGGTTAAGGCTAGTTCCCTTGATTTGGATTGGGTAGGATTTGGGGAGGTGGAGCGTTGTCCTCCAAAATATTCCTTCCAGTGAAGGACATGACTTTACAGATAGCAGGAGAGAGGTTTCTGCTCCATAAGTTAGTTTTGGGACAGCTTTTGTTCTGTAAAATGCAACCAGCGGCTTAATGGAAAATCTGCAAAATCTTTTTGACACTATTTTTGCTTGGCCCACCAGGTTTTTTACCTTACTTCTTAGGTCGATAAGTCTTTGAGTCTCATTTCTGTCGTTGTTCAAGCACACTCCTAGGTACATTAGGGCAGGTACTTCCATAATTGTTTTGTCGTTTAGGGTCCAACCTTTGTTGTCCTTTTTTTTCCCCTGCTTGATTGCCCAAATATCAATACTCTTGATTTGTTCAGGTTTATAATCATTTTATTAGTGTCAACATAGCTCTGCAGTGCTGCCAATTGATGCCGAAGGCCTATGGGAGTCAGATCAATCAGCACTATGTCGTCTGCATACATCAGTCTTCCCACCGGAGATCCTGCTATTTTCGGTGGAAAAGTTCTTACTTGGCAAAAGGCATCTTCAATGTCCGATGTAAAGAGTTTATATAGTTCTGGTGACAATGGGCATCCCTGTTTTAAACCCGTGTTGGTGAGTATACTCTCAGTCTGCAGACCTTCCTTATTTAGTCTTATTTTGATCGATGTGTTCTCATGAAGGTCTTTGATGTTGTAAAGTATTACCTCAGGGCAGTTCCACCATGTTAGTTTTTCCCACAGGTCTTGCCTTTGTATGGTATCAAAGGCTTTTGATAAATCAATAAAGGCCACATAAAAGTTCAATTCACTGTTTTTTATTGTTTTTGCTTTAAGGAGATTAAGGATGAATATATTTAAAGGGGTTCCTCGCCCCTTTGCAAAGCCAGACTGCCATTCGTCGCTGTGCCCTAACGCTTCCGCCCATTTAATTAATGCTTTCAGCAATATGGAAGCGTAGATCTTACCAAGCACAATCGGCCGATAATTTTCTGGGTTGGTTCTAAGGCCTTTTTTAAAGGTAGGCACTATAACACTTTCCTCCCAAGTTAAGGGGACTTTACCTGATGTTAAGACATATTTGTATAAATGATGTAGGAATATTGCCCATTCTTCAGGGTCATTTTTTAGGGCCACGTTGCTCAGCCCTTCTGGCCCCGGCGCTCTTGAGTTCTTTCGTTTTCTTATTATATTTTCCAGCGCAGCTATGTCAATATCCAGGACAGTTTGATCTTGTCTTTTTTAGTAGTCCTACTGGCTTCTTGGAGAACTTGATCTTGTAATTCCTTGTAATATTTGCGCCATTGATCTTCTGTAATGGGATTTGCTGTTACCGCGTCTTGGGGATTTTCCTTCTCGTTTAGGAGAGCCCAAGTTTCCGTCGTATTCCTTTTACAAATAGTCATTCACATCTGTTGGGAGTCTCGATTTAACATTGTTTTCTTGTGATTCAGTAGCCAGTTATGGTATTTTTGCTTGGTCTTGCGAATCTCAGTTGTTCTTGTTGTCAGTTTACTTTTCTTCAACTGATTTGTTGTTTTCCTTGACGTTCTTTTCTTTAGAACAATCTCCCTGTCGTAGACGTGACAATGGGTCATAGTTGGTTTGGAACATCCAGGTTTGGAGCTAGTGAGGAATATTTTCAATAATGGAACATAGTTAATTCATTGCAAAGGAATTTGTTGTTTCATCTTTATTATCTTCGTTGTTAAATTTCCTGTTAAAATGGGGATTTTTTTGGTTTGAATTTTCAACCTGTTCCGCCCTGGATTAATTACCTGTTCCTATCCATAATATTCATGCCTCAGTCTATCGACTAGGTCATAACAAGTTGGCTTAACTGGATTGTGGGGGCTTGCTACCGTATTTTTTTATTCCAATTTCTGGATAAGACTAGACATGCTAGTTGAAACCATGACGTAGTCTAGAATTGCCTCTTATTTACTGCTGTGCCAAGTTGGCTTTGCTGGTATATCTCCCGTCATAGCTCCATTTAGAATAGTACAATCACGAGATTGCATTGCATTACTCCATACTAGCCCTCGTTTCTGTTTCTGAGTTGCTGTTGCTGTTATGTCTTCAATTATGTTATTGTTTTTATCAAGACAGGTGCAGTTCAAATCACCGACAATTATTATAAATGGATTGTCCCATTCCTCTCTTTGCTCGTCAGTTAGGGTCAATATGACTGATGGAAGATTGTTGTACTTGGTGCTTCCCAGCGGCCAGTATATGTTAATTAGAACAAGAATTTGCTCCTGGCTTGCTACCTCTTCTTTAGGTAATTGTACCACCAACAGCTGAATGTACTGAAATTGATTTATAGCCTTCAGCACTTTTCATTTTAGATCATCATTAATGAATATCAGTAGGCCTGCCATTGGTCTGCCCGTTGGACCTTTCACTGCTTGGTTCGCATATACACTATAGCCGTTCATAATCGGGGTATCTCTCAGCCATGTTTCTTGAAGGCTATATCATATTATGATATAGCCAATCTTTGTGTGTGACTTTTCACATAAAATACAAGTGCACAGAAAAGAACATTTCACAAAAATAATAGAAAAGGGAAAAAAATAAAAATAATGAAAACGGAAAAAAAGAAAGAAAAAACCAAAAAGATTATTTAACTATCACACAATATTTTCCCTTCGGTAAAAAAATCCCCAATATTCTTAACACTTCTAATACTTGTATGGTAAGTCTGGTTTCATGTCCAGCCGATAGCCTATCCCAAGAAGAGTTTGTTGTTAACCAGTTGAGTTTATCCACAAACCTACCTAATAAACCACATCTCAAATCAACAGTTCTCTTGCAGTCTATCAGGATATGTTTCGATGTTTGGATGATCATTTCATTGCACAATAGACAGTGGCTATCTTCTATTAGTACCCTTTCCCTAGATGCAAGGATTTCACCTGTGAGGACCAAATTAAGGCATAGCCACAAAAAGTCAATTCGTAGGTTTTTATCTGTGAAGCGCGTCAGGTATCTAGATAGGAAGCTGCATGGTTTATCTTATCGTACTGGGACAGTGATTTGGCTAATTTTAGACCACACATATCAATCTAAGTGCAACAGAGCTGACTTAACACCCATCGGATTTGCTATCAGATCTTCCCTTGTACGATTGCACTTACACAGAAATTTGATGACATACATTTCCAGTTGTGTCAGGACAGAACATGAGCCTTTCTGCAACTCACAGTTAATGTCCTCATGTAGAGAGTTCACCAGTGGATTCACAATTGATCTATATAGGAAAACTATCTTCCAATCCATATATACTTTCATCGATTGGAGACCCAGCTCGTATCACGGACTCATAATTGGAAGAGACATTGGCAAATGTAAAGTCTTTTTCCAGATCGTACCTTCTATCTTGGCCCAATTTAGTATTGATGAACGGAAGCAAGTCTCCAAACCATATAACAGAGATGGTATTACCTTCATTTTGTAATATCTTATTATCGGAATGATGGAGAACTTGCAGTGCATACTATAGATGTCTTTCATTTGAGTCACCATAGGAGCTAGTTTGAATTCTAAATCTATTTTCAAATGGCTTAACGTCTATATTGGATGCAATTTGAGACCCAATTAGGTGAGTTCTGTGGCGCATGGCACCATTTGGTCCAATATCTGCCACTTGAAATAGGGGGCGATCGTCTGAGGCCTTTTAAAAATCAAAACATTTTACCTCTGCAGATTAACCGTAAAATCTTTCACCTTCGCATATTGACGAAATGCATTCAAGAGGTATTGAAGGCCCACTGGTGCGTGATCCAGTAGGACAATATCACCAGTGTACGAAATCCAATTTATGGTTCGCCCGCCGATCTTGGGGCTAACCAGAGCATGGGAATTTAGGAAATATGTCAGATCCTCTAAATATATATTGAACAGAAGGGGGTGAGAATACACCCTTGTTTAACGCCCCTTTCAGTGTGGACTTCCCTTGATAGATCTCCTTTAGTGTTCAGTCTCACCCTTAGGTTAGTATCCTCATGCATACTCATCAGTACAGCCAGTAGCGATCTAGGCAAGCCCCAGGAGTCTAATTTCCACCATAAACATTCTCTGATAATTGTATCAAAGGCCTTTGATAGATCAAGCCAGGCCCCATATAAAATAGGGCAATCTTTCTTCCATGAGTTGTTCGATACAATAAAAATAACCAGACAGTTCAGCGAGGTGGACAAATCCTTTTTAAAACCTGTCTGGAATATTGGAATTATCTTTTTCACTTTGACCCACTCCTCTTAGCACGCCACCTTTGAAGATCTTGCCGTTGGCGTCCAGCAAGGTGATCGGGCGATAGTTGGCAGGATCCGCCTGATCGTCCTTCTTGTAGATCGGTATGATAATTGCCGATTTCCAAGAAGCTGGGAGCTTTTGCCTAGTCAATGTTTTGCCAAATTATTTCAGTAGGATCCCAGACCAGAGCTGTGTATTCCCTTTCAATATTGCATTTGTTAAGCCATTGGGGCCTGACGCGCTAGAGGAAGAAGATTTTTTAATTAGATGTTCAATTCTTCAAGTCTTCATTCAGGGTCAATTCCCAGCTCTCTTCCTTCCTCAGTTTATAGCTTCCAGTGTTTGCCATTTTGTACATATTTGTTACGCTCACCTGGCTCCCAGAGGGGCGTCGATCGGACCCGAACAGCTGCACCTTCCTTTTTAGGCACGAAGAATAGAGCTGAGGATGCAGGAGATTTGGATGGACGAATGAAGCCATTAGCAAGGTATTGGTCCAGATATTGTCGTAGGTGAAGATTTTCAGGTTCCGTAAGGGCGTAGATTCTACTGCATGAAGGTTGTGCACCAGGTACTAGGTCAATTTGATAATCGTATGATCTGTGAGGTGGTAAGGTATTTGCCTGTTCTTTTTGAAAAACATTCTGAAATTCTTGATATTCCTGAGGTAACTGCACAACTGGATTAGTAACGGTGGCCAGGCTTTTGTTCAAGGTTTTTGTCCAGGTAACAGGTATGTGCACAATCTGGGAAGGTCACTCTCTTCTCTCGCCAATCAATACAAGGATTATGTGTTTCCAACCATGGCATTCCCAGAATTATTTGGAATTGCGGGGCCTTGATTAAATCAAACACAATAGTTTCTCTTGACCCAACAGTGTCAGCTCAGTAGTGGAATGAGTTACAGGCCCAGAGGCAATTTCATTTCCATCGACTGTGGTCTTTTTGCAAAGGGGTAGATTCATCCTTGAGGCCAATTCGTGGTCCATGTAGTTTCCTACGGCCCCGCTATCAATGTATGCCCTTACTGCGTGCATACGTGATGGCTGCCTTGGATCAATTAAGACCATAGGTATAATTAGGTGGGAGGTCTGAGTGTCCTTCTTTAAGCTCGGCAAGCGGACCTCTACGCTTGTCGGGCGTGGTCGTTTCCCAAATCAGGCTCTATTTGACTTTTGTCAGCAACTCCTACTACTTTCTTGGGTGGTTTTATAGGGCAATCTCGAAGAAAATGTCCTGCGGTTCCACAGTACAGACACAATTGCATTTGCCGTCTCTTTTGTCTTTCATTTTGAGTTAAGGGTCTTTTAACCCCCCCGATCTGCATATGTTCTGATGCATCTGTTCCTTTGGGGGTGACATTGGGTTTAACCCATACCCGACTCTCGAATTTAGCTTGCTCAGCCTTTCTATTCTGAAGTCGGTGGTCTAACTGGACCACTAAGTCTATATATTCTGCGCAATCCTGAGGTGGGTTCACAACTTGAGCCAAAATATCTTTGAGTTCTCCCCGAAGCCCACGATGAAATAATGTAATTCGTTTCTCCTCAGGCCATCCGGTTTCCACCACCAACCTATTGAAGGTTGCGATATAGGTTAGCAGATCCTGATTAACCTGTCGAAGGGATAAAAGTTTGTTATCCAGAGCCTGTCCCTGTGAATGTCTGGCAAATAGTCTTTCCATGCTTCTTTGAAAACCCTGAAAATCCCGAAGAAGAGGATCATCCTGGTTGACTAGTGGAATTGACCAGTCAGCTGCGCTGCCACTAAGATATGATAGTACAAAGGCTACTTTGGCTTGGTCATTTGGAAAATCTCCAGGTCTGCATAAAAAAGTGCAAGCGGCATTGATCCATAAACACTGCAAACCTTTTTGGGTCCCCAGCAAAGCGTTCGGGTGGAGCTAAAGGAATAGCCCCTGGTAGGATTACTTGCACAGGATTGCTCGATGAAACAGGAGCTGGGTTTCCCCCGAGTCCAGGTAGGGGTGTTTGCCCAGCTTGATTTTGCAGCAGTTGTCTAGCAAGATCATCTGTGCGTTCCTTTGACACAATCGGTTCTCTCCTGAGGGCATTAGTCTCTTGGCGCACAGAGTGCACTTTAGCCCTAAATTCCCCAAATAATTGGGATAGTTGGTCTTTTCGGAGGTTTCCATAACGCCCGGGTGGGAATTTGTAGATAGGCTTCGTGTTCTGTTACGCTCACCTGGCTCCCACAGGGGCGTCGATCGGACCCGGACAGCTGCAACCTCCTCCAACCTTAAGCGTAGTGCAGAGATGACAGACTGGACTGGACCGCCTAATCTCGTCTGCTTGACCCGTAGAAATATTCTCCTTATGTTTGTAAATGATGAGCTCTCCATCCTGCGTGGAATGCAGGGGCGCGTAGATACCAGTTACTTCACTGGTTTGAGGGCGTTGGAAGAGTTCCGGATGAATATTGACTCCGAGGTTCCAGGCGAGAACCCGTAAGTATAAAGTTCAAAGAGTTCAATATGTCCGATGTTCACTCTTGTACATTCCTTTCTTGTGTTGCAGCTGGGTCCAAGGGAAGATTGTCTTGTGGCAGCTGATGGTGTTGAGGTAAGAGTCTGTATTACCCAACACTGTCCGGCAAAAGATGCGTGTGTTTAAATTGCTGGTTTCTCTCTCCTTACAGGTGCGGTGTAAGAAGTTGCGGTTTGTTACAGAATAATGCCTCCGGTTGTTAATCAGGTAAGTCTATGGTGGAGAGGTTGTATTTGTTGGCTCTCTCGGCTCACCTTTCTTTTATCTCCTAGATGGTGGAATTCGGCGGAGAAAAGGATGGAGGCTGCGCCGGATCGAAAAATGCTGTGAGGACTGGTGAGTATGGCGCAGCGCTGCAGCTGGCGATGCGACACGTGTAGAATAATGTCCTTTTCAAGTTCGAAGAAGTGTTGGATCCGGAATTCAGGTAAGGATTGAAATAATATCTGTCTTCTAACCTTTCCTTCTTCTTTCTTCTATTGCTAGGAGCTCTGGATTCGAGACGGGCGTGGCTGAAGACTGGATGCTGACTGCAGGCACAGTGAGCGTTACGCTGCTGGATGTAGAATAACACGAAGCATGTGCTGCTGTTCGGGCGTGGTTTAAATAGCCTCCAAAGTAGTTCCAGGTAAGAAGTCCCTAGAACCACACCCGAGCAAAAAATAGTCCCTGTAGAAAAATGGTCCCATCCAGGCCTCACGTTGGCTTGGATTAATTTGCAGCATGGTCTGCATGAGGTAAGTAAAGTCTATGAGCCTGGCGCCTATGGCGCCAGGACTGATTTCTATTATGAGCCTGGCGCCCAAGGCGCGAGGACTGAACCCAGACAGCCCCCAGTCGGGGCTGCTGGGGTTTTATTAAATACCTGGATGCCTGCTCCCGGTGCTGATGGGCTTGATCCGGATGCCCGGGGATAGGCATCATGACAATATTACCAAAGAACTCACACCAGGCAGTTTCAGAGATAACGTTACTTTGCACCTGATTTTGGATCCCCACAGTATTGCTGACTAAGGCCCCAAGACAGCGACAACTGTGTTTATGCAAAACATTTAGCATCATCTCTGCATTATGCTGTTCTCGAGAGCACCCATTAGCACACAACCACCCTCTGTAGTTGTTGCGCAACATTTTTGCCTCAGTGATGTAATGAGGATGTGATTTAGAAAGATATTTTCCAAAGTTTCGTATGGAAGCCCTCAGCGCTCTTTTCCGCTGACGGGTTTCTTCATCAAAAACGTGTGGATGATTGGAGAATTTCATCTTAGACGACTGTCCTGAGGGATCAAGCTCCCAAAGGTAATCCACAAAATGTGATGGGGAGCATACTCTCAGTAGCTCCTTCTCTGAAGAGTTCTCCAGGACTCCCTGTAGTTTAGTATTCAAACTTGCTCCACTGTGTTTGAATTTAACCACCCAATTTCGGGATTGATTCCCAGTTATTTTGAAGCAAGTACACCCTTAACTAGATCATGAATTGAGGCAATCCCTCCTGTCAGCATTTTGTGGTCACTAGAGCCCCTATTTCTAACATGGAAACCTAAACACGTATCAAATAGATTCCTCGGCAAGAATAAATAATCTATTTTTGGTCCAGAGGTGTTGCGGTGTGGAATCAGATAAAAATACAATATTACGGCTGTTACACCAAGAAAAGGAAAATACACCGACACAGGCTTGTAAAGATTCCTAGGATCTTTATTACAAAACTGAACAGTAGTCAACAAAGTACACAATTAGCTATTTGGCTGTCAATATATCACAGAAACCACCAGCAGGGTTCAATGTGAGCAGTGAGCAGAATTTCCTAGCTGGACATCAGCGTATTTATTCAATTTGTTATAATGATGTCCAGCCCCTTTACAAGTTAATAACACACTGGGCTAGGGTCGCGCCAGGTTCATTTCCTAATTTACATATCTCGTGCATGCGGTTTACTTTTAAATACACTTACTAACAGACATTATTATTCTCTAATTTAACGTTACACTCTTTACATATTACTTTAATACAAATCAAACAAATGTTTCGCATGTCGTATTTGGATTGCATTATTGTTCTTGTATACTTGTAGGTTAACATTGCTAATTCAAGCAATCCCCTGATCCTGAGGTCAACAAAGGACAAGGTCTACATGACCCTAACATGTAGCCTGAAGGCAGGTTGGACATTAACTCTCCTACAGAGGTCGAAGAGGTTAAGGCAAGAACACAAGCACATAAAACGGACATTTTAGACTACACGGTGACTTTGTACAATAAACTAAAATGGCGACTCTAACCTAAAATGGAGGCTTGATTCACTTGAGGTCACAACCTTGTAATACGGATTTCCTCGCAAAGCGACTGGGCATAGGCCAACATATACAATGAGGACGAAACAATAGTATATCAGTTCTAACAGCGGGTCCAGGTGAAAGCTGGTGGGATGTCACCTTTTATGCTGCCATTCGTCATTATTAAATCCCAATCTGCTAGAAATGATAAACATTGCTTACCATTTACAGATGGTTCTCTGTTTAAAAGATCTCCTCCCAACCTTGTTGTACTTATGCAATGGGAGTTAAAATCACCTGCTAGAATGATTCCTGCTGAGCCATAATCAGTTTTTATCCTCAGCAGTAATTCCGACAAAGATTCCACAAAATCTGTTAAAATGGAAGAAGCAGGGTTCCAGTATACATTTACTATCACAATCTTATTGGGAGAGTAGGCACCTCTTAAGGTCACCAGAACGGCAAGGAGGCCATTTGTTGAAGTCACTGGATGTTCTAAATGTCAGCTGATATCTGAAGATATGGCTATACCTTGGCCACCACCAGTAGGTCATCCACTTTTTCCTTTGATTGCTAACTGCTCGATTGTCAAAAAACCATCCAGGTTTAGCTTCTGGGTCAGCCACGTTTCCAGAAATAGAATTAAATTGTGGGTGCCAAATAGATGTTCCCTCATCCCCTCGGTAGTAAAGTTAGTGGAACCCTGTGTATTCCAGTCCAAAACTTTAAAGTTGTTATTTACTAGAGAGCATTTTCAGAAGTTCTTAGCTTCTCAACAACTTGACCTATTATGTCTGGTAACATAGACCACATTTTGTTTTTAATCTCCATAGAGATATTTCCCTGCTCTATGGATGCCAACTGGAGTACTGTTAGTACTTCTGCATGGTGTTTACCACCTCGACCATCTTTAGCCTTCGATACTTTGTTTTCATCATTCTTACTCAGGTCGGATTATATTTCAAGGCCCATTCTTTCCAGATATGCACCTGGCGCCAATAAGGCATCCACGCCCTGGCGGGTTTTTAGGCCAAGTTCTACAATACGAATACAATCTGCATGTGGAAATCAAACGTATTCGATGTCTGTTGATGAAAACAGATATAACATAGGAACCTTCTTTAAAACCGATAGAATTGTACTGCAATTAAGTGCCCTTTAGTCACCACCCTTCTCCCGTATCTTCAGCTATACGCTCTGTATGGTGAACACTTGATGCAATGGCGTAGTGGTAAACTTATTAGAGGATGTACCGGCTTCCCCTAAAACAAAGTTGCAGTCTCCATCACTATTGCTGACCTCCGGTGGCTATCCAATGGTTGGGCTTATAGTATTATTAGTCACCTTAACAATTGACTCTGAAGTGGTCAAGCACTCTGTTAGAATGTCTCTAGGATTCGAGCAGGAGTCATTTAGATGGATTGCCCCAACTTTATCTGGGTACAACGCCTTATATTTCTTTCTCTGATAAAAAATTGGCTTCCATTTTTTGCAATTCACCACTCCATCCGTCTCGGTTCCCGAGGTTGTAGTGTTCACTTTACCTCCACAGTTCTCATTATCCCCAGATAGCCTCATATACAAATTTAGTTATACTATTAGAGTTGGACTCTTGTTTTTTTTACCCTATTGAATATGGGTTCCCATTTCCCAGATAAATCGGTGGCCAAATGACATGATGTAGTGTCAGAGCACACAGACACTGTGGTATTTATTACTTTATTTGAGACTGTTGTTATATGCTGGAATCCAATCTTTGTGAGGGGGCTGCTTTCTCTGAGAGCTTCGGATTCGATTTACGGTTGGAGTCGATAGGCCTTCCAAGAATTTTGCCTTAACTGAGTTTTTTATTTTTTGGGCCATGCGATTTTTAGGTTTAGAGACCTAACTTGAGCTAGATATTGCTGTACTGCAGTTAACTGGCTCATTATTAGGCTTCTTGTTGCTTTTATCAGACTTCCGACCACTTTTCCCAGCTTCCAAACAGGCTGACACATCGGGAGATTTGACCTGAGCCACCTCCGACGGATCTGCAATTGAGCCTTCACATATCAATGAGTCATTGGCCCTCATTACGACCCTGGCGCAAAGCGAAAAACGATGGCGGTAAACGATTACCGCCATCGTCTTCCGCTCGGGCCGATTACGACCCGTGACCGTAAACTACGATGTCACTAGCGGCATCGTAGCTAACGCTGCCGCTGACTGCGCCAAGGGTGCGCGCACGCGAACATCCACACCGTACTTAGCGCCATGGCGGAAAGGTACGCGAATGCCGACCCAAGCGGACATGCCCCTAACGCCATCACCCAGCCCGTTAAGTACCTTACCGCCATGGTGCTAATTACGCCATCGCGAACCAACCGTAAAGGGCCATGTAAAGTGAATGCAGCTGCCACAGGTGCACAGAAACAGCACAGGTGAAGGCAATACAGACTCAGGAAGTACAAAAAGAGCACACCCCACCCCTTCCCACACCCAGTCACACTCCACAATGATACCAATAGGACTAGCAATGTTGGGGCTGGAGGACCTGATAGCAATGCGAGTGCTACAACAGCAACTACAACAACAACAACAACAACAACAACAACAGGCTGCACAGAGGAGACGCAGGAGGAGAAGGAGGGCAAGGCAGGCCCAGCAAGCCCCACCAGCACAGCCAGTGCCACCACGCAGGCAGCCCCCAATCCCATGCATCAGACCCAGCCCATTCAACCTCACCGCTGAGCAGATCCACACCCTGTACCGACTGGACCGGGACACCATCACCACCATTGTGGACATGATACACAACGACATCGTCAGCATGATTGAAACACCCACTTCCACCCCCCCCCTACTGAAGGTAGTGTCCGTGCTCCACTTCCTGGCCACAGGCACCTACCAGCACACAGTGGGGCACTTGCATGGCATATCACAACCATTATTCTGGCGTACACTGATGCAAGTGCTCGATGCCCTCCTCAAGCACACAGATGACCACATCTCATTACCACGGTCTGCCCAGGAGATTGCCAACACCAAAGTGGGTTTCCATGCACTGGCCGGCATACCTGGTTGCATTGGTGCCATTGACTGCACCCATGTTGAATTGGTGGTCCCACATGCCATGGAGGTACCGTACCGCAACCGTAAACATTTCCACTCAATCAACGTGCAAATGGTCTGTGACTCCAACAGGATCATCACACATTGTTGTGCCAGATTCCCCGGATCAACCCATGATTCTATGGTCCTTCGTAACTCAACAATACCACGCTACATGGAGCGACATGCAGGCCCAAGATCCTACCTACTCAGTGAGTCTAATGACATGAGCATGGAAATGCAAAGTGGGTGTTGAATGACGTACCAATGCATATTACATCTGGCAGATACAGGGGGGTGGGTGCAACTAGCAGTAGCCAGATCATTCCCTGTGGCAGCACTGACGTCAACAGAGTAGTGTACACATCATGCCTGACCTAATCATCCCAACATGTGAATGAAAGTGCATCCCAAAAACGACACAACCATTTGCAAGTGCATTGTGCAAATTGTGGCCGCATTGACCCTAAAGAAAAACACCAACATGCACGTCACCATGCACCAACTACTGAAAGGCCTGTCCCCCACAACTGCGCACAAAGGAGGCACATGACAGACAGGGACATCAATGCACCACTACAAGACCCACAAACTGTCCCCATTGACACCAGTAATGCTCACTGGGGTCATAATGAGCCAGACATCAATGTTGCTATCATGTGAGCTTCAAGCTCACAGGACACGTGCAAGGTCACATGAATGACGTCCTGAACGGACACAGTGGATGGCCACTCACAAGGCAATCGTCCCCCCTGCATTGTGTTTTTGCATGCAAAACAGTACATGAGAGCCATGAACACATACTGGTTGCACAGTGTAAATCCATAACCACAACTCCAATTGGTGCACAGTAACAGTCAGAATCAAGGCATGGTTGTGCGTCATGTTCACATATCAATCTCGTTCCTGACACATTCTTTTCTCACATTTTACAGGTGATGCGGGCTATCCCCTGAAGAGGTGGCTCCTCACACCAGTGCGGAACCCATCGAACCAGCATGAGGAGGACTACAACCATGCCCATGCACGTACCCGTGTGGTGATAGAGCATGCTTTTGGCCTACTGAAGGCACGTTTCCGCTGCCTCAGCAGGTCTGGCGGGGCACTCCTGTACCGCCATGAGAAGGTTGCAAAGATCGTCATGGCATGTGTCATGCTACACAATATGTGCATCAGACGAAACGTGCCTCTGCCCCCTGACGCAGAACCACAACCACCTGATGATGTGGATGATGATGATGGGGATGGGGCAGCACCTCAGGGAGGCAGCGATGCACAGGAGGGCCATATAATGCGTCAGAATGTCATTGACCGATACTTCTAGCACACACAGCGAGTGTGTGACATATGGATGGCACTTGGGGCACTGTGTGTGTCTGGTATGTCAACACTGTGGACTGTAACAATAAAGCTTACATACGCAATGAGCAATGTCCACACTTTTCGTTTGTGAGAAAAGAAAAAGTGTATTGTTCTACTGAATAGGTATAACAGTACCCCTCCACCTCCCCCCTGAACACTCCAACACACCCGATTCCCCCCTCCCCCTCCCCCCTGAACACTCCAACACACCCAATTCCCGCCTCCCCCCTGAACACTCCAACACACCCAATTCCCCCCTCCCCCTCCCCCTGAACACTCCAACACACCCAATTCCCCCCTCCCCCCTGAACACTCCAACACACCCAATTCCCCCCTCCCCCTCCCCCCTGAACACCCTGCAAACATGTGACAGTGCCCGTGGTGAAGTGTGTATAGTTCAGCACACTATTGACTGCCCCCTCTCCCGGAACCTGGGCCCCCCCTGCCTGTGCTCCTCAGGGTCCTGGATGACCTGCGGACGGGAGAGGCTTGTGCTGAACTTGCAGCTGAGGATGTCCCGGGCTGCTCAGTACGGCATGTGTCCAGAATTGTCTGGATGAGCTGGCTCATCATCTGCCGCACTGCAGCAAGTTCGGTGCATATGTCCCTGCTGGCAGTTTGGATGGCAGCCCTGATGCCATCAGCACTCCTCTCCATGGCTGCACTGGTACTTCCACATTCTGCAACATGCTGCGTGAGGAGTGTGCCCAGTGCTTCCTGCCTGTTGGCAATCTGCTCCAGCGACAGCTGGAATTCTGGCCCAATGGAGGGTGCCAATGGGGGACCAATGGGACTACTCCCATCTTCCACAACTCCCACTGGGCTTGGAGTTGCTGGTCATGAATTAGCTGGCGATGGGCCCTGGGTGTCATCTCCATGATGGCTGATTGGGGATAGGTGTGGTGAGTGCAGTTGCGTGTTGTGGTCAAGTCCAGTGTCATCCTCCACATCACTGTCGGAGCAGGCAGCGATGGCTGCAGTCTCCCCAACAGTACTGCTCCCTGCTGACACATTGCCCTCAGTGGGCAACAGTGGGTGTGGTTGGGCTGCAGGTGCTGTCACGACCCCTTCCTCGGGGGACTTTGCTGCCCTGGGCTCTTCAGCCTGGCGTGGATTCTGCCTGGGTCCAGCAGAGGTGGATGCATGGTTCCCTTCTCCCACTTTCCTGGCCTTCTTGGCTGGGGTGCTGGTGCTGTCGTCCCTGCCAGTGTCCGATTGCGAGCCTGTGGTGGAGCAGAGGAGGGTGACTGTTATTGATGGTTCAGCGGACATTGAGCAGGCATTGTGAAGAGTGTAATGGATAGATGGTGGAGTTAGTAGCCCGTGACATATAGGTTGCCTCCCTTTAGGTTCGGTTTTGCATGCAGGTGTGTGTCTGCCTACTGTACAGTGTACATGCTGCATGTGCGCAGGGCGTGGCTCATCTGCTGATGTGTTGCGTCTGCCACATTGTGATTGTCACGTGCAAGTGTATCAGGGTGTCTTGCAAGGCTGGATATGAGGCACCTACCTGTGTCTCCAGATCTCGGGGCCCCTCTCTCCATCTCGCCGACACCTTCGATGCACTCAATGCCAATCAGAGAGGCACATGTCTCCTCCCATGGCTGCATCTTCAGTGGGGAGTCTGCTCCCCCGCCAGTTCCCAGGGCCAGGTTACGGTTGGCAGACATAATGCCCCGGACCCTGATCCGCAGGTCGTCCCATCTCTTGCGGCACTGTTTGGAGGTGCGTGGGGTGGTTCCAACAGCACTGACACGTTGTGCCACAAGTTCCCACACCTCCTTTTTGCGGCCTATGGCTGTTCGGGTCATCTCATTGGAGAAGACAACATCGGCCTTCTCCTGGAGCGTGTCTGCAAGCATTTGCAGTTCCTCTCGACTGAAGCGCTCCTGCCGCTGCCTGTCACATGCCTTCTTGACAACTTTAGGCATGGTTGGCTGAGGAAATGGGTGGGTTATGGGAATGTCAGGGTTTGAGGATTGGTTGTGGTGTGGTTGGGTAGGATGGCAATGGATTGTGTTTTTTAAGATGGCCGCTGTGCTGTTTCCCGTTCCGCCGCGATTACGCTATTTCCGGTTCCGCCTAATTGCGGTCACCGCTAATTACGGTGACCGCTGACTACGGTCGGCGCAATGATGGGTGGCGGTAGGTCACCCTGCGCTGTTAACGAGGGCGGTAAGGGCTGTTTACGGCATGGCGTAGTTTACGTTACCGCCATGGCGTAATGCTCGTGCGCGATGGGTCGTAATATGGCGCTCTTATCGCCATCGGACCATGGCGTTAACGCTCATTACGCCATGGCGGTAATTTCAATCACTTACCGCCTGAGTCGTAATGAGGCCCATTGGCTGCTTGCACAAGTCACTGAACTCCTCTAAAACAGATTCAGAGAGGGCTGTGTCGTCCAGATCTGAGGAATAAAAGAGGGGACGATGGTCCTCTTTGACAGTAGCAATTACCTGACTGGTCTCTAGCCCACTCCCCAGCATGCCATCCTTATTTGTGGCCATAGCCGCAGCAACAACTTGTTGTAGCTCACCAATTTTATTTACTTGTCTTACAACTTCCACCTTCAGATCTTTATACAGTCTTTATACCCACCAGAGTCCATGCAGTGTTACTTGCCTCTTTGGATAATTACAAGATGCCAGATTGCACCTGTACTTCGGTTATCAGCATCTCAAAGACATTGACTGATGATGTTAAAACGAAGTGCAGGGCAGATAGAGTAGCAGCTGATTCGTTTTTTTTTTGGCTTGATTAAATTCATTTTCAATTATGTCAGGCCCTGGCGTCAACTCGAGTTGAGTCTGGGGAGCACTTGAAGGGTCTGGGGTTAGAGCTGGTGAGATGAGCTCTTATGGAACCCTGGAGTAGGACTAGATGGATATAACAAGGGGCCTCTTTCCAATTCATCACTTTGCAGGGACAAGCTGTTATTGGGTGAAGTTTCGAATAGGTCAGCCTCGCCTGAGCTCCAGCACTTGCTTGCTTTGAAACATGTTTTTATTTTCTTCTCTATGTTTAATGCCCTGAGCGTGTATTCCAAACCACCAAACATTGTTGCTTTTAATTGAAAAGTAGAGTTTATTGGAGTATGAGGCAGTGATCGTTCAGTCATGTCCAAGCAATAGTTGTGGTCATGGTGGGTTCCATTAAAATGCACCTGTGCCTTCGTCACTGTTGTCACTGTTGTCGGAACATTAATTTCTTCCCTTCCCCCCTCCACATGATTTGTGTGGGCATGTGCTTCCTCTGATCCAAATACATTATCCATTTCTGGCGCTCTTAGGCAGTCGACCAATGTGCTGCTGCGCAATTAGTATACTTTAGTCATTTCGTGCGCCTACGAACCAAAGTAATTAGAATACAGGATAGATTTATTGAGGACCCCAATGGCAGTTTAAAGGTGGAAACAAAACCACGGAGGGATAAAAAAAAAACGTTGGCACGTACTGGATTTATAAGATTCTTCAAATTATCGAATGCGTGGGCAGACCCATTTATAAGACTCGTAGTGTAGATACACGTTAAAGCTTGTTGGTGCTTGTAGGTTGGTGGAGTGAGAATATAAAACAAGCGTTTTCAATTGTGGGGCTTACCCAGGGCTCATCGGGAGTCCTAGTACGATCCCATACAGTTAAACATAGTGAACCGGGATAGTGAGGCACCTAATCGCACTCAGACGCACTGCAGACCACTGTGACTCAAGGGAAAGATTTTGAGTGTTTAGCACGAGGGGAAAAGTTGGTATACCAGCATGGAGAGTGTAGTGAGGGGTACCATCGGGGAAATAAGAAGACACAACAATATGCCACAGAGCGAGATTACACTTTAGGGAAACAGTAGCGAGAAGTTGAGAGAAGAGGACAGTGTGAAACTGAAGGAGGAGAGAGGAGGGAGAGATTACTGGGGGGCTTAAATAGAGACAACCTGCAAGAGGGAAAGCGCTGTTAGTACAAAAAGAAGCAGGATAGAGAGGCCAGAGAAGAGATTTGTAGTTAAGGAGGCTTCCGAGAAAGGAAGGATTTTAGACACAATGAAACGTGAGAGAGTCATTACTGAGGGGTCTTGTACAGAGAGAGGCCAGCAGAAGGGGAAGGGTTGTAGATACACAGAGAGGGAGGAGAAATAAACAAGTAGAGATGTGTAGCAAGAGAAACCATCAGTACGGTGAAGACTGCAATCATGAGGATACCAAAGGAAACCATCAAGAGACTCAGCAAGAATAGAAACAGATAGAGAAAAGGAAATCATCTGAACATTTAACACTAAGAGGAGTGTTCACTTCCCTTGACAGAAGGCTAAAAGGAGTGTCTAAGAGTAGGCAAGGCGGAGAAGAGCATGAGTAAGACTTTCAAAAGACAGAGTATAGCATGAGTGTGACTAGGGTCAAGGTATTTGTGGACACCACAATTAATATCAACTGCTTTCAAAAGTATGAGCTAATAAGGATTTGGTGTTTAGCAAAGAAGCCTGAATTGCTCTGTTTCAGGAATAAATCATTTACAAAACCGGATGGAACACCACCAGTGTTGGTTAGACCCTAGAAGTATAGAGTACTGCATTTCACTCAATTAACTCTGAGTATTCCATATTTATAAAATTATCATCTTTATTGGTGTCATCCTTTTCACAATTGCTTGGGTGGCAGAACCCTTGGCCAATGCATTCCTATCTCTAGGTCCATCATCAGCGCGGTCTCTACAAACAATGCAAACATAAAAAACTAAGTATTCTGTGTATAGAATCCATTACCAAGGCAGCTCAGAAAAACCAAAGTGCTGAAACCATACCTGTACACAGTAGACACAATGGTTATGATGAATAGGCCTATTAAGAGAACAGAAATTCACGTATGTGAAAAATCTGCTGCTTTGTATTTATGTGCATAGTATAGGAGGTTTCTTTGGTGAGCCGGAAGCGTCAGACCTGACACAACAGAAGAACCCCGAGCAAGGAGCCTAGGAGACAGAGGTCAGGCAGAACCCCCAAACCATTTGTATTTATATGTGCCTTTATTTGAACCACATGGATGTCAATTCCCGTTGAGAAATGACTTAAAATAACACATTTACAGATGACACTGGCATTCTCATGAAGGGTGCATATACAATAGCACACAGGGCTGAATAGCGAGCCATTTCATGAGGGTGTAAAAAAAGTGGGACGTATGCCAGGGACAAAACAAAACAAACAGAAACAAAATACATAAGAAACATGTGACTTACAAAGGCAACATAAACCTAAATGGGAAAGTGTTTTAAACTAAAGAGAGTGCTATATTAATATACAAAATTACATCATTAGGCATCACTGGAGGGAGTGGTGGGGTGCGGGAGGCAGGATCCAGAGAGAGCAGGGGGAGCCCCCTCTTTAACAATTAAGTGAAGTTCAAGCAGAGATTTCATAGATACACAATTGGCTTTGATTTTGAGTGCAGTGGGTTCCTTTGGAGCAGGGCTAGTAGAAAGAAAGAGTCAAAGGGAGAGGTTGCACAGAGAAGACATGGGGCAGTGAGGTTGCGTGCAGAGGAGCAGAGGTAACAAGATGGTGTGTAAACAGATATAATCAGACAGTACTTAGAAGCAAGGCCATTGATAGTGTTGTAGACTTGGAGAAGGAACTTAAAAAGGGGGAGGTTGTGCATGGAGATCCAACCAGCATGTTGTTGGTAGGTAGAAATGGGTAAGGATCTGGGTAGGTTGTAGAGAGTGCAGGTAGCAAAGTTGAGGACTTTTCTGGATGGAAGAAGGAGAAGAAAGGAAGGACAACGTGTTGCCTTGGGCAGTGGTCAATTTTGCTGAGCGCAAGGGGGAGATAAGAGTTTTTGTATCGTGATAAGTAAGAAATGGCTGAATTTTCCGAATCCTGATGAGGTTAATATGAGGAGCAGATGCAGAAGCCTTGTGTGATAGAGCAAGAAGGTTAGGTGGGAAGTAGATAGGTAAGGGGAAGGGAGGTATATCATTGGAAATTGGGAGAAAGATGACTTCTAAATATAAGTCTGTATGTGAGCCATGGGTCCATGGCAGAAGTCCCCCCCAAAGACCATATAGAGAACCAAAAGATCAGATCATGCTCCTCTCAGAGATGCCTGGTGGAGGAAAGATGCCCTCCTTGAGGCGAAAGGATTTGTTGTCATTGTTTTTGTTTTGGACACTGAGCACTTTTGAACCCAAGCTGTTGAGCCCACATATTTTGGTTTGCACTGAAATTTGGAAGGCAAATACTTTTAATCAAAATCCCTTTTGACTATCCCTGTGCCCTCAAATCCTCTAGCAGATCTCACTGGTGTTGAATCTCACTTTAGACACTGACACAGTGGATTCTCACCGCATTATCAATAATGATCGTGGAACACACTTCATGAGGAAGATCTTACAGGAACTCTGCAGGGTTCATCATATCCAGCAGTGGCTTCATTTTCCATATCTCCCACAATCAGTGCAAGGCAGCATGATGAGAAACATGCACAGTCATATCTAGGATGGGGTTAACACATTAGCATCAGCATGGGCAATATACCCAAACAAGACACATGGGAACAAACTGGGAGAAAGCAATGTGGTTGATAAATGGTGCTCAGCTCCCAAACATAGAATTCAGCATGAGAGAGCTGTGCGTAATGGAGGATTCAAATAAATGGAGGATTCAAATAGCATAACACAACGTGTGCTCACAAATTTCATATCTAATGTCACCTCGGCAGGTCCAAAAATGTAGTGGGATATTGCCTGCACAGATATCCAGATGTATCTAAGTGATGAACTGAGAGCCATCTGAGATGACATTGTCCACCAGTTTTGACCCAAAATGCAGAACAAAGAGTCGGGAGCACCATGTATATTTTGGCTGTGGTGAAACCTGTAGATGTTTTCCGGCTTGCACTGAAAAATCAAGATTGCCCAAGATTGCTCAGTGTTCATTCTCCATCTATGGGCCTGTCAATGGAGTATGGGCACCAACTAAATAAATTCTACCAGGTTGTGGGCTGTCAGTAGAAGGGTCTGGGTGATCCACAGAGATGTTTGGATGTTCAGAATTCCCAAAGAACCCGATCACCATGTTGTTAGTGCTCCTGAAGTGAATCATGATCCGTGGATCAGAATTGGAAGTGAAGAGACTCTTGCGGCTGATGGACCAGCCGCAGCTCAGGCATGGTCAGGTAATGACCATCAGAGAAAGAATTTACTGGGAAGGTAAAGCGAAAGGACTCATGCTGAATGGAACAAGACTTTTCATTGCGGAGGATAGCTGCATCCACCCTGCAGCAGGATTTGCTCAAGATGTGAATTTCGTGCTTGCTACCCAAACAGAGAGACATGATTATATAATGGTCTGAAGAAGTAAAAATCCAAATACATCTGCGATATGTTATGTCATCCTTAGTGCCACATGGTGATAACTTATTATTCTTCTTCTTCTTTATTTGCAAGAACTTTTACATATATCACAACAAATACATCGAATTACTATTGTTATTGTTGCAATAATAGTACATATTCGGCTTTCATACCAGCTTTCAGACCCAGTGCAGTGTGAAGATAATTAAATCCTATTCTAAAATGAATTATGTTATACAAATTCAACAATAATTTAGCTGAAAATTAATTTAAAATCCTTTAAAAAATCCTTAAAATTCATTAATTTATTTTAACATATTTTTATTGGCATTTATAGAGTACAGCTGTTCATATATCAAATGCTGACATCATAGCGAAAGTGTCCATATTCTTATAGCAACGTTTCAGTATTAACAGTAAACCAGATAACAAACAAACAACTTTCTTCATTTGTCAGACATTGTATTGCCTGTCTTTTTTATGCGCGTGCAGAGTAGCGGGAGGCCCAATAGTGGTGGATAATATCAACAAATTAGCAGTAACCCCCTGGTTTCCTCTAGTTGTACAACAGCTTTGTTCGATCCAGGAGAATGGTATTTGCGGACAGCGGGCCTAGTAGCGTTCAGGGGGGTTTGTCGTCTGACGGGTGAAACATATCCCAGAGCAACAGTTTCCATGCTGTGCACCTGTCGCTTCCATCTGCGCCAGATCCGTTTGCCCCCTCCATCCAAACTCTAGATTCAGCCTCAGTCCAACGTTCAAATTCTCTGTACCAGCAGACATACTGCGGACCCCTAGTCGATTTCCAGGCCATTGCAATGGATCTTTGGCCAGTATATAGGCCATATCCATAAACCTGACCACATGCTTATATTGACTGTTTCTGGGGTATGCGCCTAGCAAGCATTCTTTCGGAGTCCATTCAGATCTCACAATCCCAGCCTTCCTGCAGGCCTGTTCCATCTCTGCCCAGAACTTTTGCACTCGTACTCAGCCCCAGAACATGTTTATCATATCCGCATCACCCAGTGCACACCAGGGACATGTTGGTTGTGTATTATTGCTGAATGTGGCTATCTTGTGCGGGGTCATGTACGTACGTGCAGTACGTTCAGTTGTATCAGCCTGAAACGGGAGTTCCTTGACACTTCCTTGGGATATATCAATATCCTCTCCCATTCCTCTTCTGTAATGTCAGTTCCTAGATCCTTTTCCCATTTCTCTTTCAGCAGCATACTCTTGGGGTTTGGTCTGTCTGTTATTGAGCTATACAATCTGGACACTGGCTTCCAACTGTCTCCCAGATTGTGCATTAGTACTACTAAGGGGTTTGGTGTCGGCTCTTCTGGCCATCCATCCCATTTCTCCCTCGCCACCCTCCGGGCCCTCTGGTACCACAGGAACTGCCCCCACAGGTAGCCCATCTTTCTCTCGTAGTGATTCAAACTCTCTGAAGGTTCCCTCTTCGTACAGGTCGCCCCAAGTATAGATACCCCACCTTTCCCAGTGTCTCACCGCTGCCATGTCTGTGTTGAGCTTGCAGACATCCACGGCAATCAGGGTCTCAGGTGGGTAGGGGCTCACCATTTTTAACAGTGTCATAGCCCTATTCCATACCTTTCTGCCCAGTGTCACTAACATGGGAGCGCTCCCCAGGCAACCTAGAGGCACCCATAATATTTTGTTTTACCGTGCTGGCGCCACTAGACATTGTAAAAGTTCTGCTTCCGATGTGGCCTCGTCTGACAACCACTTGGCCACAAAACTGAGCTGGGATGCAAGGTAGTATTTCTCCAGATTCAGCAGTTGCACCCCACCCTCTCTATAAGGCAGACACAGTGTAACAAGTGACAGTTCGTGGCGGGCAGTGCCCCCACAATAATTCACGCAGGAGTGCAACTAGTAAGCAGAAGAAGGAGGCCTTGATGTAGCAATGAACATTATGGAAGTAATATAGGAAGCTTGGCAGAATAATCATTTTGGTGATGGTCACCTTACCCATTAAAGATAACGGCAGCTTGGACCAGAATTTCATGGATTTCTGCAGACCCTGTACTACTGTTGCCGTGTTGCTCCCGTGGATCTGTTCTGGCATGTGACTAATGTTCACCCCTAAGTATTTGAACGTTTCCAGTTTCCAGTTCACTCTTGTCTTTCCCATTTAGGCCTGCTATCGGAAAAATGCAAGATTTTTCTTTGCTAAAGTAAATCCCAGACACCTTAGCATAATTGTCTAGGACATCAAGTATCATTGGGACATTGAGGTGTGGATCCTTCAAGTACAATAGCACATTGTCTGCGTATAGTGAAACCAAATGGCTAATGCCCCCTACCCAAATGCCAGCCTCTGGGAATTGCTTCCGCAGATAAATTACTATCGGCTCAAGCCTTAGTATATATAACATAGGTGAGAACGGGCATCCCGGCCTGGTGCCTCTCTCTATGTCCCAGACCGGTGACACCACCCTCCCAGATTTAACCCTTGCCACAGGCACGTTGTGCAGTATTCGTACACATTTAATACATTGTTCTCCGAACCCAAATTCTTTAAACACTGCCAACAGCCATTCCCAGTATAGCGAATCAAACGCTTTTATGGCATCTAGCAAAATTATGGCGTAGTGTGCCTGTGAGTCCGCCATCTGTGCTAGTGCATGTTGTAGTCTGCGCAGATTTAGTGCTCTGTTGCGGCCGGGAATTAAACTGTTCTGATCTTTATGTACTAGATCTCCAATAACCTTGGTTAGTCGCTGGGTCAGTATAGTAGTAAGGATCTTGATTCCATAATTTAGCATTGTGAGTGGCCTATTCGTATCACATTTGTCAGTAGGCTTCCCTGGTTTGGGTATTGGAATTACCAGGGTTTCCCTCATACTTCCCGAAAGTACCTCTTTCTCATACGCCTCTTTAAATACCTCGAGCAGTATGGGAGTTAGGGCTGACTCATACGTCTTGTAGAACTCTGGGGGGAGTCGGTTACTCCCTGGTGTTTTGCTCGTGGCTAGTTATCTGACCGCTTCAGATATATCTTTGGCCGAAATGTCCTTCTCTAACACCTCAAGCTGTGCTATGCCCAATTTAGGCAGGCCTATTTCATCTAATGTGCCCAATATGTCTTCTTGGGGCGTCCGGTTTTCGTGGCTATATAGGGAAGAGTAAAATTCCATGAGGGTGTCATTGATCCCTTGTTGTGTTTTATGTACTGTACCTGCCCTGTCCTTAAGTTCTGTAGTCAAGTGCCTCGGGTGTTCCCTCTTGCACAGCCACACTAGTAGCCTGCCTGGTTTATCCCCTTCCGCATGAGCTCTAGTTGTTTTAACCTTGTAGTCGAATTTTGATAACCTCCCCCAGGCGTCCTGACAATTGCGCCTTAGTTTCTCTAGTCTTAGCTCCTCCCCTTTGTTCCCGGATGCTCTTGCTTCTATTTGTCTGATTTCTTCCTCCCACTTCCCCAATTCCACCCTCAGTGTTTTACTGATGCCACCCACACTAGCGATAACTTCCCCTCTGATCATTACTTTCATTGCTGCCCACACCGTACCCCATTCCTTAAAGCTACCCACATTTCTTTTTATATATGTTCTTCCAGTTTACTTTGCAATTCTTCCCTGAAGGCCTGGTCCGTCAGGGCATCTGTAGGCATGCGCCACATTGGTATGGGGGGTCGCGGACCCAGCATCTTCCATTCAAGCATCAGTGGCGAGTGGTCTGAGATTGACCATCAAGATATTGTACCGATTCCACCTGTGTTAGGTGGGTTCTTGCCATAAGTAGATAGTTGATCCTGGTATACAGGCTATGGGGTGAGGAGAAATAAGAGTAACCCCTGTATTCTGGGTGCAGCTCCCTCCATATATCAGCTGGGTCTAGGTGTTTAAGCGTTGCATGCAGTGCCTCAGTGGGAGCTACTGTTCGGGTAGCTGGCGGGTTGGATCTGTCTAGGTTCAGATCTTTTACACAATTGAAGTCCCCACCCCAGATGAAAAAACAGTTCAGGTATGGGACTATCTTAGCCCATACTTTGTTGAGGTGTGCTGGGATACCATGGTTAGGAAAGTAGGAATTAACTATGCATAGTTCAATCTGTTCTATATGGCCCCTCAGAATCATATACTTCCCATCTGGGTCAGCTTCCATCCCCAGTAGCCGGAAGAGTACCGCCGCACTTATCCATGTAAAGACACCCCTGGCATATTTAGAGCAGGCCACTCTGTAGCCTTGCCCGCCCCAGTGGTCTTTAACCATGGCCATAGTGTTTTGTGTTAAGTGGATTTCCTGCAGCAGTGCAATAGAGATTGTTTTTGTGTGAAGGAAGGATTTCACCCGGTTCCTTCGCAGGTATGTTCCCAGGCCGCGCACGTTCCACGTCAGTATCTTAATATCAGCTGCCACGGCAGTGTAAGTTTGTACCCCCGCACCTCCCCCGCACCTCACCCTTCTCTCTCTTCCGCTTGGGAGCCACTGCCTCTGAGTACCCCCCGCGCCGCCAGCGCACTACTCATCTCATATGTCATTGCTTGTGAAGAACTAACAACATTCCCAATAACAAACAAAACCAAATAACTTCGCCCAGCAGCCGCTTTCCTTCTGCAGCGCTCAGACGCCCTGCACCGCCTTGACCCATCCTGCCAGCAACGGGCCAACACTAACTGTTTCGCGGGATAAGCCTGTGAACCCAGGTCAAGTGGCCTGCCGTCTCTCCCATCAAACGTCAACTTCCTTGACCTGGTTCCAGTGATTACCATTTACCCTTCAGCTAAACCTTGATGACTATATTAGCGATCTGCCACTTTTCCTCACTCCTTCCCCCCTTTTGGTCCAGGCATCGCTCATGTGACTGCTTCTTCTCACTAAGCCAGGTTTTTATGTTCCAGCACATTGTAGCCGCTGCCAGAGTTTCAAGGTAGACAGCACGGCCATTATAGATTACCTTAAGTCTTGACGGATACATAGGTATGTATTTAAGGTTCAACCCTCTGAGTCTGGCCTTGATTGGCACGGATGAATTCCTTGCTCATTGAACTGCAGGCGTGTAATCTGGATATATGGCTATTTTAGAATTGTCGCGACATATCACTCCACCTTCCCTCGAGTATCTCAATATGACTTCTCTGTCCCGGAGGTTCAAAATTCTTGCAATCATCAGGCGGGGGTGCGATCCAGACGGCGGTCACTTTTGTAAGGATCTGTGGGCCCTCTCCACCACAAAGCCCTGTGAAATTTGGCTTGCACAAACCTCTTTTAGTAATAAGGTTTCCACAAATTCCGTGGGGTTGGGGCCCTCATCCCCTCCCGAATTCCCAGCAGACGCACATTGTTTCACCTAGCGCGCCCTTCTGCATCCTCTGAATGTGCTTCTAGTGCTGCATTTCTCCTCTCTAGGTCTTTGAACCTCATCTGTAGGTCCTTTGTGGTCTCCGTGGTTTCTTTTAGTCCAGTCTCCATGGCTGTTACTCTTTCTGCTAGATTGCACACGTCTTGCCTCATCAGTTGCATGTCGACTTCTTTGATTTTGGTGTCTATGAATGATCACAATGCTGCGATCGCTTCCAGTACTTGGTTGCCTTTGTCAACAGCTTCTGAGGTCTTTTGCTCTGCTTGTGTCACAGCACTGTTTTGCCCTGATTCGCAGAGTTTAGCTGCATTGAAGGATTCCATTATTGTGGACTTCTTTTTCCCTTTGGATGGGCACATGCCCTGCTTTATTTATGCAGAAATAGGCTTTCAGCCGTTGTGTGGCTGTCCTCCTCGTGTGGAAGTGAAATGTTCCTGGACCGGATAATACCAGCTGCGCTCTTGGTTTTAATTTGATAGGCCACCTCTGCAGCCAGCTGGGGTTGCTTCTGCCTGGTTCTCTAAGCACAATTTCCTTATTTGCCTTTGTGAGGCTGCAGCGCTTTTCAATGAAATCATCACAGTGTTTAGGACAGGGCGTCTCCCGGTGTCACTCCTTGGTTCTGGGAGGTTCCCCCATCAGCTCTTTGTGGTTCGCAGTTGTGCCCTCAGCAGCCCAGTTGTTTATTTTGGGTATTAGTTCAGGCTACCTGCCCACTTCCTCTTGGTTTCCTATCCTTGCTGTCAGGTGCAGCAGCGCACCCAGTCATTCCACACCCTCACTTCTCCCACCAGTTCCAGCAGTCTTTTCTGATCTTCGGTTACACTGGTCCCTTATCCGTTCCCTCGCTTCTGGGACCCTTCAAGTATTGCGCGCCCTGTGTGAGCTCCGTCAACCGTGCAAACCTACAGTCCTTGCCATCGCTGTCTGTTTTTGGCAGCACTGGCGCCTTTTTGCCTGGGTAGCTTGTCCGCCTTTATTATGTGGCAGCATACAGGTTCCACCTGCCTGAATGGTCGTGTGCCCTCGGGTTGCAAGTGTCCGGGCCATGCCACTTCTTCCGTGGACGGTCCACCACTTCACTGTGCCCAGTAGCTGTCCGCCGCCTCTGTCTATCCCAGTAGTTCCCTGGGCCCGGGTTGCACAGTGCTCCAGCTGCAGTGCGCAATTGATATGGCTGAGACGGCGTGTATTTGTATGCTCCCCCTGCAGTTAGCCCAATGACGGCAATGATGGTCTCCCAACTCCGCTCAAGTGTATCACAGTCCCTGTACTCTTGCTTATTATGCGCTGCCCCGTGTTGTTACTATACTATTGTGTCGTAGGCGGGAAATCCTCGGTCTGTGGTGGGTGTTTCGCCCAGCTGTGTCACTAGCCACGGTGCGCAGTGCCTACCTTTGTTCTTCGTTGTAGAGGGTCCAGCTGCAAGTCCTCAGGCAGCAGTCATTGCAGGTTGGCCGCAGTTAACACGTTGAGCTGCACCAGCCGGTGGTGCACCACATTCTATCCCAGTGCCTGTGTGGTTATCTAAGCCGTGTGTCCAGGCTGATACACTTTGTGCCTCATGATGTAATCGTGTCTATGGGTTGTTGCCGTCCTTGCAGTCCAGGCCCACAGCTATGTGCGTTGCTCCCTTGGGTCGCGCTCTTCCTAGCTTCTATTCCGTAGGGTACGGTCACAGTGCGGTGGCTTCAGGTGCGTTTACTTAGTCAGCAACCACACTCGCATCTCCTAGTGTCCTGCACTTGATGCCGAGTTAACACACGGGCAAACACAGATGCGTCCCAGCTGGACGATATTCCTCCCTTTCGCCCAGGCCAAGCAGTGGTGCCCCGGCCCGTGCCGCCAAGCGCGTGTTGCATCTCGTTTCAGCCCCACCAGGTCTGTTAAGGGGTCTGCCATGTCTCTGGTTACCTCACCGGCTATCAGGGTCTCAGAGATGTCTTGTCTGCCTCAGTGGCCGTAGGTCGGTGACCAGCACTCCACACGATTCGCTTCATTATTTGGGTCCTCTCATTAGCTCAGGGCAGTCTACTCCGCTTCACAGCTGCCATATTATATCATATCATATCATTCTCAGCTCGGGGCCGCAGTCGCAGCCACCATCTTGCCCGCCCTGGCCCTCAGTTGGCAAGCGGTTTTCTCAGCTTAGACCGCTTCGTGTTTCATCAGATCTGCTCGTCGGGGAGGGTGAAACATCACCTTAATGTGTGGGTATGCTATTAGGGTCTCAGAGCCGTCACGTCTGCCTCAGTGGCCGTAGGTCGGTGACCAGCACTCCACATGATTCGCTTCGTTATTTGGGTCCTCTCATTAGCTCTGGGTAGTCTACTCCGCTTCACAGCTGCCATATTATATCATACCATATCATTCTCAACTCGGGCCGCAGTCGCGCCCACCATCTTGCCCGCCCTGGCCCTCAGTTGGCAAGCAGTTTTCTCAGCTTAGACCGCTTCCTGTTTCATCAGATCTGCTCGCGATTTATCCAGCAACAATACACTACAGTCGGGGAGGGGGAAACGTCACCTTAATGTGTGGGCATGCGCAGCGTTCCGGTATTCACCTTGTACCATCGAGTAAAGGATCAGAAAGAGGATCCTGACGGGAGCTCCAACCAAGCATAACTCTACTCCATGGGCTCAGGCCACGCCCCCTTAAAATTCATTCAAATACATACTTTAAACACATCATTATCAAACTAAGAAAATCGTAATAAAATCCCAACGCATGGTTCATCAATGTTAGGCACATGGTTCATCTGGGCAACAGTTAGTAATGCTGGCATAAATCAACTAGAAATTTTAAATCCTTTACATTCGATTAAACATACAGAATTGGTCATGGGAAGTGTATATTAGTCGACCTGTTCCCCACTTACACTAAGTAATGCTTTTAGAGCAACACGCCATAGTCGATAAAGGGCAGTTTGCACTCTTTCGTACTGTGTGTTAATAGACTAGTTCCAGAAGTCACTGTTTTATAAAATTGTATTCATGCACAAAGGGGCCAATATGGTCATATACGCAGAACCAAGCAGTTTACACTCCGTAAGAAGATGTTTAGCAGTTTCTAATCCTCCCGGAATTTTACATATTCGACAAAGCCTCCCTGCTACCATTATCTTTTCCCTTGCACCAAGGAAAACCTGAAGCAGTAGTTGATTAGTCCGCAACCTGAGTAAACAATACTGTATCGCAGGACTTGGACACTGCTGCAGGTATCTTTTGGGCTGGAGGAACATGTGAATGACATTAGAAGCATACTAATAGGTATTCAAAGAAGATAAGTGAGTATAGTTTTTCATCTAGTCCCACTTCCTGAGTTAACTTTTAAATAGGTATTTTAGTATGGCAGTCCTGGTACCTCGAACAAAGTCAGGTAACCAACCAATATTCTCATACAATTTATTGATCATCTGGTCGAATTCCATATTACTACACTTCAGCCGCGTTCCATTGATAGACCTTAAAAGGGCCAATAGTTGACATTTGAGGCGGGAATACATTTTTATCTGAAGCAGTCCCAGTCTAATTAACAATTGACCATTTAAGGAAACAAGTCCCAACTCCAGCGTGAGGTATTCAATAGGTGTCAATTGTAATTTCAATAATCTTTTCCAGAAGCATCCCTCAATGGTATCCAACCATTTCAGGTCTCTCATGTCTAGGGCCTCTAGGCCATATAGGATCATGGGGGAAAAGCACTGAGTGCATAAGGTAATTATACCTTCCAGGGAGTAGTCGGCCGTTTGCTTAGCAAATTTGGCATCCATGTGTGTCAAACGGTGGAGCCTTTATCGCCTTGGCATCTTTTATGTGGACATAAGACCTACTGGCACACATGTCCAGGCCGAGGTAAGGGTAAGAATCCACATACGTTAGAGTGCCCAAATTGATATCAAATCTCATCCTTTTGATCTTTTTAGGTGCCACCGCCAACACCTAAGTTTTTCCCATGTTAATGGTGAGCTCATTTTCGTTTGCATATTTTACTAAAATATCAAACATTGCATGTACCCCCTGTATGTATGATTAAACATAACCAAATCGTCCGCCCCTGAGATAAAGCACTGGGGGAGATCTGACAGAAATGCATTATACAGGAGGGGTGCCAGAGTACAACCCTGTTTTACCCCTCCTTTGAATCCTAATCGGTTTGATCGTATTCCCCTGATCATCTAGGCGCACCCTTGCCTTTGTGTCCCAGTAGAGGTCCTTAAGGAGGTCCTTAAGGATGTTAATAAGCCACCCGGGGCACCCCCTATTTTCCAATTTGGCCCCGACTTTTCCCCGATTGACACTGTCAGAAGCCACCCGGAGGTCCACATAGATGACATATAGTGTGGAACCACCGGGGGCGGAAGCTCTGCGGAACAAGGTGTCCGTAATCCTCAAATTATGTACTGTGCTGCTCCCTGGGCGAAATCCCGTTTGCGTAAAGTGTAACAGTTGGGACTTTTTAACCCAATTCTGCAGTACCCTCAAGATGAGCGTGGCAAAGAGTTTCCCTAAATTGAGTAAACCCCATTAGGCTGAGATCTAGAAAGCGATGCTGCTCTATCATCAGGGAAGATATAAGGGGCTGCACAAGGTTCGCAGCCCCAAACAATAGTGGTACTGACTATATTCAATAAGAGCTAATAGAGAATGTTCTGGTAGAGCGTCTACTTGCAATTGATCTAAGAACGTACCCCTTCATGAGCTCAATATTGCAATAAAGGCATTTCCCCCATGCCCAGTCGTGCCCAGTCGCGGACACCAGCATGAAAGCCAACAGTAAATCAAAGAAAGAATCAAACTCTCCTACTCCCCTACATATTATTAGAGACCTTACATCCCACAAGAAAACAATGACCATTTAATTTTGGGAGAGGGTATGAGTGGCTCGATGGATGTGATTCATCTTGTTAGCAGGGGCTTTCAAAGCCATATAGACTACATACTCACTAGTCTTGAGGTGTCGGCTGGTGTAAAAACATTTTTGATTGTAGAGAGGAATGAGAGTGACCATTGTCCACTTCAACTGATATTGGAAGTGGCCGTAATCAAGGAAGTCCCCACAAAAGCAAAGGGGGAAATGTTCCAATTAGTATTGCAGGGAATAGTAGACGAGTGGTTAAATGGGAAGGAATTGACAAGGTACTTTATGGAAAAATACTGACACTATTGGAAATAATGTTCGGAGACACAGCTCTCCAAAATGGGGCAATTTTTCAACTGCATGAAGAGGTAGCTTCGAGGATGCATCACTGTTTGTAAAATCAAGAGCAACTATTAATAAAAGAGCAGTAAAATGAGAACCCATGGTTGGACAAGGAGTGCCCCATAGCTACAAAGCGACTGTTGGCATGCGCTAAAGAGGGTATGGGGAATTATAGTGTAATAGTCAGAGAGACCAGAGGGAGCTACAAAGCACTCTTGAGGAAGAACGACAGGGAATATTCCGAGCTGCTATGGGAAAAACGATTAACAGCTATAAAGGAGAAAGATAGCTCCCAATTTTGGAGGATAATCAGTAAAGGACAAGCTGAGGAGCAAGCTAGTATACAAGGTAATACACTGGAAGTTATGTGTTGTGAATACTTTAAACACCAATATGCATAAACGCATTAGCCCAGCAACCTGCAGCGGGATATGGGAACCTTTGAGGACCGTACTACACCATGTGTAGTTTTCTCGATAAGTGAAATTAAAGTGGCCATAGAGACTCCAAAAAGTAAGAAGGCACCAGGCCCATACAAAATTCCTGCAGACATGTACAAGTCAGAACCTCTCATCTGGTCGCCTTATTTAACTACAATGTTCGATGATGTAAGTCTCAGTAGAACAGTACCTGAATCCTCCCCAAAAGCGGAAATAGTCCCAATCTACAAGAAGTGGGAGAGAGGTCCCCTCTAATAACTGCCCAGTCCCTCTCCTTGATGCAGGAGGGAAGATATTTGCAAGAGCTGTACTTATCCATCTGGATAACTGGGCATGCGAACCCAGGCAAATAAACCACTTACAAGCAGGATTCCAACCAGGAATTAGCACAGTGGACCAATGCGTTTGGCTGCAGCTGCTGGTGGACAAATACATGTATTTGACGAAATTGTATGTATACGTCATGTTTGTGGATTTGCAGATGGCATTCAATAGCATTCCACGAGCTATTTTGTGGAACACCCTCAAAGGGCTAAGAATATCCCACGAGCTATTAGCTGCACTTTTATTACAATATACATTGGAAACAAAGTTGTATGCTCAGGCTGTTTCTCATATTAAAGAGCCGGGTATTATGGAACCATATTTAATACGTTTTCCGAGTAAAAAGATGAGAAATGACTGCATTCGAATGATAATGAATGTTTTACCAACCAGAGAGATCCTAAATATTACAGGAATTGAAGATGACTCAAGTTGTATATATTGCAAAGAGAAGGACACAGTTGAAACTTTATATCATATTGTGCTTTGCTGTCCGGTATTAACACCCTTTAGAATTAAATATTTTAGTAGCTTTGTGTCAAGTAATGAATATGTCTGTTTGGACTTACTTTGGCTGAACATGCTGCATGGAAAATCAGTGAGCTTAAGCTTGTCAGTGATAATGTTAAAAAAAAGTATGTAAGATCTGCTAGTGGACTAGACATAGAAGGAATGAAATAACGATCTATTTGATAAAGTGTTGATATGTATGGTTTTAAGGGTCCATTAATGGATGAAATTGTTTTACTGTAAAAAAAAAATGAAACGTATTGTATAACTAAAAAAACAAAAGTGTACTAGATTGAGAACATTTTCTCATTTTAATTTTGGAAAGGTTTATAGTAAACCAAAATAAAAGAAATACAAAAACAATGTACTGTATACTAACAATGAGGCATCCATAAAATGGAATACAGATGATGAATTTTCCAAGACTGACATGTTTCAAAAGGGCTTTCGCCAAGGTTGTGTTTTGCCCCCTAAATTGTTTTGCATATTTATCAATGGCGTAATAAATGAAATCATGTCAACACCCACAGACGCCCCAAATTTGGGAGTATAAAATACCCAATCCTCTTATTCGCTGACAATGCAGCACTAATCTCTCTGACACCCATCGGCCTGAGCAAACAATTCTTACTTTTTGATACATTTTGCCATGAAAATGGTTTCAAAATAAACAAAAGGAATGGTATTGAAAGGGAATCGGAAAAAGTGCCTGAAGTTCAAATTAAATCTGATCAGTCAGATAATTGAACAGGTGAAATCTTACATTTACCTGGGAATGCGAATGACCGAATGGGGAATTGAGCCAGTCAGATTGAGAAATTGGGGGTCATTTTATTGAGGTATAGCAGCACTATCGAAAACTTTGCCAGGAAAGGTGGAGGTGGTGCATTTTGTGTCTCAATAAAGGCATGCACACAAGCCTGGCCAGCGGCCCTCTACGGGTCAGAACTATGGGCTGTGGCGAACTGTGCGCTCTGTTGCCAACAGCTCCCGTCCGTCAACTATGCCTACAAGATTTAGGGTTCATGGCCAAATGGAATCCCCTGCTTCACTGGGTGAGACCACGCATTGCAATCTGTAGGGAAGCATTGAAGGACCTCTCAGCACAGGAGAGAGGGTATACTGTGAAATGGTGCGAGTATGTAAAGGACAGGGGTGGACTGGCCTATAGGGAACTCTGGAGATTTTCCTGTAGGCCTTTGCACCTTGGCCCCTTTTTTGTGATATTTCCACATTTTCCCATAGGAAAAGTGTTGAGCCTGCTGAAATGTGTAATTTTGGGCCACTCTGAACAGTATTTCCAGGGTCTCTTTTGGTTCCCAGTCCACCCTTGATAAAGGAAACACTTTTCAGAACAGGGAGGCAGGAGCTGTGGCTGAACCCTGAAACAATGAATAATGAATAACTCCAAGGGCTTAGTTACAAGAACATTCAATTCACTCAGTCATAAGAACTGTCAGTTTTAATTTATATCCTGATACTTGACCAAATTTAGCTAAGGCATCAAGTAGATTTGGTAGGTGGCATTTGGGTTTCTTGATAAGAATGAGGATATCATCAGGATATAAATTAAATAGAGAGAAATCGGAAATTTTGCCCCTAAACTCTTGTTGTCTCAAACATGACATTGATATCTTTGGGCTTAAATGGTGCAGTACTTCTATAAAATACCTAGGAATTCGATTTGCCCCTACAATCCAAGATACTGTTAAAATGAATACACAAATAATACTGGACACTCTTAAAGACCTAACTTCAAAATGGTTCCCCTATATCTTTCTTGGTGGGGACGCTTACTATTAAAATGATGCTGTCCCCTATTGCACTATACTACCTACAGATTCTATCGGTTCCATTATCTCTTTCCTTTTTCAAATCTATATACTCTATTTTACGAAAATGTTTATAGGGAGAAGGGAAGAGTAAAAAAATTGCTTTAACCAAGCTTAAAGCTCCATATGAAAAGGGTGGTGTTAAATTCCCAGACTTCAAGCTATACCATTCTTCATTTCTACTAAAACAATCACACCACTGGTTTTCTGATCCCGAAATGTATGATATTCCCACATGGTGTACTTTAGAAAAACACTCAGTCTCCCCTTATAATGTCACAGACCTCATTTACATATTTAAACATACATCTATGAATGTCCTAGATCCTATTAAGGCATCTATCTCAGCCCTACAAGCCTTTCTCTTCCATCATTTCAAAACCCCAAACAAGTGTCTTTCCCCTTTAATATGGCATAACAAGAATATTGTTATTAACAGCAGGACCTTAAATCGTAAATCTTCGATTAAAAAAGGTGTTAGATTCATTCAACACATCATAGATGGTCCGTCAATCCTCACCGTTCAGCAAATGATATCCAAATTTGCCATTCCCAAAGCAGACCTTCTATACTATAATAAATTAATTAATTCCTGTCTAGAGGCACTTAATAATTTTTCTAACGAGATCTTTGCTCCAGATCCCTTTAGACTGCTACAGTTTACCGTGAGCAATGATGTTAGGGCTTCAAAATGTTATAGTATGCTCACCGCCTCAACATTTGATGTCAGCACTATTCGTCTGAAATGGGAAGATGACATAGGTTACAGATTTGATGATCATATGTGGTGCCGTTTGTTTGCTAAAAACAAAAATATGTCTGTTTCTGCAAACATAACACAACATTATTTCTTCTTCATTCATAGAGCATTCATGACTCCTGCCAAACTAGCAAAGGCTAATCCAAACTATGATGCTAAATGTTGGACATGTGGTATAACTCCTGCTTCATATATGCATATGTTCTTTGAATGTTCATTCACTTTTAGATTTTGGAAAGACATTTGGAGGATTATTAAGATAATATTCTCTGTTAATATTCAGCTGTCCTTTTTGGATGTTTTCCTAGGTAGCATTGCCTTAACAACCAATATCTCCCCGGACTAAGTCAAACTTTATGATTTATTGATCTGCACAGCCTTGAAATGCATTACAGCCAATTGGAAAGATTTTCGATCTCTCTCCACCAGAAGATGGTCGAACTCTATTTGTAATTTACATAACATGGAATTATGTATGGCTAATGAGTTGAATACAATCCCTAAATTCAATGCTAAATGGTCCTCTTTCATCCGATATCTTGACTATTTCAATGTTACCGCACACGGTACCTGAACCTATATACCTATTTTGAATTCATTAGATGTGAGTTGATAATCTCATCCATATGTTTGTTGTATAGTATTATTATAACTGTAAAAACAGTTTGAACAAATATAACTCTATACGCATCTTCCCCCTTACTCGCCTCCCTTTTGTTTCGTTTTTGTTAGTTGTCTGTCTACCAGTCTGTTTCCCCATCATTCATTTTCCAACTCTCCCCAATTTATTCTCATTGCAGATTTGATATAATAACTTATGTTCCATTTTTTATTGCTTCAATAACATAAGCTTCGAGAACTTTGCAAAATTATACAAATGGTTTATTTAATGTTTTATGCTTCATTAACTTCTTCACTTGTTATTATGGTCATGCTATGTTTATTTGTAGTTTTTAGTTCCTCTAGATGTCTGTAACTTGCAAACACATGTGTTATCATTTTTAATAAAAATAATAAAAATGATTAAAATTAAAAAAAACTGCCAGGTTGAGGATCTCACAACGTTTTAATATTGAATGAGGAAGGAAACTCATATATGGCTTTGAATGGTACCTTGATGTCTTGCAACCTAAATTGGCACGTGCGCTTTATACTAAATGGAGATTAGGTATTCTGGCTCTGGCAGACCGCAAAAGTCAATGGGATTCTGCGGCCACAGATACACGTCATGTCATTGCAGCATTACAGCCATTGAGAATGAGCCACATTTCCACTTGCTTTAACCAGCATACATGCAACTGAGAAAACTGTATCTCAAGACGATATTTCAAAAATATGGAATCAGAAATCTTGCGAGGCCCAGGCCTGTTGCTAGAGGAGAGATGAAATGTTTATAGTATTTGCAGTAGCCAAATGGCTGTGCGGAGCATGGCAAAGGAGGTAGGCATTATTGACTCTAGCACATGAGGATCCCGCAAGTATACCAAAGAGTGATAGAGTGTCAGGAATCATCGCTGTTCGTAAGAGCTACCTTGGGAAAGACATGCCCACTAGGGATCAATGATGATAAGGTGGCATTGGGGCATGCCCCCCTGTAGTATAGGACCTATCTATACTATGTTACGTGCGAGAGGTGAGAGGATGTTAGTGATACACTCTAAACCACGTCGCCTCTTGGTTTCTAAAGTTTGTATTGTATAGAGATCTTTTAAATTGATGTTATTTGTCTGCTCCTGGTTTATTTTAACCTTAACCATTTGATGTCTTGATTTCTAAACATGTTCAATGTTCTAACGCTATTTTCACAGTTGTATATATTTCTGTTCTTGTTGCTTTTATGGAGCTCAGCCAAACCAAAGACTTTTGGACTGACTTAGTGATAGCCCAAATAATGGCCACAATAATTGTCTTTTTTTCTCATGTTAGTGCTGCTGTCCATGAGGCATGATGCAACACTATATGTACATTATGGAACACATGTTGACCAGGCTGATAGCGAGCATCACAATAACAGTAGTAGAAGAGTAGAGTGAGGCTGACCCGAATGATAAGAATAATGCACCAATGAACACGTATTGTGCTCTGTAAAGTGCTTTGGATAAAGGCGCTACATAAATAACACATCATTATCATTACTGTCTACGGTTAAAAGCATTGAATGGTGTCTTGCTAAGAGGGACCTTGCACAGGCCGCGGCAGGAGGTTAAGGCTCGGGTAAGAGGCCCCATGAATATGGACAGGGATTGTTTTTGTAAGCACAACAAGAAGGAACCAGTGGGTGCTGGTAAGATGTCATGTTTCCCTGTGAGCATTGATCGAGCAGCTTGTCCTGAGCAGGGCAGCATCTACTAATTTCGGTGCTTCAATACTACTAGTCTGCACTAGCCCCTTAGTTGGAAAAAACCTAATACTCTAAATCGAGATATTCTGAACCCAAAGACTGACATAAAGGAATAAAATAGCCAAAGTAACGAACTGTATTTACTTGGAAAGAATTGGCTATGCACGATAAAGATATAGGAATATTGTTGCTGAAATGTTTTCTTTGAACATAAATAGGCAATTAAATAAATAAATAAAAACAGCGCAGTATCACAGCCATGATTACTGATACGATGTGATGAGCCACAGTCGGTTGGAATTGATTGTTTATTAACACCAGGCTGTGCGGCTGTGTTACACAAACCCGTTGGAGGTGTAGCCACGCGCCCAGTGATGAAAACGAGGCATGCCACACATGAGGGTGAGTATCAGTAGCCTGAGAACCGCACGGAATAGATGACATGTGGGTATCAGTTATCAGGCGCCGACTAATTAATTACCTGTGATGGAGAGAGCTACCTGCCGCCGACGGAGACTGTGTTACATTGAGAGGACAATCGGGATATAGTGCTGTTGCTGCCCCTATAGATCAGGGAATGGTGGTCTGTCAGGCAGTGTATTGCTTAAGTGTCGCCGAATGCATTCATCTGACTGCCTGACTGTATACAACCCAGATGCATCTATGCTGGCAGGCCAAGTTCCCAGGAAGAGGATACTCTCTCTGCTAGTTTCCGCAACAGATGGAAAATGGTGTGACTGCCTGGGCAGTGCCTGGCAAATGCCCATCTAATACATAGGCACAAGCCAAAAATGTAGCCTTTTCCAATGCATGCTTTTAACAGGACTTGAGTGCAAGGATCATATCTGAGGACTCGCGTTATCCTTACAAATCAAGTGGCCGATGGCATGACTGGCCCATTTACAGCTGCAATTAAGCCATTAACACGGGCAGGCCCTGTAAAGCACAACGTTTGATGTCACTGCTTGATAGAGCTAGCTCAAAGAGGTCCCAGGATGATGTTTTGTGATGGGAGGGGCAGATAGTTGGTGGGAATGGCCATAGGGTTTAGAATATCCAGGGGTAGTAAATGGATGGATACATATCCAAACAACACCCACAATCTGTGCTCCTCCTCACATCCCACCTGCCTCCAACCTGTACTCCAGTGGAATGGTTTGGCCTATAGGTGGCACTCTTACCAAAACTAAAAATAACAGGTTGGCTCTACCCACAACTACTCAAAAGAAAAGTTAAAAACCTTACAGAGAAAATTCAGTATCACTGTGCCTTGACCTCATAGGAGTTGATAATTGAATTCCATAATCCTCTGTCATAGTAGGAGGATAGGCATTCGGAAAGGAAAATAGTTGCCAATGGCTTCATTCAGAAGCGACACATAGCAATTATAGCCACATGAACCAGTCGTTACTATCTAAAGATGAGCCATGTCAATTTAGCAACAGTTCCCAAAGGCTTGGAGGCTGGGGCCTACCAAGCACACCCACAGAGTGCACTTTCAAGAGGATTGGGCTACTCCAGGCAGGGTTCTGAGTAGGGAGAGGCGCATTAAACATGTGAACACTATTCCAATGTTAGTTCACCCAAGTCGATAATACACAGTGCGCGAATAGAGCACACGCATTTAGAATGCATGAAATGTATCGGAGAGAGGGAAAGATAGTGTGCTGGGTCCGCGCGAAAGAATACAAAAAAGAACTAAGGGGAGCACACACCCATACTCGCCGTCGGTGTATGCAAGTAATATGAGGCAGCAGAATGGAAGGATCTTATTTCTGCAAAGTCAGCATTTCATTATTACCATGTCCTATTCCGTTACAGGAGAACAAGGATGTGGAATTTAAAACAGAAAGGAGCAGGATATGAGCTACACAACATACCTATTAGTCTAGAGCAGGTGAGTGTAGAGGGGAAGGTGGGGGCTGTGGGATTTGTGTATAAGGTGTCTGTATCACCTGCCAAACAACCCGGAAATGCTGCTGCTTCGGAAATGTCAGTGCAAGGCGTGCTCTTTTGTGTACCGCCGAGTCATGGCAACTGCTGCCAAGCCAGGTAAACGCTCAGAGTTTATGGCAGAGCCAGGGTGAGCTTTGTCGCAGTCTTTTTTTTTGTTTAACCCCGCAGGCACTTTTTGTTAATTACCGTGTGGCTTTTCTCCACACAACATCGGGAAGAAAAATCAAACTCTTCACCAGGAAACTCTGCGGGTGAGTACCGCGTGGCGACATGGAGTGAGACAGGGCTATTTATTGTGCTATCTCTGCCCAGACAACAAGGCGTAGTAAAGTTTCGCGGAACGGCTGTTCGCCAGGAAGCGAGATGCGACTCGGGGCGCTGTGGAATCTGCAGTGCGAGCTGGGTGACCCGTGGTGCCAGTGTCGGCGTGCCCCGAGGACTGAGGTGGCGTCTAGTGAGCTCACTGTGACTGACAGGGTTGCCGCTGAGGGGAAGGTTTTTTGTTGAGTTTTTGGTTTTTGTGCTTGTTAGGTTACCTTGCTTTTGCTCTTTCCAATTCTCACTCCCACCCGATTTCTATGTGGCATTGTGCTTTTTGGGTATTTTTGACCTCTGTGCGGCCTACGCTGTCGATTGCCCGTTGCTCCTCCGTGACTCTTGTATGTTTTTTTTAGCACAAGAGGTTTATGAGTATGTTTTAGCAGCCAACAACTAGAGCTAGTTCTAAGTGGCTTATATTGTCCTGGCCTTCATTGTCCGTGCATGTTCTGTGCTTATTGTGTGTCTTTGCACAGTATTTCTTGGGGATATTTGACCGGCTTGTAGTCAGAGGCGTCCCGAGGTTGGCTTAGCTTTCCAAACAGGTGAGCGAGAATAGGCCTCTAGGCTATGGCTGCACTTAAATGGGGTGTCGTGATGGAAATTACCTCTCCCCACAGGAATAGGTTATCTGAGGTCTTGGCTGCTAGTTCCTGTAGAAAAAAGGAGACTTCAAGAGAAAAAAATACACCCATTTCCCAATGACGATGTGAAAATTGTGAATGAGGGGCGAGCAAAGCATGGCATTTGCAGTGATATTTGTAATCGGGATAGTGTACTGCAGATCAATAGTCTTGATTATTTGGTCCCATTGCTGCGGTGTCCAGATCTGCCCGAGCAATTGAGGGGGAAAAAAGAAGGAAAAAAAGAAGAAATTCATTTGAATACCTCTTCACAGTCCTTTGTGGCCTCAATAGGGACGTATAATGTGGGTCCAGAGAATATTGAACCAATGTGGCAGATAGGGAAAGACAGAATTATTCCTGATCTCAAGAAATGTAGACATTTTTATGACTTTGGTATATGGATATACCTTCTGGATAAATCTGCACTATATGTAATCCCTGTAAAGATAGACAGCTCATGCCAAACTAATTTGTGTTTAGATGTCAAAAATGGATCATAAAAGCTGTCAAACCCATCAGACGGATTGTGGTGATTTGTTTGGTATACCTAACACTGAACTCCAGATATTGGACTCAATCAAGTACTGTAAAGGGGCGTAGGATAACATTTGTCAGTTTGAGTTGGATGCGATAGATATGGCCAAACTAGAGACATTGGCAAATGAGGCTCAGAAGCATATCTATCTCGCGGCCCCTGCCACAATTGCTTTAGTTGATGAGCAAATTCAATCATCCATAGTTGGGGCCCTTACTGCAGTGGAGGACTCGCATCGGACATTGTTACCAGGTGCTTATTTTGATGATAATAAGACTAAAGTGACGCCTAGTAAGAGGTCACGAATCATCCTTAAGAGAATTTGTGTTTGACCAGAGACATTTTGTCATCTTTAACGTCATTATGCCAGCAGGGTCAGAATCCAAGGAAGCCCTGAGGAGTAAGGTTATGGCGTGGCTCAGACAAAGGACTGGCCCTGGGGTTATAAGAACGTCTGATTTTAAGGTTCTTCGAAGAATCAAGATTGACCAATGGCGCTCACATGATAGCAGAGACTGCATATTGGTCGGCTTTGGTCGCAGCAACCTTTCATTTTTTTATTACAAAGTGCAACAACTTCATTAATGTGCCTTCTGAGCTGAAACGGATTGTAAATTCTTTTGCCTAAGCCTATTGGTGCAATTATGGACTGCCTTTGTTATGGCTTCGTTTACTTTACCCTGAGCTTGTATGATTGTATGTTTTGGATGTAGCTAGTTCCCGATAGGCAGGGTTTACATGTATTTAGTTTAATCCTTTATTGTCTTTGTCTATGTTCTTAGTTGTGATGTTCTTGGATTACGTGTTTATTGTCTTTGTACGTTTGTTCTGCGCCCGTATGCCTCCGGGCCACTTGGTGTGCAATATACTTGCAATAAAGTAAAATACTCAATCGTGTGGTACGATCTATTCTGCAAGCTTCATGTGCTAAGAGCAGAAATAGAAGCCCTTTTAAGCTGTGACCTTCAATGTTATCTGTTAATTCATGGATATTTTGTATATTTTTCTCACTAAAATATAAAACGTACACATTGCAGACCATTTAAAGTGTTCTCTCTGATAATAGTCTCTGTTTTCCTTTAGGAAAGAAATGGCTTTGGCAAGCGGGCATTGGATCAGGAAAACGTTCCTCGGAGAAGGACCGAGCCCTAGGTACTGCCATTTGCTGCCAATGAGTGCTGCATTGTTTGTCATTCTTCAAGGTGCCACAGTGCACACATTAGTATTATTGATTTAGCGAAATCCAGTGCTCTGGAATTAACCGTGGCCATGCGTGAAAAGGACATCGAGTCATGTTTTTGCTTGGAATTCTTCCACTTGCATTTTTCCTAAATTTCAAACTGGAAGAAAACAAGCATTTTATTTATTTGGTATTTATAATGTGCCCATACACAATGTGGTTCGAGTCTCAACAAGACAAGAGGGTGGGGGAAAAGGGAGGACAAAACAAAAACGACCCTACTAGGCCTTGTGACATTCAGAACGTGCAAGTGCAGTAACAGAAGTGCAGGGGAGAGGTCAAGTGCCGGACAGGGCGGAGGGGCCCGTGAGAAAGCGCATGCCAGGGGAGGCTAGGTGGACAGTGCCAGGGGAAAGCAGAAAGTGCAGGGGAAGGAAGGTCCACAAGCTAAGTGTGAGGTATTGGGCTGGAGGGCTACAAGGGTTCAGGGCCAGCCAGGCAAGCGTGGGGCAGGGGTCCGGAAGGGCCTGTGTAGGATAATGGGGATGGGGGGATCCTGGGAGACCAAGTGCAAGGGTAAACCCGGCTGGGGGGGCCTGGTGCCCTGAAGACTCTGAAGGAACCAGGCAGCAAGTCAAGAGGCAGACAGGGACATTTGCAGGGGAGGGGGAGAAGGAAAGAAGAAGAAAAATGGAAGGTCTTGAGAAGCTTTGGGAACCTAAGGAGATCCCGCTGAAGTCTGAGCGGGGCAGGGAGGCCATTTCAGAGGGAGGCACCTGTGGGGGAGAGAGATCTACCCCCCTCTCTGCTTTGAAACACATCTGATCTGCAGAGAGTTAGAGCTAGATGTCCAAAGGGCTCTAGCAGTAGGTATTTGGGGAGAGAGAGCTGGATTAAGAGGGCTCCCAGGCCCCAGAACCCCTTGTGGATGATGCAGAGGGTCTCGAACTTGATCCTCGCAGCAACCAGGAGCCAGTCGAGAGATTTTATGGCTGGGGAAATGCGGTCCCTGAGCTTCAGGCCAAGGATAAGTCTCCCAGTCCTATTTTGGATTAAGTTGAAGGGGGTGAAGGGAGGAGTTAGGCAGATTATGGAAGTCGCTGTTGCAGTAGTCCAGCCTGGAGAGGAGCAGAGCTCTGGAGAGATTGAGTTTCTGGGGGAAGGTGAGGAAAGAGAGAATGCCTCTCAGGAGGTGCAGCTGAAAGTGGACCTTTTTGGCAAGGTCCGTGATGTGAGGAGAGAAGGAGAGAGAGGAGTTGAAGATGACACTAAGGTTTTTTGCCTCACAGGAGGGTGAGGGGAAGGGGCCAATGGAGGGTGGGCAGACTGTAGGAGGGAAAGAGAGAAGGGGTCCGAATGAGAAGGATCTCTGTCTTAATAGTATTAAGGCAGAGATTGTTAGCAGAGTACCATGCCTGAAAAGCAAGAATGAGAGACTGAGAGGAGGAGACAGAGGAGGAAAGCTTGAAGGAGAATTGCGTGTCATCCGCATAACAGTGGAAGTTAGGAGAGAAGGTGGAGATCAAATGGGCTAGAGGTGCCAGGTAGATGTTGAACAGCCAAGGTGAGAGGATAGAGCCTTGAGGGACTCTGCAGGTGGAGAGTGAGATGGTGGAGAAAAAAGGGCCCAGTTGAACCTGGGAAGGTCGGCCAAGAGGAAGGAGGTTAATCAGTCCAGAATCAGGTCCATGATGCCAAAGGTATCACTGAGCTGATTTATCAGGGTGGCTTGTTTGACCATTTCAAACGCAGAGGAAAGGTCAAGATGGATGAGAATTGAAGGAGAGCTGGAGTTGAGATTAGATAGCAGGGCTTCATGGGTGTTCAGGAGAACAGTTTCCATGCATCTGGCTGCTCTGAAGCCAGACTGGTGGTCGTGGAGACAACCAACAGATTTAGTGTGGTGGATAAGCTGGGAGATGGCAAGCTCCTCCAAGAGTTTGCCCAGGAAGGGGGTAATGGAGATAGGGCAGTAGTTTGTCATACAGGAAGGGGCTTTTTGAAGAGAGGTTGCACAAGGGAGTGCTTGAAGTGTGTGGGGAAGGATCCAGTGGCAAAGGAGTGATTGCAGAAATCGGCCAAGGTTGGAGCAAGGCAGACAATGTTGTTCTTGATAGTTCTGGAGGAACAGGGGAGCACCTGTTTGATGAGACCTTCATAGAGTACACTTGTCTAAAAACCTCATCAGGTGTTATGGGAGAAAAAGAGGAGAATAGGAGGGGAGGCGAGAGGGGGCCAAGGGAGGCCCTTAGAGTGGGCGAGGGGGAGGGGTGAGGAGTAGAGGAGAGTGAGGACAAGATGTCCTGAGTTTTACAAATAAAGCGAGAGGTCATAGAAGTGCAGAGTGCAAGGGAAAGCAGAGGAGAAGTGGAGACTGCAGTGGGGTTGGTGAGTTCCTTGCAGATTTTGAAAAGTTCAGCCATGTTGTTAGTGACCGCAGAGATGCGGGATTGAATAGAGGCCCTCTTCTTCGAGTAGGTGGAGAGTCTGTATTGCCTTTGAAGCAGGCAGCAGGCTAGTTTGTCAGGAGATGTGCTCGGGGCCTGCAACTTCCGCTCAGCCACTCTGCAGTTGCGTTTCAAGCGGCCAGGAAGGAGTCATACCAGGAATTGCACTTGGAGGCAGGTTTCATGCGGATCCTCTTTACAGGGGCAAGGAAGTCCAGAGTGTTGAAGGTTAGTAAGGGCTGCGTCAGAGTGTGAGTCAGTGGAAGGAGCATTGGCAATGCTAACAGTTTGGGCTTTTGGGTAGTCATGGAAAAGGTACTTGCCAGGCACTGCCGTAGAGATATTAACTGGCCAGTGATGGTAGCAGGAGCAAAATGGTGCGGGTTCCTGGACATCAAATAGTATTGTCTGGCAAATGCCTAATACTTATACACAAGCTAAAACTGTTGGCTTTGTCAATGCTTGTTTTTAACAGGACTTCAGTGAAGGACATGCATAGTACTGACACCAATAGCAAGCAGAGTGGCTGAAGGCAGACCTAGTTACGACATTTTTATTACACCAATAGCAAGTTTACAGCTCCAATTAATTCATGAACTCTCAGAAGACTGCTTTGAAAAAACACTGACAGGCACTTCAAGTGCAATGTTTGATGGTAAGGCTTGATTAAAGCAAGCTCAAAGAGTTCCCACGAGGAGATGTTTTGGATGGGAAGGGGTAGGAGCTTGGTGGGAATGACCATAGGGATTAGCATGGCCAGGGTCAGTCAATGAGTCGGAAAACAACCAAACAACACCTACAAGCTGTGTGTCCCTCCTCATATGCTATTTCTCCCTATTTGTACTCGTATGCAATTGTTTTGGCTTGCCACCTGTTAGCCCAAACTCAAAACTACAAGTCCCAGTATAGAAAGAGAAAAAAACAGGACTGGATGTTTTCCTCACACATGGCCATGGGAAACTTGAGAGCTCTTCTAAATCGAATTACTGTTTGTTGTCTTTTGGTACACTCTGTTTTTTGTGCATGTTACATCACTAATAGCCACTCGGCAAACAATCGCTTTACAGAAGGGGTGCTTGATTTGATTCATTGTCAACGATCTTTATTACTCCTAATTCTACTCTTCCTCATCATAATATTATAAACCTGTAATGTGCCGACCATCATGACATTACCCATTCCCAATTTAAATTAGTCCTGCCCCTTTTTACTGTTGTGGTTTAACACCTCCAGTACCACATAATCCCATGGTCACTTTTCCCAGTATGAAAATTGACCCTTGCATATGCTGTTAAGGGAGGTAGGAAGTCAGTATTGTGATGAAGAAAAGTAGGACTAGGGTAATGAACTTGCAGCCTGACTGTCTACGTACAACCTTTAATGAATACCGTCTTTGGATCCTCCATGTTGCTGGTCTGCATATTTCATGCAGGGAAACCCCTTGAGCATTTGCCCACAGAGTCGACATGTTCTTGGTAGTTCCACCTTGGACATTTAAAGGTAGAGATCTTCCTGCTGCTGCATAGGCCATTGTGATCATAGTCTTAATCCAGTGGCTGATTGACATGACCAAAGCCTTTCTGCTGGACCTGATGCCCCGAACATAACCAATATATTTTTCATTGTCCTGGAAGCCTACGTCCTTTTCAAGTATTACAGAACCGCTCTTTTTACCTCCAGCCAGTACCAGGTTTCCTCCTCTAGAGCAGAATTATCCTGGGACATGTGAAATTAAGACACCACTTTAGCGAGGAAAGATGGATTACTAATGCACCTACTAAATTCTCTGATAGGGAGGTCCACACTGCAGGGCACTTACATCCTAAAGCCTGTGGGTGGTTGTTATTGCCACAAAGAATGCAGTCTGTAGTGTTATGTATTTAATGTTGAAGGACTCGAGTGACTCATATTAAGCCACCTTCAAGGAATGCTATACCATTGACAGATTCAATGGAGAGGCATCACCATGGACTAATTTCCCTAAGTAAGACAACATCTTAAGATGTCATTGGTCCCTTATGAAAGCCACCCTGAAAGAATTGGAGAACTGAAGGAAAATGACACGCTATCATCCCTTCCACAACATGACACAAAGTTGACCCAGTGTCTGCCATAATTTGTATGTGTGGCAGGTGTCTAGAATGCTGGACATAATCTGCTACTTGGACAGACAACCCAACACAATCCTCTGAAACCGCTCCTATCAACTTCCATTCTGAACATTGTATGACCTTCACATTTCGGAAACTCTGATGTGATCTTAGAGGAGGGGGCCATTTTAAGTTGAATCAGGAAGAAGCTATTGATAATTTCAATAGTGTCAGAAACCACACCATTCAGGGTCAGTATGGAACCATCAATATAAGCTTTGATTGGCTGTCCCTGATGGATCTTGAATACCAATGGCATCAGGGAGAAGGCATACAACAAGCCCTGAGGCCACTGAAATGTTTTCACCTTTACCCTACAGGTGCCTAGCATTAAAAATGTCAAACCTGTCCAGCTGAGCTATCTCCGTGGAGCCGAACAAGTCTGCAGTCAACGTCACGTATCTTGCACATAGTGTCTAAAATTTGCCTGGAAGAAAAGAAATCCCGAGAACATAGGAACAGTTTGCTCAAATGCCCTACTACTACATTGTCTGCTCTCCCACCCCTAATGTGGACTGCCTCCAGGGATAGATGCTTGGACTTTGCCCAATCTCCAATTTCCCTTCTTTTTCTCCAATCAATTGGACCATGTCCACCTTGGAAATGTATGCATGCCATTTCTGAGGAGTTATCAGTTATGAGACAACCTGTCATACTCTCCCTATGATTGCCAACTCTCTCCAATTGTATGTGTGATCTGCTTCTCTTGGTACCAATTTCTCCTAATGAAGCCTCACACCTAAGTTCGCTCCCCACCTGAAACTGCTCTCACCAGTCGTAATTGCAGCCATGGAGGACAACTCCTAACCCACTCCTCTGCAGAGATTCAACCTTGAACCCACCATTGCAGCCCGAGTCATAGCTCTGCCAATATTGAAATTAGTGTCTCAAACTCCTGTAATGCCGGATCCCAGTATATGTATGACACTGCAGGCCTCAGATGCAACCCTGCTATGGGACAACAAACACGCAGAACGCCATGACCTCTCGAGCTTGCAATAAAAGAAACCTTGCCCAAAGCTTTCTGGAGATGGATTGCCCTGTTGTTCGGAATATATGCTCTCTTTAGATTTGTGTATAACTGTACCCCTATTAATGTTAGTGTCTTGGAAGGCTTCAAATAGGACTTCTCCTGATCTATCAGAATTCCATATTGAGATAGGCACTGGCATGTCTTGTGTACTTGAGATGATGCCCTGGCCTTGGATGCAGACATGGTGAACCAATTGTCAAATATGGACCTTTCTGGATCCTTTCTAGGTACAAAATACAACACACCCGAAGCCAGGCATTTGGTACAAACTGGGGGAGCTGTTCTGAGCACAAACAAAATGATCCTGAACTGGAAGTGACCTTACTGCTGTGCAAATCTTAGGAACTTTTGGTGCTGCTTGATGATAGTAACATCATAATAGGCTTCCGAATATCTAGCAATGTTTGCCAGTCCCTCTTGGATATGAATATATTTTGCAATGTCCCGATCTTAAACTTGGCCTTGATTATACTTTGATTCAGTTCCTTTAAATACAAAACCCATATGAACTTGTTTGATGACTTGGCACCATTGAGACTCTGTATTGCATCATTGACCAGCAATTCCTCTCTTCCTGACTTTGTACCTCTGTCATGAACCATGGACATAGCCCCTTCTGGTCTTCCTGGTCCTGGTCCAGACGGAGAGTGTGCTCCTTGATACTTCCAACATGGCCGTGCCCAGTGCCGTGTTCCGTACAAGCCTGTACGTTGTACACGGCACGTTCTATAAATGGGCCACGCCCCGCGCCTCTGCGCGTCTCAACGCTATCTCTAGGTAGTGTCTCGGCGTGTGTGTGCTGCTCGGTGTTACCCTTCCAAGTTCCTGGCCAACTCGCTTATTCTTTCTTCCCTTTTCCCCTGTTTCCAGAATCTCTTACCTTTCTTCGATCCTCTTCCAGGACGTCCTGGAACAGTCGACTTCCTGGAACTTTGAACGCTCGCGCTGGAGTCAGACTCGACTCGCGCGCACTTATACAAGTCCCGGTCTGGCCGGGAGAAGGAGTCCTCCGCGGAACGCCACAAGAAGAGAACTCAGGTGAGCCGGGGGGAAACCTTTGACAGAAGATTGAGACGCCAAACGATCAACACTGATACCGCTATGGAGAAAGCGGTCCAGGACCTCATGCGCGGCATGCAGGCGCTAACAACTGAGGTACAGAACTTAAAGGCAGAGAACGCAGCCTTGAAACAATTAGTGCTGTCACGTGACTCTGCCAATAAGGAAAGCGTGATACTGGGTGGAGTGGTAGACAAATACGATGGCTCGCCAAAAACCTTACGTGGATTTCTGGATTCCTGCTTGGTGCATTTTACATTCAAGCCCTATTATTTTTCAACTTCCAGGGCCAAGGTGGGCTTCATAATCTCCCACCTTACAGGGAATGCGTTATCTTGGGCCACTCCCCTAGTGAACTCTGGAGACGTCCTCCTGGACGATTATGATGCATTTATCCAGGCGCTCAAGTCTATGTTTGACCGCCCCGAACAAGTTTTCAGCGCCCAGGAACGCCTACTTGATTTTCGGCAAGGATCCCAGGATATGCTAACGTTCGTTACCAGATTCAAACAGCTGGTAAAGGAGGCTGATTGGGGCCCTGAAGCGAGTTTCACCTTATTTCGCAGGGGTCTAAATGACGATATCAAGGATGAATTAGCCAGGGTGGCTCGCCACAGTTCGTTTCAGGCTTTGGTAGATCTAGCCTTACAAATAGACTTTCGTATCCAGGAAAGAAGGTCTGAAAGGAAAAAGGCTAAGACTGCCTTTCAACGAAACCCTCCGGAGTCGACTGTGAAATCCGATCCTGTCTCAACCCCTGATAACGACTCCGAACCAATGCAAATAGGCGCCTTTCGTGGCCAATTACTCCACAAGAAAGGATGAGAAGAATTCACACCGGCCTGTGTATGTATTGTGCCTCAGACAAGCATCTCGTTAGAGAATGTCCTTTAGCCCCTCCACAGCGTTCGGGAAACGCCAGCTCCCGGCCCTAGATGGAGCGAGGTTTCGGGAGAAAGATGTCTGCTCCACATCAATCACATCCTTGAACTCTCCTGGACAAAATAACCTGGTGGTGCTACAGGCCTTTCTATCGCCCTCCAAGCACAAGATCTATCCCATACTGGCCCTGGTGGACTGTGAAGCTATGGGAATTTTCATTGATCAAGACTGGGTTATCAGACATAAAATACCATATGAGTCACGGAACATTAAACAGCCGGTAGAAGCAATTGATGGGAGACCTCTCTCTTCAGTACCCATAACCCTACAGACAAAAGAGGTCCCTCTCTCCATAAACCACTACCAAGAGCAGATTACATTCGACATCATCAAATCAGCCCATTACCCTATGGTTCTGGGTATGCTCTGGCTTCAAAGACATAATCGTACCTTAATTGGACAGCAGGGTCATTGTTTCTGGGCTCTGAGTTTTGTATGTCCCACTGTTTATCCCTGGATCTCTCCTTAACACCAGCTATTGAACATTCAGGAGAGCAAAAAAACATCACTCATGGTTTCCAACATTGTACAAGTACCAGAGGTCTACCAAGGATATACTGATGTCTTTTCGACTGCCATAGTCCAGGCTTTACCCCCTCACAGACCCGAAGATTGTGCCATTGAGACAGATCCCTCAGCAGTAATTCCCTTTGGCAGAATGTTTATCCTTTCAGAACCTGAGAAAAAGGCCCTCCGAGAATACCTGGACATCAATTTGGAAAATGGCACCATAAGACCCTCAAAATCTCCAGCGGGTGCCTCATTGTTCTTCGTTCCTAAGAAGGATTCCAAGGAACTCAGACCCTGCATCGACTACCGTGGTCTAAATCAATGCACCCTCAAAGATCGGTACCCTCTGCCTCTGATTTCAGATATCCTGGAAGCTGTCAGAGGCGCCGTAATATTCACGAATTGGACCTCCGGGGTGCCTATCACTTAATCCGTATCCGGGAAGGGGACGAATGGAAGACCGCCTTTAGAACGCCCTTTGGTCACTTTGAATATCTAGTCATGCCCTTTGGATTAGCTAATGCCCCTGCAGTTTTTCAACGTTTCATGGATAGGGTGTTTTCTGACATGCTTTTTCTCTTTGTCATTGTCTATCTAGACGACATTTTAATTTATTCCAAGGATCCCTTGAAACATGAAGAACATGTCATGGCGGTACTACAACGGCTCCGTGAAAACAAGCTCTTGGTCAAACCTGAGAAATGTCTTTTTCACGTGACTTCAGTTCATTACCTTGGATTCATCCTCAGCCCAGAAGGAGTTGGAATGGACCCTTCAAAGGTAAAGGCCATACTGGCCTGGCCTGCTCCTACATCGGTGAAACAGGTTCAGTCTTTCTTGAGACTTGCTTACTTTTATTGAAAGTTCATTCCTACCTTTTCTGAGCTCGTCCAACCGATCGTTGCTCTGCTGAAGAAGGATGTTCCCTTCATCTGGTCTTCCTTGCAAGAGAAGGCTTTTCAACGCTTGAAGACAAGATTCACGCAAGCCCCCGTCCTGGCTCAGCCTGACTTAGATCACCCTTTCATAGTGGAAACGGATGCCTCCAACCATGCCATAGGAGCAGTCTTGAAACAGGTGCTTGAGGACCAGATGGACCAATCAGTGGCTTACCTCTCTAGAACCCTAACAACCAGCGAAACCCATTACTCCGTCCTGGAAAAGGAGCTGTTGGCAATCCGCCAAGCCTTCACAGCCTTGGAAATGTATGCATGCCATTTCTGAGGAGTTATCAGTTATGAGACAACCTGTCATACTCTCCCTATGATTGCCAACTCTCTCCAATTGTATGTGTGATCTGCTTCTCTTGGTACCAATTTCTCCTAATGAAGCCTCACACCTAAGTTCGCTCCCCACCTGAAACTGCTCTCACCAGTCGTAATTGCAGCCATGGAGGACAACTCCTAACCCACTCCTCTGCAGAGATTCAACCTTGAACCCACCATTGCAGCCCGAGTCATAGCTCTGCCAATATTGAAATTAGTGTCTCAAACTCCTGTAATGCCGGATCCCAGTATATGTATGACACTGCAGGCCTCAGATGCAACCCTGCTATGGGACAACAAACACGCAGAACGCCATGACCTCTCGAGCTTGCAATAAAAGAAACCTTGCCCAAAGCTTTCTGGAGATGGATTGCCCTGTTGTTCGGAATATATGCTCTCTTTAGATTTGTGTATAACTGTACCCCTATTAATGTTAGTGTCTTGGAAGGCTTCAAATAGGACTTCTCCTGATCTATCAGAATTCCATATTGAGATAGGCACTGGCATGTCTTGTGTACTTGAGATGATGCCCTGGCCTTGGATGCAGACATGGTGAACCAATTGTCAAATATGGACCTTTCTGGATCCTTTCTAGGTACAAAATACAACACACCCGAAGCCAGGCATTTGGTACAAACTGGGGGAGCTGTTCTGAGCACAAACAAAATGATCCTGAACTGGAAGTGACCTTACTGCTGTGCAAATCTTAGGAACTTTTGGTGCTGCTTGATGATAGTAACATCATAATAGGCTTCCGAATATCTAGCAATGTTTGCCAGTCCCTCTTGGATATGAATATATTTTGCAATGTCCCGATCTTAAACTTGGCCTTGATTATACTTTGATTCAGTTCCTTTAAATACAAAACCCATATGAACTTGTTTGATGACTTGGCACCATTGAGACTCTGTATTGCATCATTGACCAGCAATTCCTCTCTTCCTGACTTTGTACCTCTGTCATGAACCATGGACATAGCCCCTTCTGGTCTTCCTGGTCCTGGTCCAGACGGAGAGTGTGCTCCTTGATACTTCCAACATGGCCGTGCCCAGTGCCGTGTTCCGTACAAGCCTGTACGTTGTACACGGCACGTTCTATAAATGGGCCACGCCCCGCGCCTCTGCGCGTCTCAACGCTATCTCTAGGTAGTGTCTCGGCGTGTGTGTGCTGCTCGGTGTTACCCTTCCAAGTTCCTGGCCAACTCGCTTATTCTTTCTTCCCTTTTCCCCTGTTTCCAGAATCTCTTACCTTTCTTCGATCCTCTTCCAGGACGTCCTGGAACACTCGACTTCCTGGAACTTTGAACGCTCGCGCTGGAGTCAGACTCGACTCGCGCGCACTTATACAAGTCCCGGTCTGGCCGGGAGAAGGAGTCCTCCGCGGAACGCCACAAGAAGAGAACTCAGGTGAGCCGGGGGGAAACCTTTGACAGAAGATTGAGACGCCAAACGATCAACACTGATACCGCTATGGAGAAAGCGGTCCAGGACCTCATGCGCGGCATGCAGGCGCTAACAACTGAGGTACAGAACTTAAAGGCCGAGAACGCAGCCTTGAAACAATTAGTGCTGTCACGTGACTCTGCCAATAAGGAAAGCGTGATACTGGGTGGAGTGGTAGACAAATACGTTGGCTCGCCAAAAACCTTACGTGGATTTCTGGATTCCTGCTTGGTGCATTTTACATTCAAGCCCTATTATTTTTCAACTTCCAGGGCCAAGGTGGGCTTCATAATCTCCCACCTTACAGGGAATGCGTTATCTTGGGCCACTCCCCTAGTGAACTCTGGAGACGTCCTCCTGGACGATTATGATGCATTTATCCAGGCGCTCAAGTCTATGTTTGACCGCCCCGAACAAGTTTTCAGCGCCCAGGAACGCCTACTTGATTTTCGGCAAGGATCCCAGGATATGCTAACGTTCGTTACCAGATTCAAACAGCTGGTAAAGGAGGCTGATTGGGGCCCTGAAGCGAGTTTCACCTTATTTCGCAGGGGTCTAAATGACGATATCAAGGATGAATTAGCCAGGGTGGCTCGCCACAGTTCGTTTCAGGCTTTGGTAGATCTAGCCTTACAAATAGACTTTCGTATCCAGGAAAGAAGGTCTGAAAGGAAAAAGGCTAAGACTGCCTTTCAACGAAACCCTCCGGAGTCGACTGTGAAATCCGATCCTGTCTCAACCCCTGATAACGACTCCGAACCAATGCAAATAGGCGCCTTTCGTGGGCCAATTACTCCACAAGAAAGGATGAGAAGAATTCACACCGGCCTGTGTATGTATTGTGCCTCAGACAAGCATCTCGTTAGAGAATGTCCTTTAGCCCCTCCACAGCGTTCGGGAAACGCCAGCTCCCGGCCCTATATGGAGCGAGGTTTCGGGAGAAAGATGTCTGCTCCACATCAATCACATCCTTGAACTCTCCTGGACAAAATAACCTGGTGGTGCTACAGGCCTTTCTATCGCCCTCCAAGCACAAGATCTATCCCATACTGGCCCTGGTGGACTGTGGAGCTATGGGAATTTTCATTGATCAAGACTGGGTTATCAGACATAAAATACCATATGAGTCACGGAACATTAAACAGCCGGTAGAAGCAATTGATGGGAGACCTCTCTCTTCAGTACCCATAACCCTACAGACAAAAGAGGTCCCTCTCTCCATAAACCACTACCAAGAGCAGATTACATTCGACATCATCAAATCAGCCCATTACCCTATGGTTCTGGGTATGCTCTGGCTTCAAAGACATAATCGTACCTTAATTGGACAGCAGGGTCATTGTTTCTGGGCTCTGAGTTTTGTATGTCCCACTGTTTATCCCTGGATCTCTCCTTAACACCAGCTATTGAACATTCAGGAGAGCAAAAAAACATCACTCATGGTTTCCAACATTGTACAAGTACCAGAGGTCTACCAAGGATATACTGATGTCTTTTCGACTGCCATAGTCCAGGCTTTACCCCCTCACAGACCCGAAGATTGTGCCATTGAGACAGATCCCTCAGCAGTAATTCCCTTTGGCAGAATGTTTATCCTTTCAGAACCTGAGAAAAAGGCCCTCCGAGAATACCTGGACATCAATTTGGAAAATGGCACCATAAGACCCTCAAAATCTCCAGCGGGTGCCTCATTGTTCTTCGTTCCTAAGAAGGATTCCAAGGAACTCAGACCCTGCATCGACTACCGTGGTCTAAATCAATGCACCCTCAAAGATCGGTACCCTCTGCCTCTGATTTCAGATATCCTGGAAGCTGTCAGAGGCGCCGTAATATTCACGAATTGGACCTCCGGGGTGCCTATCACTTAATCCGTATCCGGGAAGGGGACGAATGGAAGACCGCCTTTAGAACGCCCTTTGGTCACTTTGAATATCTAGTCATGCCCTTTGGATTAGCTAATGCCCCTGCAGTTTTTCAACGTTTCATGGATAGGGTGTTTTCTGACATGCTTTTTCTCTTTGTCATTGTCTATCTAGACGACATTTTAATTTATTCCAAGGATCCCTTGAAACATGAAGAACATGTCATGGCGGTACTACAACGGCTCCGTGAAAACAAGCTCTTGGTCAAACCTGAGAAATGTCTTTTTCACGTGACTTCAGTTCATTACCTTGGATTCATCCTCAGCCCAGAAGGAGTTGGAATGGACCCTTCAAAGGTAAAGGCCATACTGGCCTGGCCTGCTCCTACATCGGTGAAACAGGTTCAGTCTTTCTTGAGACTTGCTTACTTTTATTGAAAGTTCATTCCTACCTTTTCTGAGCTCGTCCAACCGATCGTTGCTCTGCTGAAGAAGGATGTTCCCTTCATCTGGTCTTCCTTGCAAGAGAAGGCTTTTCAACGCTTGAAGACAAGATTCACGCAAGCCCCCGTCCTGGCTCAGCCTGACTTAGATCACCCTTTCATAGTGGAAACGGATGCCTCCAACCATGCCATAGGAGCAGTCTTGAAACAGGTGCTTGAGGACCAGATGGACCAATCAGTGGCTTACCTCTCTAGAACCCTAACAACCAGCGAAACCCATTACTCCGTCCTGGAAAAGGAGCTGTTGGCAATCCGCCAAGCCTTCACAGCCTTGGAAATGTATGCATGCCATTTCTGAGGAGTTATCAGTTATGAGACAACCTGTCATACTCTCCCTATGATTGCCAACTCTCTCCAATTGTATGTGTGATCTGCTTCTCTTGGTACCAATTTCTCCTAATGAAGCCTCACACCTAAGTTCGCTCCCCACCTGAAACTGCTCTCACCAGTCGTAATTGCAGCCATGGAGGACAACTCCTAACCCACTCCTCTGCAGAGATTCAACCTTGAACCCACCATTGCAGCCCGAGTCATAGCTCTGCCAATATTGAAATTAGTGTCTCAAACTCCTGTAATGCCGGATCCCAGTATATGTATGACACTGCAGGCCTCAGATGCAACCCTGCTATGGGACAACAAACACGCAGAACGCCATGACCTCTCGAGCTTGCAATAAAAGAAACCTTGCCCAAAGCTTTCTGGAGATGGATTGCCCTGTTGTTCGGAATATATGCTCTCTTTAGATTTGTGTATAACTGTACCCCTATTAATGTTAGTGTCTTGGAAGGCTTCAAATAGGACTTCTCCTGATCTATCAGAATTCCATATTGAGATAGGCACTGGCATGTCTTGTGTACTTGAGATGATGCCCTGGCCTTGGATGCAGACATGGTGAACCAATTGTCAAATATGGACCTTTCTGGATCCTTTCTAGGTACAAAATACAACACACCCGAAGCCAGGCATTTGGTACAAACTGGGGGAGCTGTTCTGAGCACAAACAAAATGATCCTGAACTGGAAGTGACCTTACTGCTGTGCAAATCTTAGGAACTTTTGGTGCTGCTTGATGATAGTAACATCATAATAGGCTTCCGAATATCTAGCAATGTTTGCCAGTCCCTCTTGGATATGAATATATTTTGCAATGTCCCGATCTTAAACTTGGCCTTGATTATACTTTGATTCAGTTCCTTTAAATACAAAACCCATATGAACTTGTTTGATGACTTGGCACCATTGAGACTCTGTATTGCATCATTGACCAGCAATTCCTCTCTTCCTGACTTTGTACCTCTGTCATGAACCATGGACATAGCCCCTTCTGGTCTTCCTGGTCCTGGTCCAGACGGAGAGTGTGCTCCTTGATACTTCCAACATGGCCGTGCCCAGTGCCGTGTTCCGTACAAGCCTGTACGTTGTACACGGCACGTTCTATAAATGGGCCACGCCCCGCGCCTCTGCGCGTCTCAACGCTATCTCTAGGTAGTGTCTCGGCGTGTGTGTGCTGCTCGGTGTTACCCTTCCAAGTTCCTGGCCAACTCGCTTATTCTTTCTTCCCTTTTCCCCTGTTTCCAGAATCTCTTACCTTTCTTCGATCCTCTTCCAGGACGTCCTGGAACACTCGACTTCCTGGAACTTTGAACGCTCGCGCTGGAGTCAGACTCGACTCGCGCGCACTTATACAAGTCCCGGTCTGGCCGGGAGAAGGAGTCCTCCGCGGAACGCCACAAGAAGAGAACTCAGGTGAGCCGGGGGGAAACCTTTGACAGAAGATTGAGACGCCAAACGATCAACACTGATACCGCTATGGAGAAAGCGGTCCAGGACCTCATGCGCGGCATGCAGGCGCTAACAACTGAGGTACAGAACTTAAAGGCCGAGAACGCAGCCTTGAAACAATTAGTGCTGTCACGTGACTCTGCCAATAAGGAAAGCGTGATACTGGGTGGAGTGGTAGACAAATACGATGGCTCGCCAAAAACCTTACGTGGATTTCTGGATTCCTGCTTGGTGCATTTTACATTCAAGCCCTATTATTTTTCAACTTCCAGGGCCAAGGTGGGCTTCATAATCTCCCACCTTACAGGGAATGCGTTATCTTGGGCCACTCCCCTAGTGAACTCTGGAGACGTCCTCCTGGACGATTATGATGCATTTATCCAGGCGCTCAAGTCTATGTTTGACCGCCCCGAACAAGTTTTCAGCGCCCAGGAACGCCTACTTGATTTTCGGCAAGGATCCCAGGATATGCTAACGTTCGTTACCAGATTCAAACAGCTGGTAAAGGAGGCTGATTGGGGCCCTGAAGCGAGTTTCACCTTATTTCGCAGGGGTCTAAATGACGATATCAAGGATGAATTAGCCAGGGTGGCTCGCCACAGTTCGTTTCAGGCTTTGGTAGATCTAGCCTTACAAATAGACTTTCGTATCCAGGAAAGAAGGTCTGAAAGGAAAAAGGCTAAGACTGCCTTTCAACGAAACCCTCCGGAGTCGACTGTGAAATCCGATCCTGTCTCAACCCCTGATAACGACTCCGAACCAATGCAAATAGGCGCCTTTCGTGGGCCAATTACTCCACAAGAAAGGATGAGAAGAATTCACACCGGCCTGTGTATGTATTGTGCCTCAGACAAGCATCTCGTTAGAGAATGTCCTTTAGCCCCTCCACAGCGTTCGGGAAACGCCAGCTCCCGGCCCTATATGGAGCGAGGTTTCGGGAGAAAGATGTCTGCTCCACATCAATCACATCCTTGAACTCTCCTGGACAAAATAACCTGGTGGTGCTACAGGCCTTTCTATCGCCCTCCAAGCACAAGATCTATCCCATACTGGCCCTGGTGGACTGTGGAGCTATGGGAATTTTCATTGATCAAGACTGGGTTATCAGACATAAAATACCATATGAGTCACGGAACATTAAACAGCCGGTAGAAGCAATTGATGGGAGACCTCTCTCTTCAGTACCCATAACCCTACAGACAAAAGAGGTCCCTCTCTCCATAAACCACTACCAAGAGCAGATTACATTCGACATCATCAAATCAGCCCATTACCCTATGGTTCTGGGTATGCTCTGGCTTCAAAGACATAATCGTACCTTAATTGGACAGCAGGGTCATTGTTTCTGGGCTCTGAGTTTTGTATGTCCCACTGTTTATCCCTGGATCTCTCCTTAACACCAGCTATTGAACATTCAGGAGAGCAAAAAAACCTCACTCATGGTTTCCAACATTGTACAAGTACCAGAGGTCTACCAAGGATATACTGATGTCTTTTCGACTGCCATAGTCCAGGCTTTACCCCCTCACAGACCCGAAGATTGTGCCATTGAGACAGATCCCTCAGCAGTAATTCCCTTTGGCAGAATGTTTATCCTTTCAGAACCTGAGAAAAAGGCCCTCCGAGAATACCTGGACATCAATTTGGAAAATGGCACCATAAGACCCTCAAAATCTCCAGCGGGTGCCTCATTGTTCTTCGTTCCTAAGAAGGATTCCAAGGAACTCAGACCCTGCATCGACTACCGTGGTCTAAATCAATGCACCCTCAAAGATCGGTACCCTCTGCCTCTGATTTCAGATATCCTGGAAGCTGTCAGAGGCGCCGTAATATTCACGAATTGGACCTCCGGGGTGCCTATCACTTAATCCGTATCCGGGAAGGGGACGAATGGAAGACCGCCTTTAGAACGCCCTTTGGTCACTTTGAATATCTAGTCATGCCCTTTGGATTAGCTAATGCCCCTGCAGTTTTTCAACGTTTCATGGATAGGGTGTTTTCTGACATGCTTTTTCTCTTTGTCATTGTCTATCTAGACGACATTTTAATTTATTCCAAGGATCCCTTGAAACATGAAGAACATGTCATGGCGGTACTACAACGGCTCCGTGAAAACAAGCTCTTGGTCAAACCTGAGAAATGTCTTTTTCACGTGACTTCAGTTCATTACCTTGGATTCATCCTCAGCCCAGAAGGAGTTGGAATGGACCCTTCAAAGGTAAAGGCCATACTGGCCTGGCCTGCTCCTACATCGGTGAAACAGGTTCAGTCTTTCTTGGGACTTGCTTACTTTTATTGAAAGTTCATTCCTACCTTTTCTGAGCTCGTCCAACCGATCGTTGCTCTGCTGAAGAAGGATGTTCCCTTCATCTGGTCTTCCTTGCAAGAGAAGGCTTTTCAACGCTTGAAGACAAGATTCACGCAAGCCCCCGTCCTGGCTCAGCCTGACTTAGATCACCCTTTCATAGTGGAAACGGATGCCTCCAACCATGCCATAGGAGCAGTCTTGAAACAGGTGCTTGAGGACCAGATGGACCAATCAGTGGCTTACCTCTCTAGAACCCTAACAACCAGCGAAACCCATTACTCCGTCCTGGAAAAGGAGCTGTTGGCAATCCGCCAAGCCTTCACAGAATGGCGACATTTATTCCTGGGTGCTAGATATCCAGTCCAGGTCCGTACGGACCATCGAAATCTACAAATTCTCCAATCTATGGAGTGCAGGAACAGTCGTCAGGCGTGTTGGGCCTACTTCTTCGCCCAGTACCGATTCCAAATCACTCATGTTCCTGGATCACAAAACGTGATTGCGGACGCCTTGTCCCGACGTCCTGACTATTTAACCACTGAAGATAGGACCTATCCTACAATGTTTCCCAACACAATCTTTATAGCTCAAGCGATCAACCTCTTGGAAGAGATTCGAGCCAAAACCCAGTCCTCTGACCTCTGGAAGGACGTCTCTAGGAAGAATCCCTGGAACTTAAGAATCAAGGAAGGATACTTATTCAAGCACAATGCCTTGGTCATTCCCACACCGAAACTTCAACATAAAATAATAGCTCTCTTCCATGATACTTTACATTCTGGACATTGTGGTGTAACCAACACGCTCCGTCTTATACAAAGACAGTTTTGGTGGCCGGAAATGAAATGCAAGGTACAAGAGTACATCACGACCTGTACTGTCTGCAGTCAGAATAAGCACGACAAATAGAGACCGGCGGGCCTTTTATTGCAACCTACACTGCCAACAAGACCATGGGAATGTATAGCTACAGACTTCATCGTGGAATTACCACCTTCCCGGGGTTACACGACCATCATGGTAACCATAGACTTGTTTACTCATATAGCACATTTCACGCCTCTCTATAAACTTCCTTCCTCTTCAGAGCTACAGACTTCATCGTGGAATTACCACCTTCCCGGGGTTACACGACCATCATGGTAACCATAGACTTGTTTACTCATATGGCACATTTCACGCCTCTCTATAAACTTCCTTCCTCTTCAGAGCTCGCAGGAATTTTCCTAGAACACATTTTCCGTCTTCGTGGACTCCCTTCCAAGATCATATCGGACCGAGGACCGCAATATATTTCACAATTCTGGAAACATCTCTGTCGTGTTCTAGGGATTCAACGCGCTCTTTCATCTGGATATCACCCACAGACCAACGGGGCCACAGAACGTGTTAATCAAACCCTGGAGCAATATCTTCGTTGTTTCGCAACCAAGGTACAGGATGATTGGTCCCTCCTTATACCCTTGGCCGAATTTGCCTATAACAATTAAGATCACTCAGCGATCAACGTTAGCCCCTTCTATTGCAGTCAAGGTTTTCTTCCCTCCGTGTTACCTTCAGTTCTACCACATCCAACTCCAGTACCTTCACTTGATTCCTGGATTGAAACTCTCCTCAACATCCACAAGGAAGCCAAGGAACAATTGGGAAAGGCCTAGATTCGCACTAAGCGATATGCTGATTCCAAAAGAAGACCAGCACCCTCCTATTCTATTGGTGACCAGGTCTGGTTGTCGTCGAAACTATTACCATGACATCTACGCCCTAACAAGTTAGCCCCCCGATATTATGGTCCATTTTCCATAAAAGAAATCATCAATCCTGTTTCTTATCGGCTCAATCTACCAGACTCCTGGAAGAGAATACATCCAGTTTTTCACACTTCTCTACTCAAACCCTACATCCACTCCACCCGGAAAACCGGCAGACCCAGTCCTGTGATTGTGGACAATCAGCTGGAATATGAAGTATCCAGAATATGTGACTCCAGGTACAAACGGGGTCGGCTTCAATACCTGGTCGAGTGGAAAGGCTATCCTCCTAGCGAGAGAACATGGGAACCACTATCCAACCTAAACACCCCTCGATTGCTGAGAAGATTCCATCTCATACACCCTGGCAAGCCTGGTGGGACGGGGTTTCGGAGGAGGCATGCTGTCATGAACCATGGACATAGCCCCTTCTGGTCTTCCTGTTCCTGGTCCAGATGGAGAGTGTGCTCCTTGATACTTCCAACATGGCCGTGCCCAGTGCCGTGTTCCGTACTAGCCTGTACGTCGGACACGGCACGTTCTATAAATGGGCCACGCCCCTGTGCCTCCGCGCGTCTCAACGCTATCTCTAGGTAGTGTCTCGACGTGTGTGTGCTGCTCGGCGTTACCCTTCCAAGTTCCTAGCCAACTCCCTTATTCTTTCTTCCCTTTTCCCCTGTTTCCAGAATCTCTTACCTTTCTTCGATCCTCTTCCTGGACGTCCTGGAACACTCGACTTCCTGGAACTTTGAACGCTCGCGCTGGAGTCAGACTCGACTCGCGCGCACTTATACAAGTCCCGGTCCGGCCGGGAGAAGGAGTCCTCCGCGGAACGCCACAAGAAGAGAACTCAGGTGAGCCGGGGGGGAAACCTTTGACAACCTCAGAGTTGGAGTTGGCAATCTCCCTGAGTGGACGGGGGAAGTCTGACCTTAGATCTGATAACCATCAGACTGTTCTCTTGGCCGACACATCTGATGACAATTGTTCCCAATTTCTGAAAAGGTGATGGAAATATGACTATGATTGGCCTACAATGATTGGCAGAGCTTCTGTGATTTATGGCGGAGACTTCTCTTTTTCTTGTGCTGGAGTCTTTCATTCATCCACTGGCCATTCCTAGTCCTTTGGCCCATCACTGTCCTTGACTTGTATGAGGCTTTGTCTTTCTTCTGCAATTTATGAGTGTGTTTGCTAGCTTTGTACACCATGTAGGCCCTTCCCTTCAAGCTTGCTCAATTCGAATGGCAACTTCCAATAAATTGCCTTTTGGTAACCTTCTTTTGGACAGTCTCTTGTATGCACATGCCTTCATCTAGAGATGAAGGCCCCCATCATCATTGCCCCCATCTGACCCCACCATAGTAGAGATCCGTCAATATTTACACCTGCCCATGCATCCCTCCCAACACTGGGCACAGTCCATCCTGTCTTCAGTTTGCTTTATGCAGCTTTTATCAACCATATGTATTGGCCCACTGGCCAAGATGGGCCCTAGATTATGACATCTTCAATGTCAAGTCCACTTCTCTGTGCACTGTGTCTAGGACTGCTTCTTTCTCTATAATCATGAAACAACTACCCAACAAACTAGACATAATCAATTCCATTTCTACTGACTCTGAGTGTCTCGCCTCCTCACCTTTGAGCATGTAGAGCAAGTCATGAATTGTGACATCATAATATCATTGGGGTCTGTATATTCCTTCTTTGTCTTATCCCTGATATCAGAGGAAGACCAGTCTTAGAAAATGTTTACACTGCATTATCATTGGATCTTCTGTAAGCCCCAGGTTCATCTGATCTGCAAAGTCCATGAAGCCAGAAACTTGTTTCAAGACATTCACAGCCGCGCTTCTCTGTCTAGATATTTCCCACTTGAGTCACTGTCCTCCCTTGAGCTGGATGATGATGAGGAGGGTGACGAATCTGCAGAGGATACTAAAGATGAGGAAGTGGAGGTTGAGGAACCTTAGCCTTCCTACTGTTCTCCGTCTGTTCTTGCAAAACCTGTGTGGTGGTCTCTGTCACTTCCCTTTTTAAATATTCCATGCCTGTTTTTTTTTATTTTTTACAGACTTGTGTTTTTTAAGCCCTTCTTCTTTTCCTCAGAATGGGCTTTTTCAGTAGAGATTTCCTTCTATTTGTCCTCCCTGTTATTCCTTGTCTCTTTCCTCTTCAGTGAGCTCATGATACACCAAACTGCTAGACCGCCAAATGTCCTGCAAGCACCTCTGCCTGCAAAAAAGTAACCATTCTCACTTGGTGGATAATTTTCATACCCAGAATAACGGAGCATATGCCGCTGTATCTTCGTCCTAGTCCCAAGCAAACATGACCACCACACCCTTGGTCGGAGGCCAGACTGAGTCTGCATAACATACACATTTTAAATTCGAGAGTGCCACACTCACTTGCTGCAGCCCCTGAAAGATTGCTGTCACCATCTCTGCTAAGTGGCAGAGTACACATATTCACACCCTAGGTCTTATGGCTCCGTTGGTGTTCACCCTCTGACCAGACTTTGCCATGCCAATTCAGCTGTCACACCCACATCTCCTTCACCGTGACAGACCCAACCCCTGGCATGCACCTTTCCTCGCCCTGAGCATAGGGTGGTTCCCTGACTCAGGATCTCAGGTCATTATCCCATGCACCATACCTGAATATTTCTCCTGGGCTGCTGTGGCCACGCATTTTCACCCTGCCCTTCTGTTGTATTCTTGTTATACTATGTAGGGATGTCGCTTCCTCCGGTGTGTAGAATGTGGAGTGGTGCTGATGGAAGGTTGGTGAGGCTCGAGTGCGGTGTGTGGTTGGAATAGCAGATGGTTGAGAGTTAGAGGTGGATGCAGAGGGAGCGCTGGGCCGTTTATGAATAAAGACCTGTAATTTACCTTCACATTCATTCTCATAATTGTTCCGATGCTACACCTTCCTCTTCAAGTCTCCATGCCCTATCCACTTCCTGCATAGTAACCTCATCCTGCAGATATATGCCATTTGGAAATGGATCAGGAACCATTGCTCCCCAAAAGCACAGAAGTAGGAAGTTGAAGCAGGCAGACTGACATGTCGTTCACCCTGGACCCTGACCATGCAACAGGATTTAATTTTACATAGGAATTATCGGATACTGGAGATATTAAACATCTCCCGGATGAAGATGCAGGACTAATTTGAATTTGAAATTGGTCCTGTTATGGAGATTGGTACCTCATAGATAAGTAATAGGGTGAAGAAGAGGGACGTGGAGGTAATGGAAGTTGTTGGAATGCTGGGGAAACAGACGAGTCTTGAGTGTTTCCCATTGTGGGCCTTTTTCGGAGTTCATTTCCATGAAGCTAGCATTTTAGAAGATTGCTGCATACCTACGGCATGTGAGAGCAACTTTGATGTACCACATTTTCTAATGAAATGCATGCTACATGTCATCTTGTTCATTTCCAATTTAAAGGTTTCTGAATATATCATGCTCATGTAGGAACATATGTGATTGACTGATGCTAACCTTTTGATGCCCAGAGCCTAGACCAAGTTAAATCCTACTGTCCCTTGATCTAGCATTGGGCCACAGGTTCTGCTTGTTTGGTCATTCTAGAACTAATCTTTATGGCACCCAAGTGACTACCCAGTAATACCTGGGTCTATGACGAGCTAGGTAACACGGGTACATTCTCTTTTACTGATGATTATGTGGCAATTAATTATGTTTGAAAAACACCCATAACTATGTACTAAGAACTGCTAGCACAAAAGAGAGGGGCACGGTTTGCTGACTATGGTCTCCCTGCTTCTCTAGTACGACATAACACCATTGAACTTCATGAAAACACAAAAATAAATCATTTTAATGTTATATCCAAAACATTTGTATCATCTTATATGAATCTCAATTTTAAAATTAGCTCTATCCACTAATTTCTTAAATTGTGTGGACTACCAGACTGATCTCAGGCTGAACAGTCGCCCTGTTCACCATAAGATGCTCCACACATCTAAACACATTTCAGTTGACCGTACACACTTTGATTGTACTGCATGTTCAAACAGTATACATACAATAAAAAAAAATCACATGCTTATGTTGTCTGTCTCTTTCACAGTAGAGACATTATTCCCAACATATTTCGGTCCTAGGAACACATGTTGGATTTTTTTTCCAGGGGAATTCCTCTTGCTTAAAGGTGAATACAATACATGGTGAAAACTAACATGCAGGTATAAATACAAAGCTTAATAGTGGGACTAATACAAAATTAAGAACCTTAGTAAGGCATTCACAACTTCTTCCTTGCATGTGCCATTGCACATCCCTCACCCCTTGTTAGTGCAAGGTGACCTATACGGGAAATTTAGATACAATAATCTACTAATTCTCTCTTTTTACCTATCACTGTATTCCTATTATCCAGGGTCCTCACTCCTGGTGCTCTTAGAGTATTTATCAATTATTTAAAACCAATAATTATGCATACAATGTTATTAATCAGAGTGATAGTCATTTGCATAGTACACAAATCAAGAAAACACAACATTGGGGTTGCATTGATTCCTTGATGTTTACCTCAAAAGATTTGATGATAGAAATCAAGCGGGAATGGACACCGCTAATTATTACCTTTTCCACATATAATATTATTGTTTGTCGCTTTTTCAATGTTTCTTCTTTTACCACCATAAAGGTTCCCATTCAAGTGGTTCCTCCACCTTTAAGGCGAGAGTGCAACCTTTTAATATAGTGATCTCTGGCTGAAGAAATACTTGCTTCCCCCACATTTTTACCTATGGAGAAATGCGGTACCACGTGCTTTCATCGCCTGCATTTTCATCTCATGGCATTTTAACATGCATATTACAACGAATATGCTTATCGAATCTCTTGGGGGGGGGGGGGGGTAAAGTGCAGATAAGGGTTTGGGCAGGTAGGCAATAGCCAAAAATAAGTTTGGGAGGGGGGCGTGGTGGGGTGGAACACCCCTCAAAAAAACCAAAATGTACACATTAAAATGAAAGGGGATGAAATTGCAAGCGACAATATGACATGGAACCTAGAATGCTTTCCTTCCTCTTCTGAGTGTCAATGATCCCAGGGGGCCTCCGCCCTGTGGCACTTGAAAAGCTTCTCTGGAAGCTGCCATCTGTTGCATATGGCAGGAACATGTGCTAGACCAATGTGTCTTCTCTCAAAGGATGTAAGACAGTCCACTTGTCTTCCCAATATGTTATTTTCTCTATTCCTATTATTATTGAGAAAACCAGGCATGTGTGCCCGGAGCTACTGAAAACAAAATATTGTTCCATTGCTTCAAAAAGTTTATGATCAACTTAAATCATTTTTGTTGTTACTCTCTGGGATGAGATGACTTTCACAACACTCAGGTCACAAGAGACCAGGAGCCCATGATCCATATACACTCAGAAATGAATGTGACCTTCGAATGTGAAATATAAGAATAAAGGAATTGTTTGCTCACAAGCCCACCCTATGAAACAGATGACCACACAGGTGTACAACCCCCATCTGCCTGTCAAACCCCAGCAACAAGTTAATCAGAATCAAAACATTTGGGAAAGGGTTCTAAAAGATGTAACTAGGATGCGATCAGAGATGGGATTCCCATTTTAAAGTATCACAACTTGTGAGAAACAAGCAATGATGAGACTGCAAGACAATCCCTCACTGATAATAGAAACCAGTTGATAATTGGGGAATACCCTGCCTGTATTCCACAACAAGGGGCAGTGGAAGAAGTGAGGAATCATCTGGCGGACCATCACCATGACAAACAGTTCGAGAATGTATTGTATGGTGCAGAGAGATGACTCTGCGTAGAAGGTTTTTTTAAAGTTCAATGATCACCTGTAGGGCCAAATTGCCCCCAATGTAGCATATTTGGGTGTGCAATCCTTCGAGGAGAAATACTTCTATCACTTAGAGAACAGACCCCATTAGAATGGGATTGCATTTAAGAGATTTATCAATGCTATTCACATTGTGTGGGAAGGTGGACGAGCAACAGCTGAGGACTTTGTCTTGTTGAAATGTAGACACACATAGAAACACAGGCACACATACAAAACTCTTTTCATTAAGCAATGCATTGCTGACTGAAGACTTAGGGCCTCATTAGGACCCTGGCGCTCCCGTAATGAACGGTGCCAGTACGGACCAGCACCGTTCATTACGGGATGCCCTATTATGAGGCCTGCTAGCGGGTCCAGCTTTTCACATCTGGTCTGACCAGACGTGAAATGCGGGACCTGCTTGCAGGCCAGGATGCTAACAACGGGCCTGTCATTAACGGGCCAGTTGTAAGCATCCTCCCCATTCCCATTGAGCCCCATCGGGCTCAAATGGGAATGGGGATTGATTGTTTCCGGGTCCAAGAAAAGGGCAATTACCGGCGGCAGCCGTGCCCTTAATAAGGGCACGGCTACCGCCACGGTCGTAATGAGGCCCTTACTGTAGAAGCAGATTTTCCAAATACCTTTGTGAGCATATTTGCTAACATCCAAAAAGTAAAAAAATATGCTCACAAAGGTATTTGGAAAAACTGCCTCTACAGTAAGTCTTCTGACAGCAATGCATTGCTTACTTAAGGAAAAGAGTAAATACCAATCACAGGAAGCCCTCATAGGGCACCTAATGGCTGCCTTTGCCCCAGTATTATGATTCACAATGGACTCTGAAACAAATAATCTGCCATTAAAAGCACTGCATATCTCAGGTATTAGAGGGCATGCAAGTAAGACGTAGTATGTGGTGAACTTCTTCCAGCTTGTGTTGGTCAGTGTAGGACATGCCTGCGAAGTACTCCTTCTAGCACAGTTTTCCCACCAACGATTGACTGCATGGTACAGGTGGATCCCATACACATTTCAGTCCGAGCCTTTGTAACAGTGCTGCACAGACACAGTTTTCCCCGCTCAAGGCATTTAAATCCGCAGCTGGGCAAGCATTATAGAGGTTTGAAGTGTAGTGCGTGTTCCTGTTATACCGCACATTCCCAATCTTTCTAACTCCCCCTCATGCAGTTCAATTCACATAGACATTGTTGCACATCCGAGATGCGTTCAGAGCACATTAAATATTTGCCACAATGGTAGGAGAATAAGCAGGATGCGTGGGCCTAGCCTCACTAAATCCAGTAAAAGGGCTTTGACTGATCTGAACAGGCTTCGCTCCTCAAAAAGAGCACAACTGAACTTTTCTTTGTCTTATACAAAATGATAACTTTTTAAAATCTAGGACTTCAAAAACATAAATACCATGCCTATACAAATATATAAAGTAGTCATTGATAGCTTTGATCTAAACACTGAACTTAATTTCAGACTCAAATTATGAGCTCTGAATGTGAGAACGGGACAGCCAATAAATTGACAGAAATAATACTGGCACTTAACTGATGCTTGTTCAAAAGATTCAACTGACTAGCCAAGGGGTGACAGGGAGGTGCGGACAGGGGTCGTACATCTATGCATTAATAAGATTTCTGACCTTGGATTTGGGCAAAATCTCAAACTATTGGCCCTCATCTGAGGGAGAGGGACCTTATCAAGAAATATTGACTGGGGAATTAGTCATTAACCCCTAACATTAACCCAAGACCACCCGACCTTACTCCCAGACAATACCAATCTTGAAGTGCCCTCTCACTCATATTAGAATTATTACTTATAATCCCCTCATTGCGCAGGTTAGGACTAAAAGAAGGTAATTGACAGGGTAATTCATAGAATTTTGCACAAAAGTGGCGCACGCGGCTGGCGCACAGTGTGCGCATGTGAATGTCTGCGCCAGCCGCGTGCGCTAAAATTGATTTCCGCGCACAGCGTATTCATGGATTTTAGCCTCCAAAACCAGCCGTGGCGCAGAGTGGCGCAGAAACCCTGCAGCAGCACCAGTTACGCCCCCAAGAACGCCCCTAGCGCAAGGAAGAGCCATCAAAATCCCAATCCAGCGCAAAGGGCTGCGCTAACACTGGACCAGTTTACAGGGCTGCCAAACAGCAAACGCCAAGCGGGGAACATGTATTACTGGGGTTCGCGTGAAGTTTCACACGCGAAAGGGCCTGTGCGAGTGGGGTACGTGTATAACTGGGGTTTGCGTGAAGTTTCACATGCGATTGGAGCAGGGTACGTGTATTATGGGGTTCGCGTGAAGTTCCGCACACGAAAGGGCCTGTGCGAGTGGGGTATGTGTATTCCTGGACTTCGCGTGAAGTTTTACACACGAAAGGGCCCTGTGCGAGTGGGGTACGTGTATTCCTGGGGTTCGCGTGAAGTTTTACATGCGAAAGGGCAACGCCCGTGCGCGATACATCACAGACGCGGTTACACGCTAAGGGCCTTTGGTCCCATGAAATCGCGTACGCGTGCTGACCCGCTTATGCGCTAAGGGCCTTTCCTCGAATTACGCGCTGATGTGCACATTTTTCACGTGCCAAATCACTCCGTATCAAGCTGGCCACACATACACACATGGAAGAGCACGCTCCTGCCCTGAAGGTCATTTTCCTGCCCCCCAGACCCCTGAGCACGCTCCCACCTGCCATCTGCTGCTGCCTGACTGTCTGCTGCCCACGTGCCCTGCTATTTGGTGCCTGCACATCAGCCATCTGCAGGGGTCCAGTTGCTGTGTCCACCCCTGCTGGAACAGAAGACTCCCGAATGGGATACCATCTCTCCACAGCCCAGCCCCAGAACCCAGTTGCCCAACCACTCCTGCCTCTGGGGTTGCCATGTTGGGCACATCTCCATCTGGCACCACTGGCAACCCCCAGCCCGAGAGGCAGAGGGCCACCAGCTTCACTGCCACCGAAGTTGGTGTCCTGGTGGAGCATGTCCTGGGGCATTATGATGCCCTCTTCGGAACAACACGAGCCAACAAGGAAGGACGGGAGAGGATCTGGGACGACGTAGTGGTTGCCATCAACGCGGAGGGAGTGGCAACCTGCGACATCAAGCACGTCAAGAAGCGCTGGGAGGACTTCAGGTCCAGGACCCTCCACAAGGCCCGGCGCCTCGCGGAGGGGGGCCGGGCACGCATGAGTAACATCCAGGTGAGGGTCCTGGAGCGCGTAGGCCCAGCGCTCCATGCCCAGATCCTTCAGAGGCAGACCCGTCTGGAGTTGAGCGGTAAGCAGCCAAGCATTGCTGTGTGAGACAGGGCATGTTGCAGTGTGCTGGTAGTCTGATGCATGCCTGTATGTGTGACATAGGCCATGTATGGATGTGTGTGTGCAGGGGCATCATGGTCATGCATGTGAGACCAGTTATGTGTGAACCACATGGTTGGTGCATGTGTTTTAATGCAACATGGGGAGCTCTATGCGGAATGCACACATGAAAGCATGGCTGTCTCTGTTCCTGGACACGAAGGGAGGTGAGGAATGGGTGCTGATGTCATGTACATGTATGGTGCACATGTGTGTGTGTGTGCCTGAGAAGTGTGTGTGTAACTTTGAAACGCCATTGATGCATGAGACTTTGAAGGCAACATCTTGGTTTACAAGGGCCCTTCTACATGGATGTTGATGTTGATTGCAGGTGCCAGGACTGTTTCTGCATGTGTGTTGTGTGCATTCACCCATGTGTTGTGGAATGACAGGATGGAAGTGACATTTGACAGTGTCACCAATGTGTTATTGCTTCCTGTCTAGGGTATTTTGTACTGTACACTGATGCTTGTGTTCTATGTCTCCCTCGACGCAGCGTCAAGTGAAGAAGAGGGCGGAGGCGGCGCTGTGCAGCCAAGCGGCGGGGATGTCTCCACTGGGCGGCGATGCAAGGCCCAGCCACCCTCCCAGGAATTACCATCATCCAGGAACGAGAGGGCTGGTGCTGCGTCTGCCACAACGGCTGTGGCGGAAGGGCCGGATGAGCCCCCACAGGAGCTTCCAATGGCAGAAGACGGTGTGGAGACATTCAGGTTGGTGGTCTCCACAGAGGAGGAGGAGCCCGCTACTGAGCCGCACATGGGGCCTGGTGGGGGTAGTACCACTGGTGCAAGTGGTGCAGTCCAGGGCCAGGGTCAGGAGGCAGCACAGGTCACCGCAGAGGGGCCTGTGCATGTCGCTGTCCCTGACCCTGTGACTGCACCACCATGCACCAGCAGGGAGGCCCCATCCCAGGCCCGTCCGCAGGTAGGGGAGCGTGCCATGTCATCTGCCTCTCCACTACCTGCGGACGAGGGTTTCCCATGAACGTATGGGCTCCGTCCTGGTTGGTGGGTTCCTACATGTGTCGCGCACTCTGGCGGACCTCTCCTCCTCTGTGGAGACTATGCGCCAGTCATTCTCCACACCGTCTTCCGGCCCAGATTCCACCAGGGCCCCCTGTGGACCTGGCCCGACCAACACAGCCAGCTTGGTGGAGCTCACATCCCTGCCATAGTCGGGAGTCGGCGGCCCAGCAGGGGTGGACACCACAACTGGAGACCAGCTGATGGAGGATGTGCAGGCACCATCAGACACGGCACATGGACAGCAGCAGCAGGAGCAGGCTCTAGGTGGGAGCAATGATGGCTCGGGGCCATCAACATCGAAGGGGCAGGCATCTGCCAGAGGGCTGGAGGACCCAGGACTGTAAGTGTCTTCCTTTTTGTAGCGGTTAGGCCATGTTATAGATGCAGAGCGGCAGCGGGCAGAAGAGGCACGGCTCACGATGGTCAGGGCGGAGAACTCCATGTGGAGGGCCCTGAGGCGGGCCAAGTTCCTTGAGGCAATTCACAGGGAGTTGGAGGAGAACATGTCGTCGTCCCTGCAAACCCTTGGGGCCATGGAAGAGGACCGCCTCCAGGACATTGAGTAGGAGTTCGATGATGCCCTGGCCCGGGACATCCAAAAGTGAGCCGTCGGACTAGCCTGCTGCCCTTGTAAATAGTTTTTAGAGTTAGGTTTCCTTTTCGTTTTCCTTTTATTTGTGGTCAATGGACAATGCCACACAAATTTGTATATAGTTATATTTTTAGGTAGTTTGTTAGGTAGGTTTCATTTGTTTGGTTGGGATCATGGACCCTTTACATCCTTGGACAATGGATTGTATGTAGTTTCATCATGTATTCATTTTTGGTTTTTTTTGCATTATGGACATGGAGCAATGGACTTGTTTGTTCTGGACAATGGATTGTAAATAGTTGGACTATGGATTGATTTCTCTTATTTATTTTATTATGAACATGAAGTAATGGAGATTTTTTTTTTACATTTCCTTTGGATTTGCGTTGTTGGAGGGTGACGTTGGACTGTTTTTCTTTCACATTTTTTTGGATTGGTTATCAGTTTCATTCAATCATCTTTTTCACATGCTTTTCATTTCATGTTTCACATTTTGGTATGCTTTCATTTCATTTTTGATTTCATGTACATAATACATTTTCATTTTTTAGTTCCATGTGTGGGATTCGCTCATTGGGTTGATGCATGTGAAAATGTGGGTTTACACAAGCAATGCCAACCAGTGTATGTGTGTGACGGACATGTGTTGATGTTCATAGTTGACTTATGGTTTGTGTCATGAGATCGGCATTTCACTGCTGGGGGTGGGGGTGCAGGGGGACATGAGTGGGACATGATTGGGGGCCTACTGGCAGGTGCCCTGCACTGCTGGGGGGTGGGGGTGCAAGGGGACATGAGTGGGACATGAGTGGGGGCCTGTTGGCAGGTGCCCTGCACTGCTGGGGGTGGGGGTGCAGGGGGACATGAGTGGGGGCCTGCTGGCAGGTGCCCTGCACTGCTGGGGGGTGGGGGTGCAGGGGGACATGAGTGGGGGCCTGCTGGCAGGTGCCCTGCACTGCTGGGGGGTGGGGGCGCAGGGGGACATGAGTGGGACATGAATGGGGGCCTGCTGGCAGGTGCCCTGCACTGCTGGGAGGTGGGGATGCAGGGGGACATGAGTGGGGGCCTGCTGGCAGGTGCCCTGCACTGCTGGGGGTGGGGGTGCAGGGGGACATGAGTGGGGGCCTGCTGGCAGGTGCCCTGCACTGCTGGGAGGTGGGGGTGCAGGGGGACATGAGTGGGGGCCTGCTGGCAGGTGCCCTGCACTGCTGGGGGGAGGGGGTGCAGGGGGACATGAGTGGGGGCCTGCTGGCAGATACCCTGCACTGCTGGGGGGTGGGTGTGCAGGGGGACATGAGTGGGACATGAGTGGGGGCCTGCTGGCAGGTACCCTGCACTGCTGGGGGGTGGGGGTGCAGGGGGACATGAGTGGGGGCCTGCTGGCAGGTGCCCTGCACTACTGGGGGGTGGGGGTGCAGGGGGACATGAGTGGGACATGAGTGGGGGCCTGCTGGCAGGTGCCCTGCACTGCTGGGAGGTGGGGGTGCAGGGGGACATGAATGTGGGCCTGCTGGCAGGTGCCCTGCACTGCTGGGGGTGGGGGTGCAGGGGGACATGAGTGGGGGCCTTCTGGCAGGTGCCCCACAGTGCTGGGGGCTGGGGGTGCAGGGTGACATGAGTGGGGGCCTGCTGGCAGGTGCCCTGCACTGATGGGAGGTGGGGGTGCAGGGGGACATGAGTGGGGGCCTGCTGGCAGGTGCACTGCACTGCTGGGGGGTGGGGGTGCAGGGGGACATGAGTGGGGGCCTTCTGGCGGGTGCTCCACAGTGCTGGGGGGTGGGGGTGCAGGGTGACATGAGTGGGGACCTGCTGGCAGGTGCCCTGCACTGCTGGGGGGTGGGGGTGCAAGGAGACATGAGTTGGTGATCAGTAGTGCAAGGTGACATGTGGCCTGGCTGGGGGGCATGCCCATGGTGGATGGGCTGCCTGCGGGACATGACCAGGGGTGCAGGGTAGTCCCCTGTGGTGTGGGCTGCCTGCAGGGGCTGTGGAGGTGTAGAGGAAACACCTCGGAGGACCCACATTGTCAATTCATGTGTAGGACTCCCCGGCACCCCCGAAATACACGTACCCTGCTGAAATCACGTGTGAGACTTCCCGCGAACCCCAGTTATACACATACCCCTCTCGCACAGGGGCCTTTCGCGTGTGAAACTTCCCACGAAACCCCGTAATACACATACCCTGCTGAAATCGCGTGTGAGACTTCCCGCGAACCCCAGTTATACACGTACCCCGCTCGCACAGGGCCCTTTCACGTTTGAAACGTCCTGCGAACCCCGTAATACAAGTACCCTGCTGAAATTGCGTGTGAGACTTCCCGCGAACCCCAGTTATACACGTACCCCGCTCGCACAAGGCCCTTTCGCGTGTGAAACTTCCCGCGAACCCCGTAATACACCTACCCTGCTGAAATCGCGTGTGAGACTTCCCGCGAACCCCAGTTATACACATACCCTGCTCGCACAGGGCCCTTTCGCGTGTGAAACTTCCCGCGAACCCTGTAATACACGTACCCTGCTGAAATTGCATGTGAGCTTCCCGCGAACCCCAGTTATACACGTACCCCGCTCGCACAGGGCCCTTTCGCGTGTGAAACTTCCCGCGAACCCAGTAATACACGTACCCTGCTGAAATCGCATGTGAGACTTCCCGCGAACCCCAGTTATACACGTACCCCGCTCGCACAGGGCCCTTTCGCGTGTTAAACTTCACGCGAACCCCAGAAATACATGTACCCCACTCACACAGGGCCAATATTCCTGGGGTTCGCGTGAAGTTTCACACACAAAAGGGCCCTGTGCGAGCGGGGTACGTGTATTACTGGGGTTTGTGGGAAGTCTCACACACGATTTCAGCAGGGTACGTGTATTTCGGGGGTGCGCAGGAAGTTTCACACGTGAAAGGGCCTGTGCGAGTGGGGTACGTGTATTCCTGGGGTTCGCGTGAAGTCTCACACGCGATTTCAGCAGGGTATGTGTATTTCAGGGGTGCAGGGGAGTCCTACACGTGAATTGGCAGTGTGGGTCCTCCCAGGTGTTCCCTCTACACCCTCCACGGCCCCTGCAGGCAGCCCACACCACACCACAGGGGACTACCCTGCACCCCTGGTCATGTCCCACAGGCAGCCCATCCACCATGGGCATGCCCCCCAGCCAAGCCACATGTCACCTTGCACTACTGATCACCAACGCATGACCCCCTGCACCCCCACCCCCCAGAAGTGCAGGGCACCTGCCAGCAGGCCCCCACTCATGTCCCACTCATGTCCCTTTGCACCCCCACCCCCCAGCAGTGCAGGGCACCTGCCAGCAGGCCCCCACTCATGTCCCCTTGCACCCCCACCCCCCAGCACTGTGGGGCACCTGCCAGCAGCGCCCCACTCATGTCCCCTTGCACCCCTAACCCCCAGCAGTGCAGGGCACCTGCCAGTAGGCCCCCACTCATGTCCTCTTGCACCCACACCCCCCAGCAGTGCAGGGCACCTGCCAGCAGGCCCCCACTCATGTCCCCTTGCACCCCCACCCCCAGCAGTGCAGGGCACCTGCCAGCAGGCCCCCACACATGTCCCAATCATGTCCCCTTGCACCCCCACCCCCCAGCAGTGCAGGACACCTGCCAGCAGGCCCCCACTCATGTCCCCTTGCACCCCCACCCCCCAGCAGTGAAATGCTGATCTCATGTCAACTATGTACATCAACACATGTCCGTCACACACATACACTGGTTGGCATTGCTTTTGTAAACCCACATTTTCACATGCATCAACCCAATGAGCGAATCCCACACATGGAACTAAAAAATGAAAATGTATTATGTACATGAAATCAAAAATGAAATGAAAGCATACCAAAATACGAAACATGAAATGAAAAGCATGTGAAAAAGATGATTGAATGAAAATGATACCCAATCCAAAAAAATGTAAAAGAAAAACAGTCCAAAGTCTCCCTCCAACAAGGCAAATCCAAAGGAAATATGTAAAAAATAATCTCCATTGCTTCATGTTCATAATAAAAAAAAAGAGAAATCCATCCATAGTCCAACTATTTACAATCCATTGTCCGGAAAAAATAAATCCATTGCTCCATGTCCATAATGCAAAAAAAAAATAAATTAATACATGATGAAACTATATATAATCCATTGTCCAAGGATGTAAAGGGTCCATTATCCAAACCAAACAAATGAAACCTACCTAACAAACTACCTAAAAATATAACTATATACAAATTTGTGTGGCATTGTCCATTGACCACAAATAAAAGAAAAACGAAAAGGAAACCTAACTCTAAAAACTATTTACAAGGGCAGCGGGATAGTCCGACGGCTCCCTTTTGGATGTCCCGGGCCAGGGCATCATCGAACTCCTGCTCAATGTCCTGGAGGCGGTCCTCTTCCATGGCCCTGAGGGTTCGCAGGGACGACGACATGTTCTCCTCCAACTCCCTGCGAATTGCTTCGAGGCACTCGGCCCGCCTCAGGGCCCTCCGCATGGAGTTCTCCGCCCTGACCATCGTGAGCCGTGCCTCTTCTGCCCGCTGCCGCTCCGCATCTATAGCATGGTCTAACCGCTGCCACACGGAAGACACTTCCAGTCCTGGGTCCTCCTGCCCTCTGGCCGATGCCTGTCCCGCCGATGTCGAAGGCCCTGAGCCATGATGGCTCCCACCTTGGTGCTGCTGCTGCTGTGCCTCTGCCTGTGCCCTGACCCTTGCTGCCTGTACATCCTCCAACTGGGGTGCAGTTGTTGAGGTGGCCACCTCTGCTGGACGTCCGACTGCCGACTGTGGCAGGGGTGTGTCCTCCACGAGCCTGGCCGCAGGGTCAGAGGCAGCTCCACAGGGTACCTAGGTGATACATGGGTGGGAAGATGGCATGGAGGACGACTGGGGCATAGGGGGTTCAGTTGAGGAGGGGGTCGGAACAAGTTCCAGAAAACGGAGGAATCCGGCCCTGGTGAGCTGTCCCAGTAGGTCAACGCGATCAAAGAGCCATTCGAGAAGATGTGCAGTCTCCTCATGAAAAGACTGCAGGTCACCTTGCATGGCCCGTTGACGCAAAGCCACCCCACCCAGGATAGGCTCAACCCGGTCCCGGATAGCCACGTCCGCAGGGAGAGGAAGGCCAGTTGTTGTAAGCAGATCCCCTCCCTGAAAACGGGTCTGGACGTAGGCATCCCTGCTGGTGCGGGATGATGCAGTCACAGGATCGGGGACAAGATTACACACAGGCACCTCCGCGGTGGCCTGGGCTGCCTCCTGTCCCTGCCCCTGCACTGCACCACTAGCACCAGTGGAATCCCCACCTCCAGACCCCGTGTCTGTCCCTTGCACGGCCTCCTCCTCCACCAAAGCCCCCACCAACCTGGATGACTCTGTGCCATCTTCCTCTGTCGGACCCTGTGGGGTCTCAGCTGCCCCTTCTGCTGCCGAGGAGTCCAACTCCGACCTCTGCCTCTTGGACCTTCCCTTGGCAGCTGCGGCCTGGGACGCGGCACCGGACTCCTCACTCCCTGACAAGATGACAACCTGGGAGGGGAGCCGGGTCTTGCTTCTCCGGCTGGCGGGATGATCCCTGCCGCTGTGCTCCAAAGCACCCTCTCCGCTCTCTTCTTCAGTTGACGCTGCAGTCAGGGAGAGATAAAACACAGGCATCAGGGCACTGTACAATGGACTGAAACACACATGACAGTTGCACATGAGTGGCATTGTTTAACTACAGACATGTCATCACACTCCACGACACACATGTCATTTTAACTCACACCCATAAACATTTCAACAGCAATATTGCACCAGGCAGCACCATCCATACACATACAACAGCATGAACAGCCAAAGGTGAGCCTGACATCACATGAAACACAAGGAGTGCACTAGACATTCACACACGCCACCACACTTACATGCATGTCTACATCTCCTCCAACTGTTGCAGTGATGAGATCGTCATACATGTCACATCTGCCATTCATCCTTCTACATATCAGTGTCACGTGCATCCATGTTGCATCACAGTTGCACACTTGTCAGATACACATACATGCACATGTACACAGTGCAGATACATGCATTATGAACCACCATCCATGCCACAACCATGCCAATGTACATACACAGAAATTCAAACATGTGTGCTCCCACACCTGCATTTGCCTAGCATGCTTACCAACACATACACCATCAATGTGTCTCACAACTGAGAGGACTCACATGTGGCAGCCTGACGCCCATGTTCATACACATCCCTACATGGCCCTACATAAACACATGTGCAACCTGCACACTACTGGCACACCACGACATGCACAGCGTACTATCAACATGCATGTACACTTACCACTCGACTCCAGACGGGTCTGCCTCTCAAGGATCTGGACGTAGAACGCTGGGCATATGCGTTCCAGGACCCTCATTTGATGGTTCGACAGCTGGCCCCAGCGCCCGTTAGCATCCGCTGCCTTAGCGAGGCGCCGGGCCTTGTTGAGGGTCCTGTACCTGAAGTCCTCCCAGCGCTTCTTGACATGATGTAAGTCGCGGACTGCCACCCCCTCTGCGTTGATGGCAGTCAAAATGTCCATCCAGATCCTGGTCCGTCCTTCATTGTCGGTGCGTGAACTTCCAAAGAGGGCATCATACAGACCCAGGACTTGCTCCACCAGGACACCAACTTCGGTGGCAGTGAAGCTGGTGGCCCTCTGCCTCTCTGGCTGGGGGTTGCCAGTGCTGCCAGATGGTGTTGTGCCGGACATGGCAACCCCAGAGGCAGGAGTGGGTGGGCAACTGGGTCCTGGGGCTGGGCTGTGGAGCGATGGGATCCCAGTCGGGAGTCTTCGGTTCCAGCAGGGGTGGTCACAGCAACTACACCCTTGGCTGACGTGCAGGAAGCATATGGCAGGGCGCATGGGCAGCAGGCAGTCAGGCAGCAGCAGATGGCAGGTGGGAGCGGGCTCGGGGCTCTGGGGGGCAGTAATTTGGCCTTCTGGGCAGGAGCGTGGTCTTCCGTGTGTTCTCGTGTGGCCAGCTTGATACGGAGTGATTTGGCACGTGAAAAAATTGCACGTCAGCGTGTAATTCGAGGAAAGGGCCTTAGCGCGTAAGTGCGTAAGCACACGCATGCGATTCCATTGGACCAAAGGCCCTTAGCGCGTAAGCGTGTAAGTTACATTACGCGCGCGGGCGTTTCCCTCATAGCACGTGATGACAGAGCACAGGTGGAAAAACTGCACGTCCGAGTGTCATCGCGTTTAATTGGAGGAAAGCGCCCGCATACACGCGTATCTGACGTGCACGTGTGGGCCGGTTTAAAAGCTACGTGTAGGATGCCATTTCCTTGTACGTGCTGTTCGTGGAGAGCAAGTGGGTGAAATCTGTACTTCTTGTCGGTTCACACGCGATTACTTCACAGCGTTTCGAGTTCGTACTCCCTGTTACCTCTGACAGCTCTTTTCTGAATTTTTGTTGGGCCTGTTTCCTCAAACAGAGTTCACTTCACCTTTTGTCCTGTCTCCTCAGACAGCGTACAATTCTTCTTTTGGCGGGGGTGTTGCCAACGCGCACACGTGTGTATTTTTCACATTCTTTTTCCATGCAGACGGTGAGTTCCACACGTACTTAGCAACTGTGCTTGCCCCATGTGTCGCGTTCCCCTTCAGAGGTCATTGTAGGCTGCGTGTATTACGCGTACGCTTAGTTTTGTGTTTCTGGGTGCCACAGCGTAGTGCAGGTTAATTTTTTCACGCACGTGGTATACAAGGGGTTGCGTGCATGTTCATTTTTGATTTTAGAGCACTAGGGTATGAATTCCATCTGGTATCCCACCCCTTTGACCCCCAATTGCCTAGGACAATAGTTTACTGCAACTCCCATATGCACAACAACATCAGTGCAGGGTGGGGAGGCTGCAGGGGCAGCTGCAGCTCCATCCGCCCAAGCTCTGACACTCCCAGCCAGTACAGTGTCAGTCCCGGTCCATCAAACTGACGTTCCCCCTGCCAACATTACCCTGCAACCAATGCCTGCATCAAGACCTATGGTCATTGTGCATTCCCACACTCCTACTACCCAGTCCACCAGTGATTCCGCCCCTACTGACCAGAGCGGTGTAAACCACTCTGGCTCTGCTCCACCTTTAAAGAAGAGGAAGAAGGGTGCTCTGGCATGACAGGCTGAGACCCCAGACACGGCCACACACTCCGGTACCTCAAGGAAGCCTTGCTTTAATGATCCGGAACTTGATGCACTTGTGGCCTATGTGTCGGCACATAGCCACGAAATTCTGGTGACTGCAGGGTGCAAGCCCACACCTGGTCAACGTAAGGCACACTGGCAGACCATCGCTGACCGCATAAGTGCCCTTGGAGGCGCACAGCTGATGATTGCTACAACCGGTGGAATGACCTGAAACGCAGAGCAAAGAACAAGCTGGCCTCAAATCATGCCGCTACTCTGGTGACTGGCGGTGGGTCCACAAGAGGACATGAACTCACTGAACATGAGTCTGTTGCTGGGGCCTTCATCACAGAGGAACAGATCCAAGGTGTGGGAGGACTACCTGATTATGATGCATTGTCCGGTGAGTGCCCATGCATGTGTGTGTAATGCATGTGTATGTTGTTTGGGTGACGGGTTCTGATTGAGTGCCAGGTGAGGGTGTGTGTGCCTGAGTGGTATGGGTCACACATGTGCTTCATCCAAAACATTCAGCGGCCTTGGATTTGGGTGGGACAGTATCCCTTCTGCCCACAGTACTAATTTAGCGCAACATTACGGCAGTTGCCCTTGAAGTGGCATCTTGCAACAACATTGTTTGTATTTTTTAGTGTTCGTTCAGGCTAATTGTTTCAATTCTCCCACTTTTGCTACGCATTCCTCAGCCATATTGTCACATTTGTGACATGCTTCTGTCATTGATGAACCCCACATTGGCCCACATGTGTTACCTTGTTAGGTGAATGATTTGACCATTCAGGCTGATTGAGTATTGGCCTGATCACATACTTTTTTTGGGGCCTGTTTGAATGTGGAACATGATAGTTGTTTCCTGTCATGTTGAAGTGCACAACCATTGATGTGTACATCGGCCTGCAATCACTGTATTTTTGTACACTGGATGTGTTGCAGTGTGTGGCACATGCCTATTTTGTCACACTATGTAGCATTTTTCATCTCATCATGTCCATCTCACATGGATGGCTGACAGTATTCATTCACTGACATATGGATGTACTTGTGGAATGTACCATGGCTATGGTACATGCCATCTGTGTGATGGCATGTGTCATGTATGTGTATTGGACATGCCACTCACAGGCCGATGTGTGATGGCAGTGCTACCCAGCATGCAGCAAATGTGTTGCTCTTCCATCTTGGTGTCATCAGTGTCTGCCTTTTGCCTCCCCTTTCAACTCAGTGACAGTGCATGCATGGGAGGGTTATAGTCATGTGGGACATTTGTAAATCATGTACTGGTTCTGTAGCTTGTCAGGCCTATTTGTGTGCTATGGTGCTAATGCCTGTTTCCATTTTTTGTCTTTCATGCTTTTGCAGGGGATGACGCACTTGATGCTGTTGAGGATGAGGAGATGGTGTAGACCCAGGAGGGATCTCAGGCACGACCGGGCACCAGTGGGGGATGTGGTGTGGTAGTGGGTGAGAACCCAATCTTGCTGCAGACCATTCTGTCCAGGGGTGCCTCTGGGTGCACCTCCCCAGACCTCTATTCAGGTGCTGATTCGGATGATGAGACCTATATGCCATCGCAGGTAAGTGTTTCTGGCAGGGATTCTGTTCTGTCCAACCCACCTGCACCAGGGGTAGAACCCTCTATGGGGATGTCAGTGTTGGTAAGTCCGCCTTTGGCGGTTATGGATGCAGGGTCACACTCCACAACATCTGATCCTGTTCCTGGGCCAGCAGATCAGAGGGGGAATGCAGTCCTGCAGCCTCAGGCAGTGCCGGCACAGCAAGGCGCAGATCGCCTTGCCCCAAACAGGTGTGGTGCCCGCTGACGCGGTGGCCATACGCCACCAGGCAATACCGCATGGGAACAATCCATATACGGTATGGCAACCCAACAGGCAGCATCAGTTGAGATGATGGCTCAAGCAATGGAGAGGGTGGCCACTTCAATTGTCCCCCCTGAAAGACAGATGAAGCAACTACAGCAGGCAACAGACTCCATTTGCCAATCACACAGGGAGGACATGTTGGCGTCCAACAGGGACAGACGGGCGGCACTGGAGACTCTACGCCAATCGATATCAATAGAGTCCCAGGGCCACAGGGAAGCCCTGAGGGTAGAACTCCATCACCTCAGGGAGACTCTTGTTGCCCTTGAGGCTTCCACTAACTTGAGGACAGAACAGCAGCTGGACCGGCTCACACGTTCGCTCTCAGCTGAGATGCAGGCAACTCGGGAGGAGATCCAGGCATCACGTCAGGTGCTGCATGGGGATCTCCGCACTATAATCCTCCAGAACGAGACCTTCCACACCCGCATGCTTGCTGCCATGGAGGACCATACCAGGGCTTTGCGTGGGCTGCCTCCCATAGCACCACCACCTCCTGTGGCAGCAGCAGAGGATGATGAGAGCGACAGCAGCAGTTCTCCCACATTGGCATAGGCCATGAGCCCATGGAGGTGTTTTTTTTTCCAACATCCACACAGGTGGCTGTTGGTGCGCACCCTGTCCTCTGACCTCCTGGGTGGCCTCTCCCCCCGGCCCCCACATGGCCATTTTTGATTTTTGATTTTTTTTTACAGTGTGTTGCCTTGTGTGGCTCCCGTGGGCATCCACTGTATTCCGGCTGGGCACATGCAGGCTTGCCCTGAGTTTGGGTTAGATGCTTGGGTTCATGAGACACACACCCCTCCTGCTTCCTGTTTCCATGGGCTTGCAAAGGATGTGCCCAAGTGACAGTGACTTACACAGTGACGTTGGACTCCCATGAGCTGTGTGGGCAGTCTGTAGTCAATACTGTGTATACATTCCTAGTGGATATTGTTGTTGTATTGTACACTGCATGGTGTATTGATATGTGCTTGTGCATCCATGTCTTCCTCCTAATTTGCAGGTTCAATCCTCATGTCTTCACTAGGCCGTCTACTTTGGAGATGGAGTTCATGTTGTAAGCAGTGCACTTACACATTTACGTAGCAGCAGCACTGTACAGTTGGAAGTGGTCAATGTGCTGGCATAATCAGGTTGTAAGACTAACACTACTTTAACTTAGTACTGTCATGTTTATGCTATGTTTGAGGTTGTGTAGCTGCATTGTATTGTTGGTAAGTATTTGGTCATGTGTGTTGTTAGTTCTACATTACTGGGAGCATTTTGTGTGCGGGCAGTTTCCATTAGGGACACTGTACTTTGAAACTTGTGTCATGTTTTGGGGATTGCTTTGTTTGCTCTCACATAGCATGACATGCCATGGTGTGTTGGGTGGCGGTGCTGGGGAGGGGTTGGGTGACATGGCACTGTTGTCATGTTGTATTTTGCAAGGGGGTAATGAATTTAGCAGCATAGAAGTGTGTCTTTTGATGACACAGCATTGGTGTTGTTTGTGTAGGTAGGGATGCACACAATGTAACACTTCCAGGTGACCAATCTCAGGCTGGTATGGTTGTGACAGTTGACTGTCCCTTATGTCATCATCATTGATTGTCAGATGGTATGTGCCAGGGCTGTGTGCACTCCACAGGGGTGTGATTTTAGGTGAAGTAATTAGCCACCAGCTCCGTACGGGCTGCCTCACCACATGCCCTTTCCCCTCCCATGCGCAGCGGGCATGCATGTGGTTGGGGATGTGGGGGCACCACCATGTCCACGGGCAGGCCCTGGCGTGTTGCAACGTTGTGCAGGACACATGCTGCCACTATGATCCTGCACACTACTGGGGGAGCGTATAACAGCTGCCCGCCAGAACGGTCATGGGAGCGAAAGCGTGACTTGAGCACTCCGAATGTGTGCTCCACTATGCCCCGGGTTGCAATGTGGGCTGTGTTGCATCTTACCTCGGGTGGCGTGGTGGGGTTCCGAATTGGCATCATCATGTGGGTGCTCAGAGGGTAGGCACTGTCCCCTGGGGAGGTGGTGATGGGTATCATTAGTAGGGTTGTGACATTGCTCTGCATCTGACATGCATGCATGTGCTGTGGCATTTATACTCACCAAGCAGCCATGTATCGCCATGCCGACCAGCTTCTAGGTCCCGGTTTAGGGTTCACATTCTGTAAATGAAACTGTCGTGGGTGGACCCTGGATAGTTGGCATATACTGAGGTGATGAGTCCCTTGGCATCACATACTATCTGCACGTTGATGGAATGCCAGTGCTTGCGGTTTCTGTAGATGTGCTCAGAAGCCCGGAGGGGACGTAGAGCCACATGGGTGCAATCAATGGCACCTAGCACTTTGGGGAATTGTGCCACCCCGTAAAAATCCTGGACGGCAGCCTGCCTTTCTGCAGGTGTTCTGGGCAGGTATATGTGCCTGCGGACTGATGGGCGTGCAATCATGATGGCCAAGACCTGGTGTAGGCAGCGTGACTGTGTGGCCTGTGACACGCCCCCACTATAGCATTTGTACGCTGAAATGATCCAGTGGCCAAGAAGTGCAGTACATTGAGGACCTTATGCAGGGGGCTGAGTGCTTGGGAGCACAGGGTGGGTGATGTGAGGTCATCCCCCCACTCACTGACCAGGTCGAGTATTATGTGAGGTGGAAACCTGTACCTCCCATACACCTGGTCATCAGGCATCCCAAAAAGGCTGGTTCTGGGTGTGAAAATTCTGGGCCTGACTATCCTCCTCCTCCTCCTCCTGCGGTATCCCACAACCACTGCTGCTAGGAACGGTATATTCATCCTGGCGTCTGAGCTTGTTTGTTGTTTGCGTGCACTTTTATGCTGCGCGGGTCCACCTACGCCTGCTTTCTGCTGGCGTACGTGGTTCTGGATTAGCGCGTCTTTTTTGGCTCATGCGTTAGCCCCGTTCGATTCCATGAATACGTGTTTTGAACGTGCGTGTGGGCGTTCCGCGTATTTGCCTCCTGTACTTCCCCGTGATGCCCACATTTTCACGAGTTGTTCCCCATTCCGCGTGTCACGCCCCCTGTTCCTCCTACTTTTGTTGTGTGCGCCGCGCTATGCGCGATTTCGCTGTGCGCATAGCGCACGCTGTTTGGAGACGTGTGCGCCAGCGTGCGCCATGCAGAATTTTGGCGCACATCCTGGGATTTCCACGCGCACGGACTTCCAGGAATCGCTGTGCACGGGTTTCACTGTGATTTTCGCACTGGCTCTGCGATTCGCACGCTTTCGCACGCTTGCACCGAAAATTTCAGCGCACATTAATTCCATGAATCGGCCTCAGAATGTTTTGTTTTTTGTCAGATGCCCGGCACTCTGAGGACATTTTCTGTGAGGGACAAACACAGGCAGCCACATTTTTACAGTTTAAAATATAAATATGTATATCAAGGCGGACAGCACTCATAGGTTGTTATTGGCCTAAGATAAGTCAGGGCTGTGGGCTTCATGCCAGGGCTCTGCATCCCACTCCTGGTCGGTAATTTACTCTGTAAACATACCCCAATCTGCAAAATCCTTCTTTACCCCAAAACTGTTAAAAGAAAGTGTAGGAATTAACGAAACTCATTAAAATGGTTTTATAAAGTATTTTGAGCTAATTGGCAATGTCATACTGAGTAATTTTACTTAGATAGGAATATATAAGACATAATTATTTATTTAACAAAGTTACTATAGAATATCTTGCATGGATCATGTTATTAGAGAAAGAAAGAACAGAAAACCGATAATCACATGTATTAATCTATATATATACATAGCAAAATATTCTTCAAATACTAACAGCCCTTTCCTTGTCATTAAAAATATGCACTAAGTTACACGGTATTCAAGTTCATGTCACTCGAGACTTGTTGGAGACAGTCACGATTTTTAGAAATATGTCTAATATGAGCTGTTTAAATATTCCCAGTGCACACATAGTAGTAGCTGGATTTTCGAACTTGCAAATTGTGTTCTTTGACATTAACTGTCTCTCTTAGCGTTTTGTTGTTCTGTGATAAATGTACCACTGTCCAACTTAATCTCACTCGATTGATCGGCCTCCAAAGGATGAAAGGCTGAGCTGGCCCCACACAGATCGGTATCTGAGACCTACAGATTGCACACAGACTTCAGTGTTTGCCATTGAGTCACTGGCTCTGACCAGATGGTTGCATGCTGAGAGGGACCTATTTGACTAGAAAATGCATCATTCAAAAACCTCCCCGATATCAGTGCTTTGTGGAAGATTGTGAATGAGTAAACAAATTCAATGTATTTATTTATTTATTTATTTATTTATTATTGCATTTGTAAGGCGCATCTAACTCTCAGGCATCTGGGCGCAACAACCTAGGAATATGGTTGCAGATTCAACAGTCTTAAGAGATTGGTTACAGAAATCAGCATATGGATATGGTTACAGGTTATGCAGATCGTAAGAGTGGCATGCTTAAGAATATGGTTACAAGTTTAAGAGATTGGTTACAAGTTCAGCAAGCTTACAGAGATGGTTACAGACTATGCAGATCGTAAAAGAGGCATGCTTAAGTATATGGTTACAGGGTATGCAAAACATAGGTGACACAAGCTTGAGGTTTTGCGTAACGAATTAAGTCAACTTAAGAAGATGGTTGCATGACTTGTGATGGCTAACAAAGTAGAGTGCAGGTCATACCAAGATGGTTACATCTAGGGGGAGAGAAGCTTGGTGTCCTGAGTAAATAGCCAAGTTTTTAGTTTATTGCGGAATGAGAGTAAGGTAGGATCCAGTTTGATGTTCAATGGCAAGGCATTCCAGTAGTTGGCTGCCATGACGGGGGAGTTTGAGCCGCCTGGTCTTTGTCTACTGTATCTGGGATTGGTCAATTGCCCGAGGTAGGCAGCGCAGGTGGGTCTAGAAGATTGTTTTTTACTATCAATTTGGATAGATGGCGTGGGGCAGTGTTGGCTAGGCATTTATGTGTGAGTGTAATTGATGGAAGAGGGGAATACACGAAGATCAATTTAGCAAAAACAAATAAGATGGAGAAAGTCACACATATGGCAATGTAGGAAATAATTGACAAGTTAGTTTTAAACAGCTTTTATGATAAAACACTTTACTTTAGTGTATACATGTTCCATTGGCTTATCCCCCGGATATAACCAATACAACTGCTTATTATTAATGGATGGGATTGTGTGGTGTTACAGTGAAATTATTTCCAAGAGGGGTGGTCGAACAATCATTTTATATTTAAGTGAGGGTTACACCAGTTTTAAATATTGCACGAGGATATACAAACTAAATAACTTTTAATACTGTGACAGAAAATGTAATGCATATTTTTGGTCCTGTGCTAGACAGAGGAAAAAAGAACATCAGAATTAATCTTACATCGCAGGGCACAAGCACACCATAATTAGTTGCTTACAAAGTTTATCCAAGCCTTGCACACATAATCCAGGGAGCTGTCAACAATATCAGGATGAGTTGCTAGTAGGCTGCTGAATGCGATAACCTGCCTCAGCTATTTGTTTTAAATTTTGTATGAATGTGTTATAATCATGAAACAAAGTAGGGACCTTTCACATGACATAACATCATATGTCAAAACAATTTACATTAAAAATCCAACATTCATTATAAATAGTTTATAATCTCTAACATACATTATTACATTTACAAATTATTAAGGCTGCTCTAAAAACCCCATCTTACTTAACATAGTAAGAACTTCCATAGTAAGGATGGTTTTGTGCCCAGAGAACAATCGTGCCCAGAATTCTTCTGAATTCCACCATTCAATGTAACAAAGCACTCTAGATGTAGCAGGCACTGAGCCTGTAGTGCAGGGCATGAAATTAAAATATACTTTAAGGATTACTTCTCTTCCTTCTCTAGGCAGAGCTTTCACAAACCATCAAACACCCGGACCCCTTTGTCACACTTCCAAGATCTCACCAGTGGGCAGGAAATTCAGCGAAATCTTAATATAGGCATTGGGAAATGTGCATAGATAGCGAGGCAGGAGTTCAAGAGGCTTGTCGAGTCTGGATAAGGAAGCATTCAAGCGATAGCTTTGCATTCCTATCTGTAGTGACTATCCAGTCGGCTCTCATAATAGATTGTTTCACACTACCTGGGTTTGTAACCAGGTCATTGAGAGAGCACATACAGTTATCTAAAATTCTTGTTGCGACGTTACTCATTATAAAAGGACCTGGATTTTTTCCTCCTACCACTGGCATTCGTAAAATCCTCATATTAGGAACATGGAAGGGGACACATGGTCATTCTATAGGCAGAACCCAGCCTACAATCGAGCCACGCTTTTAATGAATTTAGGCATAGCTCAAAGCACAGGGAAGCCATAGGAAGAGAAAGGGGCAGATTAAAAAGGTTCTTCCATAATCTTCCTTCCAATCTAACCCAATCAAGGCCAAATACCTTCATTTCAATCTCCATCCCGTAAGTAACGCCAGGATCCCTTTTGCTTTGTAATAGCTTATTAAAGGCTGAATAGCGAATCTACAAAATGGAATTAACAGCCCTTTCATTTGGCATACAAACTGATCTATCTTGTGTTGTGCTGTAATTTTAAAGCCCAAATATAAGACTTATTTTGTTGACAAAATTCCGACTGAATGTAGGAACCATTTGAAACCATGAAGATTTCTGCCTTCTTTGAAATATAGATTGTGTGTGATTTTTTGGGGGTTAATCCTATGGTCATTATTGGAGGTGTATGTCATAAGGGCATTTAAAAATCGCTGGAGGCCCATGTGTGTATGTTCAAGTAAAACTAAATCATCCACACAGGCCATCCAGCAGACTGATTGATTTCCAATCTTAGGGCTATCAAAAGCCTTTTTTGTACAACCTTCCCCAAATCTGCCAATTATAAATTAAAAAGGCAGGGGCAAGAATGCACCCCTGCCTTAAACCTCCTTCCATTTGATTAGGATTTGACAGGTATCTTTGCCCATTCAATCTTGTTTGAACCAGCGTATTATCATCAATAAATTTGATGATTGAAAGAAGAGAGGAAGGCAAACTCCACTGTGTAAGTTTTAGCCATAGTCTTGGAAAAACAGATTATGTGTGATTTTTGGGGGTTAGGTCTTAGCCATAGTCAACCACAATTGATGGTATCAAAAGCTTTAGAAAAATCTATTGAAGAGCCATACAAAGGGGGTTTCCTTTAGTCCGGGCACTAGCCCGCATGGAATTAATTAAGAGGCCATTTAGGGTAGTTGACATCCCCTTTCAAAAGACTATCTGAAACCTCCTTAAGACTCCCATTTTTTGAACCCATAATTACAGCTCCCTCGAGATGGCAGCCACAAAGATCTTGCTTTTTGCATCAAGAAGGGCGATCATCCGATAGTTGGCCAGATCGGCACAATCGCCCTTCTTGAAGAAAGGGATGATTATGGAGGTCTTCAATGAGAGAGACATCTGTCCAGTTTCAATTATGCTCCTAAAAAGGAGTAAAAGAATATGCAACCAGAAGCCATTATTAGCCTTTAAAATTTTATTTGTAAGCCCGTTTGAACCAGCAGCCCTTGAGGATGATGCTTTTGAGATGAGAAATTCAATATCTTCGACTGTGAGATTAATATCCCAGTGAGGTTGATCAGCCACTCTCAATGTTTCATCTCTAGGTTTTTTGTAAAGTTTCTCAAAATATTCTTTCCAACAGGCTTCTAAAACATGATTGATTTTCTAGATAAACCGAGGCTTCGCATCTTGGCTAATAAAAAAACAAAATTATCTGCCTTTTTATTGATCAGTATAGAGAGCATCTGCTCCCCCTCTCTTTGTGCCATCAAAAAGCAATGTGCTCTGAGCCAGTTCTTGTATCCAGGCCTAAGCCTTTTTTTCCTTCTGGAGTTCAGCCCCTGTTAATGTAAGACTTCTCATAACTCGTATGCACTTTCTCAAAGCTCTTTTCTTTTCCCACACTTCTTGATCAAGTCTGTGCCTAGGATTTTCCTCACGCTTCAAACCGATTTAACGGGCGGGTCCTGATCCCACAAGAAATTCAAGAAGTTAAAAACTGAGCAAGCCTCTTCCATCTGGGCTTGTGAAATGCGGTCAACACAACTCTTTAGCTTCTTCGTCAGAGGCCCCCCATATCCCCTGAATTCCGAAATTCAGTTACCCCCAGGGTTAACGATTAGTGTAGCATGAGATGCTGAAAAATCTGATCTGCTCTCCTACAGAGTGAGAAGTGTGTGGTTAGCATATTCTGATCACTGCAATGGGATTCAACAATTTTAAATGACTTACATCTTGAAAACATATTGCGAGATGGCACAAGATAATCAATTATAGATCTAGAAACTCCATTCTTCCAAGTGGTTTTCGCCTTTACATTTCCCTCCACACCACCATTGGTTATCGCAATATCCCATGAATCAAAATACTTTGACCACCGTAAGCCATTTTTCTGACCAAGTGATCGCTTAAAAGAATGAGAGGAAAGAGGTAAGCAGTAGGATATTTAATATCACCTGCAACAAGAATATTTTGAGAGCATTTTGAAGGCATGGCATCCAATCACATTTCTTATATATTTAAGAGATTTTCTAATTGGGAATAAACAGGGTTCCAGTAAAGACTGTTATCACACCAAAGAACCACAGAGGTTAATTATTTCTAAAAAATTCAGGTGCACCACCATGTGTTGCCCTTATTTCAGTCTTGCCTTTATTAACAAAGTTCAGTTCGGTCTTCGTCGGGGAATGGGTGGACAGCCGGAAGTGAGGACTTGCCCTATAAATGGTCATGGATTCTCATTGCAACAGGTTGAGTTTTTGGCTAAAAGGCACATGCTAGGCCAAAGGAGTAGACATGTGTTGTCTGCTATTCAAATGAATTGTTTAGAATTTTATTTTGGGTTCTATGTCTAGCAGAAGCAGTTACAAAACAAAGGGAAAAGAATTCTAAAAAACTAAACTTACATAAGGGTTATCTAAAAAGAATGGAGAGAAAGTCGTCCTCCAAACTGGTATTAGATGATACTTTGTCCATGTACCATTGCGGAGGACTCACTGCTGTAGAGATTAATTGCAGTTTATGTGATTGGTTTCAGTTAGTAGAGTAAGGACCCCACTTAACTACCAGAGAGTCCTACAGATCGTTAGGTCACTCTGTCTGATGTTAGTACTATTCATGATGTCTCTCTATTAGTTTCTTAGAGAGAGATGAAGGAATACAACCCTCAGCTGTGATATTTATTGTATCTCATTAGACTGGATTGTTTATAAGCCGACCGGTTTCAGTGGTTTGATGTTAATGTACCACTTTCTTCAGGGCTATCAAAGGCGCCAGACTGCATGCCTTAACTTGTTTAGATGCAGCGTTGTCTGCAGTTAGTGATAATGTGCCCACCTGTAGGGGTGACAGGATGGGTGGGGGAAAAACGAGATACATGTCTTAGTGTCTCTGTAAAAAACTGCCTCTCTGCTGTGAAATGCATACTGCAAAAGAAGAGCGGCTTACCCTTTCCTTGGTTTCACAGTGTTCTGAATTGAGTTGGTGGTGAGCATAGTCGCGGGATGCCTGGAAACTTGGCAACCCTGTCCGTGGGGGCCAAAAAATCAGGCATCAGCCAAATGTATATATCATGTATGTTTAGGCAAGAGTTCAATCATTTCTTAGATTTTTAAAAGACCAGTTAAGCTTATTATCTAATTCTTGTCGGGCCGCGCTCTGCAGCATAGGGTCGTTTTGAAATACATCCGATATACAAAGCCGATCTGCCTTGAATCGGTTCAGTTTCTGCACATTAATGCACTCGCTGGCGTGCGCATCTGTCTCTCTCTCGACCCCGACAAAGGGGGAGTGAGGTGCCTGCCAGGTAGAGCAGAGGTCTTACCTGCTGTACTGGCGTGGTGCGATTCCAAGGTCTGGCGAGCTGCACGTGATTTCGAAACACAACGGCTCATCCGAGCGACTGTATTATGGTTGCCATGACACTAAGGGTGTAACGTGGGCACAACAAAGATGGTGGCCCGATTATTAAAAGAAAGTCACAATTTTTGAGTGTCGGAGGATATCATATCCATACAGTAGTTACAGCCTGAGAGTTTCAGTAATATACTCCCAGTTGAAGTGAGAGTTTGAGTGCCAACATTAGGCGAACTCGTGAGTAATATGTTACTCCATGCATATGTATAAACATTCACCTGAATTTTTAGAAATAATTAACCTGCATGGTTCTTTGGTGTGATAAGAGACTTGGGTAAACCCACAGATGGTAACCCTGAACAGTCGTTTCTGTGTTTTATAGTCCAGTAAAGACTGACCAGCAAGAGACTCTGCATGACACAATCTTCTAGCAGATATGCTTTGACTGCAAAAATGCCTAGAGTTTTCAATGAGAAAACTTCCACTTTCATTATCGCTGAGCTACGTATAGCAATAAGTAGACATCCCGCCGGGTGTCCACCAGTCGCATTTGTCGTCAATTGCTGAAATATAGAAAAGCCAACCATTCATTTATTAGGGAGGTCAGCCAGGTCTCCTGCAGCATTACTATATCGAAATTACTAAAGATATAGGGCCTAGACTTATCATTCATAAAGCTTCTGAAACCCAGTGAATTCCAAATTATCACTGAAAAATTAGATTGGGTTAAAGCCCTATACAATGCTCCCCAGGTTTTTTAAAGACCTGGGTTAACATTTCTGAGACTCAAGCCCAAACCTCTCCCGTTGCACATTCCGGTACCGAGATTGCTTTATTCATACATTCCTCTCTTGCCCTAATCAGAGAATCTTTACAGGCAGTTTTTAATTATTCACATGGATCTTCATTCCTCCAACGAGTAGAGTCTTCTTTTTGCTAAAGGCCCCCCCTAGTTCTAACTGGGGACTCATGGAAGATGCCATACCCAGCGGATGTCATCAGTCTCTACCAATAATGTGCTGACCACTAACATAGACTTAAAATCAACTTCCGCTAAATCTGTGCCATCGATATACGGAACATACACGTAGTCTGTGTCACTTGTGGAGAGAAGGCGAAGTGTAGGAATCTCATGAAATAATTTTAAATTTGCTGTTCTATTTAATATAACTTGATTGTGTGATTTGAGCACCTGTTCTAACCACCCTTCTTTGAAAGCACTGTTACTGATGGCTTACTACTTAGTCTGGACTTTTTCACGTTTCCTGTTAAGCCCCCAGTGGGGTATCTCTGTGCATTGTTACAGATCAGGGAATTCGAGGCCACGACAGTTGATTTTGGGTATGTATGTGAAGCAGACAGTTCTGAACTTGGTGAACTGGGACCAGCTCTTAAGGGAGAGTGGACTTCTCACCCAACCCCAGCTCCCTCTGTTGTAGAGTGCATTCTGTCCATACATGTCACCTCTAGCCCCCACCCTCTGTTTGCAGTCCACATTATTCATTAGTTTATTTTCTTGTGTTTTCGCAGGACATTTGTTTCCCATATAAAAAATTTGCTCTGGTGTTTAGGCGCTTCTGCGTTACTCTGCGTTACTCGTTGGCAATGGACCGTTATACGATGGTAACACAGTTCTGTTCCTATCCGATGAAGAACTGCCAGTCTGAGTTAATGCCACTCTTCTCCTTTGCTTGTGGGGTGGGGGGGCGGGTCATGCTGACAACCGCTTCTTCCCGAATGACGTGACCACTTATCATTTTATCCTACAGATTCCCTGGGACAATTCCGCTTCTCTTTCTTACAAATGCACGTTCCTAAGGAATTGTCTTGCATCCTTCCTTACATTGTTCTTGCCATTTTTACATTTTATTTATGGCCTTTTTTGGTATGGAAACCACCGGGGCTCTCACAGGAACTGCTTGGGTATTATGGTCAGGCTCCTGCACTAAATATACATGTTTTCTTTTGGAACGCCAGGTATTTGATTTAAACATGGAAATTTAGAATTCACGACTGCTCAGCAAGTGCAGAGATATTAACATTGAACATATTTGGAAAAGGAATGATGTACTTATTTTCTTATTATTTCTTTTGTAATGGAATGAATATGATTCATGAGTGCTCACGAGTTATCAGAGTGTTATATAGGGGATTTACTCAGATAGAGTGCACTGGGATCATCTGTTGGCAACAACAGATTTAGGAGACAGGCTCCTGCGCTGAACAGCATTGGGGCCCAGAGCAGCGACTTGATTGTTAATCGCTAGGTACTGTGATGTTGAACGGATGGGTGGAAGATAGGAGAGTTAGAGGGAGGTACTGGGATCTCCTTGTCCTCGTTAGGCAGTTCAGGCTGTGCTTTCTCCTTAGCTTATAGCAATTCTTTCACCAAGTGGAGCGTGATCTTGATTTCGAACCGTGTTAGCGTATGCGTTGTGAGCTTTAATTTTATATTTTCGTGAAGGCTGACAAAGGAGATCAAAACTAGATTTAAAGCAAAAATGGACGCGTAGGGTATGATGTAAGCCTTGATCAGGGCGTTGATCCATAGATGCAATAGAACTAATGCTCAGATTTTCCATAATAATTGACGGCATTTCCTCAAGGTTCATTGTGTAGGCTTCGTGCATTGCTACACCTTCGGCTTGGTGTACAGATGTTTCTAACGGAATGCCACAGTTCAGAGAAGTGGCTTCATCTATGGTTGTTGTCCCTTCTAAAATGCTCCCAAACATTAAGAAAATTAGCCTATCCGAGCATTGCCTCTCGATTGCTAGCATAAAACCGGATTTCTGTACTTGTACCCGCCATAGGAAAGAAATCCTTCATTTTCTTTTGTAGCGTCCGGGCAGCACAGAGCGGGGTACCTTTGGAACAGTGGGCAACAGATGTTGCGGCAAAGACCGTATCTATTGGACTCCCCATTTTAGCTTGTTCATTTAGCTTATCAAAAGGCAGAGCCAACTCCTGTAACCCTATAGGCCTGCCCTCCGATTCATTCTCTACAACCTCCGTCGAGGTGAGAACAAGTAATGCGGATAACAGATGTCCTCCAGTATGGCCACCACCCCTGACTGCCTGGGAGAACAGGGAGATAAGTAGGAGCATTCCATGATAACGTGTTCAACATTGTTGTTAAGCCATTCACCCTTATCAGAACGTCTGGTATTGACTTACTACGCAATTCATACATTGTCCATGAAATTCACATTATCGTGGTTTACTACAGGCCCGACACTGTACTTACTTATGTAGTGCTCAGTTCACCAGGTCATCAGGAACAGAGGGCAGGCACTATGGAATAGAGACTGGCCTCCCTCCACACTCACCGGCCTAATGGTAGTCCCCTCACTGTGACACAACATGGACGGTAGCCCCTCGCTACAATGCTACAATACTGTGCACCAACCTCACACCAGCATTTTGAAAAGTTCGAGGAAAGGACTCAGTAACGTCCAAAGACATTGCGCGTCAGGCTGCACTGCAAAGGCAACCACCATGGTACTCTCAAATATTCCAGAGCTCAGTATAATCTGCCAGTTTAGTCCAGGTAGGCACATTCTTATTTTATGCTGTTGCCCATAGAAAGTGACACAACCAGTTTCTCATTGCACTCACAAGCAATGGCTGCACCATTTTCTCACTGCTCACCCTCTAGCCCTGAAGAACTGCCATGCAATTTTCACATTGGCTCCAGAAAATGATCATGCCAGTTACAATAGTCCCATCCCAGCTTTTGCCCAGTTAAGCAGGCTGTGATGCTTACTTGAAATTGTCCCATTATACAATCAGGTCATTTCACATTTCATCCACAACATTATCAGGTCAGTTTTACAGTGTCATGCCAGTTTCACATTGTTACCATTCAGTACAATAACATTATGAAACACGTTTTGCATGCTTTCCAACAATTTCTATGCCACGCTCCCAAAAGAATTGGCCTGCCACTTTCACAGTGTCTTCAGATAATTGTCCCAGGCCTGTGCCAGTTAGCCACAGAAAACTACCATGACACTTTCACATTGCCGCCAGGTAATGTCCCCATGTGAGTTTCATTTTCTTTTCAGAAAACTGGCATAAAGGTTTCACATTGCCCCCATACATTTGCCCAATGCCAGATCCAGAATTCCCACAGAAGTTTGCTATAATAGTTTTGAGTCACCCAGATAATTACTATGACCACTGCACATTGCACTTGTAAAATTGCCTAATGTCCAACTGCCATTCCCTATCAGTTATTAATTAGTTTGGCAGTCCCACTTGCATAAATACATACACATGCTGACGCAAACACAATCAGTGCACACCTATATGAATTCATAACATGGTAACTGTCCTGTCCATCACTGCTGTCATTGGTCCTTGCCCGTATATTTGCGCACACCAACAAAGGCTGGGTTAATGCCCCTGTCAGCCACAATTGCTCAGAGTTTACAGCATACCCTGATCAAGTACCAAACAGACCAGCAATGAGTTCTGGCCTTTAACGGCTGAGACCAAAGTATGTTGTTTAGTTTATTTGTATATGGTTATATAAAAAAACCTTTACAAAATATACAAAGCAGAACATTACACAACTACAAAAAAACAAAACACAACAGTATTTCTCCCACAAATGCACCTAATTACATCACTAAGTAGTCCTAATAGCCTAATTCATAAATAACTCACAGTTTAACAAAATGCAGCTGAAAATTAAAAACATATATGATACAACTGAAGCTCAGACAGCAGAAAATTATCTTTTCCCTAAAATACTTCACATGATATACGAAAACTAAACTAACTCACACTCTACCTTTAAAAATCGAACAACTGCCAATTGCAGAGGCGTCTTGTTATCAAACAACATCCGTTTCCATAGTAGTTCAAGATCAACACTATTCAGTTCCATTACAAAGCGACAAAAGTATAATGGACGAATTAGAGATAAAGCTGAGCACTCTATCAAAAGATGTTTCAATGATTCTATGACACCTTCCTTCTTGCAATATCTGCATAAGGAAGTGGCAGCTAGCCGTTTGTCACGTGTTGTTAAGACTTCACCAGTAAGTAGTACATTAAAGCGGAATCTCATAAAGATGTTTCTCCAGATTTTATTAGGAAAACGGATGAGGTATGGTTACGGAGAACCCATACCTTTAAAATGTGAGACAATATGGGCGTATAATTTACAATTAGTCCGTTTTTGAATTGTGTTATCCCAATCTCCATTCTGTAGTAATTGTTTAACTTTTTTAGGATTATTTAATAATGTACTATGTGTTACTCCCACCGTTTTTAACAGTTGATTACATATAACCAAGAGTTTAATGAGAAAGACAGCTTTTGATATATCTTGTTTCAAATGACACCCCAATCAGAGTACAAGGTATCCCCGTTTTCTCTTATAAGATTTCGATAAAGGGAGAGACATCTCCATTCAATAATGCTTTGTAGTGACTGGAGTCCAAATTCGTACCGCAAAGTGGGTAAAGGGACACATTATGGTAAGCAATAGACCATCGCTCTTAGCATGCTGACTTCTAAATTTATTCAAGTCTATTCTGCCTGCTATAAACATGAATTCTAGACCATACAAGATTTTTGGTATGATTTTTTGTTTATAATACTTGAACATCGATAAACATGAGTAGGCACCAAATTTTCGATCAACACATTGCATTTGAATGATACTTTGTTTTATTTTCATAAGATAGATATTCCGAGATTTTTGATTGTTTGGGGTGTCAGTTACTAGGAAACCAAGATATACCATTGAGTGCTTAATACTCAATTTATTGGAGCTCAAAAACCATTTCTCTATGGGCTGCTTTTTTCTTCTACTGAAGCGAATCACGTGGGATTTTTGCGCATTTGGGATGAGTCCATTTATGGCCATATAGGACGCAAAAGCTGTTAATAAATGCTGGAGACCCTGTGGTGTTTTATCAAATAGCAAGAAATCATCTGCATATGAGCACCAGCACATGTTTTTACCTTCAAGAGTCGGTTGAATAAATGCTGCCCTCTTTAAACAGGGGCCAATATCAGAAGTATACAAATTATACAATGCAAGGGCGAAAATACACCCCTGTCTTAGCCCATTGAGCGTTGGAATAGGAAAGGTGAGGAGGCCTTCGTTATTTAAACGGATTTGTATTTTGGACCCTTCATGTAGGTGAATCAGTATCGCCAGAAGCTCTTTTGGACTAGTCAAAAGATCCAATTTCCTCCATAATATAGCTCGATCGACCATGTCGAAGGCTAAAGATAAATCCATGCTTGCTAAATATATTGGAGGAGCTTCCCATTTCCACCCCATTTCTTGTAAAAGAGAAATTATGAGCCCCCCTGCAGCGGTCCCCACTCCTTTCCTAAAACCAAACTGCGCTGTTGAAATGACTGTGTTTGCCATAGACCAATCCTCCAATTGCTGAAGAAGAAGACTTGCAAAAATGTTTGACTCGGCATCTAATAGAGCTATCGGCCGATAGTTTAGAGGCAACACTCTATCTCCTTTCTTATAAATAGGAATTATAAAAGACATATTCCCTGAACATGGAATATTCTTAGTGCGGCCAATATCGGCAAACAGAATCGATAATACTTTGGACCAGGTATCAGGGTCAGCCTTCAATACTATGTTTGAGAGTCCATTCGGACCCGCCGTTCTGGAAGAGCTCGCCAAAATAATTTTTTCACAAATTTGTACAGCGGAGAAGCTACAATTCCACTGAATAGATAACAGAGTTTTAGTGATTACAAAGGGAGGTGCTCTCATAGCATAGAGGGCGGAAAAATGTCCAGCCCAGGTTTGTTCATTGATTGGATTTAGCGTGGAAGTTTTATTCCTAGGAGCAGTCCTAGTGATGAAATTGCGGTGAGGAATTATCCTTCATTGCAAGCAGCATTTGCTTGTTATCTGCTTAGATCATTGAATGTTTGTGGCCTCTTATCCAATTTTTGTATAGCTGATGCATATATCTTCCCCCTTCTTTCTTAGATTTTTCAGAAATTGTTAAGAGTTTGAGTTGCCTTAGGGCTCTGCGAAGTAGGATTTTGCTTGTTCGTACTGTATTATCATATCTATGGGTATGTAATTTCCTTGTATGTTTATTATCTATTTGTTTTATAGAGTTATCTATGAGGCTCTTAACATAAGGGGTGAAATGACAATGTGTAAATCTGATTTGCTTCTCTTCATATGTTGTGGTAGCATGGTCAATCCGGAACAAGTTGGTACAAGCTTCTACGTTACCGGGATACCACCTTATCCAATTTCTTGCCAAATTCAAGCTTAAGTCTGAAGACATAAGCTGAATTGGAAGGGGTACTCTCTCTATCCTAAATATGGCTTCCAACATCCTATGATCGCTCATTGTAGTGAAGTTTATAACAAATGATTCTATTAAATTGATAACAAAGCTAGAGGTGAATATATAATCAATTGCTGACCTCCTATTACCCTGTGACCATGTAATGTATTCTTCCCCTGGCTCCCGGATAGTGTGCAGCGACTTAAGGCCCCATGAGTTAAATAGTATATTCCACAAAAACGAGTCACTTTTCTTATTTACTGCTCCCCAGAATTCTTCACCATGGTCACTCAAAAAGTCTGTATTAACATCCATAAATGCTTCAGGAACAACAACAGGACAGTCAATTGCAAGTTTCATATTCGTCTTTAAGTCTCCCATAATAAGGATCTGAAGAGCAAAACATTTAGAGGAGCAATTCATCATTATGTCTTCCATTCTTTGCAATAATTCATGGAGGTTAGATCTGGGAGACCAATAAACATTCAGAATTAGCAAGTGAGAAATGCCATCATTACAATCCAGTTTCACCAACACCCCCAGAACATGTGGAAGGATCGTAAATGTTTCTATTAGGTGGAGACCTGAGCCCAGCCTGATTGCGATGAGGAGGCCCCCCGACGGGCGATCCTATGCCCCTTGGTGGCTAGTAGATGACAACTTTCGAAACCATCTAGCTGGGCTGGGGTCATCAACCATGTTTCTTGTATGCACAGCACACTTTTAGTTCTCAACTTGCTACTCAATTGGTTGGAGGATAATAAGTAGGAATTACCACAAGAGTTCCAACATAATACAGTTAATTTGTGATCTCGGGTTAAAGTTGCTGTTTCATTGATTGGAGCTGAAATATTATGTTTATGTTTATGTTTATTGAGTTTATATAGAATTTTAATCCAAAGCGCTTTACAGAGTAACAACAAGATACAGTATTGAGTCCCTTAGGGACAGGGCCAGCCACCTCCAACTCATTTCCTTATTTGAAATGTCAATTACTTCCTTTTGTTTTGGTTTCACAGCCACACTAAGTGAGGAAAAGGCTTCATTTTTGTTATTTCCGTCTGGATGTGAATAACCCTCCCCAAAAACCAAAATGTCAAAGCCCCTGCTGCTAAAATGGTCCAATTGTACCACACCTTTTTGATAGACCAATTTTGAGTGAAACACAACTGTAACATGTTCAAAACACATAGAATAGATATAGTCTATCCTCTTAATATCCGTAGAGGACAAAGTTCCAAGGGAGGGTATATCATTAAAGAGTTGCAAAGATCTTACCCTATTCATTGGGGGATGATTCCCACAATCAAATAGGCGAAACAACAAAATACTCAGGAAATCCATATAACATGTTTTCCTCCACGTAATGTGTCTTAGTTCCGTATCCAGATAGTTTTTGGGGAAGATGTTATTTATTCCCCCCAAGTTAGTTTTAGGTTGTGAGCAGCCAAAGGTAGAAAGTCTTGGAATTGGGGGAGGAGGAGGAGAAAAGGAATGAGGTATTTGTATTTGGACCTGTGGTTTCTGAGGAAGCCCAGGGAAAATGGGCCCTTCTGTGTTGGTACCCCCTGCCTCCACTAGTTCCATTTCTTTTATTTTGTCCTGTGGATCAATCAGAGGAACGCAAGGGATAGTAGATTGTTGAGCCTCCATTTTAGCAGTATCCACCGCTGCACTCCCTGCCTTTAATATATCCGCCGCAGTCGAGCGAATGAGCAATTCTAATTGTCGGTCTGTGGATAATCATTTTTCACGATTGATCCCAGTTTGTTTTCCTGGAGATGTCTTATCTGATGTCAAATCCAGTATCACTGGGAGGCCCACTTTCTCAGCCGGGGCCTGGTTCAAATTAGGTGCAAACAGGCTTTCCCCCAAGGTTATCTCCTTTAAGAGGGTTAGGTCGGGCACATTCAGGTAAAGGGAGAGAGATTGGTCCGGGGGCAAAGTGGTCAATTTTGCATTCTTTAACAACTTGGCCTTTGAAAATAGGCCGTAATTTTCTCTCTGTTCCCTGGACTTTGATATTTTTTTCTTAGTCTGTGACGTTAACCTAATAGGTGCGTTAGTCTGTTCCTTTTCTTTAGATACTAAGGCAGTCTCTGGCGTTATCGTTTTATGATGCATTGCCTCAGAAAGAGTATTTGTCAGAATAGAGTAGGCTCCAATGCTTGAGTTTACTTGTGTAATCCTCTCTACCACTTCCTTTTCTTCTGTGGGATGCATTTGGTCCTTTTCTTCCCTAATAAAGTTTTGCCAGGTATATTTAGAGACCTTGTTTCTACGATTACATAAAGAAAGTAGTAATAAAAAATAAAAAAAATGTGTTTTTTTTGTTGCTCTACGATAGGTTTTTTGAAAGTGACTGCAGTGCGGGTAATGGTGAAGCTTGTATAGAATTGGGCAGTGAGTCAGGAGCCTTTTGCTTCTCCTCTGGGTTGTGGTCAGCCCTCTGAACCGCTTACCCAATTGATTGGCAAGTTTTCTCGGAAGAGATTCCAGGATATCTAACCCCACTTCTGATGATGCTACAATACGTTCCATCAAAATTCTCATTTCAAAGTAGCATGTTGAATGAGCTTTTAATTCTAGCAGAATTGAGGAGAGTGTGCCTGCAAGGGTAGCTGTCTGCAGAAAATTCTGTTGGCTTGGTTGGCTTTGAGGGTCATGTGGATGCTAAAACAGATCCATTAGCGCGGGATCTGCTGAGAAAAAATCCAGCTGAGTATCCAGAAAGGACTCATCTGATGCCACAGGAGTATTTTTTTCGGATTGAGTGGCAAAAAGACATGAACTAGATGTGTCTTCCTGCTGAATCCGCGGTTGCTCATGCGTGGAGAGCATAGAGGAGTGGGCTAGATCTGCTGACTCCAGGATTAATGAGTCACTAGGTTCAGGAGGAGAAGGGGCAGAGGCATTTTCATAACCATTCGCATCGTATTTTTTTACGGGGGTAAATACGAGGGGCGCGGATAATATATCCTCGCAAAGCTGCGCCCCCTGATTCATAGAACTTCTTTTAGCTGGACCTGCTGAGATTGGGTGCATATATACATATTCTATACTAGCCCGCCTTCTAGATATTTCTCCACTTTTAGATTTCCTGCAGATATTTAGAAAATCAATTACCTCTATGTAGTTTTGCAGTGATAAAAAAAAAAGAAGAAGAAGGGTCCTCTGCCCCCGGCACCATGTCTAACAGGCGTAACAGGCAAGCACTTCTGGCAGGCACTTCCATTTGGGCACACGCGCGTGAGCCAGATGTTTTATGGGCCAAACTTTGCACGAGATAGGGACGTGGCCCTGCAATAAAGAGGAGAGGAACGGCCGTTACACCACCTAAAGAGGCTGTTACCCTTAGTAATAGAGAAACTTTGTATACAATATATGCCACACCCAGTAGTCCAATGGAAACAGTTCTCCAGTTCAGCAAATGATGCATCCAAACACAGCATTCACAGCATTCCCCAGGCATAACAGGTAGGCACTATTGGCGGGCACTTCCGCTCGGGCGCGCGCAACGGCGTGGATATTTTTTTTGGGCCAAACTTTGCACAAGATAGGGGCGTGGCCCCAGTAGTCCAATGGAAAAATTCATAGCGTTCCCCAGGCATAACAGGCAGGCACTTCTGGCGGGCACTTATCAAACACTTAAAAGTAGCCTGGGCAATGGAAAACAGTCCTATGTTATGCAATTTTTTTGGCTCGCATATAGTGCACTGCGGCCATTTTGATGGTCAAATGATGATTTGGAATCTGCAGAAAATGGGTTGGGTTTGGTTAATAAGATCAGAGGGAGCAGTGCGAGGTAACTTTGCCGCTGTGTTGTTGCACACAGATCGACCGGAACCAGGCTCTATATCCTTGTGTGTTTCCGGGTGAGTTGTGGTGAGGACATCTGAGGTATGTGAACCCAAAAGGGAGTGCCATATTTAGGTTGGCATTCCATTCAGTTTTCTATTAACGAGCCCTACCCTCATAGTGAGGATGGGTTGATGTTTTCTGGTGGACTGTGTGGGGTAATCTGGTGAGAGAGGTGTAGAGTTTGGGTGGTGTTGGTGTGTGCAGTGGGAGGAGGCACAAACTGGTATTCACCTTCATTGTGTGAGTGGCTATTCGATTTGTGTAGAATAAGGTGCTGTGTAGATTGGTGAGCAGGTTAGTGAGGGACACAACCAATCAAGAAGCTGCATAGAGCAAGGCATCACATGATGAAGCCAGGCATGCCAAGGCATAACAGTCATAGCAAAGCAATAAAAGGCATATCAAGGCCTGTAAACTGTAACAAGGTACAACTTGTCCATCTCCTCACACTCCTACCACTGACCTCTGACTATATCTCCCATTTTCACTTCTCGATCTGCCTGCCATTGTTAAACACCCCCTCTCTCTCACACACAACCTCTCTCTCTCCCCACCGCTCAAAGAGATACATTATTGCAAAGCATAGATAAGAAGGATCAAGGAATAGTAGTTGAGGGGAGGATGCGGACCTCAGTTTCCCCTTATTAATGTAAGTGAAGTGCTGAGGGTTCTGGGAGTCATTAACCGGTTCAAAGAAAGAGCTGTATGAGATATGAGAACCTCAGCACTCCTTTTCTCTTATTTATTATGTTGGTTGGCAGGCCGAGAACTGTCTTAAACCTCACCCCAGCTTGCTCAGATGATGCCCCTAGAGGGGCCCGTTGGGAGTTATACCAATCAGAAAAGGAAAAGCATCCATCAGGTGTGCATCAGGTGAACAGTGCGGGGGCATTTACTGCTTTGTCTCCAGAAGGCCTCAAACCCCACTCACACAGCACATGCAGCCACAGGACAAAGAGGAACCCCCGATCTGGAGTTGTGGAAGACGTCAAAATGCACAGCGATAGGGATGAGCTGACAAGGCCTGTCTATCTACAGTAAAAAGAGTTGAAAATGCTTGGACACATGAGCTGCCTCGAAAATTGACTTCCAGATAAATGCAAAGGATGACCCTGCCAAGAGAGGAGGGGGACTCCTCACAAAATGTGGTGGGACGCCAACTAGGGTATTCATCAGAGCCAGTCCTGCCCCAGAGGTGTGGTGTGGGCATTGGGTGGGCCCCAGATCCTGTCCCTTCTACCTTTTCCTATGCATGTTTAAAATGAGAACCAATGTCTATCCCCCCATGCCTGTACTGCGGAATGCTGGGCAGCTTACCTCTTGTACAGCAGTACTTCAAGTGCCAGCATGCTAAGCAGTGGGCAATACAGCGAGCAACTGGACTGTGAAATAGATCTGCAGGAGCAGCCAGGACTCAGAGGTACTAGCTCGGCATAGGAAAAGAGAAAAGCCACTATTCAATACAGACTAGCAAAAGAGGAATTTCTCCAGATTTAGCGAGTATGTGTCACACTCCACTCAGCTTATCAGCGAGTTCAACCCTCTACCCACAAAGACAACATGGTAACCTGTTACGGAGCCATGGAGAAGTCCCTTTCCAATTCGGCATCCAAAACCTGCTGGACAGCCCTCATACGAACTGAGACAATAAAGTCAATTCACGGTGCAGTGGAATTCCACTGCTTGTAACCGGGGGACTGGCACACGAGAAAGGGGTGGGACATGAGACCCGTTTTGCATGCTTGCTCACATGTAACACGTCCCCTGTGGAAATGAAAGACAGTAGTTGGCCTGCAGAAGCAGGTGACTGGCAGATAAAAATGGCTCATTAAACAGGAGGGTGTTGGTGTTTTGGGTGAGGTCAAGTGAGGAGAAGGAGGAGCAAGAGACCCGGACTGAGGAAGGGTGGTGTAGAGGAGCATGGATGAGAATTGCAGAAGGGGTGACCAAGGTGAAGTATTGGTTGGTGAGAGAAAGTAGTACTTTGGTTTGAGTATGCATGCAAGATGTCTGAGTGAGGATAATAGAAGAATAGGGAGTTAATGGAAAGGCGACTGAGCTAGTAAAAAGAGAGTGATTGTGGATGAAGGTGTTGGTGTATTGTCGCGTAGTGTGGGAAGGGGAGAGTAATAGCAGTGAGGAGAGGGGTCTAGTAGTATGGAGAGGGGAGAATAGTATTAGTGAGGAGATGAGAGAGTAGTAGTGGTGTGGAGGAGGGTGAGAGAGAGTAGTAGAAAGTAAGATCGAGGGTGGAGGTAGGTAGTAGAGAGAGAAGAACATCAGAGGATTATAGGCAAAATTGTGAGGGGAGAGAGAGGAGAGACTCTGGGTGGAGTAATAGGGGGGAGAGTAAGGGAATAGACAGAGAGATCTCAGGAGTGTAGAAGAGCGTGGAAGGAAAGGACCAAGCTGGTCCTGACGGTCTGTAAGTCACTAATGTTACATTGCCATGTATCAGGGAACGTAGGTCAGGGCCACCTAGATTGCTCCCTGAGGGAGACAAAGAGAGAATGCGTTTGCCGTCTGCTATCACTACCCGGTAAAACAGAACCTTAGAAAGTAGGGGTTACTGATCATTTAAGACCACCGTAGTGTTTAGGGATGCCCAGGCAAGGGAGTGAATGGCCCGCACTAGACGAGAGAGAGGGCCGCCCTTAGTGTGCCCATTCCAAATCTTCAAATGAAAACCCTTTAACTGTCTTCGAGAGTTGGCGTGTTCTTGAGGCCATCTGTGACAGAAAGAAGATTAAAGTTGTATGTTAGTTACACAACAAGGTTGCAAACATCACAAAATGTCGGATATTCGTTATTTGACCATGGCAGAATTCTTTGCGGTGGAATTTACTGCGGTCAATTTTTCTACAAATACAATTTTGCTGTGGTAAAATCCAACAAAACCTTGACCACCACGTCCCCCCATTTACCTTTTGATTCTCTGCTTCCTTCTGACCCTGAGGCGTCAGTTCCGTCCCTCTTACGCGGGTTGGATAGGACGCTGCAGGGTCTGCTTTTCTTCTTTTGTTTTCCCGTCCCCCACCTCCAGTCCACAGGAAGCAGCAGACATCCGCACCCCCGCCAACGCCAAAGGCAATCCACTAGCAAACATGGGGAGCGGGGAACACCCCCGCAACCCTTGATCCCCATGTTCTGTATTGATTACCAAATTTGTTCGAATTTAATCGATCAAATGGTACTGGCCGAATTCGGCCAAATTTATCATACGATCAATTCAAACAATTTGGATACTACCAAAATGTCACAGATGTAATAAGGCTGTTGCAAGCATCATCCTTTTCTGGGTCTGCATCAGTGATTCCCTCCATTGTCTTCTTTGTTGGGTTCTCCTTTAGGCACACAGATATCAAACATTAATGCCTTCAACCTCTGCTGACTGCATAGGAAAGTATAGGGTTTTACAGGTGTTTTAAAATATTGAGCAATACAAGCAGTGCACTTTTGCTGTTTGTGGAATGTGGATGCAATGTCAATCACGATGCCAGAAACCAATCGAAAAGCAAAGTCAGAAGATAATGGACCAATTTAAAGCACGTTTTACTCTATTGGGCATCACTCTTTATGTCTATGGTAATACAGCATGGCTAGTGGCAGACATAAACAAGGATTGGAAAAGCCAAGAGGTCTTGCTTGGTTTAATAGTATGTTTTGTGCACATAGATAAATGTTAATTGGTGGAGAGTGGATGGGCTCATATGGATGTCACCCACTGACAAGACAAAAGCAAGTGCTTAACAGGGTGACAAGTTTACAGTAGGTGGCATCCCCTGGGAAAATGGTGATGGTAAGGGAGGGTACTTAGCAGCAAGGCAAATGTATGTAATGTCACTAACTGACAAGACTATGGTAACTGAGGTTATCAGTTAAGGCTAAAGAAGTCGGCTAAATCAGGCGTGAGGAGCTTTCTAGGCTCGTGACATTGTAGAGCTAAGCTATTAGCGGCATGGCTACCCCCTTACCGGGTACCGGGTTCGGGTTACTTGAATGAGGAATTACCAGGCCATTCCCACCTTGGAGGACCCAGTAATTCCTCATTCAAGGAACCCATCCCCCAAATGGCATTATTTGAACTGCCAAAACCGCTTGTCCCAGATGAACGCTAGTTAGGTCTGGAAACTTTCTTGGACGGATATCAGGTTGATCCTTGTTAACCAGTCCCTTTCTCTTAAGGTGTCCCTCAGCTGATGAATACCTTCCAACTTGAAGTGGGGGTATACTACCCAGCCGTTCAATTCCTTCAAGTTTATAACTGGTCTCACTTTCTCTTTTCTGTGAACAAGGAACATTTTGCTTATGCATCTTGGAGTCGCTGTGCATAGCTCGATAGCCACTTTTTGTTCAAGCTGTCTCAGCTTGTTGCGCAGGCTCTCCCTCTCTGCTTGCACCATATGTATTGCTTGTGGGATGCTCGCTTGTTTTGGCTCTTGAATAAATACTAATTGCAGCCCTCTGGCTGTCTGCAGCACCCAAGCATCGCTGGTAAGCACGCCAGTTCTGCCAGAATTGTAACATTCTCTCTCCCACTGGTGGATATATAAAGGGTCTCACCTGTGGTAGGGTCTTGCACTCTTCCTGTGCCTTTGCTCCTGCAACCTCTGGGAAATCGTCCTCTGGAGGGGAAGAAGGATTCTTGTTGTTTGTTCTCCCAGTATTGGGCTCTGTTGTTCTGATGTCTCCTCGCTGCTTGGAAACGACCGGCTGCTCGATCTCTGTAGTGGCCGGTCGCGGCAAAAACTCTGTTAAGGAAGATTTTCCTAATAGGGGTTTGTGCTTTTGCGAGGGAGGAGTATGTCCCTAACGAACCTCCCCATTTCCTTGCCGAAGGTCTCACCGAAGAGGAGGACATGCGCTGCCTCGCCTGCTTCGTAAGTGGTTAGGTCACTCAGTTTTGCATCTATTTTCAGCAGGAGTCCTCACCTTCTCTCTGATGCTATTGCGCAGTTTGCGTTACTGAGCAGGCATACTGCTCTCTGCGCCCACGTCGCTAACGTGTCTGCGTCTACCTGTTCTCCGGTGTCTTTGGCTCAACCCGCTAGGTCCATGCTCTTTTCTAATGGGCCTGTGAGGTCTAGCATCTTCTCTTGACAACTTATGCAAGATCTGTCCATACCTTTGTGAGGGTCTTTAGCTGTCTTGGGTACGAATGCTAGCATTTTGGGATCTTGTTTGGGTGCATCCGCCACCTTTCCCAGCAGGTCTGGGCGCAGGCATTCCGCCTTCATGCACTGCCTTGTGTCTTTGTCTAGCACCTCCCTAAGTCTCTGTGTCATGTATTTGGACACTCTGGGGGACGGCTGCCAGTCTGATGATCTGGGGTTTCTGTTATTCTCTGGGTTAAACATGTCTGTTATCTCTTCTCCGTCACCCTCCTGCTGTTTCTCTTTACGGGATCTTTTAGGTCCTAGTGGGTTTTGCCCAATATTCTTCCAGTTTGCTCTCTTCATCTTGTGAAAAAAATGTGTCTTCTGGAGACCCTTCTTCGGAGTCTAAGTCCACTTCTCCCATATTGTCTTCTCCTGGGGCTGGGCCATGAGGCTTGGCACCGCTGATTTCTGTAGATAAACCATTCCTGAGCTTTCTGAAAACATCAGCAGTCTCCTGTAGTTGCAACCCGGGGGGTCAGTAGAGGCCTTCTTCTTACGGGTCTTTTTACTTCCCTGAAGACCTCTCTCTGCGGTCTTGGTGGACGTGCTTTTATTCCATTCAGTACTTTTATGTGTATTGCTTGGAATGGACTCTAGTGTAGCCAGTCTTTCTTGTAAGGGCTTCACCCCTTACGCCACTGCATCTGCCAACAAGCTTCCTAGCACCTCTGTGAAGCTGTATGCCAGGTCGTGTGCCTGCTCTTCCTTGCTCCATTCATACTCTGACATTCTCTTAATGTCTGGGTGCTCTGTGCCAATACCTGAACCAGCAGGCTGAAATGCACGTACACTGCTGTGTTGTTATAGATGCTCCTCTTTATTATTATTATTATTTGTTTTTTGTTTTATGTGGCGAGCACCTTTCTTCCTCACTGTGTTATCAGAGTTGCATCCTGTGTGTTGCCTTTGGCTGCATATTCTTGCTTTCCTTTGAGCTGCACATGTATATTTATGTGTCTTGCTCTCTGTCTGCACACTTCAGCTGTGTTGTTTCAGCGTTATTCTGCTGTTTATGCTCTTAATTATTTATTCTTCCATTTACTGCTGTGCCCGGGTACTTTGAGTGATCTAGGAGATTATTGCAAGACGCTGCGTCGCTCTGGCTCCACTCTCGCGAGGAAGGGGGCTGTCGTGCTCCTTCTGTCCTCGCGGACGGTGGAACGGGCCCTCGGTTCTGTCAGTGATGTGACACGGACCCTGGTCTACCTCCGCTGTCTTCCTGTCTCTGGCACGAGCTGTGCTGATACCCAGCAGCACTACCCAACTACTGTGCCATGCCTGTCTTCGCTCTGCCATCTGACGGCCAGGTAAGGGAATGCCTAATTTCTCCTTATAAAAGAATGCACGCATTGCGTTCTATAGTTAAATATGACATAAAAACCACATATGTACTTGCTACTGCACTCCTTAGCGCTATGTTGTTAAACTAGCATAGAAATCCTACATTATATGAATATTACGTCGCTCTGCTGCAAAAGTGTACTTATCTTGCCGAAGAGCAGGAAAAGAAGAGGAGGAGTGAAGGACAGGAAGTGACATATAGACAAGGCATGAATACCAAGGACTACAGAAGCAGTGAGAACAGAGGGAAATGTAGTTCAAGAACAGTAAACAGAAAGTAAAAAAGAGAAAATGTGTGGTGGATGTCATTTTCAGTTATTTTTGTCATTTGTGTTGAAACTGCTGAAGAGTAGTGATTAAAGAAGTTGAAGCATAATGCTCGCCTCTGGTCTTGACATAGAATCTTGTTTTGCGGGGATGGTTTAGTGACTCCAAGTCACCAGTGTATTGAAAATGTAGCAGTACAAAAAATGAAGTGACCTCCTGAAATAGTCCATAAGTCAAATTCTAGCAGCGAATCACGAAACCACAGAAGACCAACTGATGGAATATTTACATTGAACTGCCCGATACAGGCTTAGACTGGGGCATACAATTGTCTCGGGCACCAATGAAAAAGTGTCCCACATTTGCAAATGGCAATTCACTCCTTTTGTGACAGACTGTTTGAGTAATACTCAGCTGGGAGGCTTTTGATAAAATTTGATGCGAATTGTGCATCATAAAGTAACACTGGTCAAAAATACCAGCTGCAGGATGAAGTCACTTATCAAAGTAGCCCACATGGGCCAAAAAGTGGCCCACTTTGACCAACAAACTGTCCCACTCTATCATTTTGTGTTTTTGGTTCAGGCATTGCCATATTGCCATATAGGATAATCCGAGCCTGGCCCAATATAGCTTGTTTTTAAGCAGTTGATAAACACAAGTATCTGAATGGAGAGAGTTAAGATAATGCGATTATGTGTGTGCTATTCTCGCACTGAATCCATCGTTGCTCTCATGATCCCCAATCCACCTGTTGTGGAAGAACCCTGTGCTAAGGCAGAACTCCCTTTCTGCATGCCGTGGTTTATTTATAGGTCTGTTTTGGACAGCTGTGCTCAGAATTCCACATCCAATGTTATTAAGAGTCATACCAAAAGTAAAGGGCTGTGTAGAAGAACACACATAAACCAAGAAAGGGGATAAAGCGAAAATGCCCGGAGCAAAGTTCCATTGGAGGATATGGTCCCAATTCTGCAAACATACACAGGTCTTTAACAAAATGGGGCTGTAACCTAATGTTGTGCTGTCACAGCAGAGTTACCAGCTATTATAATAGTCCTTTTTGCCACCTCTCCAAGTTACCCCCCCTCCACCATTGGCCTAAGTACCCCTGACTGAATAAACTAAAGCAGGACCCCACTATTCAACTCTGTGCAGGAAAGACCACTATGTACCTACCGACCCTTGTTTCCCAGTTCCACCTAAGGAATGGTGATGAACACATGTCCTCGTTGGTCCTAGAACCCTGTTCTGACCCCGGCCCCAAAGCATTGGATGTGTGCACAATCCCTGCCCGTGACCACTCTAGTATTCCTGGATGATTGTAAATAAATGATTCAACACATTTTTGTGATAGCTTGTCTTAGTTTATTTAGCTGTGTCATTAGTGATGGCATCTTAAGCTATGCAAGAGTATTCACAATGTTCTAACACCATGGGCGTAGTGCATGTCAGGCTCAGGTACAGACCACAGGCACAGAAGACTCCCTTCACTCGCTTACTTCTGTGTGCACTGCCATCCAGTCTTACGCTTTCTCTTGCTTCCTGATATCGCTGGAACACTTGCAAACTAAGTTCGGGGCCCACCCAAGACCAGGATAACACACCCACTCTGCAGGGGCTATACCTATAATCAGTCCCTGACAAATGGCTTCCCCATGGCTTCTGTCAGACCTCAGGAAGAGACAGCTCCACACTGCAGCAGCTCCCACCGGCTCGAGAATCTGGATAAACCATAGATTTAGGCACAACCACAAACCAACACCCTAATCCCATCAGTCAACCAGTGCCCTTTACATTAGCAAACGTGGGCAGAGCAAGGAGCACCTCAATAAATGTGTGCAGTCATGATAGAACCACATCATAGCTCATTCAGAGTGCACTGACAACTTGGAAGCCCTCAACTTGACGCAAATAATATATCTTCCTGCTCACACAGCAGGACACACCCTCAACACATTTCTCAGCTCTACTAACCTAAGCGCTACCCTGCTTTCCCTCTCACTAATCTGGACAGATCACTTTGCAATCTTCTTCTCCATCCTGGCCACTTCCCCCTCCCCCTCCCCTCAACCAGCCTCCACTCTTCAGCCTCTCCCTCCCCTGTCCCTCTCTGGAATAAAGTCACTATAACACCCAATCTGGCCAATTCCCTCCTAATCTCACTCCCAGCTCTCTGACTCCATGGAGGACCTCCCCGGATTGATCTTTTTGATCTTTGGTTCTCCAGTGCCCTCGTCCCGCTAACTCCGACGAGACTTAACCCTCAGAGACCCTCTCTCGACTTCCTCCTTCCCTCCAACTACCGCCCTATTTCAAGCACCCACCTCATTGCCAAACTCTTAGACCTCTCAGTTTACAAGCAGCTCTGCCTCTTCACAGAAACCAACGACCTTCTTGACCCAGCCCAATGTGGCTTCAGACCCCTTTGAGGGACTGCATCCTCTCACATGTCCATTTGGGATGATTTAAAAAGAACAGCAGACTCGGAAGGATGCACTGCCCCCATCCTCCTCAACCTATCTGCTGCCTTTGACACCATTGACCATGCCATGCTCTCGGACAGGCTCTTCTCTTTAGGCATCAGAGACTCTGCTCTAAAATGAATCCCCTCCTTGCCATCCAACCATTCGCAAATCATGCTCCCCCCGTTCTCCTCCCCCTCTCATCCTGTTCCAAAAGGGGTTGCGCAGGGAGCCTCCCTGTTACCTCTCCTCTTCAATCTCTACCTTAGTCCACTCCAGGCACTGATCCGCTAACATAACCTTATCTCTTATAACTATGCAGATGACACCCAGGTCATCCTCAAGATGCCAAAGATGCCAGCCTCTCCACGCCCCAACCTCTCCTCTTGCCTTTCTGCAATGGATGATGGCCAACACCTCCTCCTCAAACCTTGAAAAACTGAAATCCTAATATGCGGCAAAACCTCTCTCCGCCCTCAACCGATCCCCTGGCCACACTCCCTGGGAGACCCTCCTGCAGCATACACATCTGTAGAACATCTTGGATGCACATTGAATTCAGACCTATCACTCTCCCACCACATCATTACCGTGTCTAGAACCTTCCACTTCCACCTATGCATCCTCAGGTGAATATTCCCTTATCTCTCTTAGCCATACTGAGTCTCAGCAATCATTGCCATCATCCTCTCGCGCTTAGACTATGCTGACTCCCTTTACCTAGGTGCTCCTGCATACCTGTTTAAGAACCTCCAAAGAATTCAAAACTCCACCGGCAGACTCCTCCTTGCTCTCTCACCCAGAGAACGCATTACCCCTAATTCAGAGTACTACACTGGCTCTCTATCAGCCGATGGGTGACCTTTAAAGCCATGTGCATCACTCACCGTGCCCTCCATAATACTGCACAAAAATTCCTCCAGGACAAGCTCACATGCTACCATCCCACCAGATACCTCAGATCTGGCTCTGCACTCCTCCTCATACTCCCCCCTAACAACTCTACACCACAATGGGAGGATGCGCCTACTCCGTCCAAGCTCAAGCTCCATCTGGACCTCCCTTCCACTTCACATCTGCCATAATGAAAACTATCTCTTCTTCAGAAAGGCCCTGAAAACCTTTCTATTCCCTACGGAAACCTGAATTTCTTTTCTTCTCTAATGTCATCTCTACCATCACAGCATCATACTCCTCCATCACAGTATCATTCGTATTACAAATATTTCCCACTGCAAAGTAAAGTATGTCACAGAACAGCTGGGTCACCTCAGAGTCTCTTGGCAAAACCGAATGCAATGCGCCATCAAGATACATGATCACACACTACTATGTGGATGCTGGCTGTTGTCGCGGTAGCCCGCCCTCGTGCACTCATAACCAAGTCCTACACAATGTACACAAATACTCAATGCACAACAGCCATCAGACTACAAATATGACCTACAACTAATCTTAGACTAGCAGGACACACAACAAATCCCTGGCAGCAAATGCAGTTTACACCGCATCAGATGTAGGTCAGGGTAGTCACATGGCAAATCTCTTTCCCTCTCTAATTCAGTGACCCCTCCCAGCGCATTCCATATATATGGCCATCCAGGAATGCTTGGTGGAGTGCGACCAGCCCACTTGGCTCCCTTTTGTCATCTACAGGTGCACCTGCATCCTGTATATAACTCCTGACAATTTGAGGGTAACCTACCTACTAAGTATAGAAAGGTAGTAGGATAGCCTGGCCATTGCGTGAAAGAAGTATTGGGATATTTGTTTAAAGCACTCAGCCTTAATCTCGCACCAAGAAGAGCCATGACATTAGCCGGTCTTGCTCTTGTAAGATTTAAGGGGACTGCTGATAAAATGCACTTGCTATTGGAATCATAAGATTCAGGATGATGGCCTGTCTGTTGCGCCTAAAAGTTGAAATAGATCGGCCATTCTATTGCACCTAGAGATAACACTGCCATTAAACAGATGATCCTTATCACACAGCTACTTCAAGGACAAGGCTAGTCCAAGCCTCAAGTTACTTATGCTCGCACCACTTCAATGGACTACTGCCGCAGGCACCGGCTACCCACCTACATGCACCAGAAGGCAGCGACAACCTATGACATGAGTTCGGTCTAGCTGGACAGATAATGTTCCACCACACTTAAACACAGTGAACAACACCTCTGCCATCAGAATGCAGTGACGACCTACGGCAAAATTCCGGTCTAGCTGGACACATAACAATTCTCTTGTCACAGCTCATAATCCTCTCCAATTAGCACCCATCCACGTGCCTGACCTCATGGGTAGCTTAATGGAGCTTGGCCAGCCCACCTAACTCCTTATTTTAGACAAAAGCACACGCATTCTAAGTCTTCAGTCAACTTTCCCATACCTTGGACTCCAAGGGTGTTCTCACCACAAGCGCTTTGAGGCTATATTAATGGGATAAAGGCGCTATATAAATGACTATTACTACTGCTGCTACTACATCCATCATACACTGTTTGTAATAGAACCACTATAACCCAACAGACAAGGTGCATGTTTTCATCCCCTGTGTTGAAAGGATTGTGAAACTTGATGGTGGCACACTGTTCTCCATCACAAATGCATTAACCTACTGAGCTCTCTTACTGGCCACTTTACTACAATGAACTTAGTTCAGAATGACTGCAAAGCAGCATCTGATCATCATTTTCAATAACAGAGCAAGATAAACACATACATAGAAGAACCATAACCAAAGTGTACAGTTGTATAGCAAATGGGAGAATTTTAATTGCAGCAGCACTTATTGGCCCGTCATGTGGCCCTTCGGAAAAAATAGGAAAATAAGCCGGACATGGACCACAGCATGACACTTCATAATTAATATATGTGCTTTATTTACTTGTAACATAACAGAAATATGTACAAGCTAGTATTTGCAAACATAGCACACTGCTAAGAGACATGATGAACATACTTCTTTTGAACATGGAACAGAGGTCTCATTACTATGCACAAGAATTTCTCTATGTGAAAAAACACGCAGAGACCATAATGATGGCAAAAAACAAGCAAAAATTGCAAAACGCAGCACTCTACCAAGCAATATAGAAACAAAACAAGCCCTTTAAAGCAACATTCACGGAGTCTCCCACGAATTTAAACAGCTTCACTGGCTGTTATGCTAATATTTATTTTGTTCTAGGTTTATAAATACAAACTATTCCAGCCGACCTCATATAAAAAACCGAGACAACATAAAATTGCCTTATATTTACAGAAAGATCATTACCTTTAAATCCCCATCATATGTTATGCTATGCAATTTTTGTTCTGCGCCCATCACCACCGTAGTGGTCTTATGGTGCCTATCCTTGTCCGAAAGGTGGCATATTGTGACCCTGCCAAGGTGTCGCCAGGTGTTCCCTTCCTTTCTTTGGAAAGGAAGGGAATGTCTGGGGAGGAGATGATAGGGAAGAGAAACTAGACAACAAAAGGAGCAAGAACAGAGATATTCAAATAGTAAAAAAACAAAAAAAACAATCTAAAACAGATCCTATTAATCGATGCATAATTCAAAAGTGCCATCCCCGGCCTGACAGTGCTTATCTCATAAGCCATAAAAACAGGCTTTAGTAACACTCGTCTTACTATATATAACAAGGGACAAATACGAATAACATACTTTTAGCTCTTTGAAGCCCCTTTTACACAAAATGCATAACCTATGTTGCAAGAAGCGTATTAAAGGGGCACCTTGCCGGAATCAATGGAACAGGCACTCATACTTGCTCTTTTAAAACCCGGCAAAGACCACACATTGTGTGAATCCTATTGTCCCATAGCACTGATTAATCACGACACAAAAATACTGACTGCGATCCTCGCAGATCACTTATAAAGAGTGATCACCACACTGATTCACCCAGACCAAACGGGCTATGTACCGGGAAGGTCCACAACGGCCAACTTAAGATGCCTGCAGGCGGTCATAGCAGAAACAAGCACCCGATCCAATAACTGTGCAGTGGCAGCCTTGGACGCCATAAAGGCCTTGGATTCCGTCAAATGGGAGTGGATGTTTGCTACACTAGAACACTAAGGGATAGGCTGGGGGTTCATGAGATAGATCCGTATGCTGTACGCAACACCGACAGCCAGAGTGTGAACGGGAAAATACATCTTCGACCCCTTCCAGATCTTCCGAGGTACTAAACAGGGTTGCCCACTCTCACCGCTTTTGTACACCTTAGCGCTAGAGCCCCTAGTTATATACATGAGGGACATGTTCAGTGACACAGGACTGCTCGTTAATGGATTCACACATGTCATATCCCTCTACGCAGACGACATCCTCCTATTCATACAAAATCTAGAAGATCCCCTTGGATCATATGTAGAGATGCTGGATAACTTCGCGCACCTCTCAGGGATAGCTATTAGTAAGGCCAAGTCATGCCTATTCCCCATAGCAGGCTGGGCAGGGAACACAGCGGAACAACTCCCGTGTTTGGAACTGATGTGGAACACCGCACATTCCGCTACTTAGGTGTGAACATACATCACTCCTTAGAAGATACACATAAAGCCAATACACAGCAAGCCACACATAGCATAGACGCCTCCATCAAATTCTGGGAGAAGCTCCCCCTGTCAGTAGTGGGCCAAATATCCCTGATTAAGATGATCGTGTTGCCCAGACTGTTGTACCACTTTAGTAATGTTCCCTATCTCATTCCGAAAAAGTTATTTGCAGATCTCAACACTACACTAAGCAGCTTCATATGGGGCAGGGGAAGGAGAAGAGTGGCCATAGAAACACTCTGCAGGGAATACACTGAGGGAGGACTGAGACTACCTCACTTCGAACTATACTATCTGGCTGGACAGCTGCAGCATATAGCCAACTGGCTTGCAGGCACAGAAACAGTGGAACACGCCCTCGTAAGTGAAGCCGTGTGCCTGTACCTCTTAAAAGAGGCACTATGGATAGATGATGCAACACCCTTACGCACCCCCATGCTATTGCGTCTAGGAAAGCAAATATGGAAAAGAACGCTGAAGCTACTGAAGGTCAAGGAGCAGTACTCACCTCAGATACCACTTGCAGCATTACGAGAGAACATCTCCAACAGAGCAGAAGTCATTGGGAACCCCGTGGAATGATCACAATAGGAGACCTAGCACCGGAAGGGGAGATAAAAGAATTCCAAGAACTAGTAGAGTCTCACGACCTGCATAGTGGCCAATACTTAAATTATGCAAGGCTGGTCAAACAGCTGAACACTAGATGGCTGACCCCAGCAGAGCGGCAGACAGAAGACCCGACACTGGTACTCCTCTATGATGTAACAGAAGGGGGACAGATGGTATCTAGCATTTAGCAAATAATGGCGGAGGAACTCCTTAAAGATAAAAACAGGGGAAGACGAGACTGGGAGCGGGTGCTAGTGAAGGAAATAACAGACAAGGGGCCTCATTACGATCCTGGCGCTCCCGGGTTGAAGGGGGCCGGTACAGCACCGGTCCCCTTCAATCCGGGAGCGCCGATTACAAGCTTCCCATCGCGGGACCCGGATCGCACGCCTGGTAAAACCAGGCGTGCTTTCCGGGTCCCGCGAGGGGAACAGGGAGGCAATAACGGGAGAGATGTAATCTGCCCGTTATTACCTCCCTCCCCATTCCCATTGAGCCCTATGGGGGCTCAAATGGGAATGGGGAAGGGTTCCTGAATGGAGGACTTACCGGGTACTCCTATCTCGCAGTAACCCGGTAAGTCCCCATTGTAGGAACCCGGTAATGGAGCCCGGAACGGTGGAAGCTAATAGCGCCATTGACAAGGGGGGTCCTGGGAGTCTCTCTGCCAGCCATTAGTCCTGGTTACGAGAGACTTACCCAGAGTGTCTAGCTCACTATCTTTCACAGAGAAGAAATATCCCAAACATATCAGTCTTTGTCCTGCCCTGGGGCAGTCCAGCACCGAAATGCTAGGCAATTCTCCTCTGAACAAGAGTACCAACAGCATCCCCAGACACGTGTTTCAGTCTGGTTGGACCTCATCAGTAGGGAGGAGCTGTGCCGCTCTAAGAATAGTGAGCAAGGGGTCCACGTCTGGATTCCCCTAGTAACTTAGAGTGAGACCCAAAGTTACTTAAATATGCAAATTGACAAGGGGGTCCTGGGAGTCTCTCTGCCAGACATTAGTCCTGGTTACGAGAGACTTACCCAGAGTCTTTAGCTCACTATCTTTCACAGAGAAGAAATATCCCAAACATATCAGTCTTTGTCCTGCCCTGGGGCAGTCCAGCACCAAAATGCTAGGCAATTCTCCTCTGAACAAGAGTACCAACAGCATCCCCAGACACGTGTTTCGGTCTGGTTGGATCTCATCAGTAGGGAGGAGCTGTGCCTCTCTAAGAATAGTGAGCAAGGGGTCCACGTCTTCACCTCTTTGTTTTTGCTTTGTCACCCCGAGTGGGACGGGTATGCCCAGACGTGGGTCCCATGCCTGCTGGGCCTAGAGACCCAAGCTACTCCTCACTGATGAGGCCCAACAAGGCCGAAACATGTTTGGGGATGCTTGCTCGTGCAGAAGGGATGTGACCAAGCAGTTCGGGCTGGACTGCCCCTTCTGGGGTGGGGCCAAGCCTGATTTGCATATGGTCTTTCCCCTTCTGTAATGGCTTGGCAGGCGAAGAACGATGGTCTGGAGGGTTGCCCAGAGCAATGCCAGTGATTAAGATTCATTCTAAACCTTCCAGCCATCATCTCTCTGTTTTTGCTAATAGCTCCATGGCTACCGCCGTTCTCGTAATGAGGCCCTAGGATTGGGAAAAGGCAAAGCTCTATCCAAAAAATATATCAAGGAACGCCAGTCTAAAGCAGCTGCAATTCTACGTACTTCAGAGAACATATCTCACCCGAGAAAGAATAGCCCGCTTCCCAGGTGCCACCGCACAAACATGCCCGAAATGCGGAGAAGAAAATGCCAGTACTGGACATATGTTTTGGCTCTACCCGAAGGTGCGATCATATTGGGGGAAGATTGAGCAATGCCTGAGAGACAAGGGAATAAAAGGGAGAACATGGACTATGGAAGCCTGTCTACTAGGCATCTATAATTTCCAAATAACAACAAAACCCTGGCACAAATGATACATTTGGCATGGGTGCTAGCCAAGCGACGGATAGCAATGGGATGGAAGGCGGAAGAAGAACCGAGCATTGAGACAAGGACCTACAGAGGTGGACCATTGCAGAGACGGCGGTTTGGCAAGAGGCACTACGAACCGGAAGGTGAGAAAGTTCCATAGACATAATGACATGGAATCTGATACTACAGGACCTGTTTGTCTCTTCAGATGACAGACCCCCCTGAACTAGAACCCTCTGAGCACACTTGAACAGCATCGGAAGTGCAGGGCGTATGTGAAGCATCGCTGTCAGACATGTCCTAATCTTGAGGTCTTCATGGCGTGGAAAGTCCGGACAATTAATCACCTGTGACCGGTTTTATGTAGCATGTTAATGTTTAATCCAGGTTTATGTTGATGTTGGGTTAAGGGGGGGAGGCGGGTGGGATGGAATGAGGGATACAGAGGCATATTGCAATGTAATACATTTTGAGATTCATTAAACTTGGAAATTAATAAACACATTTTAAAAAAATGCATAATCTATATGTTTATTTATACCTTTCCATGTACTGTGATGATTTCTTTTCTTTCTTTTCTAGGTCACCCAGTTTGAAACGCAAATAAAATTACGCACTACGGGGTGTGTAGTTCTTCTATATACCCCTTTGCTACACCCGGATTTGCAGTGATTACAAGGCCTTCATACTTCACTATCTGACTGCAATAATCTAAGTCACTTCTAAAGCTAGAGGTTACCAGGGAGTCTTTTATAATTATTGTCAGCGCCAAGTTAGAAGTTGCTTCAGCTATTTACATTTTATTCAGTCCTAATTCCCTTAGTGCAAAATGTAATGATTCAATAAAGAAAAGCTGTTCCTTTTTTTGGCAAAGGAAGCAGTATACATTGTCCATCTCAAAGTGTTTGGGGACGAATCTATCATATCCCCATATATGTAGATACATTGTGACAAAACTTTCATGAAACTCCCTAGCAGAGCAAATTCTAATCTTCGGGAGTGGAGGGAAGAAGATTGATGTATCTTTAATAGACTTCTTCAGACTCTAAACTCAATTAATTCCAACATATGTAGGTTGAGAATTGCTAAACAAGTGCAGCCATGCAAGATTTCTGGAAGAAAGTTAGCATTGTAAACAGTGGTAAACTCGAGAGACTGCCATTCCACATGTAATAGAGTACTTTTCTAAGGCAGAGGTGACTATCCAAACACTTGTTAGCAGAATCGTCATGCAGGAATTACAGTGGAATTGAGAATCAGATTTTACAGATAGACAAATGTGAGTTCAGCATCCAATTGCTGTGTCTCTACATTCCACTTGAAGCTGCTGCATGTCTTGCGTTGCGAGAAAGACATTCATTTTGTTTTACTTACATTCATTTGGAAGCTATGTATCATACAATAATCAAGTAGACTGTTGGGTGTATGCTGTAACCCTGTGGGGGTCAAATCCATGCAGACAATGTCATCTACATAGAATAAGGAATGAGGCAGCAAACCAACCAACTTTGGAGGGAATGCTCTAGCTTTCCTTAAGAATGACGGCATATCAGAAATGTAAGGTATGAACCACTTAGATGCCAAAAAACAGCCTTACTTCAGGCTACTGTACGTATACATTCTGGACCTAGTCTGTCCTAATCCATCTAATTGAACCCATGTGTCCCTGTGGACCTCAGTAATCAACTGTAAAAGTGCACTGGCTCTTACAAAATGGAGGCTGCTACAAGAGAACGTTCAGCCGAATGCACTTGTGATACATGGGGGAGCAGCTGACTAACACCAGGGCACCTCCTTACTATGTATTTTCATCAGCTGTTACAGTGAGCAAAGCGTGCTCCATCCAGACACAAAAACGCTTCTTCTTGCACTTTCTTAATCACTGTAAAAAACAAATAATATGTTTGGTGAAAAGATGGGACTAGTTTCGAGTGTGCATGTGTCCTCATGTTGTTGCAAGAATGAAAGTCACATAACTGTGTTCACAAAACCCAGAGGGTACGTTTTAGAAGATGTGAACATAATGGCGAGCATTAAACCCTAATCTTTTCCAATGGTTTCATTTTCATTTTAGGCATGGCCATGCACTAACAGTGGCAGGAAACATAGCATTTGTGTTTGGAGGCTGTTCATCCAAAGGTTCCCTGCCGGTATGTAATGCATTTACAATTCATTATATCTTGATTTTATTTTATTTTATTTGATTTATACTTCTTTATTTAGACTTGTCAAGGGATAATGATTTATGGATTTTATTTTATATTTATTTAATTTATTTATTTAGACATTTGTAAAGCGCTCTAAGCCCTTAGGCATCAAGGCGCTGGTTACATAAAAGTATACAACATGAAGGCAAAGGCAGTACATCAAAGTTTGCTTGTTACAGGTAAGTTTGTCCACAATTAAGGTGGGGACAAGCTAGTGGTAAACTGTAGTTTTACGATCTTGACAAAAGAGCCACGTTAAAGCCCAGTGAGAAAGTTCTGATCTTAACGATGGTGGCAGGGCATTCCAGTTCTTAGCCACGATCACTGGTAAGGGTTCTATGTTCTTACATCCCCAAGTATTTTTTCATTGAGTTTTTTACAGAAAATGTTCAGCCAAAAAAACTCATCTAATTCTTTTAAAATATATTAGGTGTTTTTCCCTCAACTGCCCCTTCACTATTATCTAGTACCTATTCCCCACACCGTCCTACCCCTTAAATCCCCCTAACACTTGCATAATTTTCAATGAGTTTTTTTCAGCCGAATATTTTTGCCAAAAAATTCTGCTGAAAAATACCTGGCGATGTAACCATACCCTGGGAGGCTGATACCGCCTGATCTTTGAAGTTTGAATCTCGGGGTGGTAAGGTGTCACGTGTTGGAAGAGTGGGTAGGTCGGGGGGAGTGAGCGTTGGTAAACATTTGAGACAAATATTTGGAGGCGCTGTTGGAGATGCACTTGTGGGTGCTGGCTAGAGTTTTAAACAATATGCTATCACGGATGGGCAGCCAGTGCACATTTCTTCTGACTGCGGATATATTATCTTTTTTTGGAATGTTCAAGGGTGCTCCCAGCACATTGTTTTGAATAATTTGCAACTTAGTGATGTTACGAGTACAGTTGCCGGCAAATCGGGAATTGCAATAGTCGAGTCTGGATCCCATTAGTGCTCTTTCTAATGTGATGCAACTGTCAAAGGAGTGGAAGGGTCTGCAGGCATTTGTTTGGTAGAATAGGCTGCCGAAGAGGCAATTGCAATTACTTGCTTGGTTAGAGACAGATTGGAGTCCTCAAGGGTTTTGACTTCCTGAAAGACTGGGATAGTAATGCCATCAATAACAAACGATTTGTAGACTCCATCAACTTCATTCAACTGAGGTTGCGAGCCAACCAAGAGCAGCTCAGTCTTGTCATAAAGGCAGAGTGAGTGATGTGCCATCTATGCCTGAACGGTTTGATACACCTCACCTAAAGTGTTTGTGTAGGTTAGGTGGAGTAGTCCCCTGTGATGGGTAGCAGGATCTGGGTATCGTCTGCATAATTAGTGTAGGAGATACCCTGCGTGTCAAGAAGGTCGAAGAGTGGCTTTGTGAAGACATTGTAAGGCATAGGTGAGAAGCAGGAGCCCTGAAGGGACACCACAGATGACCAGGGTTGGCTGGGCTGTGGCAGAAGGGGAAAAAACTCTCATAGTTCTGTTAGAGAGGAAAGAAGAGATCTACGTAGTTGCCTCAGCTGAGAAGTTAGCTGCTGAGGAAAGGGGTTCGCAGAGAATTTAAAGGCCTCAGAGAGGTCAAGCAAAAGGAGGAGAGACATACTGCTAACCTCTTTGAATACATCCATTTGATTTTTGAAATCCAGAAGTGCTGATTCCGTGACATGTCGTGGACGGAATCCTGATTGGCGTAAACCCAAGATGTTATTAGATTCCAAATGTACCTGCATCTGAAGGTATGCTGCTCTATCCAGAATTTTGAGGAGGAAAGGGACAGTTGTAATGGAGCAGTAGTTGATAGGGATGTTTGGGTACCACATAGGTATTTATAGAAGGGGCAGGACACAAGCATCTTTTAAACTAGCTGGAACTGTGCTGGAGGAGAATGAAGAATTGATAAATGAGGCGATGAATGGTGCAAGTGCTTCTGTGCAGTCTTTGATGACTGAGACCTGGAAAATGTCCCCTTGACATATGGAGAGTTTGAGGCCTTTTATCATTTTTGTAACCTCCAGATCTGAGATAGGTTTGAAGACGAAAGGGTGACTGTTATGTTGGGACAGATGAGGATTCAGTACAGATGAGGCATCTGTTGTAATCAAATTGTTTTTCTTTGATAGGATCTTCTCTTGAAGAAAAGCTATTTCATCCTGTAGGGCAGTTTGTATATTTGTGCACCAAATGGCATCTTTTGAGCAGTTATTAGGTAGGAGAGCTGGAGTTTCCAGTTCCCATAGCATGGCGAAAAGCTCTCTGGTTAATGATTTGACTTTGTCAATTTGGGCATTATACGTGGAACTTTTTGCATTAATTATGGCCAATTTGCAGTCTTTTGCCAACGCAGTGAAGTGTGTTTTGTTACCGTCTGTAGGTTATTCCTCCATACACTTTCAGCTGTATGTTTATTTGTGTGGAGTATTTTTAGGGCTGGAGTAAACCAGTTATTGAGATGGCTCTGTGTTTTGGCTTTACTTGTCCCCAAAGGGTCTATGGGGTATAGAGCGCGTAGTGGGGAGAGATTATTGGTCTCGACCAGCAAGGTTGGGCTGCTAGAGGTGATTTGAGGGCCAGTGAGAGCATTTAAGAAAGGCAGGATATGTTCTGGGGTGATATTCCTGGAATTTCCGGTGAGCGTGGCAGGTAAAGAAATTGGTGTGGCATGTGGTTGATTCCCGGTGGAGATGCTGAAGAATATGATGTTGTGATCTGACCAGGACCATCATAATGTTGCAGTTATGTTCAGCCAATCTAGAATTCAGCCTTTGTTGTGTGCAGGACTCAGGATACAATGTATGAAGCCTAGGGCCTCGAAGGCGTTTGCCAAAGCCAAGGTGTTGGAGTCAATGCTGTCATTGTAGCCTAAATTAAGGTCACCCACAGGGATGATTCTAGAGGAAGGCTTAGCTTCAACTAATAAGAGGCGTGTACTGTCATCTTCAAAGGACAGACCAGGGACTGATGGTCGATAGATAAGGTGAAGGGTTTCAGTAGCTGTGTGTGATAGTGTCAGGTTTGTGGTCAGCAGTTCACCTGATTGGATGGTCACGTTATTGGCTTCTCTAATGCCTCTGTGGTCTTTAGCTATGATGGCCATCCACGCCCCCTCTTGTATCCAGTCTATTTTTCCGAAAGATTGAATAATTCTTAGGGGTTGGAAGGGAGAGTGTAGGGCCTGAGGTTGTGTACCAACAATACTCAAACCCCGGTGGTAGACATGGAGGCTGGGGAGATTTTACCCCCTGTAGATTCATCATATGAGCTTAACGCAGAGCCGGATCTATGGGATGACATAGAGGGTGATAATGCTTTTCTACCAAAATCTCCACAGACAAAACGTTGCAAGGGAGACAGCTCCTGTTCTAAGTAAATCGCAGGAACTGGGTCCCCCAACAATTGTAGCCCTGAATTTTGTGTAGAGCTCCCTGGTAAAGGTTTCCGAAAAATCTGAAGGAAGAAGTACAACAGCACTCAGGGATTCTACTTGAACTCACAAAGGAGATGGAGACAAATGACTCAAATATGGTTGCATTAAAACCTGCTGTAAATGAGTGAAAGAAAGAGTCATTGGCAATATTTGAATTGATATCTGGGAATGAAATGGAGAAATTGGATATTGTAAATGATCAATGGAAGGAGCTAAAAGAAGAACTGACAAGTATGAATTCTAGATTGGAGCAGGGTTTTAACCATCCTCCGCACGGAAGCTGTCCGAGGTGTTGACAATCACTGACAGAGGATATTTTGGGAAATGATTTGAATGATACACCTGTATCAGCCTCGGTAATGGAGGAATGTATATGATTGGCCCAACTAGTGAAGCAGGAAGAGATATCTAAAAGCATAGGTGAGGAAGTCATTGAGAATATTATATCGACTTCGAAGGAAAAAGGAGAGAAATGGATTAAGAAAACAAATGGCAAAACAAAAAAGCAGAGAAAAAGAATAGAGATAAAAAAAATATGCAGAGGAAAAATTGAATCAGACAAAACAAATTAAGAGAAATCGTAGTACAAATATTAATCACTTTATTAAAAACTTGAAAGAGACTAACTCCAAGGAACATAAAAAGGAGAAGTTGAAAGGACCTATTTCGGGTTGGGCAAAAATAAAAAAAAGATTCTAGAAGAGATTGATGTAGACAACAAAACCTCAGGAAACATACCAGAAGTGATAAAGGGTACAGTGGGCAGCCAAACAGATATAATCTATCCTCCTAGGAACATAGCCCAATCTTCCTGAAGCTGAAGCAAAAACCTTAATCTTGTTCTCCATCCCAAAAAATTGCACCTATTTTCTTGAAGCAAAAACTCAAAAGACCCTGCACCCCAGGGGTCTTGAACCCTGGGGAGAAGTGAAAATGCCACAAGATGATTTGAGGGATCAAGTGGGAGATAATAGACAGAATTCAAGTGGGATGGAAAAATACTCTGGCACTAACTAGAATAATAGGACAGAAGCCGTTAAAACCCAATAGACTGATTATTTTTTTAAACAATCATCGACAACAGAGGGCCGTGTTCATCCGCGATCAACTAAGAACATTCAGGACGGGATCACTGGTTTGAAAGTTTTTCTGTCAAAAACCTCTATGGAGAATACACAGTCTACACTTCTAAACTGACCAAGAATCCTGGCAGAAATTAAGCAAATGTTGGAGTTAAAATATCTTTCATCAAGCGATATAAATCGAGTGAGCTTTCCAGCAAATCCTAATACGAATATCGCGGAATTATCAATGAAGTCAAGATTAGCCATGGAAACAATCTTGGGGGCCAAGGAAGAATGGCTGAAGAGGGGTTTCTTGATATCAAGAGAATCCCCTCAAACAACCAAAATCTCTGTTAATACTGAAAATCAAGTGGTACCCCGTTTAAAAACAATTACGGTTAACCCTAGTGGGGCTCCATCCAATATGTGGGAAATGGTACCGGAAATTATAATCCCACATTTTTCTGAAAATGGGCATCCGAGAGCCAAAACATTAGCTAACCATGTTATAAGACTCTTCTCCTGGAACTCAAGAGGATATAATTCCTTCATCTAATGGCACTAGAAAATCTTATATTTTTCAGAATGTTGGCCTCATATCTCTCCAGGAAACCTGGTTAACTGAAGATTCGGGTATTGAAGGTTTCGCTGTGTATCAACAACTTGCTAAATTTAGTGGCAGGGGGTTGTTACTTGAATGTAAAAATGAGATCTTCCTAAATTCAACATTGCTATCAAATACTAAACAGGGGATATTGGTTGTAAGAGTACACACTAGAGAAAATACAGTTGGTTCAAATTGGATTGTCATTACAATATATTGGAATTCGATGACAACTTCATTAATGAATTCTTTGCAAAATCGTTCAGACCTCTTGGTGGATTACTCCTCTCAATTTCCCTGCTGGGGCCTGGGGCCTGAATACCTTCAACTCTCTCTTCCTAAATATCTTCCTTCCCAAGCCCTTCGCTCATCCGTCTCCAACTCCCTCAGGGTCAGCCGCTTCTCGAAGCAATGAGCTGGGGGTAGATCTCTCTCTGCGGCAGGGGCCTCCCTCTGGAACAGCCTTCCTGCCTCCCTGAAACTTGAGGAGAACCATCTCCGGTTCCGGAAGCACCTCAAAACCTTCCTCTTTGCTTCTGCTTTCTCTCTCCCTCTCCCCTGCTAAATTCTTCACTAAACTGCACTGAATCTCCAACTGGGTCACTCTCACCGACCTCGGTACTGGGCCCAGCCACTCTCCACTTGCACTGCCTCCCTTGCAACCACTGCACTGCGGGACTGTCTCTGTATCCCTACAGCCCCCCCTCCCAGCACTTGTCTGCACTTACCTTGCACATGCCACCAGCTGGCCCTATTTTATTTATTTTATACTACTTACCTTGTACTGCACTTCCCCCCCTCCCCTTCCCCTTGCACTTTTCCCTTCCCCTTACCCCTGCACTTGCACGATCTAAGTGACACCTGGCCTAGTAGGATCGTTGTCTGTCTTCCCCTTGTTCCCCCCTACCTGCCTCGTCGCGCCTTGAAACACTTGTGTATAGGCGCGTTACAAATGCCATATCATATCATATCAGATGAGTTTATAATAATGGTGGATCTTGATTTACAATGTATTACTTCCAAATCCCTGACCTCTGTGTATAAATATAAATCTAGAAATGGGTATTATGGTGTGATTTCATGTCAGAATGGGATTTAAATGTTAAATGGCAATGTAGAATGTGATATCCCCTGTTCCCCTACTTGGCGAGAGGTTTATCTTTCTCGACAATTGACTACATTTTTGTCTCAAGGAGAATTTTTGATAGTTGCACTAATTTCACTCTAACAGAGGGTAATGTTAATGATCATGCAATGTTGGAAACTGTTTTTGGGTTTGAAGATAACCATTTAATACCTCAATACTCTCAGGAGCTATTCGTGAATAGACCTGGTAATCGGGTTGTGAGGTTCGAAAGAGGGGGACAAACTCTTACAAATAATTTGGACAATGCCATCAAAGATTTAACTGATATGCAATTGATAAAATACTGTAAACCAAGTAGTTTTTGACAATTTCTTATGGGGTTTAAATTCTCCAGTAAAATGGAGCTCCAAACCCAGTGGGCATCATAAACATTTCTTTGATGTACAAATCTTTGAGGAAAAAAAGAAAAAAAGATCTGAAAAACTTTGAATTAAAAAAACAGCTAAAAACATAAACGATTATGAAGATCAAATAAAACTGTTAAATAACACCTATAAAAATTGGGTGAGAACGCACAGGTTCATGATACGCCAGAGACACACATAATTCACATTTAACATCTTGTTACTCTGATGTTTTTGGTTTTGACAGCAATCCTATGCACTACAACTCCCACAAGTCCAATATACAGACTAATTGTTATAGTGGAGATCAGCTGCACAGGGCATTTAAAAAGTGGCTTGCACTTTCAAGTCGGAGAGCAGAACAGCAGAGCGGGCGGAGCGGGAAGCAGAACCACGAGTGAAGGCAGATGCACGGGAACGAGCCATGCAGCAGAAGGCAAAGGCTTCCAAGCTGCTGCTTGTCAACCTTCCTTACCGGATTGGCGTGAGACCAAAGGGAGCATGACAGGCACCATGGAAGAGCCCCTCTAGAACCGGCTGTAGCGACGATGCTGTCCAGAGAGCGGTCATACCGGCAAGTGAACGCGGAGCTGGTGGGGAAGCTAAAACAAGATCTGCAAAGTGGGAGAAGCTATTCCCAAGTAAGGACTTCACTGCAGCCGGTGTCACAGGTTGGAAAACACCAGTGAGTTGGCCCAGTGATAGTGAGAACCCTGGGGTGTGCCAGGGTATTGAATGTATTGAATGTTTTAAGAATTGACTTAGATTGAATGAATGTATGGATGCGTGATATATAGGATGCTTTTTTAACATAACTGATTAAAACGTTTAATGATTTTTTACATATTCAAATCAAAATAAAATTAAATAATGATTTGATTTTTCTAGATTTCTGCCTTCCTTCTTCAGAATAGTCTCCTTCACCTGGCACCACCTTATGTTTCATTGTATGTTCTCACCTCACGGTGCCAGTAATTTTTGAGGTTCCCACCTTGGGTTTTTTATATACCTTGTCACCTGGAAATTAATAAAGAAGTTCACTTGCCCACCTGTCTTTTTGGCCTTTCATTTCACACTGTAACACTGGCGACGAGCTGCCTTGAGGGGAGGGCCAGGAACCTGCAGCTGTCCAGAGGGAGCATCACCTGTAAGGAAGGAAGGAAGGGAGCATGAGAGAACAGAGGAGGAGACATCCACCGGCCCCCCAAGGTGAACGGACAACTGCGCAGTGCAAAGCAGCAAGGCTAAAGGGCAGGCAGTGGGAAGCTGGGGGTGGGAGTGCAACTGCAAGGGGCAGTCAGAGGGCCCTGTGTCAGTTGGGCCATCCTGTATGTGCAGGGAAACCATGGCGGCTCACAGCTGTGAGAGCCCAAATTTGGTGGTCCTGTGAAGGCTGGGAGAGAAAAAGTTTGGCGGCTATGAGAGCCTCAGAGAGAATTGAAGTAGGCTGAGAAGCTTGGGAGAGAACAGTGGGACAGCTTGTAAGAGAGAGCCTGGGAGTGAGCGCTTTACCTTGGGACATCCTGTATTTCAGAGCACCTGTTGGTAACTTCACATAGCCTGGCAGAGATCATTAGGCGAGTTTTCAATCGTGGGAGAGATCAGTGAGGTGGCTCATGAGGACTTTAATAGATTTTAACGGGCAAGCACTTTTGAAAGTGCGGTGCAGGATTGAGCAGCCTGCCTGTTCACGCAAGAGAGTGTTGGAGACAGAGAGCAGGTGACATTTTTTTAGTGTGTAGGATCTCACCTGTTTCTAGGAGTAGTGCAGAGATGAAGGGAGAAGCTGACCATGGAGCCCCATATGTCCTGGCGGTGCAGTCAGCGGCATGCAGCTACAGATGCCATTGGCAGCCCGGGAGCTCAACACTGTTCGGAGCACTCATGTTTTATGATGGCGTCATCTGTGGTCCATGGGGAATTGGTGAGCTGGAAACGCCTTGGCAAGCTGCATTCCGAAGAACCCTCCGAGGGGTCAGAGTAAAGAACCCTTCAACATTCTTCTGCGTGGTGACATTGTGACGCAGAAGAGTTGAGAGGGAAGGAAGGTTACCGCGAGTTAGTATAGGGAGAATTTGGCACTGGTTATCTTTCTTTGTGTCTGCCAGTAGCTGATGCTGAAAGATAAAGTTCGGAAGGGCTGTCTTGGAAGAGGGGATACTATGCATTGTTTTGTGCTGAGCGCTAACACTGCAAGGACATCATGGACTGTTGGTGGGGGTAGGTGGGCGTCCCTCGCAGGTGCAGTGGACATGCCCTCATGTCAGCAGCTGTCGGAGTTTGGATATTGGTTTGGATATCAAAATTGAGTTTTTGGTCCTAATTGTAAGACACTCTTCTGGCCACATCAGCGAGATAAACATTTCAGCGTGACCTTGAAGCAAAATTTTTTCTTCTGGCCAGATCAGGTGCCAAATCTTAGAGACCCCTTGCAGCTATATATTTCACTGCACACCCAAATGGTGTAACTTGATCTGAAGGTTCTCCATACTGTGGCTTTTGTCATGTGAGGCCTCTAAATTACTTAGCTCCTGTCTGTATTGAAGTTGGCGCAGTTCTGCGTTGTGAGGATGTTAGCTTGTAGTGGATGTGATTGTGTTGAGTAGTGCGTCTGATACCAAATGATCCCAGTAGTGAGTGTGGTGTACATTTGACGTGGCCTCTGTTATGTCTGTTTGACAAAGTGTCAGTGACAACAATAGAATTTCACCTTTTCTGTGTGTCTTGTAAGTTGTTCTTCTGTATAACGAAATTTTGCCCCCCCCCCCAGCATCAACAGTGTTTAAGGACTTTATTAGATCATGTCTTAAATGCTTTTGTGGTGAAGCTTTGATTGTGGTATGTCTTATATTGTAACCCAGCCTGCTGGCTTAGCAAACCACTGGTTTGGGTTTGTGACAGCCAAGACCCTGTGTTATGTGTTGTTACAATGTTGCATCTGCTGAAGAGCTTGGCCTAACCCTGTGTGTTTTGGTGGTGCAGTGTCCACTAGGGAGCATGACCCGACCATGGGCCGTCCGGGGTGTTAGCCACCCGGCACCTTAGGGGTCATAGAGCCATGCCTTTTCACATTAGTGGTGTTAGGTACCTGCACTTGGGAGGGGTTCCCTACCCGTGCTTTTGGGGAGATGGATGCCTGCACCTTGTGGGGGTGGTCCTCTCCACCTTGTTATGCACTGGAGTGGGTGCCTGTGTCCTTTGCTGAATTCATTTTCTTTGGCGTAGTGGTAGCTGAAGGATGCAATGTGCATCAGTGCACCTTAGTGGTTGGTGGTAAGATGATTGTGGGTCCTAGTTTGAGATTTTGTGGCATTGTGCTGTGTTGTTGTGTTAGGGCTGGTTCCCTTGTCAGAGTGTCTGTTGTAGGCCTGCACCAGACTTTGAGGGTATTGTGTGGTTGCTTAGCTTCTTTGTAGGTCATTGAGGGGATGAGGTAGGCGGGAGCGTGGCTGCTTGTTCTTTGGAATGGAGTGAGTGGGATTTGGATTGGAGTTTGGAGGTTGGTTGTGGCCAGGGTGTTGTTGGCATTATGCTTTGGTTGCAATACCATGTGGTTTAACCTTGTGCTCCTTTCCGTACCCTGTACCTCGGTTTCTGTTGAGCAGGAAGATATGTTATGTCTTGTGTATCTCCTGCATTGGTTCTGCATGAATGCTTGCTTGATAGAATGCCTGGTGGAATGTATGCCTGCGGAATGTTGTGGTGTGAGTGCCCTGTACGTTCAATGAATGTCAGTTGGTGCGAAGCAGCCTGTGAGAGTGGAGGCCGGTGGATGTCTCTCCTATACCTTTCTACTTACTTACCCTCGGGACTAACCTGTTGTACATACCTTGTCAGCTGGAACTTAGTGAAGAAGTTCACTTCCCCACCTGGCTGTTTGGACTTTCATTTAACACTGTAACAGCTGGCCGCAAAAAACGCCAATTTTACAGATCCATGCTTCCACATGTGTAAGAATTGAGTGCAGCTGCTAGTTTTGTAATTCCTAAACCAACCAGCCAATCCGAAGACTCATTCCACCCAAAGGCTCTGCTGAAGGCAATAAGGCAATTGTTGAATCGAAGAGATAATTCTTACCCCGGTATTCATGTTGTAAGTGTGGGAGTCAAGAGTTGGAGTTTGCCGCAGAATGGCAGTGCATTTCAATACAGCAATGAAGAAAGAGACAAGAGGAGAGATGAGCAACAAAGAAGGAGGGTGGAGAAATGAGGAAGGAGGCAGAGAGAGAGCTGTTAAGAGGAGGAAAGGTCGAGGTAGAGAAACTCAGGAGGTGGAGAAGGTGCATAGAATAGAGAGTGTGGAGTATTGGAATAAGGAGACCTGGAGGAAGAGAAAGCATCCGAGAGAGGGGACGATGTAACAGAAGAGTTGAAAGGAGGAGGCAAGTGGATTATAGATCGAAGTCAGGTGGACAGTAGGTGTTTGAGAAAGACCAGCGGTATGTAACGCTCACCTGATTCCCACGGAGGCGCAGGTCTGGCTTCGAGTGCTGATGCTTCTTCAATGGTGAAGCGCAGGACTCTGAAGATGGACTTGAAGGGCCCTCTACTCTGGCTTCTCCGGCTCGCAGGAATATTCCCCTGTGCGTGAAAAGGGAGTATTACCTACTGACTGAGTTATGCTCAAGCCTCCCACTCCCTTTCAACCCTCCACGATACCCTTCCACGATTCCCCGTGAAGTCTCACCTTAGGGTCAGGAAGGATGAGCTCTCGATCCTGCTTCAGATGCAGGGGCGCGTTGAAACCCAGTTACTTCACTGGATTGAGGATTGATGGGAGTTCAGGTAAGCTTGACTATTCAGGTAAGCCTCTGTAAAAGTTCTGTTGCAAGTTCAAAAGTCCAAGCTTAATAATAATGTTCATTGTCTTATTGCAGCAAGCGCTAATGCTTATCTCTTTTTTCCCCTTAGGGGCCGGGGTTCGGAATGCCGGAGATATGGCGCCGACCTGAAGTGAAACGTGCAGTTCCAGTTCCAGTAAATGGCAGGTTAGTTCTGGATGAGCGCTCGGGAACTGTCTTTGCATACGCTCATTCAATGTCTTTGTCTTTTTTCCCCATAGGGGCCGGGGTCCGGAAAATGCCTGGAAGCGGCAAGACCCGAAATGAAATGGGAATGACCCAACAGGTAAGTCTTATTCCCTTCCTTCTCTCACCTCTTATTCTTGTCTTTTTCTCTAGGCTCTGGGAAGTGGCTGTGTATCCGGATGATCGCTGCTGAAGATGGAGGCACCCAGGAAAGGTGAGTGAAATGCAGCGCTGCAGCGATCGTAACGAAATGCTTTTAAAAATGATGTCTTCCTTTTCAGGATCGTCGGTGTGATGTCTCCGTGGTGCAGATTTAACTGGTAAGGTCTCTTGTCTCCCTTTGCAGGTGACCCAGGATGCTGACAGGCGTGGCTGAAGTCCAGATGCAGGAGCTGACACGGTGAGCGTCCAGCTGCGAGGAGCAGAACAACGCGAAGCGTGAGTTGCTGATCGGGTGTGGTTTAAATAGCTTTGGAAGAAGTTCCAAGTGTGTATCCTTCCTCCGATCAGGTATGTAACCTTCCCCGACCACACCCGGGTGGAAAGTAGTCCCACAGGTAAAGTAGTTCCATTCAGGCCTCAAGAGGGCCTGGATGTGGCAGCATGGTTTGCATCAGGTAAGTGCACATTAAAACACTTGAACACATGTCTAGCTTTATGAGCCTGGCGTCTAAGGCGCCAGGGCAGAGGTCCAACATGAGCCTGGCGCCTAAGGCGCCAGGACTGCGTCCAAAGGGCCCCAGCTTGGGCCCGCTGGCACTCCCCTGGGGGAAATGATGCCTGCCTCTGGGGTTGCTGGGTCGGACCTGGCTCCTTGGAGGTAGGCATCATGACTGTACCCCCTCTCAAGGCCCCTCCCAAGGTTCTTCCCTCCGGGGGTTTGGGCTTGTTCGGAAATCTCAGGTGAAACCTTTGTACTAATCGAGGTGCGTGGACATGGTTACTAGGCTCCCACGATCTCTCCTGAGGTCCATATCCCTTCCAGTCAACAAGATAGAAGAGTTTCGACTTTACCACCTTGGAGTCTAAAATGTCTTTAACTTCGAATTCTAATTCCCCTTCAATTTGAACTGGATCTGGAGGCTTGGACAATCGGGTTCCTGGTTGTACTAGCTTCAAAAGTGATGCATGAAAAACTGGATGAATACGCATGTTGGGCGGTAGATCCAGTTTAAAGGCCACTGGGTTGATTATAGCTTTGATGGGATAAGGTCCTATGAATCTGGGATTGAAGGTTCGCGGGCCCTTGAGGGGTAAATGTTTAGTTGCTAGCCATACCTGGTCTCCTACTTGGTAAGGAGGAGTTTTACTTCGGTGCAAATCAGCGTTTTCTTTATACTTTTTCTTGGCTTGCTGTAAATGAGTTGCAGCTTCTTTGAAGGCTCGGGTTATTGTGGAATGCAGATGATTTACTGCGGGCATTTCCAGGCTCAGAGGTGGATCTAGGTCAGAGGTCCGAGGATGGTGACCATACAAAGTATAAAAGGGGGTTTGTCCGGTTCCAGAATGCACTGAATTGTTGTATGCATATTCTGCGATCCAAAGGATGTCTTTCCAATTTAACTCGGATTGGTGTAACATGCACCGAAGATATTGTTCGAGAGTCTGATTGGTTCTCTCGGTTTGTCCGTCGGTCTGGGGGTGGTGGCTGGTGGATAACCGCACATCTATTTGTGCTAGTTGGCAACACTTCTTCCAAAAATGTGAGATAAATTGACTTCCACAATCCGAGACTAATATGGAAGGGAAACCATGTATGCGAACTATATTCTCCAGGAATTCCTTGGCCAAGGTGGAAGCTGAAGGCAAACCCTTTAAAGGGATAAAGTGGGCCATTTTGGAGAATAGGTCCACAATTACAAGGATTGTGTTGTAACCAGCACAAGGAGGCAGGTCTGTTATAAAGTCCATTGACCGGGTGTGCCATGGTGCCCGTGGAATATCCAAGGGTTGAAGTAGGCCGGCTGGTCTTTTCTTTTGAACCTTGTTTTGGGCGCAAATTCCACAAGACAGTACAAAAGACTTTATGTCTTTTCTCCAAGAAGGCCACCAGAAGTGGCGTTTGATTTTTTCCTCCGTTTTAGCGATACCAGGGTGTCCTTCCATTAAAGATTCATGATGATGGGCAATAACAAGTTCATGCAATTCTTTACTTGGCAGAAACAACCGCTCCTGGAAGTAGGGTAAGTCATCCTTAACGGTGTGATGAGGACCCTTTTGACTCCATTCCAGTAAGGTTGAAGAGTCTAGAAGTTGTTTTACTTGCGTTTGGATATCCTCAATAGTTTGCAATGAAGTTAAGCCTAAGATTCTTTGCTCAGGTATGATGGGCACAGGTTCTAAGTTCGAATTAGGTTCTTCCATGCCAATTCGGGATAAGGCGTCCGCTTTTCCATTCTTGCAGCCAGGGCGATAGGTAATTACAAAATCAAATTCCGCAAAGAATAGAGCCCATCGGAGTTGTCGTGAAGATTGAGCTTTGGCCGTCTTTAAATACTGTAAGTTTCTGTGGTCCGTAATTACGGTGATGGTGTGTCTTGCCCCGAGAAGGTAGTGACGCCAAGCCTTGAAAGCAGATTTGATGGCCAGTAACTCTTTATCGGTAATTGGGTTGATTTCAGGAGGAGAACATTTTCTGGACCAAAAGGCCACTGGGTGTAGTTGGTTAGTTTTTGGGTCTCTTTGCGACAGGACAGCTCCCATGGCCGAACTGGATGCATCGGTTTCCACTATGTACGGGAGATCTGGGTGCGGGTGCTTCAATACAGGTGCAGAGGTGAATTTGGTTTTCAGGTCCTGGAAGGCTTGTTCGGCCTCAAGAGTCCATTCGAAGCGTTTGTTTTTCTTTAGGAGAGCGGTGATGGGTTGGACTGTTCGGGAAAATTCCGGGATGAATCTTCGATAGAAATTGGCAAAGCCGAGCATGCTCTGAACTCCCTTCACCGAGCTTGGAGATGGCCATTTGAGGATGGCGTCCACCTTTCGCGAGTCCATTCGGACTCCTTGAGGTGTCAGGATGAATCCGAGAAACTCAACTTCTGTGGTATGAAAAACGCATTTTTCGAGTTTTGCAAATAGTCTGTGCTGGCGCAGTTTCTCAAGAACTGCCCTAACATGTTTTCTATGATCAGATTCTGAAGAAGAGTACACCAGGATGTCGTCAATGTAAACAATGACACAGACATCGATAAGTTCCCGAAGAACATCATTCATAAAGTACTGAAAGGCGGCAGGTGCATTGCACAAACCGAAGGGCATCACCTGATATTCGAAGAGCCCAAATTTAGTGCGGAATGCAGTCTTCCATTCGTCGCCTTCTTTTATGCGCACCAGTTGATAAGCTCCTCGGAGATCTAACTTGGTGTACACACAAGCGTCTTTCACCTGGTCGATAAGCTCAGGGATCAAGGGCAGAGGATAACGATTCTTAATCGTTATTGGATTTAGGGCGCGATAGTCTATACACGTTCTAAGGTCGCCTTCTTTTTTCGGCACGAAGAACAGAGCTGAAGAGACAGGAGACTTGGACGGGCGAATAAAACCATTGGCTAGGTACTGATCTAAATATTGACGCAAATGCAGGTTCTCAGGTTCCGTAAGAGCATAAATCCTACTACAAGGTAGTTGAGCATTGGGTACCAGATCGATTTGGCAATCATAAGACCGATGGGGAGGTAACGTGTTAGCCTGTTCTTTCTGAAAAACGTCTTGGAATTCTTGGTATTCTGACGGTAGCTGTACAGGGGTGGATGTTGCTGAGGCTAGACCCATAGCTGGATTTCTTGGATAACAAGTTGGTTCACAATCAGGAAAACTTATCTTCTTTGCTCGCCAGTCAATTCTGGGATTATGTGTTTCTAACCAAGGAATTCCAAGAATTACTTGAAATTGTGGGGCCTTGATCACATCAAACACGATTGCTTCCCGATGTCCATCCTGACCCACCAGTGTCACTTCAACAGTGGAATGCGTTACAGGCCCTGAGGCTATTTCGGTTCCATCTACTGTAGTAATGACAACTTGGGTTACTTTCGGGCGGAGAGGAAGCTTAATCCTGGAAGCCAATTCACGGTCTATGTAATTTCCAATAGCTCCACTGTCGATGTGTGCTTTTATAGCATGCAACTGCTGAGGCTGTTTTGGGTCCACGAGCACCATTGGCATGACAAAATGCGAGGTCAAAGAGTTAGTTTTCAAGCTCGGCAAGCGGACACCTACGCTTGTCGGGCTAGGTTGTTTCCCGAATCAGGTGTCACTAATTCATTATCAGTAGCTCCAACCACCTTCTTAAGTGGTTTAACTGGACAATTTCGAAGAAAGTGACCGGAAGTCCCGCAATACAGACAAAGTTGCATTTGACGCCTTCCCTCTCTTTCTTTCTGCGTTAATGGTCCTTTAACACCACCGATTTGCATAGGTTCAGATACGTCGGTACTCTTGGAGTTAGCGTGGGTTTTGATCGGTATTCGGTTTTCATTCTTGAACCGATCTGCTTTTCTATTTTGAAGTCTGTGATCAAGTTGAACCACCAAGTCAATGTAGTCAGCGCAGACCTGGGGTGGGTTTACTATCTGAGCTAGAACATCCTTAAGCTCTCCGTGCAGGCCTCAATGAAACAATGTGATCCTTTTGCTTTCTGGCCATCCAGTTTCCACAACCAGTCTGTTAAAGGTGGCAATGTAGGACAGAAGATCCTGATTACCTTGTCGTAAGGATAGCAGTTTGTTATCAAGGGCCTGTCTTTGGGAGTGTCGAGTGAACAATCTTTCCATGCTGGCCTGGAAGCCCTGAAAATTCTGGAGAATGGGATCATCCTGATTTACCAATGGAATAGACCAATCGGCAGCACTGCCACTGAGGTAAGATAGTATAAAGGCTACCTTGGTCTGGTCGTTGGGGAAGGCTCCGGGTCTGCATAGAAAGTGTAAATGACATTGGTTGATAAAGACGGCATATTTCTTGGGATCCCCCGCAAAACGTTCAGGCGGGGCCAAAGGCATGTGTCCAGGTAGATTAATTTGTACCGGGTTACTCAAACCCATTGATGTGGAAATGTCTCAGGAATTAGGTAAAGGAGTGTGCCCTGCCTGGGCCTGTAATAACCTTTTGACTAGGTCATCTGTTCTTTCCTTGGATAAGATCAGTTCTCTTTTGAGAGCATTAGTCTCCTAGCAGGCTGAGTGCACCTCTGCCCGTAATTGCCCCAAAAGCTGGGCCAGCTGGTCAGTCTCGGAAGTCTCCATAGCGCCTGGGTGGGAAATTGTGGGTAGGCTTCGCGTTCTGTAACGCTCACTTGATTCCCACGGAGGCGCAGGTCTGGCTTCGAGTGCTGATGCTTCTTCAATGGTGAAGCGCAGGACTCTGAAGATGGACAGGAAGGGCCCTCTACTCTGGCTTCTCCGGCTCGCAGGAATATTCCCCTGTGCATGAAAAGGGAGTATTACCTACTGACTGAGTTATGCTCAAGCCTCCCACTCTCTTTCAACCCTCCACAATACCCTTCCACGATTCCCCGTGAAGTCTCACCTTAGGGTCAGGAAGGATGAGCTCTCCATCCTGCTTCAGATGCAGGGGCGCGTTGAAACCCAGTTACTTCACTGGATTGAGGATTGATGGGAGTTCAGGTAAGCTTGACTATTCAGGTAAGCCTCTGTAAAAGTTCTGTTGCAAGTTCAAAAGTCCAAGCTTAATAATAATGTTCATTGTCTTATTGCAGCAAGCGCTAATGCTTATGCCTTTTTTCCCCTTAGGGGCCGGGGTTCGGAATGCCGGAGATATGGCGCCGACCCGATGTGAAACGTGCAGTTCCAGTTCCAGTAAATGGCATGTTAGTTCTGGATGAGCGCTCGGGAACTGTCTTTGCATACGCTCATTCAATGTCTTTGTCTTTTTTCCCCATAGGGGCCGGGGTCCGGAAAATACCTGGAAGCGGCAAGACCCGAAATGAAATGGGAATGACCCAACAGGTAAGTCTTATTCCCTTCCTTCTCTCACCTGTTATTCTTGTCTTTTTCTCTAGGCTCTGGGAAGTGGCTGTGTATCCGGATGATCGCTGCTGAAGATGGAGGCACCCAGGAAAGGTGAGTGAAATGCAGCGCTGCAGCGATCGTAACGAAATGCTTTTAAAAATGATGTTTTCCTTTTCAGGATCGTCGGTGTGATGTCTCCGTGGTGCAGATTTAGCTGGTAAGGTCTCTTGTCTCCCTTTGCAGGTGACCCAGGATGCTGACAGGCGTGGCTGAAGTCCAGATGCAGGAGCTGACACGGTGAGCGTCCAGCTGCGAGGAGCAGAACAACGCGAAGCGTGAGTTGCTGATCGGGTGTGGTTTAAATAGCTTTGGAAGAAGTTCCAAGTGTGTATCCTTCCTCCGATCAGGTATGTATCCTTCCCCGACCACACCCGGGTGGAAAGTAGTCCCACAGGTAAAGTAGTTCCATTCAGGCCCCAAGAGGAGGCAGCATGGTTTGCATCAGGTAAGTGCACATTAAAACACTTGAACACATGTCTAGCTTTATGAGCCTGGCGCCTAAGGCGCCAGGGCAGAGGTCCAACATGAGCCTGGCGCCTAAGGCGCCAGGACTGCGTCCAAAGGGCCCCAGCTTGGGCCCGCTGGCACTCCCCTGGGGGAAATGATGCCTGCCTCTGGGGTTGCTGGGTCGGACCTGGCTCCTTGGAGGTAGGCATCATGACACGGTAACAATAAGTGCCACAATGCAGGAAATAGGTAGGGGAGTGATCATTAGTTGCAAAAGAAGAGCCTAATAAGAATGTGGCAAATCATCGAGGGAGAGAAGAAAAACCACCCTGAGACACAGCTGGTGACTCAAGAGGGCTGGCCTGGAGACAAACTCTTAGCAAGGGTATTGACCTGGTGGGGGAGGTTGAATCCTGAAGGTCTCCTGCCAATGCACTGGTAAGCATGATGTCCCAATAAGCAGGATTAGAAGCAGATGAACAATATCCAAGAAAGATGGTTTGGTAACCTGAAAATCCCAAGGATTGTGTGTGAATTTTGTTACTGTTAGGCAGAATCATATGCAGTACCCTTTGGGAACACCACACACAATTAAGAATAGAAGTAACAGTACAAATTCACCTTTGGTACAAGCCTGTACTACACAGTAAAGTGTAGCGATGGCTGAGCAGCCAGACTTATCTCAAGAGTAAAGTGAGCAGTATCAATAGTTACACAAAGGCCAGAAATTACTATGGTTCAAACAAACACTGACTCATGGTTTCTGAGTAAAAGAATACACATTTATTTACATATCAGTTGTAAAACAATTCACTAAAGTAAAGCAGTAGAAGAAGAATCACACTCTTAATATACTACACACCACCCAATAGATTCTGGACAAGTTAAGCTCAAAATGTAGTGTGAGCAAAATGGCACTCCAGCAATTTAAAAGGGAGGGAAAGACAAGGGTAGACAAAAGTTGAGCAGCACCAACAAGTAAGTAAGCAGGGCGATCTAGAAAAGGCAACTACAGTGAGGAAATCAAATCAAGAGGCCTGGGCCAAAGTCACTGGACCAAAGTCTTTGCAGAGGATCACCCAGTTCAGAGTAGTTTGTGGGTAAGTCTTTACAAGAGTTCAGAACGAAGATGGTCGGACGAAAAGGTACTTTAAAGAATAGAGAAGGTCATGCCCTCAGATTGGCGAAAGATTTCAAACACCTTCACCGCGGTCGGATGGAACAAACAACCGGGTTTGAACAGTACCTTAAATGAAGAAAAAGGCTGTAGCTGAGGCAGACTTTCCTGGCAGGTCCTGCAGGCTCACGGTTCCTGAAGCGACTGTCGGACTGACACAAAGAGGAAGACTGGAGGGTCCTGCACTGCCCAGGGAAGAAACCAGCACCAGAGCAAAGCAACAAATAAAAGGTGCGCTCCTTAAAACCCCAGCAGGGTCCGGTCCTCCTGGCTATCCGGTTGACTGTAGCTGTGCAAAGCAAATTCAACCAGAGGAGGGAGGCCTGGCTTGAAGTTTGGCGAACTGGTTGGTCCCACCATCTCAAGGGGAGAAGATTCCTTGCAGATCTTTCCTGTCGTCGAAGTTTGGAGATTCGGACCCGCAGCAGGGCTTCACTGGGAGGTTCAGTCATGGTAGAGGTCCTCTTCTGTCAGCTTCTCTTCGGTTCTCTCGATCCAGTGGCGACTCTGATTTCTCAGTCCCAGAGATCTGCTTTTTATGCAGTTTTCCCCCATTGACACAGCTTGGCTGTCAATCACACAGCAGGATGGCTGTCCCGGCGGGACAGTCACCACAGCCAATCATACAGAGTCCGACATGGGTCTCCAGGGAGAACCTGTACAGGGAGTCTCGAACCCCTGCCTCACATGCTGTCCCCTTCAGACTTTCAGGCGTCTAAGGAGGGCTTCTGTGCAGAAGCCTGCGAAAGGACGGCGAACAAAGGAACCAAACCTGGTTTGGCGTGCAGAGTAAAACACGAGAATTACCTTTACAAAAAGAAATGGCAAATAAACCCAGCCAGAACCAAATAAAAGTAAATGGGGTCCAGCAGATTTAAGTTCGAGGCTACTAACTTAGCCTAAAACAGTACCAAGGCTATTTAAATAGACTGCGGTAGAAAAAATGGGGTAGATACCACTGCCACCAGCCAAATCTTAAAGAAAGGGGAACTAAATAATGTTCCATGAGAAACAGACAAAAAGGGATAACTATTAACCCTTTCCAGAACTCTATGTAAGATAGTTTGTACTGGGTCTGTGAATTTCAAAAGACCAATAAAGTCAATGGCAACTTTACATGTTCTGGGAGACAGTAGTCAGTCCCAGAAAATGGAGTTTAAAGTGGGAAGTCTGAAAAAGACAACCCTGTGTCACTGCACTAAAGGTGCTGTGTAACACACAGTAAATAGTTGATGCCTATGGAGTAGGTGAGGCTCCACAGTCTATGAACACAAAAACCTTAAACACACACAGCAAAACAAATGTAAGAGTGGGAAAAAAGGCTCACACTCTTACCAAGTGAAAAGATAAATCCTAGAAATCCAGCAAAGCTGCTGAGGGACTCAGTAGGTAAGGGAAATTAGCCATTCTGGAGAATTCTCCCTAACAATTACCACCAATGAGGTGAACACTGATGGGGAGAGGCACGAACTGAGGACCAGGGTCCACTGAGGAACATTGATTTGCTTTGGTTGTTGATCCCAGGCCCACCTTTCCCTAGCCTTAAGTCAATTCTCAGTTTTGTTTCATGAATAAAGATGTTTGGAATCTGATAAGTGGCTTTAAATTACCTGTTGATCAAACAGCTCTTGATGTACTGCGCTACCTCTTTATCAAGATTCTGTGTTTTCTACTTAGTCTTTTACAAACTTATGTTAGGTAACTCAGGTTCCGTACTGCACTTTCTCCTTAAGACGTTGGGTTTAGACTACATATGAATAGTTGAGTAGCTATGCCAGGGCTTGAATGGTTGAATTGTTTAATCAGTCTTAGATTATACCTCAATCAGCCCCTTCCCTTATTAACAGTCTGTGGATAGCTTATTCTGAATGCCTTACTTTAATTTTCAGAATTATTCACATGGTTTTTTTTTAATGAACGATATACTTAGAGTTTGATCTTCCAACATGAATCAGTTGGTCTTCTTTCAGTGAAAGTTACAACATACATTACTTTGAATTGCTTCATTAAACTTTGAACAGTATTTTGCATTTCTTCATTGAACGTTAGATTTTAAATATACTTTGTTTCCCAACATGCATCACTTTGTATTCTTTCAGTTATTGTCAGACTTGTATAGACCTGGTTTCCCAACATCTGTCACTTCTTATTCCTTCAGTGAACATTGGACTTTGGATTGACTCTGTTCCCCAGTATTCAACGCTGGGCTGAACTTTAAACACCATTGTGTTAACTATTCTAGTCTTTTTATTTTAGCATATAGAGAGTTGCAGCACATAGCAATCCTCTCACTTAGTAATGCTCGGACCTGGCCTAAATTTCACTTCCCAGCATTTCCATTCCATTCCATTGTTCAAGTTACTTTCTTTTTTATGATACAGGACTGTGTCTCCCAACAAACTGCATTTCTTCCCACTTTTAGCATTTCCCACAGTTGGCCAGGGTTTCAGTAATCCAGCATTTCCACCTTTAAAGAGGCTTTACTTTAGAACATAGGACTGTGTGTCCACAACAAAAATGACTTCTCCCTTAGCATTACTTATACTAGGTCTATTTTTCCAGTTCCCATTGTTTTGAGTTTTCATGCCTCTTTATACTCCAAGACTGCGTGTCCCATCATGCATCAGTTCAGTAAACAGGAACACGTCTCCCTGTCCAAAGTGAGTCAACTTATCGCAGCTTTGCTGCAGCTCATCATAGTTTTTGCTTGTATGTTACGAAGGAGACTGGTAGAGGTAACGAGGAGATGTGCTTGGATAAATAGATAGTGAAGGAGGGATCTTTAAAAATGCAGGAGAAAGAAAGGCAGCCTATAGAACACCTCCCCTTAGTCTTGCATAGAAGTAGGGCCCCCGGTCCAGCACAGTGCAGGGGTGAGGCATGACATAGCAAGACACTAGGAGGTTTGAATTAAAGAAAGCAAAGGCAAGGCAAGACCAGAGAAGTGTGCACAGATTTTGGAAGCTGGTCTTAGGGATAGTGCATGGTGAGGGAGGACTGAAGCCTGCCTGTGCAGAGCTGGGGCCGACACTGCAAGGAGGGCACAGTGCAAAGGAGTGCTCTGATATATCCTAATACATTTATTCCGATCTATCCTCAACATACATACATTCTCTAACTTTTAGCATTTATCAGGTTTGGCTTGGATTTTTAACATCCAGATTTGTAAATATTCAATGGGCCAGTCAGGAATTAACATGTGGCTAATAACATTTAAGGGCACGTTTCTGTACCAGCAATGCTGGCCTGATTTACGTCCAGCCACGAGCTGGAAGTAAGACAGGCACCCCACTGGCAAAAAACAGCCAGTATTACGGGCAATAGTATCACTGGTGCCGGTAATACCGGAATCCCCCCATGGAGTCCAATTGGACTCCATGGAATGGGGATTAACCTACCCTTGCTGGCACCTGTAATCTGCCAGTAATTAATGGTATTACTGTTTGGTGGTATCCTCCTGGATTTACCCGCAATCCGTGGGGGGATTTGCCATCATTATTGGCATCAGCAATACTGGTGCTGGTAATGACTGCATTTTGTGCCAGTAGGGTGCCTGGCTTACCTCCAGCTTTTAGCTGGAGGTAACTCAGGTGCCCCACCGGCAAAGATTTAGTCGGCGGTCCAGTAAAGTGCTGGTATATGTTAATACTGGCACTTTATTACTGTACCGGCTGACTCGGAATGAGGCATAGGACTCAGTCTCCCAATTTGCAGCAGTTCCCTTACTCTTAGCAATTACCACTCACATCTCTTCGATGTGCTGGATCATGGCATAGGCTTTTCTTTCACTTTGGTTTCTTTCAGTCTCATTTCAGTGCAGGGCTTTGTTGCGCTACATTTCTGTGCTATCCAGCCCGGCACCTTGGTTTTCCCCATCTGAGTTTCTCCTCGATAGAGTTTTAGTTTTGATACACGCAGTGCTCCAGATAGGATTTTGCCGTGTGAGTATTTTACTCCCAGTTTTTAGAATTGGAGATTAAATCCAATTTCAAGAGAGTAAAAATTAGTTTCTACCTTCGCAAGAGAGTAAACAAGTGTCTGACAACTATCCAATTTGTGCGTAAAATTAAAACTGTGTTCGAAAACATAAGTGACAAAGAACTTGTGGATGCGTACTACCAAGCTTCATCTTCATTGTACTTGGACACCAAAACTCTGTTAAGAGTTAAGAACTACTACAGATGCCAGCTAGTAATATCATACATGAAGTCCCTCACTCTACTAGCATCACCTCTCTGCCTCTTGGGCCTACTGTTGCTGCCTGGCAATACCTGCTTCACAGCCACTCCATGTTTTTGCTCTATCTCTCCTTCCCTTTGCTACTCTGTTTCCCCGGTCTCTCACTTTCTGATCTTCTGCCTCTCACTCTTGCTATGCCACGTTTTGAGTTCTGTTGCTCTGTCACTCTTCCTCTCCCGTCGCTGCATTCTATTAGTGCTCTTTCCCTTCTACATTGTTCTCTATTCTATTATTGCCGTTTCTCTCCTACATTGTTCTGTATTGGTTGATATAACTCATCTTTCTCTCTCATGTCATTACTCTGGCTATATCTGTTTTTTCATTTTGTTTGTTGTGGTTGCTACTCCTTTTGATTATCTTTCTTGCACTGCCTCTTATGTTATTGGCCTGCCTTTCTCTAATCTTGATTTTCTGTTTCCAGATCTCCCCGTCTGCTGTTGATCTGTGTTTTCTTATGTTACTGTCTCTATATGCCGCTTTTGCTCTGCTTCTATCCCTAACTACTATTGTGTGTGTGTCCTATTATTTACCTTGGTTTCCCTTCTCACTTTCTTTGTTGCCCTCTTATGTAGTTCATTGGTCTCTCTCTTCCTGTTGCTCGAATTCATGTTTTGGATTGTCTAATATGTTCTTTGTTCTCGCAGCCTCTCCGCCCACCCCTCACTTTGTTATCCTGTATTGCTTAGGTTCAGAGTTGCTCTTTCTCTCCTTTTTATCTTTTGACATAGCACTAATAAATATTTAAAAAGCTGAAATGCCATTTCTGTTTACACGTACAGTGCAGCTTTACCATTGGGTGCTCCTTTTTTTTAGATGTGTGCAAACCTTCTTTTGGCCATTAGGCTGGGAATTGTAGAGTTAAAGGTGTGTGTCACCAGATGCAGTACTTACTTGAATGCAGATGCTTTACCAGCACTGTATGCAATTATAAGTATAAGAGCCCAGATGAGATGTGTGGGATGTGCTTGTTCTGAGCCATTACAGGTATAGCATCCCTATGAGGTGAGCGTGTGTGGTCTGAGCCATTACAAGTTTAGCAGCCCTCGTGGGATGTGCTTCTTCTGAGCCATTACATATATAGCAGCCCTGATTAAATGTGTCTGTTCTGAACCATTACAAGTAGAGCAGCCCTGATGAGATGTGTGTGTTCTGAGCCATTACAGATAGAGCAGGCCTGATGAGAGGGGATATATGCCATTTCTACTGCGATCACCAAAAATGCAGATTTTATTTTTAAAACATCAAAACCCTTTTCACCCTATATATATGCAGGGGGAGACACCCGCAACCCTCTGCCACCCCCTACAATCATTATATACTATACCCATCCCCCCACATATATATGGGGTTGAAACAAAAATGTTCAGTGGTCGCTGTAAAAAAGGCGCAGTGATCACGATGAGAGGTGTGTGTTCTGAATCACTGAACATTTAGTAGTCCTTTTGATAAGTCGTAAATTAAGTCAGCTGTGTTACAATTGTATGTTACCTGCATCTTAAACACATATCTCTGATGCAGACGTATTAGCTCAGCTATCAACAGGATTTAAACTAACAAGTTACAATCTCTGTAGCTGGGTTATTGGCCAACTGAGCTACCTTTCCAAACAGGCTGTTGACTTGGAAAGGCACATAACGTTAGGGCCTGGTGGTTCCATGTGAGGCTTGTTTTACATAACTGGCTTGTCAAAATGTCTCAGCCCGTTTGTACTATCCTACACGAGTCAGTAGATTCATAATGAGGCTTTGAAATGTTCTAGATTTTTGGTAGTGGAACTCAGTAATGTGATATGGGAGAAGCAGACGTTTTCAAAAGCGCTAGGTAGAGTAGGAGTGATTGAAGTATATGACAGCATTGCCACCTTCGCACCTTGTCTGCCAGTGTGCATCACACCCGATCAGGATCAGGAGGGTGGTGGGACAGATCTACATGCAAATACCACCTCTTTTACTGCAAGGTTGAAAATCCTGCATGCAAAAGACACATTTTCTGTATTTTTAAAGCAGGAGAGACCGCTCGCAGCACACCCCCTCCACGCTTCCCCACTTTATTAAATACCCCTACCTAACGCCCCTCCCCATCTATTCTTTTGGGGACATTTTTTGTTTTCCATGCAAAGTTTTCTACATCGCAGTAATGGGATTCGGGAATTTTGTAGTGAAACTGGTGGGAAGAGCTCAGACACTGTTCTTGCTCAATACTTTAGCTCGCTGCAGAAAATGTCAACACATATTTGGGCTTTGTCATTGCAGCAGCTCTTTTAAGAAATCCATGTACTGTCCCAAAACATAGTAGTCCTGCTAAGAAATGTGGGTATGAAGCAATCAGCCCTGCTGTGAATAATTGGCACTGTGCCATGACATGTGTGTAGCAGCTCTGCTGATAAATTAGGCTACTTTGCCTGAATATATAGCAGTCCTTTTCAGAGTTACCTGTACAATCTGTGCCACTGAAAATATATACAGCACTGCTTCTACCTGCAGCCATTATACCAGCTTGTGGTGGGCGGGAGGTCAGAAAGGGAGTTTAAGTAAAGTTTAGACTACATGCCCAGATATTTCTTGCTCTCCAAAACAACAAACTATGTACAGTGCCCATTCATGCATGCACATGCACACAGACCCATACAATCTTAAGACTAAATAAAACATCTTCATATAGAACACCAAAAGCTTTTCCTTCTCACAAATGCCAAATAACTGCTTGCTTGGAGGCTCTTCTAAAACTTTGAGACATCAAACGCAAATGATGTGCTTCTGTGATGAAAAGAAAAAGTATGAAATGCCCATGATGCTGCAACTGCGCAGCCTCTATTAAAGCTGATCAAAACAGAGGAAAATGAAGCAGAAATGCAGCGTTAATTTAAGACCATTTTCATTTTACACAATACAACATGTGTCCTAAAGCAATGTGAAAAGCATCATCATGATTCAAAATGCTTCAATAACCCTGAAACTTACAAAATGCAGGCAGTTGAACAAAGTGAACAAAACACAAATTCCCTTCTGCATTTCTCAGAAAGTATTATTTTGTTAGAATTACTAACAGAGAGAGCTAAAGAAAATAGACCAGGTCTCATCCCTGTTGCTTCTTTCAAGGAACTGTGTCAATTGCTAAAGTAAAGAGTGGGTTTGTAAGCTGCTGCTGGACAGCCTGTCTCCAGTGACCTCCAAGATGTATGGGGGTGCTGCTATAAATAGCCTGTCTAAGCTGTGCACAAGGAAGAATAAAAAGGGCCACATTGACAAGATTTCTGTGCGTAAAAAGGCCCATACACACCTTATCTGTAGGGCTGGATACACAGTTCTGTGACATCGTTGCCATCAGCAAGCTTTGTGTTTGTTGATCTCTCTTCTCATATTCTGATAGGGCTTTCTGGGTCAGAATCGGATGATCAGGAACTCACATTCTTGACCAATGTAGCACCTCCTCTGTCCTCTATTGCACCAGAATAAGTGAGTGCTCACACGCTTGGTTACACTTTCTAGGTTAACAAGGTGATTCACTGGTGTTTTCTCTGGTGTTAGAGTCTCTTGCATTATATTCCAAGGTGGAGCCATCAGCTCCCTCTCTGGCTCATGAAGCCCCGCGTCAGATCTTTCTTGGAGTTGCGTCTTACTTCCTTTTCCTTGTAAGTGTGGATCTGTATTTATCCCCTGATGCTCTCCTCCCTATAGATGATGAGCCTTCTCAGTCTCCTAACAACACTTCCACCTCCCAAGCCCTGTTCACTCTCTTCTAACCATGCATCTGTAGAAAGTTGCCTTCTTTATCTGTGTCATGCTCATACACATTTACCAACTGGAGCACAATCCATTATGTTTCTGGCAAACATTTAATGTGTGGCCAAGACTGGAAAATATCTAGCACTATGTTAATGTCCCAAAGGACAGAATAGCGAGCTGCTGGTGGAGCAACTATTCTCAGCCCTTTGAGTAGCCTGCACACTAGTGGGTATTACCATATGGGCAGGGTCGGACTGGGCCATTTAATTGTCTCGGGCACTAGTGAAAAAGTGTCCCAGAGCTGCAAATGGCTATTCATTCCTTTTGTGACACTGTTTGAATAGAACCCAAGGGGGAGATTTTTGATAACATGTGATGCAAATTATGCATTTTAAAGAATGTTTATTCAGTAACACTGGGCAAAACTATTAGCCTTATGGTGAAGTAGCTCATTATACTGGCCCACATTGGCCAAAAAAGTGTCCCACTTTGACCAAAGAAACTGGCCCGCCCCAGCATTTATGGCTTGCGCATGGGCCTATTGTCCTATAGGAGAGTCTGAGCCTGCATACTGGTGCTTTGTCTACTTTTGTATGCCCTGATAAAATGGCAAACCTATACGTGTCCACTGTCTGATATGCTTTCCAGACATCTGCTAGGGAGGCAAAAAATTCAACACTTCTGCGAGAGGTGCTGAAAGGGGACATCTGAGGAATTCCAGACACCAGTTATGCCATAAGACCCATGGTGACCTGTAGCTCTTTGAGGCGAAAGGAGCCAAGATCTCTTGACGAGTTCCTCAACCTTTCCAGAATGGCCTGGGATGGGCCAGTATGTCCTGAAATTCTCCAGGCCATCAACCTTACTACCCATGTAGTGTTAATGGATGAGGTTGCTTGTCTGATTCTTCAGCCAGTTATGGTTCTGGGATAGATGGATTGGATTTGAAAATCTATAGGACATTCCAGAAGACCTGTAAACCACACTTGCACTGTCCAAGAATTAGCTACTATCATCAGCACAGCTTCCTCTCGCCTGGCTTTGGCTAACATTCTTGCTATCATTGTGTATGGCGGAAAAGCATACTTTGTTCCCGGAACCCACACCTACAAGAATGCTTCTTTTGAAACCATTGATTCCCTTGAGCCCCAGAATCATGAGAACATGGCCGCCACCACTTTGTCACTGCCTTCAGGCTCCCAGCCTGCATCAGCATGGCCCCACACTGATAGGCCACTGTCTGCCTCATTGCCGCCAACCCGATCAAGCCAGGAGGCGAGCTGGCCATAAGTGGAGGCCCTCACTGATCTCCTCTGCCAGCCTCAGCCAGCGATAAAACTATTAGCCCAGCTGCCTATCTGTCGCACCGACCAGTAGAGGCAACACCAACATCATCAAGCTCAAAGTTAAACCCAGCAGCACATTCCTGATGCCTGCACCACCTTACTGCTATCTCTACTCCGCGTCTCTATCGCCTAAATGCATATTTTCATCTCCCCCTGTATGCATATCAAACTCCTGCCTTGGCACTATGAACCTGTCTCGGCCCACCACCAAGCAACCTTGCGCCAGCGCACCCAACCCCAAACCCAGTGCACAACACTCACCCTTCCCCACCAACACCCTCCAACCCTCAACCCCCTTCCTCCAAACTTTCAATATGTCCAGCAGGTCTGTTAGACATCGATCGCCAACACACGACCCTGTAGCCCAACACGCCGCTCCTGTGGCTATCACTGCCACCAGACTGGCCCTGCTCCCCACAATCATGAACGTTAAACATCCCAGAGAGCGATGATGCACACTGCCACAACCATGCCCACAGCCACCCCAGTCGGTGCCCAACAACCATGGCCAACCACATCCCGAAACTGCCTCTCCCTACAGCGTTTGTTGTCCCTAACCTACACAGCTGCACTCAAGTCCCCCACTTGAGGCGCTCTATTCCGGCGCAAACCATCCATGACACCAAAGCCGCCGCCTACAACACCAGAATGTCCAAGGCAACCTCCGGCTCCCATGAACTATTCACCATCCTTCGAGAGCTGGAGACCCCATTTCCCCACCCCCACACTACCATCATCAAAGATGACATGTGGTGTAATACTGTCCAAGACACCCTCTTCAACAAAATTGCACTATTGCAAGAAAAGATTGCTGCTAAACCACACAGCAGATCAGAGGACCCACCCATCATCATGCCACCTGCCGGACATAAAAATATCCCGCCCTTCGAGTTCCAACCTACCAGCACCCATACTCTAGGAAACAACATCGAAGGCCTTAAACCCTAACGCTGCCCATTCCCTTTAATCAAAGACTGTGCTGAAACTCTCCTTCCACTCATAGTGGCTATTGTCAACTCCTCCTTCATGACTTGCGCAGTGCCCCTTGCTCTCGAAGAATCAAGGACCTCCCCCCTCCTGAAAAAAACCTTCCCCAGCCCCAGCCATCCCCACCAACTACCGGCCCATCACTATGGTCCCTTTCTTGCTGAAAATTATTGATAGAGTTGCATACCTACAAATCCAGTAATTCCTAGAAACTCACCACATCATAGGCACCAGACAATCAGGGTTCCGCCCAAAATACAGAACAGAGTCAGCCTACTGGATTTAAAAGAACAGGTAGACGATGCCATTGACCAAGGCAACATCTAACTCCTCCTCCTCACTTGTCCACAGCATTTATCCTGGTCAATCACTAAACACTCTGCCACCACCTCACCGCATCAGCCCACTTCTCCCACAATGCATCAAAATGGATTGCGTCTTTCCCTGCGGATAGAACCTCACGGGTCTTAGCCAGAGAAGCCTCTGCACACCCCACCCCTACGTATTGTGGGGTTCCACAAGGCTCCTGTGTCTCCCCTTCCCTTTACAACATATATACCAAACCACTATTCGACCATCTCGACTCGCTAGCCATTTCATACACCAACAATGCGGATGATACGCAGATTGTAATCCCCCTCTCTGGCGATCAACGATGATAAAACTGAGCTTCTTATCATCGGCCCGCCATCTTGCTTAGCTAAGCTTCACTCGGCGTACAAAGCATTCATTATTAACGGCCACCTCATCCCTGTATCCTCGGCAGTGAAAACCCTTGGCATTTAACTGGACTCATCGCTTAACATGTCACGCCGGTCATATTGCCTCAACATCAGGATATGCCACAAAGCTTATCAATGCCAGCAGACCTTTTTTGTCCATAAAAAAATGGCTCAAGGTGGCTCATCCCCTCGCCTGCTCAAAACTCCATTACTGCAACTCACTGCTCAGTGGCACTTCCACCAAAAACTTGAGCAAACTTCAAACAATACAAAATAACACACTGCGAGCAGCACTAGACATCGGGAGGCGTGACCACATCACAAAGGCCAGAAAATTTACCGACTGGCTCCCGGTAAAGGACAGAATTACCTTCACAATTCTCTCCATCACACACCGCTGTCTTTCTATCAATGCTTCCCCCTACCTTGCAAAGAAACTCAAAAGGCATGCTCCAGCAAGACCCTTAAGAGTTACCTACAAACATTGTCTCCCCTGCCCCCAGATTCATCCGCAAAAGAGCAGGAGGCTCCAGCAACCCATGCCGGGTCACCACTCGCTGGAACGAGCTCCCTGCACACCTGCAAGATGATCCATCATACAATACCTTCAGAAGAAAGCTCAAAATCCACCTCTTCAGCTGAAACACTGCTCTTTACCGGTGTTTATTTGCACCTCCTGTTTTACATGAGTATTTTTTCCTGATTGTAACCAGCGCCCAGATGCCCACAGGCTTGGTGCGCTTTATAAATGCCAAAATAAATAAATAAACAAACAAATAAATAAATAAATGAAATGAAATTCCACTGGGTCCATCTTCAAACTAAAGCAGCAAAAAAGAAGAGTATTGAGGCATGATGAAAATAGGGTCTGGCTGAAGTGGCCGAAATTGCAGCTTCAGGTAGCTGAAAATCCTTGTATCCAGTTTCCAATAACTATAGTCCAAGCAGTATATGAATTTCCAGTCGATCACTGTGTTGGACAACCCTGGATTATATTCTGCCGTGATGTCATTGTGCTACTTATGAGGGGTCACAAATGTGAGACAGACACACAGGTATCACTTTCTCAATGTTTGCCATTTATTAAAGGAAAAAGGGGTGAGATAAATGCCTATCTTTCCCTATTCTTACGAGGATGTGCCTACCTAATAAACTAAAACTAAATCAAGAAGACCTATGCCCTCATTATGAGTTGGGCGGTATCCCGGCAGTAAATCTGCAGGGATACCGCCCAACGCAATTAGCGTTACTGCAACTTGCTCTGGCATTATCAGCGCCGGACCACAGGTTGCAGTGGCAGGGTAATAAGGCTGCAGTAATTGTGCTGAAAATGGGTGTTAAGTCGGTGCATTCACCCGCAGCTTAAAGCTGGGGGAGAATGCTCTGAGTTTCCCCATAACTCGGGATCGGGTCGAGCTGTAGTATGGCAGTAATAGCATTACTGCTGCATATTTACCGCTCCACCCAACTCCTCATGAGGCCCCACTGTCCAAAAAGTCTCTGGCCCTCACACTAATGCATGCAACAAAATAATACAAGGAACATTTGACTAATTTCAGTTTCACAAACAGGATGAAAGTCCAAACTTATATTTTTAGCAAGTAATCCTTGTGACCAGGGTTGGACTCCCTTCCCCTGGATCACTTCAGGAGTATTTGTGATGAAGTTATGATTCATTAGAGTTCTATTCAGTTCAACACAAAATGTCTTTTCCCTCCACTGCGTCCTTCCACTTGACAAAGTAACTGTCTTTTCCACAAATACTTGTTCGAAAACCATAACCAGTTGTTATTCTTCACAGTATCCTTCTTGATAAAGCAAATGTCTTGATTTCAAAACACAAGTTCATAAACCAAAGGAAGGGTTTTCTTCAGTATTAGCGCATCATAGTTATTTTTCATTTGGAATACTTTTGTCAGGATAGCACCGCAATGACCCTTGATGATACCAGTTTGTCAAAATGATAATTAGGGCTGCTGAGTGTGGAGAGTAGCAGAGTGCAGAGGGCTGCAAGGAGATCCCTGCTATGCTGGAGAGGAGTGTCTGGGAACACGAGCCTCTGAGCTGGGAGGCGTGGGCCCAGAGTCAGCATTAATCATTTGCCATAAAGGCAGCATGGGATTCCTACTTAACAGACCTGGCTACCACCCTACTTCTGGGACATAATTAACATCCTGAGGACCAGGTGACCACTCCTTTGTCTGGTAGCTCAATCATTACTTATTCTTTTCTGCGAATCACTTGCGGGCCGAAAAGGGTTGCCCCTGCACTGAGAGGCTGATAAATAAGAAGGGGGCTTGCACGCGCCCTGGGACTGGGCACTATCAGGAACGATTTAAAGGCTACTTCTTCCTGGTAACGGAGGTGCAAGAGTAGGTCACCCTGCAAGACAACAGAGTGCTCAGTTCTATGGCAAAGGATAACAGAAGACATGTATCGATAAACTTGTCTGAATTCAAATACATGGAATCGACTGTATATTGTTCTGAATTGAGGTGAATTCGCTTATTTGAAGTTCAATAAATCAGAGTCAAGTTTAAATGCTATAAAGCCTAACCAGGACCCTATGGGGATAGGCAGTCATCTTAGAGGTCCTGTACATTGAATCAATATCATTTTACTTATGGTATCAAAGAGAGACTTAATGGTTCCGTTTGGTGAAGTTGTTCACAGGTGAAAGGAAAGCAAAACTGGTCATTATTCATTTTGCTAATAAAGACTAATCTGCATGTATATTGTATATAGTAGATACTACTGTACAAGGAGAACAGTCAATTTAATTACATTTTAATATGAATAAGGTCCATGAATAAATATACATATATTAGAAACCCCAGAGTCCATCTGCAACCGCTGATGGATGAGATGACTCGGTTTGGGTCGTATTCACAGTTAAAAATAATCTGGACTAAAGCGACTCTGCTCCCGCTAACTGATAACGTGAGCTGCCGAGAACCATTGCGCTGTCTTGACAGCACTGACACATAAGGTGGCGCAGTGGAAGTTAATGCCTCGTTCGGTTTGGGGCAGGGTTCCCCTCGCAAAAATGCAAATTCACCCCCATGCTGTACTTATTTCAAAATATCCTGGTGTACCCGAGCTGGAACTCTAATCCCTATTATTAGAGCTGGTCTGGCACCCTAAAACTCCCACTGTTTGCTGGGAAGTCCTCACTAAGCCATTTGAAAAAGGCGGTTTGGCTGCTGCGGACATGGAGCTATATTATTTGGCATCCCAGGCCTATTTTACATCCTACTGGATGCCGGGCAACCCTCCACATCTCAGAGCAGAGCATGCATCGGTAGACCCATATACCCTGCAGTCGATGCTAATTTCCCATGACAGGCAGTACGAGTGTAAATATGACCTGGTGAGCTGTACTCAGGATGCCTGGGCTACACTTCTGCACTGTATGAAGATAAAAACTCTGTATTCACCGGAGCTGGGGCTCTGGGGGATCTTTGCATTGAAACCCACATATGATAGGCGGATAGCAGATTCCTGGAATAGGCTGGTTATCAAGCGTCTGGGAGATATGTATCCCGAGGGAGTGTTCGTTACACAGCAACAATTTGCTGAGAAGGTGGGTCGGGGGTTGGCCCCAATTTCCAGTGCTGCTGAATGAGAGAAGCCTTTTGTAAATGTGAACCTGCTTTTCCAGACGACCCGGAGACGTCTCCGTTGGTGAAGTATCTAGAGCTGTAATTTGGGTGTTGGCATATATGGCCTGTGAGACAGGCATGGTGACAAGAGAGACACAGACTCAGAAAGTAAGATTTCAAAACCTTTATTCAAGATTTTAGGATTGGTGTAATACCTGACTAATCCTAATTCTAAAGTGATGTTTCCCTGAAATGATACTTCTACGGGCCGTCTATGTCTGGAGGTCCAAATAAACAGTTTTTCTGTGTCTAAACCTATGCTTGCCCTCACTCTATACAAAAATGTGTTAGGGGATTTCTTGGCAAAAATGAAAAGTACTGGTTCAACAAAAAAATAGGAAACCCAGGATTGGTTTCTGGTGGCTTCCTTGCCAGCTGTGGTTTCAAGCTAACCAAACAGGGCTGCTTGCAAGACCTTTGCCACAGGGTCCTTGCAGCAACTCCAAATACCTTTAGTGTCTTTAAGTCTCTTGGGGTTCCCTTCCCCAAGCTTCAGTTCTTTCAATAGTACAAAGCAAACCAATATGTCTCCAAATTAGCCGGAATTTTAGGGTTGGTTCCTTTCCCCAAGGTCAGGCCCTTTCCAGCTTTCATACAAAAAGTCTGTTTTATCAGGATGTAGTTTGATTTATTAAGTTGGCCTCTCAGGGTTCCCTTCCCCCAACTACAGGCCTCTTCCAGCTTTCAAACACAAAACAAAATGTATCACATTTCTTTTCAGGTTTCTCACAGCACCCTTTCCCAAGCTTAGGACCCTCTAATTCCAAACCCAAATTCAGCTGGTCAGGATTTGCCTTTCCCTTATTTACAGTTTTCTTTGCATGCAGTCTTTTTATGGGGTAGAATCAGGAGCTTTCGAAATGCCAGGCTCTTTGCTTTTCCTTAGCGCAACCACTCTGACCCCTTGCCCCTCTCTTTGTTTCTGACTTGCTCTTTTCCTTGATACCTTCTATCTCCAGGCGTTTATTGTGCCAGCTTGCATTGCCTTTTATTCCTTTCACTTTGGGGTGCACACTTGCACTGTTCTTCTCCACTCTAAACTCCACTTTACACTTGTCCTATGCCTCTTGCACAGGACAGAAGTGAATGAACTAGAAGGGTGAAAGAGGCACCATAAAGCAGGAATGGTGCACTCCTGCTTTATGGCGACTCTTTCACCCTTCTATTTCATTCACTTCTGTCCTTGGCTGTGTCCACTTGCACTTCTTTTCCTCTGCCATGCCCCCGGGCACCTTTAAACTGTAATTTTCCTTCTCTGTGTTTCTCACAGCTTTTCTTGCTTTCCTTGCGGGCTGCATGCCCTCTCTTGACTTTCTCAGGTGCCCTTGCACTCTCCTCTTGCTTTGCTTCTAGCTCGTTTTCAATTTTACACGTGGGGTGCTTGCCCTTTCTTTCAAAACACTTTACTTTCTGACTGCTTTTATTTCTGTGCCACGCACACTGTTTCTCTTCTGTTACTTTCTTTCACTTGCTTTACTTGCTTTCTCTCTTTCTACTTTCCGTTTCTTGCTTTCCACTTCGTGCTGCTTGAACAATCTTGCTTTTCCTCCTTCTCCTGCCCCAGCCACCCACAGGCTCCTGAGTTTCTCTCTATCACACGAAACTTACTGGGTAGTGTAGCGCATGCAAGCGGTTTTTCCGGGATGCTTTGGGTCGAGGTCAGGGTCTCACCACCTGTGCCTCAGACCCCCTTGTGCCTATTAACGGCCCAAGTGAATGAGCAAATACACAGACTCTGCCAGCAGGGTGCCAGCTGCCTCGCTTTGGTTTGCAGGAGACATGGCTCCCCAGCCACGTTGCAGCCTCCTTACACACCGAGCCAGCGTTGAGGCATGTTGTTCTCCTCTGGATCCTCCTTACTGCAGCTATCAGCTTTGTGGCTTCTCTGGTCCAAAATAACTCTCCAGCTCGTTCATCCATCTGTGTGAAACCACACCTTTTAAAGTGAAAAAAACAGTAAAGTGGAGTCAGGTTTAGATGATCACTTTTAACTGCCTGACCCTGCCTGACTCTATTAGTGGGACAACTCAAGTTCTTTCTAGGGTAGGTTGCCCTTACCTTCCCCATGTTATTCCTATGGGTACTATTTACTGATCTTAGTTGCCTCTTCCTTGTTTCAGTATTTGTTGGAAATGGGGAGGGGGAGTTGGGTGGAGATTGAAGATACCCCATAAAGGTTGAGGGAGAGTAGGTTGGGGTATTTTCGAGACTGGGAAAATACCATGTGCCGCCCTTGGGTATCCTCCCCACAATCCCTCGTAACCATCAACTTAGGTGATCCTCCCTCCCTTGTCCACCCCCAGGGTCAGGATCCAAAAGCAATGGCCCTTTCCTGGCCACCTGAATGGAAGATCCGAGGGAGTGGGTGGGAGAATACTGTTAGGTTTCTCACAGGCCTCATTATAAGTTGGGCAGTGTGGTAAAATGCAGCGGTAATACTGTATACCGCTGCACTGCGTTACTGCACCGCTGGTAAGTCAGATGATTCACCTCCAGCTACGAGATGGCATTAAATCTGCCACCTTTCAACCAAATTTCAGCAGAATTACCGCTAGCAGAATTACCGCCATGGGAATTCCACCAAAATCCCCCATGGAGTCCTACGGACTCAAATTAAATGGGGACTAAAAATGCCACCAACACTTGTAATCCGGCAGTATTAGTAAAGGTAGTACAGTTTGGTGGTATTGCAGCAGATTTACTTCTGAGATACCACCAAACTCATAATGAGCCTAGTCTCAACGCTTAATAAATTGGCAGTGTCATTCACCAAAATACCATGTAAAAGTAAAATCTAAATGGGAGCGAGAATCACAGGTTTCTCTGGAGATCAAACAGTAGAGTCATATATGTGCATGTACTCACAGGGTTGCATATAAGGCTAGATATAAGCTCATACAATATAAGATACTACACCATCGCTGTATGACGCTTGCGAGACAGGCCCACTTTGATAATGAGGGTAAGAACACCAGCAAGAAATGCAGGGAGGAGGGGCAGATTTTTTCATGTAATGTGGTCTTGTCCACTAAGACAGTCTTACTGAGAGGAGGTCCTAGTGGTAATAAATAAAGCGGTGGGAGGAGCAGTACCTCTTCAGCCAATGGTGTACCTAAAGCTAATAGGAAATGACTTTCAATGTGCATATTTATGGCAAAGAGACGTATTCTAATATCATGGACCCACTGGTTGATAACTGGGTGAGAGTTTTGGTATGGGCCACAGACATGGAGATACATTATTGGAATCAGGTGCCCCCCATCTCATAGCCAACAGATATGTGGTTCGAGTTCAGGATGTTGCTTGATACTGTATTTGTAGATGCCCGTGGGATGTGTCCACTGGGGAGACTGATGCTGCCCGGTGAGTTGCTAGTGCGCAATGAAATACTCTTAATTTAGTAGCCATGGTGATGGAAATAGGAGGCTGAACATATGTCCTTTAACAAGATTGTTTACGACTTACCTTGTCTCATGTATGTCAATCTACCTGCTCATTCTGTATTGTGCTCTGAGCTCCAAAAGCATTAACTAAGCAAAACAAAAGAAAAACTTTGGTCGATAAGGGGCATGGCAAGGGAAGAATGCTGTGTGAGTATACCAGAAGCACAGACACTTTAAGGGAATGCCAACCATCTCTGAAACTCATCCAACTGGGCTTCAGTCTGTAAGCCCCTTGACCCAAAACAAAGAACAAGCAGCAGGAGCAAGAGTGTGTGCCAGTACTGCAGATCAGTGGGACATCTCAGTCGTGGGTGTACCGCCTAATCACCTTCAGGAAAAGCCCAAGCTCAACTCTGAATAGGGGGTGGGGGATCTTCATCAAGTTTACCTGAGCAATCAGTACCCCATCTGGTCAGTACTGACTGCAGATCTCCAAATTGAATCATTTTAACATCCCCTTTTCTTTGACGATGAACAAGTGAATGATAACTGGGAAGGCGACCATTTTTTTATTCTGGTGCACCGGCAACTTTGTTAAACAAGTCTATACAAATATTGTAAACTCAACTCTTTTGCCTAAGGAACATTCAGAGCCAGTACATACAGGTTACTGGTCACTTGTTTCGTCAAGCCCCATTGTTAGCATGACAGACATCATAACGATACAGTGTGCCACCCATATGAGGATATTTGCTTTGATATGATTACCGCATTAGAGTTCAAAGTACCCTTAGGTTTACCTTAACGTATTAAGCACAAAGCCTCTGATAGATTGGATAGCAGGTTCCATTACCTTGAACTATGACTACTGTTTGGCTCACTGTCCCAAGGGTGAAGAAGCTCAAAGGAAAACATTCCTTTCAGAAGCGATGAAGCAACAAGGAGAGGACTTCTAGATGAGTAATGCCAATGCATTCCTCCTGGTATAATACTCTGCATGGCCAGATGTTTAGACAAGAAAGGTAGCAGAAGAGCAGCCCAACACAGGGAGTATGACTGCCCAATAAAGCTACAACCTGGACTCATTGTATTCCCTGGAAAGAGATTCACTCTCTCAGGATAGGAGAAAGGGCTTTAGAATATCACATCTAGGATAGTTGAGATGTGAACTACAGATACTGAAACGCCAATACCATCAGAAGTTTGCATATACGCCAATCTTATTTGATCGGATTAACAATGCCACTGTCTTTAGTAAATGGAACCTTTGGGGTCATATAATCTGTTAAGAATGTGAAAAGATGATGAGTCGAAGAAAAGCCTTCAGTATTCAACAGTGGCATTTTGAATATTTAATAATACTGTTCGGGCTATCTGTGGTTTTCCATATGTCAACACCATTTTCGAATACTACAGAGACACGTGCATGGTCATGAACCTGGATGATATACTGATATGTTCCCCAGACAAGAACACATTTATCAAAAATGTTCAGAAACATTAAAATAAATGCATTCCAGTGGAAATCAGCTTTAATTTGATTTAATTTGATTGGGTATTTTGTAACATGCAAGTGGAGACATCATAGCAAACCACATTGTCTCTAGGCACAATTTCAAGTTTTAGAAGTTGTGAAAATAACAGGGGAAGCAGTAGAAACCGAGATATTAAAATAATGATGGCTTCACAGCTTTCCTGAAGATCAGCAGACTTGAAAGAAGTCAGGCACCATGGGGGAGACCATTCCAAATTGTAGGCACCTAAGCAGAGAAACTACTATTTCCTTGGCTCTTGTATATGAAGCAGGGAATTTCAAGAAGCCATGACTGCTGATAAAGTTTGTAACATTCTTTTCATTGTACATTATATTTTTTTAAGCACGTAAGGACAAATGATGTCAATTCTTCCGTCATAGTCTACCTAATCACATGTGTGAAAAATTGTTTTTAAGTAGAAGGAATACACCCAAACCGTCATAAAAAAAAGAAATACATTATGTAAACTAAAATATCTTTTTCCAAATTAGTTCTTGCCACATCTTGCAAGTATAATGTGAACTATGTTTGCTTTCGAGTTTCACCAATTTGACCACACACTAAATTTCAATATACAGTATATGCAGAATACGGGCACACAAAAAGAAGAAAACCGGCATAGAAATGGACCGGTTTAGCCTGCACTCAAAGTCATAAAAAATGCCACGGAGTCCCATTCATTAAAAGATGAGCCAGAAACATGAAGTGCAAAAATACTTACAAGTTTATTGAATTTCAAAAATGTATATTAAAACCACCATTGACTGACAACAGAGGCAGGTCACCAAAAGAACAGTCCTCTATGGACGTGTTTCGCGCTCTACACAGCGCTTGTTCACCAATGGGGGAGAAAGATTACACATGGTATAAATCACATTATAAGTCCCTTCATAGTGTCTACCACTCAACAAGTGTATATACAAGAGTAAGCCGGTGGCAGACATCTTTTAACGTGTTCACACAGTGCTGAATACTTGAGAAAAAATTCATGAAAAATACACGGACCTTCTAAACATAACACAGTCTTAATATTCAATATATATGAATTTTAAAACATATAATAACTATCATACAATTGCAACATGGCAAAAATGCATAACTGAAAAAATGAACAAAAAAACCCAGAATTGGTTGTTAAGCATCAATAAAGTGCAATATGCTGGTGCCATGCTTCTCAGTATTCAACCATGGTACAAATATTAAAGAAGGCCATATTAGGACAGATTAAAAAATGTCAGTTTTATAGATCTTAAAAAACTCATGAAAAATTACCTTAATAAAATACAAGAGTATAGTACACAGCACTGGGACAAAAAATATGGTAAACAGTTGTGCTCAACCAACCTTCATGGCCAGTGAAGGTAAAGAATGAATGCAAAAAAGCAGCATGGTTAGACTTTCAAGCCAAACACCAGACCTACATTAATTAAGGATCAAATGCAGAACAGCAGCTATGTGGTCAGAAATGAAAGAGCAGCCAAAATTTGACCCAGGCAGATATGATTGCAAACAGAAGTAAAATGCATACATAAACCAACATCTCAGTAAAAGTGCATTGATCACAATAATAGCAGCAACAAGTAGGAGTAAATGCATACAACTATAGAAATGTGTTTTTCTGATACAGCGATTTCTCAGAACAGGGATCTTCTTGGACCCCCGTAGTTAAATAATTGGCAATGATAATATAAGAGCACATCATTAAACAGGACAATAGAGTACAATTCTTTTCGCTCTTTCAATTTTACGGTACTTACAATGCAGCCAGTATGTGTTCCACTGCAGTGCAGACAGTGTTGCTTGTATGCTTCTTCTGCAAAGACTGTGTGCACCACACACAGATCTCGAGAACGTTGCATTACAATTCGTGATAACGGATGTATGTCTTTTGCTTTGCACTTTCTATTCCCCTACCAAAAGAGAGACACTTTTTGTTCCCCATGACACACTTGTCGAGATATTGGAATGACATGAGAAAGGTTGGTTTGCTTAACACAAAATAATTGTAATTTCCAAAATGATTTTCAATTAAACCAATTCTAAAATCACCAATACCAACTCATTCTAACAGATGAGAACAAAATCAAAGAAGAGGTTTTCAAATACTTTCACAATCCCAACCATTTCAATTGAAACCCCAAATCTTATCAACGATAAGCCAAGAAAACCTGGATTAGAGAGGGACAATAAAGAGCACCTAAGTAACATACAATAAGCACATGTGAGTGTACTAATCCTTGGGGCAGGGACGTCATTTCATCAAAATGCCAGGGGTAGTGGAAGTGACATCACACGACCATTGACCCCCTGGTGACATCACAGCAAGTGATGTCATTTGACCCCACCCCAAAGTGATATCGCGGGAAGTGATGGAACACGACCTTTCACCCGTTGACAAAACAGGAAGTGGCATCACATAGCATTGTACACTATGAAAAATATGGTTACGATATCACTATAATGTGATGTACATTTCATACCTGAATGGATCGCCATATGTATCGTTAAGATCAGTGTGTATAGGCCCATATTACCAAATTACTGTGATTGCAAGCAGGCGTCCATGACCAAATGATAATGATGTGTTATTATATAGCACTTATGCTTAAGCGCTTTACATAGAAGAAATATACACCCAATATCACCCAACCTGTGTTGGTACCCATTTATCGAACTCAGAAGGAGGAAAGGCTGAGTTGAGGCGTTTGCGAACAGACTAAATAAGTGACTCACCCCCTGAAGTGTGCCTGAAATAAACCTTTAATGAGTCTAGCAATTATTGTATAGAATTCCAGAAATACACATTTTTTGGCATTCCTATTCTTTCTTATTTAGGTTCAGTGCTGAAAGTGTTAGACTGTTAGACTTGTGGCCCTCATGTTCTTATTTTTCTTCTTTTTTTAAGGGGCCTGAACAAGAAAGCTAGCCACACCAGAATTAAAGAGCCACATGGTGCTGGCCACAGCCCAGGAGCTTGCATTTTTTTTAGAGGTCGCAAGGGAGACCTACTGGGGCGCACTTACGACCTCTGGCGACTCCCAAATGACGTCCCTGTCTTGGGGAGGAAGGATGGATCAGGTGCAACGCGTTTATCTTGGAAGCAAGACAATGCAGCGCAACACAGGTTTGATCCTCTGATCCCACACTTAGAAACCACTCACTGGTATTAAGCACGTTATAAAAGAACAATTATAATTTCAAAACGTCAGTGGTTGATGCATGAAGTGCCTCTTTGGGAATGTATACGTTTTCCTCTACACACTAACTCGGCTGAATCTGGATAAAGGCTGCCACGAAGCAGACAAGGATCAGACATGAGCCATCTATAGAATATGTAGGGTTATAAGACAAATACTAAAGCAATATCATGAGAGGCCAAGAATGCGTACAAAAGTAATTCAAGCATAATCAGGATATTCCTGCCTAAAACATATATCAATGTTTCTCACGAAAGTTCAAGAAAAGTCCAAAACAAAAAGTTCTTTCAGTTCTTCTTATGGCTTGGATCTGGTCCTTCCTGACGGCTTCACGAAACCAAATTGAAAGAGGATAGGAGTTCAGTATTCCCAATGAATCATAAATATATCTAAGAAATAAATATCTTTCACGATTTTTCCATTTCAGTCAATAAGTAAAGTCTCTGGTGTTCGTAACCTTCTTGACGATGCTCTTGTACAGCTGGGTGACGGCGGGGAGGCCGCCTTCTCCTGATTCTCCAGCCATGTTCCCTGTTCCCTCTAATCTGTCTGTGATGGGGGCACCCGTGCCTCGGGCCGCCCCGTACTAATACACACACGCATGCATACACTGACACCAGTGACCACACATCCGTATGTTCGGCCAGAACAAGGCTCGCGCATGCATACAATCATCTAAAGACGTAACATCCCTTTTTTTCTTTAAACAAAACAATGTAACAAACAACACCTGGAACGTGCCCACCAATGGGTTGCTGATCTTTGCCAGTCTCATGTTCAGTCTCCTGAGTGCAGGACGTAGTCCTTGAGCCGAACGGGTCGGTTGCGACTCTGTCGCGTCGGATACCGCTTCATGATCCTCGGGGTAGGTTGCGGGGTCACCCCCACTGGCGGCGGGTCCACCCCGGTGTCTCCTTCTGGGTTCTCGACGTTGTCCTCCTGCGATGCTGGATCCGTTGATCCCATTTCTTGGGGCCTGATGTCGACCTTTTTGAAGAATTCCCTATTTTGGGTGACAGTCCCCCACTCTCTAGCCGCAGTGACCATCGACCCCTTCACATGGGTGACGGTCCAGGGTTGTGGTTCGTATGGCAGTGACAGCTTCCCTTCGGGTCTGCAGTTTCGGACTACCACAGAGTCTCCCACGACTACTTCCTTGTCTTGCAATCCTCTCCTGCCACTTTCCTTCACGTTGTAGGCCTCTCGCTCTTTCCTCACTCGGTCATTGTCTATGACCCCCGGCTCGCGGCCTTCCACTTCCGGGATTAGTCCTCTCGGGCAGCGCCCAAACAACGCTTCGGCTGGTGCAACCCCCATCCACTGGTGGGGTGTTGTTCTATACTCCCTGAGAAAATCGAAAAGGTTTCTCTTCAGTTCACCTCCACCATTGGCCGCTATGCGAAAAACCTTGTTGAGCGACCTCATGAGCCTCTCCGCTTCGCCGTTCGCTCGGGGCCAGAGCGATGAAACTTTGCGGTGCTGGATCCCTTTTTCCCTCATGAATTGCGCAAACTGGCTTCCGGTGAAGGGCGGTTCATTATCCGAACACAGGATTTCGGGAAAACCATGCGTGGCAAACATATTTTCCAGGGACAGGATGGTGTGGTCACCTGCGTATGAGTCGACTAGCTCCACCTCTGGATACCTTGAGTATTGGTCCACCACTGCTAAAAAGTACATGCCCCTCCCAGTTGTCCCGAAGTCGGCATGGACCGTGCCCCACGGCCTTTCACTCCTCTCCATGAAGTTGATTGGTGGTGCTCTTTCAAGAGGACCACTGCTTGATACAGGAGGCACCCTTTCACGTGTGACTCCACCCGGCCTTCTAGGTCCGGGAACCATACTTTTGGTCGCAGTCTTGCCTTTGTTTTCACTACCCCTTGGTGCCCTGTGTGGGCCAGCTCCAGGACCCCAGCCCTTAGTGCTTGAGGTATCACTATCTGCCGTCCCCGCAGCAGCAGTCCATCATCTGAAATTGACAGTTCGTCACAAACTTTCCATAGCGACTGCAGGTCCTTCTGGGCCCTATCTTCCCGCCTAGCGTTGTTCTACAGGACATCTCTCCATTCCCCGCTGCGAATCGCGGCCTGGATGGTCTTGAACACCTCATCCTTGGATGACTCACTTGCCACGACGTCCCTGGCCAACGCTACCGGCATCGCCCCTTCAACAATGCTGTGGATGAATTCTTGGCACTCCACCACCTCCCCTTGGCCTGCCAGGCGGTCCTTGTTGGGGTGGCGGGACAGGTAATCCACCGGGTTGTTCATCCCTGGTCTGTACACTAATTTGACGCCATATTCAATAAGAGCGAGCATCCACCGCTCTATCCGTGGAGGGGGCTTCGAGGACACGCCCACTCGGATGGGCAGGAGAGGCTTGTGATCTGTTACAACAGTAACCGGCTTTCCGAGGATGTACAACCGAAAATGCCTGCAGCCCCACAGGATCGCAAGTGCCTCCCTCTCAATCTGCGAGTAGCGTCTCTCTGTTTCTGTAAGGGCCTTACTCGCATATGCAATGGGTAGCATTTCACCCATGGCATCCGCCTGCATGAGAACTGCCCCTAGGCCCACGGGACTAGCATCCACGACGATCTCGGACTCTGCAGTGGGGTCAAAGTATGCCAACGTGTCCTGGTCAGACAGTGCTCTCTTGATCGCCAAGAATGCCTCCTGTTCACACTTGTCCCAGACCCACACAGTGTCATTCTTGGTCAGGGCCCGCAGGGGCTCAGAGAGCGAGGTCAGTCCTTTGATGAATCTGCCACAATAATTCACCATCCCCAGAAAGCTGCGCATCTCCGTGGCGACTGGGGCGCTGCTGCCTCTCGGATGTCCTTGATCTTTTCCGGGTCTGGAGACACCCTGCTTGCGTGGAAGACAAATCCAAAGAACCCAATACGGTCCCTGAAGAACTCGCATTTTCCCTGATGCAGGGTGAGGCCTAGGTCACTCAGCCTTTGCAGGGTCGCCTCCAGCTGCTTCATGTGCTCAGCGTAGAATGTAGCAAAGACGAGAATGTCATCACTCATATTAATAACACCCTTGAGTCCTGCCAGAGCACCCCTGATGGTATTTTGGAAGACCTCTGCGGCTGAGGATATGCCAAAACGGAGGCGCTTGAACTGGTACAGACCCTCGTGTGTGGCAAATGTGGTAATGTACCTTGAGTCTGGGTGCAGTTCAAGCTGATGGTAACCTGCTCTCAGATCCGGCTTAGAAAATACCTTGGCTCCCTGCAGTTCGCCGACAATGTCGTCAAGCGTGGGAGTCAAATGGCGTTCACGCTTAATAGCCGCATTTGGAAGCCGCATGTCTATGCAGATGCGTACCGCACCAGGTTGCTTGGGCTTGGGCGCCACAACGATGGGCGAGACCCATGGAGTCGGCCCCTCCACCCTTTCAATGATGTCCATACTGATTGGCGTTCTGAGTTCATCCTCCACTTGGGACCGTAGGTGGAATGGAATCCTACCGTGCTTCAGCGCTGTCGGCCGTATGGTTTCATCAATGTGCAGCCGCACTGGTTCTGCCCTCAGCTTGCCGATCCCCTGAAAGGTGCTAGCAAACTTCTCCAGAAGCTTGTCAATGTCCCCTTGGTAGACCTCCAGTGCTCCAACGCTTCCGAGGCAGCACAACTTAGCAGGGAACGTGGGCTGACGTCGGTGACGAAAAACCTCGCTTTTATCACTTTGCCTCCACGGGACACTGGGGCCACGAATACCCGCTTGATGGGCAGGGGAGTGTCACCTCCAAATGTGAAAATTCTGGCTCTTGATGTAACGCTCACCTGATTCCCGCAGAGGCGCCGGTCTTGACTGGGTGAATGCCGTATCTTCAAAGGTGATGTGTAACACACGGTTGGCTCTTTGGGCTGGACCTCTGTGCACTGTATGTCTGACTCGAAGAGTAAGATGTCTGCAGATAGAAAATATGGGATTAATGGACTGGGGTTATTGGGTGCCTCTCTCCTCTTCCCTTTCTCTTCTCCTGTAGAACCCCAAAGGTTAACGCCCTCACCTTAGGTAAGTGAACGCCGAGCTCTCCATCTGCCTCGGGGCAGGGTGCAGTAACCAGTTTCTTCACTGGATAAGGGTGCAGGCCTCTTGACCTCAGAGGACTGCTGTCCGTCGTTAACTGCACCATAGGTAAGTTCTGGGCACTTCAAATGTCTTAAAAGTCTTTTGTAATGATATCTCTTGTTTTGCAGGGTTCCGGCGATGGCGGATGGCGGGCTGATGAGAGTTGAGGATCGAACCCGCGTGAGGAATAGAAGTGCCTGGAAGCACGTAAGTAAGCGCTTGTAGCCTGCTTCACGATGCACACTGACTGTCCCTTTTATCTTGCAGGTACAAGTTCGGAGCTTTAGAGAAGCTGAAGGGTGCTGGAATACCCACTGGATTCGGCGTGGGAAGGAGTAATGGCACGTGAGTAATAGAGTTGCCCAATGTCTTTAAACGCACCTTCTTTTGTCTTTCAGATGCGGGATGCAGCGCCGAAGGCCTCCGGAGCGTGCGAAGAGCTGGTAAGCTTTTGTCTTTCAGATGCCGGAATGCAGTGCGAAGACCTCCGGAGCATGCGAAGAGTAGGTAAGCCTTTGTCTTTCAGATGCCGGAATGCAGCGCGAGGCGTTGGTGACAGCCGATGGACCAGGTAAGAGATGCGCTGCCACTGAAGACCGTAGTGCTAACCTGTTCTTTCTTTGTCTTTACAGGTGCTGCTGAAGACTGGATTCCAGGATGGTAAGCCTTTGTTCCCTTAGGCCCAGGATCAGAAGCAGAAGACACAATGAGCGTTCTGCTGCAGAGAATGCAGAATAACGCAAAGCAAGATTCATCCATCGGGTGTGGTTTAAATAGCCTCCTGTAGTGCTTAGGGGTCTCCTTCCACAGCCACGCCTAGGTAAGAAAAGAGTTCCTGCTTTCCAGACGAGTTCCAGTGTTCTGAACCTAGGGAGTGGCTCCTGCCCCACCCAACAGGAAAAGTAGTCCCAAACAGAAGAGGATCAGGGGTTCAACTGGCAGGTAAGTAAGCAGCATGGTCTGCTGCAGGTAAGTCCACCCAAGCATTATGAGCCCGGCGCTTCCAGCGCTGGGACTGGGCATCTTTATGAGCCTGGTGCCACTGGCGCCAGGACAGGGTCCAAAAGGTCCCAATTGGGACTGGCTGGCACTCGGAACCGGGGTTATGGGTCTGCCTCCAAGGGAGTCGGGCAAGTCCTGATCTTTTGGAAGCAGAGATCATGACAGCACCCCCACCTCAAGGCCCCTCCCAAACCGGGCTTCTCCGGGGGTTTGGGCTTGTTAGGAAATGTTCGATGAAATCTTTTGATTAGACGAGGCGCGTGGACATATTGTGCAGGTTCCCAGGATCTTTTTTGGGGACCGTAGCCTTTCCAGTCAATCAGGTAAAATAGTTTAGATTTGGAGATCTTGGAATCCAGGATGCTTTTGACTTCAAACTCGAGTTCTCCATCAACTAGAATAGGTTTTGGAGATGTAGTTAGTCGGGTTTGAGGTTGCACGGGTTTTAATAGAGAGACGTGGAAGACCGGATGTATCTTCATGTGAGGGGGCAAGTCCAACTTGACCGCTACTGGATTTACTATGGTAGTGATGGAATAGGGACCAAGGTATCTTGGGTTGAATGTGTGTGGTCCTTTTAGAGGTAGATATTTGGTGGATAACCAGACTTGATCTCCTACTTGATATTGGGGGGCTTCCTTCCGATGTTGGTCTGCTCCTTTCTTGTATTGTTCTTTAGCCCTTTGAAGGTGAGAAACGGATTCCTTAAAGGCTTGGGTGATTGTAGAATGCAGGTGGTCTACTGCTGGTGTTCCAAGATCTTGGAGTGGATCCAACTCCGAGGTTCGAGGGTGACTACCGTATAAAAGAAAAAACGGGGTCTTCCCAGTTCCCGAGTGGACAGAGTTATTGTAGGCATATTCGGCTATCCAAAGGATATCTTTCCAAGTTTTTTCAGTTTGTTGTAGCATGCAGCGCAAATACTGTTCCAGAGTTTGATTGGTCCTCTCGGTTTGTCCGTCGGTTTGAGGGTGGTGGCTGGTCGAAAGTCTCACATCAATTTGAGCCGACCGACAGCAACTTCGCCAAAAATGAGAAATAAATTGACTACCTCGATCCGAAATTAGAACTGAAGGAAAACCGTGCAGTCGGACGATGTTTTCGAGAAATTCTCGGGCCAGAGTTGCTGCTGTTGGTAAGCCTTTGAGTGGAATGAAATGCGCCATCTTGGAGAATAGGTCCACGATTACTAGGATCGTATTGTATCCAGAGCATGGAGGTAGATCGGTGATGAAGTCCATAGAAAGAGTATGCCAAGGGCGAGGCGGGATGTCAATAGGGCGTAAGAGGCCGGCTGGTTTTTCCTTTTGACTCTTGTTTTGGGCGCATACTCCACAGGACATTACAAAGTCTCTGATATCTTTTTTCCAAGACGGCCACCAGAAGTAGCGCTTGATCTTTCCGAGGTCTTGGTCATACCGGGATGTCCTTCCATTAAAGAATCGTGATAACAAGAGATTACCTTTTTATGTAAATCTGTGCTGGGCAGGTATAACCGTTCTTGGAAATATAATAGGTTGTCCTTCACCGTAAAGTCCTTTCCCTGCAGATGCCAATTCTGTATGTCTGCTGGAGTTACCAGTAGCCTGGCTTTATCCTTAACTTCCTCTATGGATTGTGTGGCGATTACACCTAGAATTCTTTGTTCGGGAATGATAGGTACAGGTTTAGGATTGATCAAATGTTCTTCCACTCCCATCCGAGAAAGGGCATCAGCTTTACCGTTTTTTGTACCAGGTCGATAGGTAATTATGAAGTCAAACTCGGCAAAGAATAGTGCTCAACGGAGTTGCCTAGAGGATTGAGCTTTTGCGGTTTTCAAATATTGCAGGTTTCGGTGATCTGTAATCACAGTAACGGTGTGTCGGGCCCCTAGAAGATAAAGCCGCCAAGCCTTAAAGGCGGACTTGATAGCTAGAAGTTCCTTATCAGTAATAGTGTAATTGATTTCAGGAGGCGAGAATTTGCGGGACCAAAATGCCACAGGATGCAACTGATTGGTTACTGGGTCCTTTTGTGATAGAACTGCTCCCATGGCAAGGCTCGAAGCATCAGTTTCAACGATGTAGGGGAGTTCTGGGCGAGGATGTTTTAAGATCGGTGCAGAGATAAATCTAGTCTTCAAATTCTGGAAAGCTTGTTCCGCCTCGGTAGACCATTCAAAACGTTTGTTTTTCTTTAACAAGGCGGTGATGGGCTGGACTATTCGAGAGAATTCGGGGATAAACCTGCGGTAAAAGTTAGCGAAGCCTAACATGCTTTGAACACCTTTTACGGAGGATGGCGATGGCCATTTGAGAATTGCATCGACCTTCTTTGAATCCATACGCACTCCGCTAGGTGATAATATGAATCCCAAGAATTCAACTTCAGTCACGTTGAAAACACATTTTTCCAATTTAGCGAAAAGTTTGTGTTGACGCAATCTCTCGAGGACCATTTTCACATGTTTCCGATGTTCAGTTTCCGATGAAGAATAAACGAGGATGTCGTCAATGTAAACAACAACACACACATCTATGAGCTCTCTGAGGACATCGTTCATAAAATATTGAAAGGCGGCCGGGGCATTGCAAAGTCCGAAGGGCATGACCTGATATTCAAATAGCCCATACTTGGTGCGGAAGGCCGTCTTCCATTCATCGCCCTCTTTTACTCGTACCAAGTGGTAGGCTCCTCTAAGATCCAGCTTTGTATATATGCATGCTTTTCTGACTTGGTCCAGGAGTTCAGGGATCAAAGGTAACGGATATCTATTCTTAACGGTGATCTGGTTCAGGGCGTGATAATCTATACAAGTTCTAAGGTCCCCTTCTTGTTTTGGAACGAAGAACAAAGCTGAGGAAGCAGGGGACTTCGAAGGACGAATAAACCCATTCGCTAGGTAATGATCCAGGTATTGTCGGAGGTGAAGATTCTCAGGCTCGGTGAGGGCATAAATTCTACTACAAGGAGGAGTAGATCCAGGTATCAGGTCTATCTGGCAGTCATAAGACCTATGAGGAGGTAGAGAGTTAGCCTGATCCTTCCGGAACACATCTTGGAATTCTAGGTATTCAGGAGGTAACTGGGGAGCCTCCGAGGAAATTGCTGCCAGTGCAACACCAGGTCGAGGGTGACAAGTAGAGACACATTCTGGAAACTGAACCGTTCTTGCTCGCCAATCGATCTGAGGATTGTGCTTCTCTAACCAAGGAATTCCTAGAATAATCTGGAACTGAGGGGCCTTGATCACATCGAACACTATCTTCTCATGGTGTCCATCTTGACTTACTAGCGTCACTTCTTGGGTGGTATGCGTTACTGGTCCGGAGGCTATCTCCGTACCATCCACCGTAGTAAGGATGTCCTTTACAGCCTTTGGACAAAGAGTCAGATTCATCCTCAAAACCATTTCATGATCCACATAATTGCCGATGGCACCGCTGTCGACGTAAGCTTCAATCGCATGTAATCGATCCGGATGTTCAGGGCTAATGAGGACCATAGGTATCACGAAATGCGAGGTCACAGAACTGGTTTTAACGCTCGGCAAGAGGACCTCTATTCTTGTCGGGCGAGGTCGTTTCCCTGCTCAGAGTTTGTGACCCTGGTAACTGCAGCTCCTACTGCCTTCTTGGCTGGTTTCACCGGACAGTCTCGAAGAAAGTGCCCCGAGTTTCCGCAATAGAGGCATAATTGCAGCTGTTTTCTCCTTTCCCGCTCCTTTTGTGTTAGTGGTCCTTTCAGGCCCCCTATTTGCATGGGTTCCCCGGAGTCTACTCCTTTGGTAGGCGTTGGTGGTTTGGAAAATACTCGAGCATCAAACTTGGAACGATCAGCCTTCCTGTTCTGCAGTCTGTGGTCAATTTGAACGACTAAGTCAATATAGTCCGAACAGTCTTGCGGGGGATTCACTACTTGGGCTAACACATCTTTGAGCTCTCCACGTAGACCTCTATAAAACAGCGTAATCCTTTTGTCCTCAGGCCATCGAGTTTCCACTATCAGTCTGTTGAAAGACGCAATATAAGCCAAAAGGTCTTGATTACCCTGTTGCAATGAAAGGAGCTCATTGTCCAAGGCCTGCCCCTGTGAATGTCTTGCAAACAGTTTTTCCATACTGAGCTGAAAAGCTTGAAAATCATGGAGAACCGGATCATCTTGATTAACTAGAGGGATCGACCAGTCTGCCGCATTGCCACTAAGGTACGAAAGCACGAAAGCTACCTTAGCTTGATCAGTTGGAAAGGCTGCTGGCCGGCATAAGAAGTGCAACCGGCACTGATTAATAAATACAGCAAACCTCTTTGGTTCACCAGAAAATCGTTCGGGCGGAGCCAGAGGTACATTCCCAGGTAGGTTGATCTGCACTGGGTTCGTAGAGGATGTTGAAGGAAGATTTGCCCCTGATGCGGGTAACGGAGTTTGTCCGGCTTGTGACTGTAGCAATTGTCTAGCGAGATCGTCTGTTCGCTCCTTGGAAATAATCAGTTCCCTTCTTAGAGCATTCGTTTCCTGACGGGCTGCATGCACTTCTGCTCTTAGTTCCCCAAGTAACTGGGCTAGCTGGTCGGTATCCGAGGTTTCCATAGCGCCTGGGTGGGAGTTTTGCGGTAGGCTTTGCGTTCTGTAACGCTCACCTGATTCCCGCAGAAGCGCCGGTCTTGACTGGGTGAATGCCGTATCTTCAAAGGTGATGTGTAACACACGGTTGGCTCTTTGGGCTGGACCTCTGTGCACTGTATGTCTGACTCGAAGAGTAAGATGTCTGCAGATAGAAAATATGGGATTAATGGACTGGGGTTATTGGGTGCCTCTCTCCTCTTCCCTTTCTCTTCTCCTGTAGAACCCCAAAGGTTAACGCCCTCACCTTAGGTAAGTGAACGCCGAGCTCTCCATCTGCCTCGGGGCAGGGTGCCGTAACCAGTTTCTTCACTGGATAAGGGTGCAGGCCTCTTGACCTCAGAGGACTGCTGTCCGTCGTTAACTGCACCAACGGTAAGTTCTGGGCACTTCAAATGTCTTAAAAGTCTTTTGTAATGATATCTCTTGTTTTGCAGGGTTCCGGCGATGGCGGATGGCGGGCTGATGAGAGTTGAGGATTGAACCCGCGTGAGGAATAGAAGTGCCTGGAAGCACGTAAGTAAGCGCTTGTAGCCTGCTTCACGATGCGCACTGACTGTCCCTTTTATCTTGCAGGTACAAGTTCGGAGCTTTAGAGAAGCTGAAGGGTGCTGGAATACCCACTGGATTCGGCGTGGAAAGGAGTAATGGCACGTGAGTAATAGAGTTGCCCAATGTCTTTAAACGCACCTTCTTTTGTCTTTCAGATGCGGGATGCAGCGCCGAAGGCCTCCGGAGCGTGCGAAGAGCTGGTAAGCTTTTGTCTTTCAGATGCCGGAATGCAGTGCGAAGACCTCCGGAGCATGCGAAGAGTAGGTAAGCCTTTGTCTTTCAGATGCCGGAATGCAGCGCGAGGCGTTGGTGACAGCCGATGGACCAGGTAAGAGATGCGCTGCCACTGAAGACCGTAGTGCTAACCTGTTCTTTCTTTGTCTTTACAGGTGCTGCTGAAGACTGGATTCCAGGATGGTAAGCCTTTGTTCCCTTAGGCCCAGGATCAGAAGCAGAAGACACGATGAGCGTTCTGCTGCAGAGAATGCAGAATAACGCAAAGCAAGGTTCATCCATCGGGTGTGGTTTAAATAGCCTCCTGTAGTGCTTAGGTGTCTCCTTCCACAGCCAGCCTAGGTAAGAAAAGAGTTCCTGCTTTCCAGAAGAGTTCCAGTGTTCTGAACCTAGGGAGTGGCTCCTGCCCCACCCAACAGGAAAAGTAGTCCCAAACAGAAGAGGATCAGGGGTTCAACTGGCAGGTAAGTAAGCAGCATGGTCTGCTGCAGGTAAGTCCACCCAAGCATTATGAGCCCGGCGCTTCCAGCGCTGGGACTGGGCATCTTTATGAGCCTGGTGCCACTGGCGCCAGGACAGGGTCCAAAAGGTCCCAATTGGGACTGGCTGGCACTCGGAACCGGGGTTATGGGTCTGCTTCCAAGGGAGTCGGGCAAGTCCTGATCTTTTGGAAGCAGAGATCATGACACTTGACTTGTCCAGGGGGGGCGGGCCTGGGATGGCCTCATAATGTTCTGTGGTCAGCACGCACACCGAGGCCCCTGTATCTAGTAGCACATGTGTGGGGGTCCCTTGAATGTCTACAACGCACGTCGGTTCTCTGCGTTTCTTCGTCCCTGTGGCCAGATTCGAAATGAAGAAGACCTCTTCATCTTCTTCTGCTATGTTGAGCCTCTGGGCCTCTTGCTCCAGCGTGGCGACACTACGCTGCCTCCTGAAACCACCACCTGACCTGGCTGGCCCTCTCTGCGTGGCAACCGGGGCAGTGGCCCGACACATCCTGGCATAGTGTCCCGGCATGTTGCATCTCCCGCAGACTCTCGATTTCGCTGGACAGTCTTCTGAGTGCGGCAAGTCATACCCACAGTACTGGCAAATGGCAGAGCCACCCTGTGGTGATGCTGCTTCCTGTCTCTTCTGGCTCCAACAGGGTTTCGATTGAGTCTGTCTCCCCACAGCAAAGGCCTCCCCGTGTTTGCCTGGGCGTACTGCTGCGTCCATTTTTGCCCCACTACTTTCGGCGAGCTCGAACACCCTTCCATTGTCCAAAAGTTGAGCTAGAGTCATGCCCGGCTCCCTCAGAATTTGCCTCCGTAGTTTGCCGGAGCTACAGCCCTGTATCAGTTGATGGCAGACCATCACATCTGTATCTGCTCATCTGCATGTGCTTGACAGCTGTTTTAGGCGTGCGCAAAACTGATCTAACGACTCGTCATCATGCTGCTTCTCCCCGCACATGACAAACCTGTCAAAGTCAAAATTAGATAGAGGGATAAAGTGATCATGGAGTGCAGTTTTGACAGCAGCGTATGTTGCAGCTGGCAGGGTGAAGGATTCGTAAATACGTAGTACTTCTGTACCTGCTGAATATAGTAGGGTTGCTACTTTCGCATCTTCGTCAGTTTCTCCTGTAGCAGCGAAGAACATATCACGTTTTTTGATCCATAGCAGCCATCTTGGGCCTAATTTTGAAGGTGGGCCTGATGTGTCGAATTCTTGCATGGGTTTTAAGGAACCATGCTGCCTTCTCATCACTCTAGCCGCCGCAGGAGCTTCTCCGTCGCTGTCCGTCATCTTCACAGGTCACACAGGCACCTCAATCCGTAGTACAGGCCGCAAACCTGTCTGAAATCGGCTTTGACGTACCTGGACTCTTAGGCTGAGGTACTGTGGTGATGTCCTTTGGCTGCTTCTCTCCTAAAACCTGTATGCCCAGATCAGAAGTACAGTCCCCTCGACTGGGGGCTGCAGGGTGTCCAGAAATTAAGGAATTGTTTCCTCCAGTATTTGGGCAGCGCACGAGCACCCTCGCGGGCCGCTACTGCCGTGCATACCGAAAACAAAATGGCCGACATCACTCGTGTGAAGTTCGTAGCACACGCGCGGAGGAAATACTCATAACAACACGTTTCCACGTGTCGAGCATTTCTCTCCCCCGTGTCCCGCCTCGTCGCCAATGTGATGGAGGCACCCATGCCTCGGGCCACCCTGTACTAATACACACACACGCGTGCATACACTGACACCAGTGACCACACATCCGTACGTTTCAGAGTCCCGGCAGCAACTGCCGCACGGACCGTCTTTATTGCCAACACGCATATGCGGCCAGAACGAGGCTCGCGCATGCGTACAATCACCTAAAGACGTAACATCGTGTACATGTGTACTTGACCAGCTTCCCTATCGGTGCCACTTAAAAGAACATTACCAGTGCACAGCAGTGCATACAGACAATTGGCACCTTCTTACGCATTCATAATACAGAAGCCATAGCAGTTGCCTGACATTTGCTTTCTTTTTTTTTCTACCCCCACCGGTTAGTCCACCTCTTAAGTTCTTTGTGAGATATCCACTCGGTGTGCTATTTCAGGTGAATAAGTCTAGAATACGTAGCTTATGTGGGCACCACTGCAGCATATAATCGCTCTGTAGATATTCGATTGCCATCCCCCAGTCCGTCTTCAAGTCTTGATGGGCCCCCTGTATGCTGTATGTAGTGCGCTCCAGCACCAGATGCGACCCTACCCTCTGTAACCATTAGGTTCGATGATGGGGATTTCTGCTTCCAGTTCCAGGCTATTGTTAGCTAGGCAGCCGTTTGGAGACCAATAAAGTTCCTTTTCTGTGTTTTTGTAAGTGTTCTGTCCTTTGGATGCCACATGCCACACATCCAGACCTCTTCTCCCACATCCCAGATCGCCTGCATGTGGGATTTAATCTCTGCCCAAAAACATTGCAGTTTTGGGCAGTCCCACCAGATGTGTCTCCAGGTGCCTTCTGCTTCACAGCCTCTCCAACATACATTTTTTGTGGTTTTGTACATCCTATGTAGCCTTTCCGGCGTATAGTCCATTGAATCATTATCTTCGTCCATGCCTCTCTCGTCTGGATCACCCTCGTCCACCTGGGGATGATTTGCCAAACGTATAACCACTGGTCCCTCGTGATTTCTTTGCCCAATGTGGTTTGCCATCGTTTCATTTACTGCCATTTCGTCTCTTCTGTCTGGGCGTTCAGAAAGTTGTATAAGGATGAGACAAATTTCTTTGTCCCATGATGTATGATTCGAAGGGAGTTAGGGCTCTAGTTTCTGCCTCTGTGATCGTAGGGGAGGATAACCAGTGGTGAAGTTGCTCATACTTGTATCTGTCTTTTTCTTGGAGACCTAAGAGAGCTTGACAGTCTGCAAATGTCCTGATCTGCTGGTTCTCGGACAAATCCCCTACCATTGTACAGTCTGCAGTTTCCCATTTCTGGAATGCCCCCTTCACCGTGCCTGGTGGAAATTCCGGATTCTGAAATAGCAGAATAAAGGGGTCTATGGTTAGTTCTCCCCTTCTGGTTGATCTGTTCCATATCTCGAGTGCTGTCTGCAAGACCTCGCTTATCTGTACATTTGGATGTATGTGTTCGGGCTTATCCGCAGAAGGTGTCGGAGACGTGCCCTTGCCACTGCCCTGTCTTGTGCTTCCCACAGTTTCTCGGATCTGTCTGGAACCCATTCCTTGAGGAATCAAAGTTGGGCGGCTTCCTAATATTTCCTGAAATGTGGAAGCGCCATGCCTTCCGCCATCCTGTGTGCTGTGAGTGATATGCTAGAGAGTCTCAGGGTTTTATTGTGCCAAATATATTTGGATACTGTCTTATTAAGAGCCTTGAAGAAGGTTGCCGCGACCCGGACTGGGAGTGCCTGGAAAAAGTATAATAGTTTGGGTAGAATTGACATTTTGCTCACTGTCAGTCTGCCCCACCACGTGATGGTGAGCGGATTCCACTTTTCTAGGTCTCTTCTAACTTGGTCTGCGAGGGACGGGTAGTTTTCTGTATAGAGGTCTTTAATGTTGCTGGTCAGTGTGACTCCGAAGTATTTAACTCCTTTCTCTGAGATACGCAGCTGAAGTTCATTTGCTCATCTCCGTATCCCTTCTTAATCTCTGGCTAGGATCAATACTTCTGATTTTTGTCTGTTTATTTTCAGCCCTGATATGACACCATAGGTTTCTATTTCCTGTACTATCGATGGTAGAGACTGCAGCGGGTCTGACAGGGCCATCATCATGTCATCAGCGTATGCCGCTGTTTTATGGGATAACCCCCCCCCCCCATGAGAATGCCTTTTACATCTGCAGCTTCTCTAATTCTCGCCAGCGGTGGCTCCAGGAAGATAGCATATAGGAGCAGGGAGAGCAGACACCCCTGTTTTGTTCCCCTTCCTATTCTCACCGTATCTGTGAGTTCACTGTTTACTGCTATGCGGGCCGAGGGATTGTTGTAGTTAGCATGTATCATTTTTATGTAGTGCTCCCCCAGGCCCATTTTGTCCAGTATACGAATAGCATGGACCATTCGCAACAATCGAATACTTTTTCCGCATCTATCGCTAGCAGTGCTGACGGGATATGCGTAATCCCCACTTTCTCGATTACATGGGTAATCCGTCTAATGTTATCATGGGATGTTCTGTTGAGGATAAATCCAGATTGATCTTGATTTATCAGTCTAAGCAGTAGCGTTGTGAGTCTATTGGCTAATATCTTGGTGTATATTTTTGTGTCAAGGTTTATCAACGCTATGGGCGATACGAGCTGGCGGATGTCGAGTCCTTGCCTTTCTTCTGAAATACCAGAATTTTCACTTCATTCAAGGAAGGAGTAATATTTGCTGTGTCTTTAAATGAGTTGTATAGGTCTACTAAAACTGGTACGAGGACCTCATCTGACTTGTACAATCCTTGGTAATAGTCTCTAGAGGAATCCCCTATTTCCGTCGTTAGAGTGCGCATCTGACAGTTTTTATCCCTTTGCGCCTTTACCGTCTGGTCTTGTTGCTTCCCTTTTAGTTGCCTTGCCAGGAGTCTGTCAGCTTTATTTGCTTTCATTGCGTACCAATGCTTAAGGTATAGCAATTGTTTTTCCGGCTTCTTGGTTCGAAGGGAGTCTAGCTGCCCCTGGACGTGTCGGTAGGCTCTCCTTAATTTCTGCCTATGTTGACGGAACATTTCCTCCCTGAGTTCCATGAGCTTGGCCTCCAGCTCTTCATCCCGTTTTCTATCCTGCTTGTCTTTCTGTGCTTTGAGTGCTATTGTGTGACCCCAGATTACTGATTTAATGGCCTCCCACATGGTAGTCTTTGTTACTTCTGGCATGTCGTTTTGCTCAAAGTATTCCACAATGTGATCTCTGATTGTCTCTCGCATGACAGGATCTTGGGTGATAAACCTTGGAAATGTCCAGCGCCATAGACCTGAGTGTTTATGAAGTGTGGGGAGCGAGAACCACATGGGGGTGTGATCTGACAACGAAATAGCGCCTATCTCTGCATCCCAGATTTTCCCAAGTTGGCCGATCGAGGCCCAGATGTAGTCTATTCTGGAGCTGGTGCCGTGAACATGTGAATAGTGCGTAAATCCCGGGGTTGAGCCCCAGATTCGTCTCCAGACATCCAGCCCTCTTCCACGTTCTGGCCCGAGCCGCCCGGGCAGCCAGGAGTAGCGAGTGTGTCAGGCCCGGGAGTTTTTCCCAATGTTCCTCCCTTAACTGCAGGCCGAAGATTAACAGGATGGGATCCTGTGGAAAGACCCCTTCGCCCGCTTCCCTTATCCAGCTCAGTACCTCCGACCAGAAAGCTTGGACCTTCCTGCATGACCACCACATGTGCCAGTAGTCGGCTTTCTCCCCACATCCATGCCAGCACTCCGGGTCAACGTCCGAGATCATCCAAGAGAGGGCGATCGGGTCGTACTGCCACCTGTGAAGGAGTTTGACGGCATGTGTCTTGTATTGGCAGGAGATAGATGTCTTGAAAGCTCTGCTTCAAATGCGTCCCCAGAGTCCATCCCCCACCACAGGGCCAGGTCCCTTTCCCATTTCCTTCCTTGGTTGGGCCTTCTCGGGGGATCATGAGGGCTCCGTAAAGGCAGTGGTCGAAGTGAGCGGTGCTCCTCTACTTTCTTTAATTACCTTTTACAGCTCCTATACTTTTATTTTAAAAAGAAACCGTTCCTGAATGGTTTCTTTTTAAAATAAAAGTGTAGGAAGAAGTTGCAGCTTGCACTTTCAGTGCACTGCATTGAACGTTCCCTTAAACAGCAGGTGCAAAAGTTTGGGGATTTGGATTGTGTGTGGGAGGGGGCATGGTGATGTGGTTTGTGGGGAGTGGGTGCAGGCCAGCAGGGAACATAGCTCCACTACTTATTTTTGTACACTTCGACCACTGCATAAAGGAGTGAGATGAGACCTTTCATTTCTACTTGGGAGTCTAGGATTTTTATGACCGGGGTGAGCTTTCTTTGTATACAGGGCTTTAGTTTTGGTTTCATCAGGACACCCTTGAGTCGTAAGTATGGAAGCGGGAGAGTCTACCAATTCCCAGCGCCTCCTCAAGCTCCTGAATGGTTATGAAGGTGTCCTCCCTCACCAGTTTACTGACTCTGGCTAGTCCCGTCTCGAACCAGGACTGGTAATGTTCGTGGCCTGGGATTTCCTCTAGGACCGGCGTGGACCAGATGTGGGTCAGTGGTGAGGGCCAAGTGGTTATCTTCTCTCTCTTTCCCTTTCCTGTCAATGCTTTCCACATTGTTCTGAGTATCTGGCGGTCCCTTATTCTTTTTGGTAACTTCTTCAGTGGGACCCAAAGCCATTCCCCCACCGTAACTGGGTGCAGGTAGAAGTTTTCGAGATAGACCAATTGTTTGTTGGGGTCTTCCGTAAGATGTGGGGCCAAGGCTCTGAGCTGGGCAGCTCTGTGATATGTTTGTAGGTCTGGGAGGGCTACTCCCCCTCTTTCCTTGGGGAGGGTGAGAGTCTCATATCCTGTTCTGGGTCTCTGTCCCTGCCATATGAATCTGGTTATTCGCCTTTTGGCTTCACTCAGGTAGGATTCCGGGGCCTCCAGCGGGAGCATCTGGAAAACGTATAATACCCTGGGGAGGAGGTTCATTTTTATGGCATTTATTCTTCCCATCCATGAGATCTTCCCCCTTGCCCAACCCTCCATGTCCCTGAAGAGTTTATCAAACAGAGGAGGGTAGTTCGCCTGGCTCAGGTCCTCGTTGGGTCTTACTATGTTAATCCCCAGGTATTTTATGCCTTCAGTACAGACTCGGAGGCCCAATGGAGTCAATTCAGCAAGATTCCTTTCCGCATCTGGAGCAAAGGGGAAAACCATGGACTTGCCTATGTTTACCCTGAAGCCCGAAAAGCGACCGAACTGGTCGATGACCCGCAAGGCGGCCGGAACCGATCTGGCAGGATCTCTCAGATGTAGCAGAATATCGTCTGCATAGAGGCCTAATTTGAAAGTACGGTCCCCGATGTCTATACCCTGCACCATCTGGGAGCCCCTAAGGTATTCTGCCAAGACCTCCATGGTCATGGCGAACAGGAGTGGGGAGAGAGGGCAGCCCTGTCTCGTCCCTCTCTGTAGGGCGAATATGCGTGATAAGTGGCCATTGACCGTGACTCTAGCCGAGGGGGCTACGTATAGGGCCATGATGGCTTGTCTAATCCCTATCCCCAAGCCCAACTTTTCAAGCACCCCATGCAGGAACCCCCAGTCTACCCGGTCGAAGGCCTTTTCTGTGTCGACAGACACCAGAACCGGATTACCCCACTTCGGAGCCGCCTCCCTCATGACGTGCACGGTCTTTCGAAGGGTGTCCGCCTCCTGCCTCCCCTCTATAAAGCCCACCTGGTCCGAGTGGATTAACCCCCGGCATAAGACCATCTAACCTTGTGGCAATGATCCTGGTGAATAGTTTTGCATCCACATTCAGGAGAGAGATCGGTCTGTAGGATCGGCAGTCTGTCGGGTCCTTCCCCTCCTTTGGGATCACAGTAATCAAGGCTTTACCAAATGAAGGGGGTGCCCTCCCTTTGGCCATGATGTTGGTGAATAGACTTGCCAGGAATCCCGCCAGGTAGCCTGGAAAGGCTTTGTAAAAGCCTGCCGTGTACCCATCTTCCCCCAGGGCCCTTCCCAGCTTCAGGCCTGATATTGCCTTGAGTACCTCCTCCTCTGTTATTGGGGCTTCCAGGGCAGCCACCTGTGGGCTTCTAAGGGTGGGGAGGGTAACCCCACTAAAGTAAGCATGAAGCGTTTCCTTCTCTGCCCCCCGTCTTTCCCATGCAGGGTTTCGTAGAAGCCTGCAAAGCATTCAGCTATGCCTTCGGGATCTGAACTTTCCCCCTCGTCCTCGCTGACGATTCTAGTCACCCATCTCTCAGCCCGTTGACCTCGGAGTTTGGCGGCTAACATAGCATCCGCCTTATCGCTTTTTTCGTAGTATCTTTGGCATAAGTGTTGGAGACCTGCCGCAATTCCGCCCATCTCTAGCTCCCTCAGATCTTGTCTCTTCCCCCTTGCAGTACCCAGGTCCCCCTCCCTCTCCACCTCCCCCTTCCCCTCGGTCCTCTCCAGTAAGAGAATCTCAGCCCTCAGCCTGTGAGCCACTAGAGTCCTCTCCCTCTTTTTGGAAGCCCCTTCGCTGATCAGCCTACCCCTCCAGGTTGCCTTCGCCGCCTCCTATACAATCCCTCGGTCGACTTCCCCAGTGCCGTTTAGCTCAAAGTATTCTTTGATCGCCGCTATCATCTCCTCTTTGAAGGCTGCATCCCTAAGGAGGAAATCATTACATTTCCATAGGGAATTCCTGGGTTTTAGACCCGGTATGCTGATGTCGGACCAGATCAGGTCATGGTGCGACCAACTAACTGGGCGGATCTCCATAGCCTCTATTCTGCTCATATGGTGTTGTCCTGCATAAAGATAGTCTATTCTAGTCCTCGTACCGTGGGCCGCGGAGTAGAAGGTGTACCCCCTCTCCGTTGGATGGAGCTCCCTCCATATGTCCACCAGGCCCTTCTCCCACATTAGGTCTCAAAGCCCCCCCTCTGGTCGTCCCCCTCCACCACCTGGTGGGATAGCCTTACCACTATGGTCCAATTCCCGATCCGCCCACATGTTGAAGTCACTCCCCAGGATGCAGAGCCATTCCGCTCTGGACAACATCTCTGCTAGTACTTCTTGGATAAAACCCATCTGCCCCACGTTGGGGCAGTATATGACTGCATGGGAGATTCTGGAGTTATGTAAGTTGACTGATACCACCATGGCCCTCCCGTCTTCCCTTCCCCATCGGGACACCTCGGTCAGCTTATGATGCCTGTGCAGCACAATTCCGACGCCCCCCCCCTCTTAACTTGGCCGGATGCCCAGAAGGTCTGGCCCACATGGGAACCTGGGATCGCCCTCTCTTCCCCCCTGATCGTTCTTGTTTCTTGTACAAGGAGAATATCCACTCCAGCATTTTTCATTTGCCTCCCCAGAAGAGAGCGCTTCCTTGGGGAGTTAAGCCCCTTAACATTGAGGGAGCCTATTCTAAGGGACTCAGCCCGGCCCTTTCTCTCATTGTGTATCATTGGATCCTTGCCTTGTGTCCATCTTTTTCCCGGTCTTGTGGGAGTTGCCCTGTTCCCTATTGGAGCTGGATTTGGTCTGGGCTCGAGGGCCTCCAAGCCCACCGCCCTCCCTTCCCCCCTCCTCCCTCCCTTCCCCGAACCAGACGCCTGCCATCAGGCAAGCCACCAGGATGAGTGAGTGGCCATACCCCGCAGGTCTCTCCATGAATTCTGAGTCCCCGGCCGGGAGTATCTAACTGGTGTCCTTGCATTCCCTGAGGGTACATCATTGTTTGCCTACCCCTTGCCGGCCTCCGACGTTGGGGTGTTTGGTTTCCTGAATTTTTTTCTGCCCTTTGTCTTCTTCTTAGTGGACCACGGGCCCTCTGGTTGTCTCTGGAGTTCAGGCCCTGCTTGTATGCCGTCTTCGATCCCTTCCCCAATGGAGTCGCTCTTGAACACCTGGAGGACTTGTGTGGCTTCATTGCCACTGGTCACCCTGTAGTCTACACCAGATCGCTCAAACGAAAGGGCGAATGGGAACGACCACCTGTACCTTATGTCCTGGCTGGTGAGCCACTGAGTGAGTGGGCGACAGTCCCTTCTGCGGGTGAGCGTGAGGGCAGAGAGGTCTTGGTAGATCCTAATTGTGTCCCCTTCGAAGATGAAGCTCTCAAGTCTTTTTGCTTTCTCCAGGACCCCCATTTTTTCCCTGTATCGGAGGAAACACACCACTATGGACCTCGGGCCCTCTCCTCCTCATCCCCCACCTCGATGTGCTCTTTCAAGCTGGACCTCTTTGCCCCCTTCCAGTGCAAAAAGTTGGTTGATCAGGCCCTGAACCTTCCTTCCCACATCGGCCGCCGTCTCCCAACTTTGCTGGGTGACCCCCATTATGCGTAGGTTATTTCTGCGCTCCCTATTTTCTAAATCGTCCATCTTCAAAGTTATATCCTCGTCCCTTATTTCCAGGTCTGTTAGCCTCGCCTCGTATTTCATGTCCAACAGATCCTTTCTGGAGGTGGTTATTTTCCATTCCCTCCATTTTTCCTTCCAGGGTGTCCACTCTTCCTCTGAGGTCCACTATTGAAGCCTGTATATCAGTGCGGATGGCCTTGATTTCCTGAAGTATGTCCTTGAGGTCATCCTTCGTTAGCATTGTGGGGGGGGGTTGCTGCCTGAAGGCATGGTGGCTCTGTTGTCCTCGCTCGGAGCTGTTTGTGTGCAGCAAAAGCGTTGGAGGGAAGAAATTGCCTCAGAGGCTGGGGGCCGCTCCAGGATGTCGCTCTTTTTGGTGTCTTTTGATGCAGCGCCTCTGACAGGGCAGGCCCGTAGGAGTCTCTGGATTCGGCGGAGTGACCCCAGCCCCTCTTGTCGGGAGGTCCGGTATCTGGTCAGGGACCTTGCTGTGGGGCCTGTGTGGCCTCCAGGGAATGAGGCTGAGGCTGCTTAGTTTAGGGGGCCTCTGCCTTGTTGGCAGTGGGTGAGATGGCAAGAGCCGCCCTGTTCCCCTTTTATTATGTTATTTCCCCCCCTCTCCCCACACCAAACAAGAAGAGGAAAGAGAAAAAAAACAAAAAAAAGAGGGGCCAGAGGAGGGGCAATGTCCCGGGTGCCGCTGGATGTTGGGGGGGGGAGGGACCCCAGCACAGTTCCTCAAAGTGTCCCCCTCGCCTCTCCGCCCCCTCACCTGCTCTCCGAGTTCTCCGGAACGGCCGATGCCCTCGGCCCAAGTTCCTCCTGTCAATGGGGCCCACGCGTGGCGATGGCTCTGGCGGGAGGAACTTTCTTTTGTGGGCCAAGGGGCTGAGGGGCTGAGCGTCCTCCTCCGGTGCAGGCCCCAACCTGTGAAGAGGCAAGGGGTGTGAGCGGTGATCCCCCAATGCTGTTCTGGAAGGGGGGGCAGCCGCAGCACAGGACTTCTGTGGGGGTCCCCCACGCCCGGTGGATCGGCCCCCCAGAGGTCCTTGGGGTTGGCCTCCCCTTGGCCGTCCCTGTGCGCCGTTGGTGCTTGGGGGGGCTTGGATGGTGTGTTCCAACTCCGTTCGCCCCCGAGAGTCTTCGTCTGTGCTAGTCTTGGCGCTCAGCGCCACTCATGCAGGGCTTTGGGCGCGAGGGTGCCACCATCCGCGCCCTTTCTCCAGGTGTATATCGTGGATGTTGGGGGGTTCCCGGACACCTCTGGCCCAGCTCCGGTCAGCAGGGGGGGGCAGCCACGCGACCAAGAGCAACCCAGCCGGGGTCTTAAGTGCGGGGAACCCGCTATCTTCGGCGTTCTTCCGGAGGGCCCGGGGCTTCGCCTGGTCCCTCAATTGGCGGACTCGGTAGAGCTAAGTGCCCAGGGTGCAGGTCCTCTCGGGCTTTGATGCCAAAATCCCAGCCGGGGATTAGAAGAGCACTCTAGGCCCCGCGAGGCAGGAGAAGCGCAGGTCTCACACGACTTGCATGCTCCGCGCCCCCTGGCGGTCTCCCCCAGAAATCTTCCTTTTATGTCCGCAAGCGTTCCTCGAATTTGCACATTAAGAGAGTTTGCGAAAGCCATTAGGCGCCTCCTTTCTTTTCCCCGTTGTTTGCTTGTAGGATTTGGTTATAGCCTTTCAAGCGGAATTTACTTCTGTCCTGTTTCCTGAAGTGTGATTATATCGTACTTCCCTTTGTATAAAAACTGCTCCAGCTTTTTCTTCTTGACCGGGGAGTTCAGCCCTCTGATATTGTATGTTAAGACTTTCAGCCCCATTCCTTAAAGGTGGCTTGCCATGGATTTCTCTGGACTGTTCATGACGTTGGTGGATGTCTCAGGTGGTTTCTCTTTCCCCCCCTACCAACAAACCCTCAACTCCCTCCCTCAACATATTCCCTGTATTTCCCCCAAAACTTCCCTGAGGAGGGCACTGGGCCCTATGATCGCTCGGGCCGGAGCCGTTCCTCCATGCCCTCTCTGTACTCAGGAGTAACTTGGGCATGGGGAGTCCTAAACCCCACTTTAAGGTCTCTGATGTCTCTCTTCTTTTCCCAACCTCTGCCGCTACAGTGGTGCGGCTTCGGTACTCTCCTGTAGCTTCTCAGTATTCTTGTCTGCTTCCTGGTGATTCTCCATTTATTTCCCCTCTGAGGGCTGGTGGGAATGTTTGTCGAGCTCCCCGCTTTGCGTCAGACGCTTGGGTCTCTTGTTGATAGTCTGCCAACCACGCGGGGCCCTCTGTCCTTGGGTGTTCTCTCTGTCTGCAGTTTGTTCCCGGTCATGTTCTTGTATATCCATTATCCGTAATCCTTCCTCGCACGTGGTAACTCTCTTTTGTTTCCCATCCCACATAAATGGAAGGCCAAACAGGAATGTCCACTTGTACTGGAGCTGTCTTTCCATGAGTATTTTCATGACGGGTTCCATGCAGTGGATTGCACCAGGTCTTGATAGAGGTGGATCTCTTTGCCGTTCATTCTAATGTGGCCTAGTGATCTGGCCTTCCAAATAATTTGTTCCTTTTGCGACTATCACAGCATTGCCACTAGTACGTCTCTGGGGCGGGTCTCCGGCTCTCCTGATCAGCGAAGGGCTACGCGGTGGATTCTGTCTATCTGGATCTCGTCTCCCGGTTCATCCGTCCGAATGTGCTAAAAGACTTGTTGGACCGCCGCTCTTAGACCCTTGTCCTCCACTGACTCTGCCATGTTTTTAATTCTTATATTGGACCTCCGAGATCGATTTTCCAGGTCCTCACATTGGATCTCTAGCTCTTGAGACAGTCTGGCTAGGTGTTCTTGTGCTTCCTCATATTGTTGTTTCCTTATCGAGGTTCTGGACAAATCTCTCTAATGTGTCCGTCCTTTCTTCCAGATTCCCTATATCTGCCTTCAATTCCTGTATCGCCTGCTTCATCTCCTCTTTCATGGTTCCGAATTGTGTATGCATGGAGGACATGAATTGCTCCTGGACTCCTTAAACCAGGTCTTCATATCATCTTTGGTTGCCATTTATGCACTCTCCAGAGGGTGTTGTGTGTGTCCTTCCCGCTCTTTTTGTTTATTGGCTTTTGAATTTACACCTGTATCCGCGCCCCAGAGGTGCACCAGATTCTGGTCCTGCTTTGGTTTGGAGGTTGTTGCCTGTCGTCTGCGCCTGTCGGCCCCTGGATTTGGACATGTGGGCGCCCCAATGTTACCTCTGTCTGCTTGCAGCCCAGTGTGCCTTTGGATTTGTTGATTGGGCCGTCTCTCCAGCGGGAGTGAGATCGTGATGAAGCCCAGTTGTGTCTGTGGGGGTGCTGAGGCTGCGCTCCCGGTTCTGTCCCCTGGGCCTAAAGCTGCAGTGTTTATATGGGGCTGCCTCGGGGGGCGATAGTTCTCCTTCACTTTCCTCTTGTCTTGGGGGCTGTATCCCAGGGTCATCTTGTTGCATATGGTAACTGTTCCTTCATGTATTTCCTCTGGCGTACCCACTCCACCATCCAGGGCGGACCATGAGAATAGGGTTTCTAGAGGCCTTCAGTGCTGCCCCCAGTTTAATCTTCCAATCCAGCAGTATCTTGGAAGGGGATCTGCCATAACCGTATATCCCTGGAGACTTGTTTATACTGGGCAGGGAAGCCTCCTTACCGTGTGTGAGGCGTTGTTTTCCATCTGGCTGACTTCGCCTCGTTCTCTCAGAGGCTGCCCGGGCTCTAGGGTGTCGGGTCTGTGGAGAGGTTTGCTGGTCTCTCTTAGAAATATTCTCCGGATTCGCATTTGTAACGGGCACTCCGGGGGATAGGCCTTGTGCAGGTTCGGGGGCCTTCCGTGCTCTTTCTCTTTCTGCTGGAGGAGGGGGGAGGTGCGATCCTGCGTACTCCGGATCTGTTGGAGCAGACCGGTCCCCCTAGTTTGCTGCTGTGGCCTTGTCTGGGGTACTATTGTCCTGTAGCTGAGCGCCTCTGTCAATGCGCTCCTCCTCCCCCGTGCGATTAGTTGCTGCTCCCGTCTCTCAAACTGGATCAATTCCTCTCTCGACAGGGGTCTGATGGGCTGGACGTAGCCCCTGAACGTCTGCCTGATGCAGAGTCACCGCCCAGTCTGCTATACCGGTGTGTGTCTATTTCAGTGGATGGGACGCTGACTCTGGGCTTCCCTCGTCTGAAGCGGACCAGCAATCGTTCCCCGGCCCGCAGGGTCTCTAGTCCCCCCGTCAGAGGAGCAGCAATCTCCTGTGCAGCTTCGTTGACCACCGGACCTGCGAGAGCGCCCACCAGTGTGCCTCCTTTGCCGTCACCGTCTCCTCACGGTTATGGTCTCCCTCCAGTGCTGGGCGCAGGATACCGGGCCCTGCCGATCGGTGGTCCGGGCACTTCCGCATGTTGGGCTGCTCTCCGGGCTCCTTTGCTGAGGCGTCCCTCCTTCAGCTCGTGAACGTGGATGGTGGTTCCGTTCAATTTTCTCCGCCCCCGTTTCTGATCACCAGTGGAGTATCTCTCTGCAGGACCAAAGATCGGCTTCTGTACATCTTTCTTGTTGCAGCCCGGGCTGGGAGACGGAGCAGCGCTCACGCAGGTCTACCCGGCTCGACCGCCATCTTGGAATCTCAACATTTGCTTTCTTTGTTAAGAAAATGAAATTGCACTAAACAGTTTCACTAGTTCCGGTTTACATTATCCCAACTATGTGTGGATGAGCGTACACACCTATTTAATTTGCAACCTGAGGATTCTCATAAGGTACATTTGAGGCTCAGCCCCTCCTACAGTAGCAGTGATAACATTACCCAGTAGTATTGCAATATCGTTTACTTGGCGTACACATGATTATGGGTATAGAAATATTCTCATATCTAGCGTAAGGGCAACATTTAGAAGTCTACAATTCTTTTCATGGTACAAAGGGGGTCTGCCCTGACGTCTGTGGTACTGGGGTCCACTTATTGAATGCAGTAGGCCTAGATATATTCTATCATGTCACATACATGCAAAGGCATTCTAGATGTAGTAGTACTTATGAAATTGAGAATGCAGACAAAAATAGATGTAAAGGGTACAGCTTTTGTTTTATTTTGCTGTTAACGCATTTCATAGTCATGCATTTGTAATCTTTTTATGATTTTTTGTAAAAGGTCCAGTACATTAAGGGTAGTTAGTTCTTAGTATTCAAAAGTCCTTAATGTAACTGGGTTAGCAACTGAGTTGAATTTATACCAAGCTAAAACAAAGTAGTAATTAGAAATCAATGTGTGACCACCACCTATAATGACAAGTGATAGTACAGGTACAAAATACAAAATACAACCAAACAGAAAACAATCAATGGTATAAGAATTGGTTGTACGTAGCCAGGCTAGAGGGTGACCTAACATGTGGTCGACGTCTGGATCTGAATCAAGAGGTTAGGAGGACCTAGTAGAAAATGGGGTGCTGGTCCTTGGACGTTTCGGCAAGATGCCTTCATCTTGGGCCTGGAGTATGTCTCCCTAGAAGAGAGTTTGGGGGGACATGACATAAGAAAATCCATAATCGTGGTACACCACAGGTAAGGTTGGGTTAAAAACAAGGGAAGCACGAGACTGACCTTGGGGGTAGCAATGCTGGATGGAACTTTGAATTGCTGTTTCACGGGTGTGGAGCAGGGTATGTATTGGTCCTTGCTTCTAGGGTGCAGCAGCAGGCTGCTGTAAGCTCTGAAGATAAAAATACATAAACTAGCAATTTAACCTAATGCACCTAATGGTACCAGTATGAAGCATAGATAATCAGGCTGTTGAAGAGGTAAAAGATTGGTGCTCACCTTCCTCAATGCGCTCATGGTAAGGACTCACTGGAGGTGGATGCTGGGTGTGAGGTTGGCATCTGCTAAAGGTATGGGGGGCAAATGATGCGGTGGGAGTTTGGTTCCCAAAGCTGATCCCCAATGGCCGCTTTCCTGTAGGATGAATACAAAAGGGCACGTACGAAATTTATAATGTGGCAGGAGGGGGCTGAAGAGGCCTGATGGAGGGGATTGGATCTGGGGTTACCTGGAATTAAAGTCCGGAACAGGTTGAATGATTTCCTGTGGAGCCGCGTTTGCGAGTGGCGGCTGGGGCACAGCGTTTAAAAAGGAAAAGCCGAGCTGTGTGCAGCGGGGCAAATTGCGCGTGGCGTGGAGAATAGTGTTAGTTAGGGTGCGCAACTGCGCATGTGCAAGCGAGAGAAGGAACAAAGCTTCTAAATGCGCGTAGGGAGTAGTGTTAACAATGCTGCACTACTGCGCATGTGTGGAAAGGAGCTGTATCCAATGCTGTGCTCATGATAGTGTACTGATGGCATTATTGTAGCCATGGAAACACATGGGTACATGACAGTCACACACAGAGTACTTGCTGGGATCAGAGGTATAGTGTCTCTTTGGAGATGATGGGCCTGTATGAATTGTGTGCACTGGGTACACATGTCCGAAAGTGAGGGATCTATAGCTGTGAATGGAAGACAAGTGGCACATGTGAGGCGGAGAGGGGGCCGGGGGCTGTGCTTGCCCCAATAAATGGCCAGTACTTATGGAAAGGTGGTTCTACCAGTCGGAATAGGGTAGACTGGTGGAAGGTTGACTTACAAGATGTGGAGGCTGCAGGTTAAAAATGTGGCCTGGAGTGTGGTAAGAGGCCACTGGGAGAAAAGGGCAATATAGGGGGCGCCCTGAATGGGGGTCCCTAGTAAGTCCAAGGAGATGAATGCAGAAATGGGTCCATGGAGAGGACAGTGGTGGACTGACTGGATAGCGGGAGGACAGGAATAGGGGTAGCGTGGTTATCTACGGTACCCGGTGGGTTCTGCCTCGTTAACGGGAGGGGGCCGGGGGCTGTGCTCGCCCCAATGCATTAGGTGCATTAGGTTACATTGCTAGTTACATTGCTAGTTTATGTATTCTTATCTTCATAGTTCACAGCAGCCTGCTGCTGCACCCTAGAAGCAAGGACCAATACATACCTGCTCCAGACCCGTAAAACAGCAATTCAAAGTGCCATCCAGCATTGCTACCCCCAGGTCAGTCCTGTGCTTCCCTTGTTTTTAACCCAACCTTACCTGTGGTGTACCACAATTATGGATTTTCTTATAACATGTTCTTCAGTTTTTAACCACTACTTCAGGAGTCCCTCTAAACTCTCTTCTAGGGAGACCTACTCCAAGCCCAAGATGAAGTCATCTTGCCGAAACGTCTAAGGACCAGCACCCCATTTTCTACTGGGTCCTCCTAACCTCTTGATTCAGATCCAGACATCGACCACGTGTTAGGTCACCCTCTAGCCTGGCTACATACAACCAATTGTGATACCATTGATTGCTTTCTGTTTGGTTGTATATTGTATTTTGTACCTGTACTATCACTTGTCACTATAGGTGGTGGTTACACATTGATTTCTAAGCACTCCTTTGTTTTAGCTTGGTATAAATTCAACTCAGTTGCTAACCCAGTTACATTAAGGACTTTTGAATACTAAGAACTAACTACCCTTAATGTACTGGACCTTTTACAAAAAAACATAAAAAGATTACAAATGCATGACTATGAAATGCATTAACAGCAAAATAAAACAAAAGCTGTACCCTTTACATCTATTTTTGTCTGCATTCTCAATTTCATGAGTACTACTACATCTAGAATGTCTTTGCATGTATGTGACATGATAGAATAAATCTAGGCCTACTGCATCCAATAAGTAGACCCCAGTACCACAGACGTCAGGGCAGACCCCCTTTGTACCATGTATTATTAGCCCATAGCTCTGACGCTCTTAGGGCCGTCCCTCCAGTTACAAGTACAATTCTTTTCAGGCAATCCACACATTTTCCAAGTCTTCAGAGCTCCATTGGGCATACTCAACATTTCACTGAGCACTTGGTTTCCCGCCCAACAGTATTGGAGGGTATGACAGCCTTGTTTCTATTCATAGCTCCTAGACCACCTCTTCTCATATCCTTGAGGGTCCTCAAATCAAGCTCTTTTTCATTAGAAGAACTTTGAGTATTGGCGGCCAAAGGCTCCTTGGTTTTGAGGGGGAGTTTAAGCAGGGCCACCCTTCTTTGTTCAAGAGTCTTAAAAAACCCTAGATCATTTTCTGGTTTATTCACAACCTTTTTGGTGGGGGCAGAGGCTTCACCAGACTTTGTTTTTTCTTCCTCGTTAGCAACTAGTGGCAGTCTTTTTACAGGGATGGTAGACGGCAAGAGCGATTCCGTTGGTGCTCGCTCAGCCGGTTTCACGCCAAAATCCCTTGATTTCGAGAGGCCTTCCATTAGTTCCCATTCAGAGTTACTAACATCTTTCCATTTGGCATCTTCCTCTGCTTTCTCCAATTCTTCCACCAACAAACTCAGCTCCCCTGTAGAGGTATCCTGGAGGGGGGGCAGATCTCTCCTAGGGTTCTTCGCAGCCGGCAGACTAAGCGGCAGAGGTGGTGATCTAATGTTCCTAAGGAATGCTCGGGAGCCCTTCGCCTTCCTTTTGGCATTCAATGGCAGGTTTTTTGATTTTTTTGTCCGCTTGTGATTTATGCTTCCCAATGGGAATGCCTACCGCACTGGACACACCCTCCCTCAAAGGGCCCTCCTCAATTACCCCCACAGGTTTTTGGTCCTTTTTTGGATTAAAGACCGAAAAGACATTCTTCACTACCAAGGGGGCCGTGTCCCCTGTCAAATCAATAGCAGGGACAACCCCATCCGTGCCAATTGGCATGGCCCTAGATGATTCCGCCACACTTTCTTTCAATGGGGATGACAGGCTTTTTAGCCCTTTCACCTGGGTCCTCATCCACTTACAATCTTGCAAAAGGGCTTCCATCATAAAGGACTTGTCCCCAGGCCAGATCATAAAGTCTATTTTGCCACATAAGTGAAGTTTCCGCTTCCCTGTCAAGCCTTTTCTCAACACTCCCGGCTAGAGCTTCCATAATTTGCATTTTTTCCAGGAGGCCCCCCCATCATGGCTGATTGAGTTTGGATAGACTCATTCAGACTCTCATATAGCTTTGCGAAAGGCCCTGAGATGGACAGGGAAGTCATGACAAGTTGCTGCAATTGCATTAGATTAACCCCTTGCCCCCCATGCACAACTCTTCTCTTTCTTCTTCCACGTTGTTCCTGTATTTGGGGGAATAGTCTCGTGACTCACTCCCAAATGAGGAGGAATCCGAGGGCACCACACTATCCACTGAGGACGGTCGTGAGTCTCTCCTCTGTGGGGGACTATTTTCCATTGGGGGTGGAGTTGGACTATTCGAGGGTGGGAGCATTGAACCCATTTGGGGAGCTTGCAATAACTCTTCCCCCTCCGACCATACAGTAAGGGCCTCAGCCATTGTGGGATCGATGTCTTCCCCAACTTCCCCCTCTCTGGCCCCATTCAGCACCTCAGGAGCATCGATTGCTCTTTCCACCAGGTCCTCCGCGTCCAGGAGTGATTTATCCAATAGTCTAATGCTTTCATTGACTCTAGACACACTAAGTCTGTTTTGTTTGGCAATTTTGACCGTAAGGTCAGAAAGGTTGTTCGCCAATTTGCTTGCCAACTCCTCATTTGCTCCTTTCATTCCTGCAGGGTTGGCACTCAAAGCTGAACTAACTGAAGACATGAGTTTAAGCTGGGAGAGAAAACATCCAGCTCCAAAGGCGCTACAATACCCTGTAGCTCCCCCCCCCACACCACATCATTGTCTTTTCCTGGGGGTGGGTAGGCATCCACAGCATTGGGTGAGACGGCTTCCAGGGGGACTTGCTCAGCATCCTCAGACTCCGCCCCAACACCAAAAGCCCCTGGTGGGCTCCAGCCCCCACTTTCCTGGGCATCCGTATATCCCTCATATTGGAGTCAGTCGGAGGCAGCAGTTCAGTGTTCCCTAAAGTTGTTTCGCCCTTCCTTCGCGGGAAACCAAAGTCAGTGTCAGCAGGCACCAACCCTAACCCTCCTCTCCTTACCTGTTGCCGAGTTTTTGCACAGTGCAATGAGGAGATTCTCAATTTCTCCATTCCTTTAAATGGCCCCCTGCGGCAGACCACCCCTGTGCCACCTCACACCACCTCCTGCTAGCTCCACTTCAATGATTTCACCACAGATCAAAGGGATTAAACCCAGCAGTCTCTGTAATGAAGTGTGAGCTGGGCTTTCCTACTTGCGTACTCCCTCTTTTCCTGTGAGTTTCCTGAGTATTTCCTACTCCAAGGTACTTTTGATATGCAATCCTTTGCCACCGCTCATCATTCGCCAATAGCGTCCAAGATTTGTTGTCTGCAGTTCGATATGTCGCTGTGTATTTAACTTGTTAACTTTGAGCTTTTTGATGTTTTTCAAGGTTGTGAGTTATATGGATCTAATGGAGCTTGTGAATTATTAAATCAATGCGGGGTACGTTATTATTTCCACGTGGGCTAGTGACACGTACACTCCCCCCCTCACATTACCCAAGATCTTACTTGGAGTGTCTCGCACGTTGCTCCTCGTCAGTCCACTACCAATACCGTCACTGGTCACAGGTGTCACCACACACTCACAGGGTTAGCAGCCCTCGTTGACCAAATGGTATGGGCTCTGCATGGCCACGGTCCACCGCGGAACACTTTTCCTCGCACTTCTCCTTCCACTTCGCTTCCGCCAATAGCAATGTTCTTATGGGGGGCAAAGGGCACGCAGGAGAATAGGAGAATGACGGACCAACGTTGCTTAAAGATGCAGCAGCAGCCTCTGTTTCCTCTGTTTACACACGACTCCGGAGGAACACTTTTCCTCGCACTTCTCCTGGAGGGTATGTTGTAAACAAATGTGTTTGCCCTGCAAAACAGCTGTGTGTTTGCAGATTCATAACGTTTTCTGGCACTTCTTAATGATGTGTTCCAAAATATCATGGTGAGACTTTAAATCTTTGTTTTCAAGCAAAGTGTTGTTGGTATACGAATAAACCTGTGAGCTATTTATTTCTCAAAGAGGCCTAAGAAACATTTTACTGAGCCCTGCCACCTTGGGTGATCAACAAGAAAAAGGGTGGCGGTCAGGACTTTACAGAGGCACAGGAGCACATAGCTTGTTGCTGGAGGACAATTTAGTCAATTTCAAAATCCAAGTCAGATGTTTCGACAGTACAGTTAAAGAAACATTTTGTTTGTATGCATTGAAGTACAGCAAACTCAAGCGTAGGAACAGAGCGACCAGTTTCCTTTCTTTGCTTAGTGTATGAGAATATGAGAATTTTTAACATAGCCATGCGGTCTGTATTTAGAGCCTCGAACATCTCCTCCTTCTTATTGAAGTGTTAACAGTGAATTGCTGAAAAACGGCCTTAGTCAAAAGAGAAGGTACTGCATCCATTATACTGCTATTACCTTGTAAGATAAACCAATGTGATTTTGTTTAATAGGAAGCCTGGGGGACCTCAATGGGGCTCTCATTTGTTTAGGATGGGGTGAGGAAGGGCAGAACAACTTCAGGCCAGATTCTGGACCCAGTCATTTTCCTTCTTCTGACAGGTTTTCAAGCATGGCTCCAGATAAGAATTTGAAGTGGGAGTATTTTACTCCCAATTTTTGAAGTTTGGAGTACATTGATTTTTCTGGGAGTGAAATGTAATTTACATTGCCTGGGGGTACTTTGTAGGCAAGATGACATATATTTAACTCGAGAACAGACATTCCTTTGCAAACTATACTTTGTTTCACCTAGAAATTCATGCAAATTAAAAGGTACATTTTTCCCTTAAAGTTTCTCTTCAGACCAGGCAGATATTACTGGAGCCCCTTCCGGTGCCATTGCTTTGCTGATACCTATGATTCTAAAGGTTTAGTGGAACGTTGTGCGTGAAAGCAGGAAGTAGGTTTATATGTGTCCAATGCTTTCAATTTTTTTGTTGCCCGCATTTGAACTGCGTGTTTGTTTTTGGGGAAAATGTGCCTATTTCTAGGGACTAAAAGTGTTTAGCCATCTGCATACCTGTAGGACTGGTTATGAGTATGTGTAGTAACTGCTGTGTTCGCAGGAAAGTTATACCCTGTGGTGAAGCAATTGTAATGCAATTATTCCCCTGACACCGTCTGATGAATCCTGTGGAGTTATCACTGATTCCCGGCTGGGATCTCCTCCAATGTGGCAAGGTGACGGCAGCCGCTATCTGATCCTGACCCTGGGGGTGGTACTATGGCGGAGGATCACATGGCAGAGATGGCTGTCTGGGGGAAGGTGGTGACCCAATCATGAGGGACACAGTATTCTTCCCTTGCTAGATAGGAAGACACCTAAGTTCTTGGTGGCTTGTTGCCACCCTACAAATCCCTCCAATTTTAAAACCCAGAAATCCCTTCCTGCAAAATACCATTCATATCTCACACACACATAACACACACCTAACATCTCCTGTTTCTAATGTTTTTCTAAGTAAAAGTCCTAAAACAACATCACTTTATAAATCCTAGAAATGGACTTCAACTCCCATAAAGCCTCAGGAACTAAGACGAGGAAGAAGAAGAAGGTGATACGAGGAAGAGGGAAAAGGAGTTGATGCAGATTGAAAGAAACACAAAGTTGAATAGGTGGACTAGTTATTTTAGTGAATCACGAGGGCGCAGGAGATTTAAAAATGGTATCCGCAGTCGAGATGCAGGTAGAGCCATGGAGGGGACAGAGAATAGGCAGCAAACAGTGTTCTGCTGTAGTTTGCACGGCCCAATTCATAAGACTTTGCCAACATCCTTTTTGCTGCTCGTGTGACTGGTTTTGGCCCTGTGCTTTAGCCTATACAGATTGCTCGAAGAAGTCTGTATCTTCTGGCCTCGATTAACGTCTTGGCTGCGCTATAAATCTAAGGCTTGTTACATCGACAAGTGAATTCATTGTCCCCGATTGCCCCGTGTGTGCTGGGGGTGTGGGCCCTGGCTCTTGTTCTCACGCACATCAGAATTCTCAAAAGATACTTTCCAGTGGCCAAGAGTATTATCATACATATATGAATGTCACATCCACCAGCGATTGACTTCGGGTATGCCCTGATGAAGGCTGGTTGTGTCTAGATGAACATGTTTGCACCGTTTAACTAAAACTTGAGTTAGCAGCCACATATGAAGGATAAACTTTATGTAATGAATTTTGTGTTGAAGTATGCTCCTAGGTGTAAATGTTAGACATTGCCAGGCATAAAATATTGGTGCACAACCCTCAAACAAGAGTGGCAGCAGCTGGGATAGAGCTCCTGGATTTCTTTAATTCCAGATAATATGTTCTATGTGTATGTTGTTTGCTTTTTGTCAATGACAGATTAGGATAAAGGGTGTTTGAGGTGTTAGAGATGTATGTGTCGATGAGTGGTTGAGGTTGTGAGTCTGGTGGTTGTGTTAGCATATGTTTATTTGCGATACATACATGTCTTTTTTTCTTATTGATGTAACAAAATGTAGTTCACTTGTAATTTGACCAATTGTTTTATATGTTTGTGGTGTATTGTTCATTTGCATTGTATAATTGTTTAAAGTGTTTTGTACGTTGCACATTCAATCTTTATGAATTCTTTCATGCAATAACTACGTGTGTTCTTGACTAATTTTATATACTTATATTATAAAAAACCAATGAAGTCTAACATTTATGTTTACATTTTGTGAGACTGCAGTTAGAATGGTCTCATCCAATCAATTATATTTCACATGATTTTTTCCAAATGTAAATATTTACAAAATGTGCCTTGGGCTGGCATGCTGTTTGTTAGAGCCAGAGAAGACAGCTGTATGAAAAAGGACCGTGCTGGTGGAGATCGAGAGAGAAGGCACTTCCAGACATCAGCTTGAAACTTTGAGAGCTACATACCGGAGCGGCGCGAGGCTGAGAGAGATGCAGCAGGCACTGTTGGAGTGACGGCGGAGCACCAGAAGCAGCCGTAGAGCTATCAGCGATATGGTCCCAGAGAGCAAGCTTCATCGCATTGATGTGCCATTGGTCGGGAACGCTGCAAGATACCGGTGAGTCTACCCAGAGCCATTGGGGACCCCAGAGAGTACCGACAGGCATGTTAGCAAATCCATGAAATAAGAATAAGAATATTCGAATACCGACCAAATAAAGCACAAAGCAAGACTTTAACAAGCCCCCATGTATGAGATGTCAATGTGGGGAAAGTTGGAACAAGTAATACCTCAAGCAAATAAAGTAGAAACACAGGGAAGTAATACAACTGTTTTATACTAAAGGACATTGAAACAGAGTGGAAGTCCTGGTGAAAGGAGCACAACAGACAGTGAACATTTGAGGGGATCTGCAATACCCCAGGGGGGTTCCTGTTATGGGAGTATACCAGGCAATACGCCCATTCACTCAAAGTATATGGAATGTATAAGACAATGTGGGAAGATACCTGACTAGAGAGTACACCATGGGATCTGAAGAGCCCATAAGGGGATTCCTGGTAGGAAAGCATACCAGGAGATCCATTAAAGCTGCAACAAGGAAAACCTTATATGGAACTTCTTATCTAAATATGATCCTTTTTGTGAACTCAGTACAAAGAAAACCAGAAAAAGCAAAATGTCTGGAACATATTGTTTGCACAAGAATGTTCTGAACTGAGTATAACAACCAAAGCAACTGTTGTTTGAAAGAGACACTTTTGCCATCCTCAACAAACTGCTGTTTTCAACAGACAATTTTTGCCATCCTACCTAAATATCCTGGGGAAGGAAACCACCCTCTGGATCCAATGCTTTCCCCTTGGAAAAGACTGTTTCTTTTGGATTTATCTATTTGCTTTAATTATGAACACTTTTTGCCAAACACAACTCAGAGCCATTTCCTTGCACACTTAGTTGTTTATTTCTAGTGTGAGGGTCAGATTAGTATGTTTTGGACACAAGGACAGTTTATAAGTTTGATGACTTGACACAAAACTGATCTTTAGTTTTAGTTTCCTAGGTAGGAAAACTCTCTTTAGGATAGGGACAAAGAGGCCTTCATGCAACACTTTTTGTTTGAATAAAGATGTACGATGATGAAAATATTACAACTTTGTGTCTGTATCTCATTTCTGACCCTTCACACACCTGCACCGTGTTAGGCATTTTTTCCTGGCCCCTGAAATGTCCCTGAAATGCATAATTCTAGTGGCACATGAAGTCTTATCGGCATCTTTTCTGGCACACTGTTTTTGGATGTCGTTATTCTGTTTGGTTAATGATGGATCATGTCTGAATTGCTTGCCACCAATGTGAGGTATTGTAGGCTATATTTGTTCTTTGTAACACATTTCCACTTGAGCATTTTCTGTGTCCTATGCCAAAAAAACATGTTGAAGTCTTGGCTTATGAGCTCTATGAGTACCACCTATACAAATGATTTCTTTAGCCAATATATATGGAAAACATCTGGTAAGATGCAGTTTTTATATTGATTTGTAAATAATTCAGTGGTTGGTGAGCAGAAGTATGTATTCCACACTCCCTTGGTCAGTTGCATACATGGAAAATAATGTGCACAGGAAAACAAACACTTTCCATTCTTAGATAAAAAAAAAAATTGGAGGGAACACTGTAATGCTGGAGTTTGGTACTTGATTCTATATTTGGTGTCACACTGGAGCTGGGCTTAACCTAAAGCCGGGAGCCACATGAAGACATAAGGTCACACTGAGGCCTTTAGAAGATCCTCTCCATGCTTCTTGCCACCTTCCTTGCCCTGGACACTGGTTCTACAGCTTTCCAATCCCATTTCCCTGTCTTCCTTAGATGCCTCGCCATGATCTCGAACCACTCATCCCAGACTTCACCTTGCGTTTTCTCTCAGTCTTTTCCTGCTCCTCCTCCTGCTCTTCTATTCTTCCCCTGATCTTCCTCCCTTCCTCCTCCTCCTCTCTTCTATTCCTGGTTATTCTCTGCTTCCCACTCAGTTATCCCTTCTCTTCAACCGTATCCTCACTGTTTACCACCTACTCTGTATGCACCTCCTCAGGCATCTCTTTATTGAGGACTGGCTTTTTCAACCCCTCCTCCACTGTTCTTCTCACATCCTCCTCCTTAGCCTATGTCATCACAGCCTCCTAAGCCTCTCTCACCAGCTCCTCTTCAGACACCTCTGTAACCATAGGCAACTTCACAATCTCTCTCTTCCAGCGTTCTGGCTAGTTCTCTGCCAAGTTTCCTGTTTCTCTCTCTGCCCAACTCTCTGCCCAACTCTTGGAGATCTTTCTCCCCAGCTTTCCCAGTCTTCCTCTCAGCAGCCTCCTGAATCTCTCTCTACCCAGACTCCTGGGTCTCCCTCCCCACAGTCTGTATTTACTTATAAAAATGTTATCAGGTTCTCAAACCTGTACATGTCAATTTTTTACATACATTAATGAAAAATGTTCAAGGAATATGAATATGTTTATACACATTATACACATTGAATTATTTTCACTGGTACAAATATTAGCTATTATTTGATCATTCATAAACAATGTATACAACAAATATTTTGTAACTATTTCTCTTTTAACACCTCTCTTAACTCATTACATTCTAAAAATATGAGGGTTGATGTATTGCACCTTACATAATACTCATATACTACTTTTCTGATGCATGTTCCTATATTGCTGATACTGGTAATTGAATTGACCTGAATTTAAGACCAACAATCTTATTTGTCTATTTACTCAAAAATGTTGACTCGCTTTGAAAGTCTTGATGGATAAAACTGTTCTTTATACTTCAATACATCTTTCTGCAAATAGCCTTAAACAGATTATATTTGTTTTCCCTTTTGATACAAGACTATGAATATGTATCTAAATTATGTAATCTGATTTAATATTAATTGATATCTTGCCATACTTTTCCTTAATTTCTTTGCTGCTGGGCTATCATTCATCCTTGTCATGTAAAAAGTTCCTTAATCTTCCCACCTCTGTAATGTTCATATTTTTCCACAGTGCAATCACGGCTGACTTACTCCTTTACATTACATTTGTAATCACAGATTAAAATCATACACTTTATGTACCTATACATTTTTTTATATGAAACTGCTTTTTCACATTATTATTTTCTATATGATTAATCCAGCTCATAGTTAAATTGCTGGCAGCACTTATTCCATACGTTAGAAAAGGGAAAATTGAAAATGTATATAATTTAATTGATGGTTACCATGATTCAGAGCCACTTTCTTTAAATAAATTAGTACATTATTTTCCACAAAGTTAGACTTTGATTTCAATGCCTTTTTTGGGCCTGTCAATTCAATTTTGCTTCCAAATTTGGTGGCAAAATATGTATCTTCTTTCACCGCATCAATTCATTGATTGTCTAAAACCAATTAAACTTTGTTCTGTTTTGACAAACATAATGGAAGTCTTTTAATATTTAAAGTTATGATTTTTAAGAAGCATATTTAAATATTTCAGAGCAAATTGTAGGCCGTTTCAGGGTTTGGCTGAGAATAATATTATAGGTAAAAGATTGATACAGAATTCTATGTGTTGCTTTTTTCGGTGGATACCATTTTTTTCTATGGGGGAAATTGTCCTCATTTTGGCCATATATTGATTAAATAATATGGGACCTAACAAACACTCTTCCTTCAAATTTTCAATGATGATCATCTCTGTTAGACTCCGATTTTGGGAGCATCTAATCCTTGCCTAGCAATTTGTGCATAACTTCACTATTACAGATAATAAAGGTCATAGAATAGCCCACCCTGCTAGTGTCTGCCATAATGTTGGTCTATCAGCTTAATCAAAGGCTTTTTATAAAACTTCAAAGCAACAATATAGTGGCATATTTTTCATTTAATTATATTTGAGTGCCACATGCTTAAGTGCTGACTTATTATTTACAGTGGCTGCTGTTTTTACAAGGCACATCTGATTTAGAGGAATCTAATTATTTCTGTCTACTCATTTTAGTAAAAGTTCTAGAAGATGCTTGAAGAGCATTTTCGCAACTAATTTCTGAAAAGCGACCATTCTATAATTTTTAAGATATGGTTTTTCTCCCCAACGGTTAATTAATTGGCACCAGTATAGTTGCTTTCCAACTAACTGAATTATTTCAAACCTAACATACACATTTGAGGCTGATGTTATTAGACTGGTACATTGTTCAAAAGAGAGGATTGTTTTCTTTGAGCTCTATTGGGATTTCATCTGGACCAACTGCCCTAGATTTCTTTATCCCCTTAATACATACCTTTACTTGCTCTCTAGCCAGAATAATTGAACCTCCTTCTTTCTTTACTCTATATCTACCTTCTTGAACTCTACCAGTGCCTCTATATAAGTTTTTAAAAAATGATTTCCAATTTTGATGGGGACCATGAGATATCTTTATTCTGCCTGGTAGCCCAACATCATTATTTAATGTTTGCCAGAATTTTCTGGGATTTCTATTTTATCTGAATCATTTGAATTATCATTTTTTCTTCCAGTTGATATAATTTGTATTATTTTTCTTTCAAAGATATATCTAATCTTTGTATTT